>NC_138499.1:44084883-44684883 GCF_964252035.2 Podarcis erhardii | reverse complement strand
CGAGCATTTGAATGGTGCCTTTGCACATCCATTCCCAGAAAATTACATTATTTCACTAAGTTGAAAATTTGGGAGGAACTGAAAGTGAACGTAGGTTAAACATTGCCACGTATCAAAACAAGAAAGAGTACACATGACTTATTTGATGAGAAAAAGGGTTTAGGATGAAACTGTTTATTTATTTATTTATTTATTTTTACTTTGGGTAAGCATTTGTAGAGTGTCACAACAGCTCTATGTTTAAAAGACCAGAAATGCAATGACTCATCAGAAAATTGCCAGAAAATAGTTATGCGCTACTGAAGAAACTTTTTAAAAAAGGAACTTGCATGTGGTAAGAGGGCCCACAAAGGAATGTGCAATTTTCGGTTTAGCAGTGGCTTTCCCCAAATCAGTGAGATACTTCTCAAAAAGGATTTTATGAGTTCAGCAGGCTTTTTGCTCACTTTTGCCCAACAGCAGCTTCCTTGCACAGCATCACAAGGTTCCATGTGCTGTTTCTTATGATGTCCACCTAGCATGTGCTATTCTATGTAGTGTCAGCCTGTATTTTGAATAGAACCAAACTCCTGATTCTAGATCACACAGGCAAAGAAATGCATTAATTTTCCTCAATGCATTGTGACTCCAGTCATCACTCTCATATTCCTTGCACTATCACACAAACATATAACCTTAATAGTAAATGTCTTATTCACAAAGCCTTACTGATTACTTTTGTTAAGCACATGAAATTAGAAGGTGCTTTTGATTCGACTTATCAATAACAACAGAGAGAGAAAAGACACACTCTGTATGGTATACAGAGCCTAAGGTGGACCTAAAACACCATAAACCATTATGCCAAACAGAACTATTCTTCTTCTATGTCATGCAAATTAGTATGGATAAATTATAGAATATCAGCGTGTTGGACTATAACTGCAATTACATTCACAAGGTAAGAAAAAAGGAGAGTTGAAATTAAATGTGGCTTTCTTGTATTTCATACCACGTGTTAATTAACTGTCAAACAGCAGTGACATATGCATTTATTATAATGTAACAGTAGAGGGAAGTACATCTTGTTAGCATATTAGGTGACCATCTCAACACTGTTGCATATTCATATGGCAATAAAATGAACACTCCTTTCACTAAGAGGCAGCAAAGTAATTTCATACTGAATTATCACATAAAACCTTTCTTTAAGTCCAACCAGCCTATTGCCATATACTTCTCAGGTATCTTCCAGCGACTTCTATAATAAATTTTACACTGACATTGAGCTCCAGGAACAATCATTTTTTGCATTTTAAGGGGATTTGGAAAACATAGTTTCCTTTGTAATAAATGAAAGTGATGCACTTGGATTCTCTCGATCCAAATATCCGTAGGGACATAAAACCCTCCCACAGATAACAGGTGGACATGTAGTACACAGAGAGGTCAGAAAAAAGTTGAAAAAGAAGAATGAAGGATCCTGTCATGACCTGAGAACCTCCAGCAATCATGACATGAAGTCAGAGGCTGTAGAATAACCAGCTGAGGAGCTAAACTGGGTAACTGACTGAGCCTGGGATTGAAAACCAGGTGCCCCTAAATCCATGGCAGGAGCACCCTCAGCCAGATCCCAGGGTACCAAGGTGCATATAGCCAGAGATGAGACCCTCACACTCACCTTCCCCTGGGCGAGAGACTGAAGTGCCTCCTAACCTATCTACTCAAGGCATGGATCCAAAAGTTAATCAGGCATTGCACTGGAGGCCTCCTAACCATGCCACCCTTTCCCTCAAGTAATAACCACCAGCTTATTATGACTGCTATTCCTGAAATAAGGTCATAGGAGAAACAATGTTAACAATGCTATCTGAAGAAGTGTGCATGCACACGAAAGCTCATACCAGTAACAAACTTAGTTGGTCTCTAAGGTGCTACTGGAAGGAATTTTTAAATTTTGTTCCAGCAATGTTACAGTTAGGACTGAACTCCAGATTAATACCCGTATTTTTCCGTGTATAAGACGCCCCCCTACTTTTGGGGACCCCAAATTTAGAAAATGGGCATATGAACTATCCATTTATAAGATGCTGCCAGATTTTTAACCATATTTTAAAGTAAAAAAACCCTAGTCTTATACACAGAAAATTACTTTACTTTTAAATTAGGCACTGGTTCCATTGCATGCAACAGCTACTGAAGCTCATCTTACAAACTTTACATCAAAAACATGCCTAGAATATGGGGTTATATTAAAAGTCAATGTTCTTCCCTCAAGTATGCATTTTAATTTCAAAATGGATTTTTCAAAAAAGGATTTATAATACCCCGTCAACATAACAAAGGCAAGAAGTCTGAAGCAAGTAGGATTTCATGGGCTTATATGGAAAGGCATGTATGTATCTTGCAAAAGAAAAGTCATAAAAATGAAAGTTCATTTCCTAGGGCACTTCAAGTGGATTTCTAAAGGGGATTTCTAAAACTGGAGAAGAAGAAAAATAAAAAGTGCAGTCCAATCCTTATATAATACAAAAAATATTCACTATAATGTTTGCTGTACTTTATAACACAGAAACAGACACCTTCCTATCCCCTGCAGTGATCCTTAGCAGGGAATTGGAGCACAGACTTCATTACATCGCATCGATCTTACTAAACAAAGGGATCTGAATTTATTGATCTAGTCCAACTAAACCCTGAACTGTTTGCCAGATCATGCATGATATGCAGTTCTGGCTTACTCAACAAGAAAGTAACACAACACTTTTTTCTTTCTTTTGCCCTTAGTCAAACCCCAGTGCGTTTTTTTAAAATATAAAGTCAGTGAAAGATGGAGTGCATCATTAAAAACCGTGCTGGCCTAAGCTCAGGCTTTAATTTAATAAAATGCCTACATTCTGCCTCACAAAATGTCTGTTTCCAGTACTCTACAACTGTGGTCAAGATTCCAGTGGCAATTCTACATTTAATTCTGCTCAATAGCAGAGAAATTGTCCTTTATATTTCATGACAGGTGTAATAGCCTTAAAAAAAAAAAAAAGCAAAGCTCCTAGGAACATAGTTGTGAAGAGTGCCTCTTCCAAAATAGTACCAGGCTCTATCTTGTATTGGGACCAATCTATGTCAGAAGCTGGAGGAGAAGAGTTGCTACTAATACACTAGCAACGTACTACCCTTGCCCATCATTTCCCCTCTATACAGCCATCATGTGAGGCAGGAGATATAAAATGCATATGAAACAGAGAGCAAAAATGCCATACTTCACAGGTCCCTGAAAATAATTGCTGGGTATCCATAATGTGTGGACCCCTGCCCCTTTCTCTTCAGTCTATGTATCCATTGTGGCGGCTTACAGGAAGAGAATTACGTAAGTCAAGAAAATGTGGTGGTCTACAATGAACCTGAAAACCAGAATACTGTAGTGGTTCACAACATGACATAAAACGAAAGAGAAATTAACTGGTATTGCTTTTCATATGGGAAAGAAGTCAATTCTCACTTGCAGCATGATAATGAATGCATTGTTGCATGCCACCCAACTCTGAGTGGTACAAGAATTCCACTTACAGGCGCTTACTCAAGAGTTCGGTTTCCTCAGAGTGAAGGACAGTGGAGACCTTTCTTTCTTTCTTTCTTTCTTTCTTTCTTTCTTTCTTTCTTTCTTTCTTTCTTTCTTTCTCTTGCCACCCTTGGGCCAGTCCACTTAATCTCCTGCCCCAAGATGCTGATCATAATCCGACCACAAGTCTTTATATTGGAGCACTTTTCCCACAATCAGCTGGCCCAGTTCACCCAAAAAGACGACCAGGATTCCCCCTCTACGCTTACTCCTAATATATTTCATGGGCCCAAACAAATACAAATAACCCTCCCAGGGGCTCTTGCCCCCAAAACTCATGGGACTCTGAGTGACCCTGGCTGCTGGGGCCTGCTTAAGGGATGAACCTAGTATAGGCACATGAAAGGTCATTGCTGGGTTTTATTTCACTCAACTCAGCAGATGCTGGCTGCCCCCCTGGTGCATGTACACAGAGCTCCAGCTTTTCCTTCGGGTTTTCCTCTGCCACCATTTCCTCAGGCGCTGGTGCACACTCAGGTGCACAAATTCCTTCTGCTGCTCCTCTTCTTCAGGTATCTCCACAGGCACTGATTCCTCTCGCTCACGCGCACACACACACACGGAGTGAAAAGCTCTATAAACAACAGATCTTCATCTCCATCCTCTGAGGTACTTTCCTCCTGCACTCTTCCTTCCACAGCACTCTCCCAAGGGATAGAGAAATAAATTAGAAGCAGCTCCTCAGTCTGCTCACTCTTCTCTCAACACACTTTCCACCTCCTTCACAAGGCCTTTCCTCCTGCACCGCTCCCCTCTTCCACAGCAGGCTCCCAGTGACTGAAGAAATCAATCAGAAGCAGCACCTCAGCTTCAGCCAGCTCGCCCTTCTCCAAGGCATTGTCTTCCCCCTTGCCTTCAGCTACTGACTGCATCTCTTCACAGTCCCAGCCCCTTCCACTGCCCATCCATACTCTGGATTTCTTTGGCCACCCACTCAACATGAGTGTCTTACAAGCTCGGCTCCTGTGTCACTTTCAACCCCCTGTAGCTGTTAATCCGGCAGGGCCCTCATCTCTCATGGAGTCATGCTTTCCTCTCCACAGAGGCTTCTCATCTACTCTAATTGAGGCTGCTCTATTTTAGCAAACTGCTGGCTCAGCTGAAGCTCCTAGGTAGGATATTATGGATTTATATGGAAAGCCATGTATATATCCTGCAAAATAAAAAGGCATAAAAATGGGCAAACCTCCACCATCCCCTTACATGCTGCTACTGAGCTTAATACAACTTCCCAGGTAAGATAAGGTTCAGTAAGTTATAGCAGTTGGGGGGGGGGTGTTGGCGAGGAAACTGCTGATGGGGAGGCCTTGTGGTGATGGGGAGGACAAATGACAAATGGCCCTGCAAATATGTGGGATGAGTCCAGTAATAATTCATGTGAACAGGCTTAATTTCTGTCTTCCTTAGTCTGTATCAACATGAGAATACCCCTTATTTGTACCCAACCATCCATTAATCATCCCTAGTTGCATTCTACCCTTGCTTAAGAATTAAGATGGTTTACAATAACACATATATTGGTGATGCACAATGATGAGCTATGGTCAGAACAATGAAGTCAAGTTGATTAGCGCAAACTGAATGACACCCAATGTTTTAACACAGTATTATTTAATTTAATGGATTCATTATGTTTTTAGTTACTGCTAGAATGTGGTTTTATTTTTGTATTATAATCTGTATTTTAAGATACTTTTTTAAAAAAACAACCCATTCAATAGAAAGTTCTAGTAATTTCTGTGTCTTCTGATGTTAAAGGATGACAAGTCAACAAAAGATCCCATTGTAAATCTAAATGATAGAACTGAACATATAATTATATACACAATGTGAAAACCAACAGTTTTACACAGAAATTTTGTGAACACATACTCTGGCTCTTCTACATTTTTGCTAAGATTATAATAAGCCAGTGATTCATGAAAAATCTGCATATTTAAATAAAAGATTTTATTTTTAAAGCCACTATTCACAAGAGATTATGCCCCGAAATGGAAATTAGGCATTCCGTTTGGCAATTATAACCATGGTTTAAGGAGCCATTTAGCACCTACCTTATATAACTGAGTTTCTAATACTGAATGTCATAGAACGCTACTGTTTCCCATTTTAGAAATGTTTTTAAATTAAAAACTTCACAAGCAACTCATATTGATATAAAGCAGTTAGGTGATTATTAATCATTGTTCTCTCATCTGAATGAAACTCAAAAAAGCAATGATGTCTGTCTGCTTTCGCAACACAAATTCACTTGGACAACTGGATTTTTCTCTTCTTCCCTCTCCAGTCCCCATAAAATCTGCTCTAGAGGGTCCCCCAATCCTCTGGAACAGATCTAGGGGTGGGAAGAAGACTCCAAAGGGGTGGAGATAAAGGAGAAGTGCTGCTAAATTGAGTGGACACCCACTTACACTATGTATAATCTTATGCTATAGCAACTTTTCTAGTATGCTAAAAAAGCATTACAATAACCAATTTGCAGTAACCCAAGCAATATGCATGGCAAATATTTGCAGGGCCACAGTTGTATCAAAGGTAAGCATGATGTTATAATTTTATTAATCGAAAAGACTGCACAAAAGCGTATCAGAATCTACTATATAGACTACCCAAGACAGCCACTGGAACTGATGCAAGATTTCTGTGCAGGAATTCTTCATTGAACTGTATAGAATGTGGTGTTGAAATGGAAAACTTATTCAATCTTGGGATACTTTTTGAACAATAAAACTGCATTAATTTCTAGCATACCACAAGAGTTGTAGTGGGCGGGCCGGGCGGAATCCAACAGGTTATATGTGCTTGTAGAGCACATTTACTATCAGCAATGAGAAAGCTGTCATAAGCTATACTTTGATGAATCAAACTTCCAGGCCTGATCAAATGCTGTGGAAGTGATAAGAGCTGGAAAAAACCACTCATGACCACCAATAGGACGTTGAGTAAAATTCCTTTCCCAAACAGAGTGATCAGTTAGATGCTTAGAATGCCAGAAAGCCCACCAGTAAAGTACCTAAGATAAAAAATTTGACAACACTTCACTATCAAGAAAGCAGTTTTTCTAATGTCCATCTCCTTAACTTTTATTCACTGCTTTGCAAATTTCAGTTTTATCTCAAAAAGATCACTATATTTCTGTAGTAATTTTCAATGTACCTTATATTCAACACACTTTTTGTTTAATTCTGAAGGACTTATACCCGTACAAAATCTGAAAACAAATTATCTTTAATTTAAAACATGCTATTAAAAACACAGAAAGATTTATTAGAAACCATAAAATCACAAGGAGCAGCATAAAAACAAGAGACCTCATGTAGACAAAACAGATAAATTGAATTAAGGGTTCTAAGAAAATAAGATATTTTTCTGAAACCAAAATGACACTGGCGTAGGCACCAAGCAAGTCACACTGGAGAAAGTGTCGTACTTTGGGGGCACCACCACCGAAAAGGTTGCTTCCCTGGCAGGCACCTGCTGTACATACTTCAGATGGGAAAGGAATGTGGATAAAGGCCTTCAGTGAGGATCTTAGTGTAAGGAGACAGGCAATCCTTCAAGGAACTGGTCCCAAAGTGTAAGGGGTTTTGGATAGCTATACCAGCCCTTGCAAATGAATCCAGAAATGAAACATAAGCCAGTGCACCTTATGAAGGTCATGTGAAGATTGCAAGTAGATGTAAACCATAAAGTACCAGTAATCAAATATAGATATGCAGACTTAAAACTCACAGATTCATTATTAAACAAACAAACAAAAAAGCTAGTTTTAGAGGTAGAATATCTGAGAACAAGCTACCAAGTCGAAAGCACAATGCCTGAAAGCCCAAGTATGTGTACTGAGTAGTAAGTCCCAACTTCAACTCTATAGAAATGTTTTAGGATCAGGATGTGAGTCGACTGTAGAATCATTGCCCATTTTGTGTTTTCTAACTAGCAGCAAAGTTGCAAAAGAAGTTGTAAGCCTGAGAGAGGGGCTTGTATTATTTTTGCTTTATGTAAAGCAAAGTATGCCCTGGTAGGCAATACAAATAATAATAATAATAATGATGATGATGATGATGATGATGAAGAAGATTGACATACGAGAAATAGGCAGAGTCATCCTTATGTGTTTAGTGAAAGGGGATTGGAAACGGTGGTCACCAGATTTCTATTTTTCTGCCCCTACTGCCAAGCCATTCAGAATTGCAGTAATGTTTGAAACAGCTGTATTATTGTTTCATCTTCCAGCAACACCCCATCCACCAAGGAAATCTATTGATTCCCCCCGCCCTGGCAAAACAGTATGGCCTACATCTTCGCTTAAGCAACAGCCAGATTCTGGCTCTGTCTAAGAGTCTGCCTATATTCTATTCTTGCTGTCTATTTTTCTCCCTGCCTATCTAGGCCTCCTGTAAGAGTTGCCACAAAACTGCTTTCTTTCAACAAATTATCTAACACTTACATGAGATGCTGTCTGGTAGATCTCTTTGAGGTGCATTTTCTGTAACTGTTGCAGTGCAACAGAGAACTGGGATTTGTGCACCCGTAAACTGAATATTAACCCTATACATTTCTCAGAAGGAAGTCTCACTGAGTTCTACGGGACTTACCACCAGGTAAGTGCTTATAGGTTTGCAGCAGTATTGAGGAGACATGCAAAAGCAGTATCTGACACAGATCTCTAACATTTCACAGTGCAAGTATAACCTTAAGAGTTTTCTGTTTTGAAGGGAAACAAATTAGTGTTTCCCTAATGTGTTAAAATTCAACAAAAAGAACAGAAACAAATGAAAAAAGTTTGGTCACTTTGTGAGTCTCTTGCCTCAGTCGCTGTATTTTAATGCTGGCTAAGAGGATAATAAAACCTCTATACCTCAGGCAACTGACAGTATAGTAAAAAAAATCTTTAAAAAGCTTCAACCCTCACAGAAAATCCATAACAATTAAAGTGCAGAATTCAGATCTCGAGCTGGTGTAAATCTGGATATACGCCAACAATATCAAGGGAAATACGGGGTTCCGAATCTGGCCCTCAGAGCTTTTCACCCTCAAAAGGGAGCACAACACAAAGCATGCTTAACTTCTATTGTCACATGCATCTAGTTTAATAACCAGAAAATGGGCTTTTGACAACAATAGTACTTCAAAATGACAGTGTAATTAAATTTTAAGTCAAAGCCATCCAATGATGGCCTGTACATTTATGTAAAACCAGCAAATGATATGCTTTCAAGCATGTCGGTACTTTCAAGAGAATTAACCATTAAAATAATTTGACTAAGGAAGTTGTAGTGAACAAAACAAACAAACATGATGCCCCAGGAAGTTTTTTTAAAAACTAATGCACACTGATTCAAATAAAAAAGAAATTAAAAGCTGTCTTGTAATATTCACTTTCTGTAAATTGCAACTGAATTCCTGTGTTGTCTAGTGGTTGATACTTAACTGACTTTAATGTGTCTACTCTGAGTATAACCCAATTAGATAAAATACAGTAAAATGTACCGCTGTAATCCACTAACCCAGGGTGGTCTAATCTCTCAGACCAAGTGAGTCAGAAAAATACTTTGAATTTCTGACAACACCGAAGCACAACAGTTTGTTGCTGCCACTGCTGGTCATTAACCGGGGGGGGGGGGGGATAGCAAGGGCCATTTCAAAGGCCTCAAGGGCTGCATGTGACACAGAGGCTATGTGTTGGACCACCCTGAACTCGACAGTTATTTAAGGGCACTTGGCTTTCAGGTCAAATGTTTCCACTGCAAAATAAACTTTTCAGATTTATAGCAAATTAATCCACCAAGCTGTATTGTGACTAGTTTGTAAAGTCCTGTGTTGGGTTATCTGATAATGGAGAGGTTATTGTATATTTGGTGTCTACGTGTTTGGGGTGGGAGGAGACTGAGCCAAACTTTGGTTCGTTGAAAGGTGAGGTTTATGGCTAAATTTCAACACCCCACATTCTCATATAGCTAACTGCTTGCTACCTAAAAATTTATAGCAACCTTCCTTCTGGATGCTGGTACCACAAAACTCAAGAACAGCCACCCTGCATTCCATACAATTCATGACCTGGGCTTGTCACATGGACATCACACAATAAGAGTTCTGGAAGAGACCAGCCTCTTGTGGCATTGGATTTGTTAGGGGCATTAGGCGTTGTCTCTGAAGGAAAAAATATAAAACATTCTCTACCTCATAGCTTTTTTACATGCCCCGCCCCAGCCACTTCTGCTGTTGCACAGCATAGTTAATATTAATCGATGCTAAAACAGGTATGAAAGCTTCCAAACTCCTCATAACTTCACTGGAGGAAAGAGAAAAGGGTGTGAATGTGAGGCTTCATCTTGCAAATCATGGTTTAGTGTCTTGTGAAACCATGGTTTGGGTTGCTAAGCTAAACACTATCCCTATGGGTGTGTATAAGAAGACACCAGTGAAGCTTGCAGCAGAAGACCTAGAAAAGTACCTAGCAGAGAACTTCAGAGAGGCAAGGGATCTCAATTAACCAAAGTTTGCTCAGTACAGATGTTAACATTTAGCCATAGTTATACAAACCATGGTATGCCAGCCCCCTTCAAACTATGGCTTCATATTCTGGGTTGTGGCCAATAGTTACTCAGCCATGGTTATGTATGCAGATATAACGATTAATGTTAAACTTTATGTCTGTATAATAGTAGAATATTAACTATTAGATGAGTAGCATATTGTGATTGTTTCCCCCTCTTTTTTATTTAAATTGGGATATTTCATTATTTGTCTTTACAATGTTGTTATATATTGAAAGAATTTAACAAACATATTGTGATTGTACTCCCTTGGGATCAGTGTAAATAATCTCAAAGTTCTTCTTGAAACAAAGATTTCACACTTTATCTGCAGTTCCTTTGTTCAGATCCTTCACAAACATTTTTCTCCACAGGGCAAGTAGGAATACCTCTAGAAGACTTGGAAGAGAAACTTTACCAAAGTGACAGCTCTTTTCTTTTAGGTAACAAATTACTAGCAGAAGTGTGTGGTACTTTTTGTGAACTAGTTACTTTTCTGGGCAAATTATCTGCAAGTCTTCTTAAAAGGGAGGATTATTTTATACTTACTCGTATATGAATGTGAACAAAATCATCAGGAAACATTCTTTTGAAAACAGGGAAGAAACTGCTGTTTTGACTATTATGATAGGTGTGAATTGCAGCTAATTGCACTACCAAATTGAACTCTAGAAATTCATAGTTAAAGATAGAAACAGCAACACAATTCCCAATATCAAGAAACTAGTTTTGAAGAATATTCCAAGTTGTCTTATCATTTTTGAAACCTACTAATTAGTGAACCAAATATATGGAATTTATTTCCTTGCTTTAAATGAATCAAGGAAGTACTTTATTAAAGTCAGGATTTAATAATCTAAAACCAATAAATTCCTTTTGCATTTGAGATTCAATTATTGTTATGAAAGCACTAGGAAGGTCTGTAAAAATATAATTATGAGCAGACACTGCTGAATAGAATACGTTAAATACAAAAGAAAGGTTTTGTTTCAAGGATCAGTTTGATTTGTGGCTCCATTTTTTTTAAAAATCTTTTTCATTTATGTTAATGGCTTGATCTATGCAGCAATATTTGTAGAAGAAAGAAACAATGGATAGAATCAAATTAGTTTTTATTTAAGATAGATTTGAAACTCACTGAAACTAATCCTCTTGATCAGCGCCATAATTTCTAAATTAGCTGCAAAGTAATTTCTATGATATTCACAGCTTATAAAACAACAAAATTAATACATTTTTCTTACTCTGAGGCCCTCTACTGACAATTAAAATTCTCTCTCTCTCTCTCTCTCTCTGTATAGAGAAATCTGTCTAGCTGTGAAGTATCAGCAATATATTTCACACAATATATGTTTCTCACAGAACAGAAATAAATAAACAATTTTAATATTTTTGTGTTTCTTGAGATTTCTGCCAGCTTCTATGGCATTGAAGGCTGAAGAAATGGGAACCGCCTATCTTTTTGTTCTCATTCTGGTTATTATGCCATTTGGGGGAAAAGGATAGAGGGAATTTTTTAAAAGTAGGTAGCTTTCACAAATCATATGACAGCTTGGTAAAAGGCTTTTTTCACATTTACAAAAAACACTCAGAATGAGAGAAGTGGGTGAGGGGAGATGAGAACATAGATATTATACTATTTTATCCTTCTATGAACACTACCCCTGCCACATAGCAAGCAAATTTTGGTACAGGGAGGGAACTGATTTGGGGACAATCTTTTTCTGTAATTAAATTTCAGTTCCTAATTAGAATAAGAAAGGTCCTTGTTATAATTTACAAAATCGAGAATGATCTTATAAAGAGGGCTAACAGAAAAGTATTGCAATGAAGCCATCTCACAATGAGTTCTGTGGAAAAGTACTCTGGAAGAGGCATTTCAATGGCAAACCTTTGGTCAATCATTTCTATCCAACTGAATCCCAAAACTACATCTGGTAGTATATATCTGGTATATTACTGAAGTAAAAGAGGGTTCTTGTGTTATTTAAGGAAGTCAAACAATATACCTTAGAATTAATGTATGCACAAGAAATAAGAAACTAAATGTCACATGCAACTGTACCATTTAGAAGAGGCTGTCCTTCATGAACTCCCCTGGATATGACTGCATTGTAAACGTCTTCAGGAAACCCAGTCTTGCATAATGTGCCTTCTTCACAAGTTGCCTTTATAGGTGCCTGAAATGCAAGACAAAATTTATGTAATACTCGCAACCCCATTCAATTGAGAAGCATTGCACTTGGCATAAACCCCGATTTTGCTACTATCTTGTACAAACAACCTCTTTGTTTCTAAATGGCTGCAATTGGAATTCTGGGGGCAAAGGGTTAATCTTTTTGATAACTGGGATGCAAGGAACAAATCCCACTTGTCTAGTAAGATCTAAATAATACACAATCTTGATTCTTTAGATAACTGAATGTTTCAGCTTAAACAGCCATTCAGGCTGAAGTATAATTGTGGAAAAAACAAATTCATTTATTCAAATAAAAATAAATGTTATGGAAAACTGATTATCAAGTTTGTCAGATATGAATCTGAGGCATTCAAGAGATTTAATGGCCAATTCAAAACATGTTCACTAAACCTGTCAATACATTTCAAGTTCTGCTCAACTCTGAATTTGTCTGATTGGATAAATGCAGTCATATGAAATCTCTATACACATTTGCAAATAAATGTTTTTAATACAATCGTCTTTGCTATAAAGTTACTGAAGAATAGTTACTCAGTTCACAAAGAAAGCCTGATTTGTTGTCTTTATGAAACTGTTAACCCTTAACTGTTTTCATGCAGCATTTTCATTAATGGGAGTAAATAGTAATCTAAGTTAAACAGTTTAAAAAAACCACTCCTGTGTCATCTTACAGCACAACTTAAACAATTCCAATCTAAGCAGGTTTCTACAGACAGACATTTAAAATTTAAATAGTCCTTTGAACTATCACTAGTAAGCCATTTACACTGTTTGTAGCTAATACCATCAATTGGAGGCTTTCTTTAATATAGCTGATCTACCTAAATGCCAAGTATGACATTAATAACCATGCTGTCTCCTGCTCTTACCTCATTAAAACATACAACACTGTACAATTTAACAACCCACTTCTGAAGTGAAAGAAGGCCAAATAAAAGATCTACGTGACCAGAGTCAAAAACTATACTAGGTGGTATTGTACATTTCATTACCATAAACATTTTTAATCAGAGGACTTCCACTTCCCAAGTATTTTGGTGTCATATGAACATTAAGCTGCACACAAAATTTGACTGCAATTATCTTAGGCACCTATAGACAAACAACTGTGCTAAACAAAATGCACATGATTTCTGAATTACAAGAGAATTATTCTGGAAAATGCTAAGTACTGCTTTTAAACAACATCTGTAATAAACCCTGAAAATCAGAGCGGGAGGCGGTTCTTCAGCCCAAGATGCTGTCAGATTCCATAATTTAATAAACAAACTCAATGTAACTAACAAGGAGAGGGGGGGAAACAGACATCCTAACTACCCTTGAAACAAATAAATCCTGGGTGGGCAGCTGAGTAGATAACAGTATTTTAACAAGCCTGCACTGATGTGCATGGGAATCAGTTGGCCTTTCCAGCACGCTATATCTGCTAAAACAACTCTTATAAACTGAAACAATGCCCAATGAAACAAAGACTTGGGGACATGAATAAAGAGGCCTCTTTATGCTTTCATTTGCAACCTCTCAATTTTTCCCAGAGACAAAAGACAGCACTCTGTTCCCAAAAGCAAGTCTATTGTAAAGATTTTGTGGCCATAAACACATGAGAGGAATCAGAGATTCAAACTTTGACAATGCCTTAGCCTCTCGTGTTTTGCATTTGGAATTAAATAAAACTGAATCTTGAATCACCACACAATCTGGGTCGTTTCAAGTTCAGTTGAAGAGTATGAAGCATCACAGCCATACATTTCTCTTTTACATTTTTATTTCATGACACAGCAAAACAATTTAAAGCCAAACATTGTAATCTTCATAATACTGTAGAAAGGAAGCTGAAGCGTGTAAGAACAGCACTCCTTTCTGTCTAGGGTGCAGACTTCTCCCCTGAATGAAATCATAAAAACAATTCCCCTTTCCCCCTTGGGAAAACTATTAACAAAATGTTCTTTCTAGTAAAGATATGTCTGTAGAGATCTGTAAGAATCAAAGTAGCTTTTCATGGGAATTCTGCAGTTTTAAGATATGACCACCATTTTTTAAAAGTCTGTTTATACGTGCCTGGCAAAATTATAAAAACAAGAGTAAGGTGTTGTTTTTCAATTACTGAGCCATGGACCATTGCCAAACTAAGAGTGATTCTTCCCGCCAGTCCTCTGCTAGAGATTTGGCTCAGCTGCTGCTGCTGGGTGTGAAATCTCTGTTTTCTTCCTTCTGCAGAAGCAAATCAAACCAAACTTTGCCCTCCTCTCAGCAAGAAGATAAAGGCAACTGCACATCTTACACTTGCTATAGAGATGCTGTTTTAAATCATCTCACATAACAGATGTCATATTATGACGAAACATTTGTTTATAAAGAGAGGCTTGTGGATCATTCTTTTTGGACAGTTGTAAAAGCATGAATTGCAGGATGTGGGTGATGAACTACGACATAGCAACAGTTCAACAGTAATAAACCCTGTGAAGCAATTTAAATGGGCTGCACACAGCAACTGTAACTTGCAAAGGGACCTGAGATTTAAAAGCAGCAAAAACTCACCTCACTAGAGCCTTGAGTTTTCTAATAATCACTAGTGAGAAGCACTGTCATAAGGACCTAGGCAAAAATCCATCATAATTCTGCTTAAGGGGCCTGGCTAGTCATACGTTATATTTCCTAAAGTCATTGTTGTCTATTGGCGGGACTAATGAAATACCTTAAAGTGAGGCCAACAAAAATGTGATGTGAATGGCCTCTGAAATGCAGATCTGAATACAATCTACAGAGCCCTGTGGAAAGTGGGAGGGCAACATCAACGCTACTGCACAAGTACTAGACCATGAAAAATACCCTAAGTGCCACCTTCATGAGGCACAGAAAATACTGCTAGTATCTTTTGTCTCTGTTCTTACAAAAGTAATTGAAGCAAAAATACTGTTATCAAAAACTGACAGCAATGTAAGAGAATTAAATATACTAGCTTAATGACCGGCATATATCCGGGGGTCTCTCTGAAGGTATGCCAAGGGACTGAGTAGGCTAAGATTGCTGCACATCCATGGTCCCTCTGTCTTGACACACCATGTCCATGCCTCCACGAGCTCTGAGTACAGATGGAGAGTAACCCGCAATGGCTAACCTTTCCATAGTTTTACTAGGAAACCTTGCACTGCGGACCTCCCTCTCGAACTGTGGTGAGAGAGATCTGCTGGATGCAGCTGGCCATCATCTGCTCTTCCTGGGGCATTTGGGATTGCTCAAGTAGGCATCAGTTCTGGAAAAGTTTAAGCAACTTTAAGCAGGTAACTACTCAAATGCACAGGATAGGCAGGTCTTTTAGTCGGTGAAATACTATTACGGGAAAAGAACTGAAACAAGCTGGCCTACAAACCACCTGCAGGAAATATGTCACTCCATTGGTTTTTACTGAAATCAACAGAAATAAACTCTTAAGTAGATGGTAATTAAATTGCAGCTAGACAAAACATATCACATGTCACTAAAATGCAATTTTGCTTGGCTTAAAAAACATTTCAACTTTCACTCAAAACAATGAGAAAAGCAAAACACATACAGTATTCTGAATCTCTGCTAGATTAGTATCAAGTTTGAAAACCTAACTATAATATTGATTTACAACTGAACTTTTTAAATCATCATTTTTATCAACCTTGTGCCAACAGTCTACTAATTACTTTTAAATATTAGAAAACTGCTAGCCCATCACTGTAGATCAATCCAACTAGGCAGGGGGCAGAGCGACATTCCAGTTGAGGAAAAAATCTCAGTGGTCACTCAGCTGGATGCAAATAACTGATTCCTCAGTTAAAATACTTATACTTATTCTATCTACATTACAGTGTGTTATCTCACTAAAACAGATTGTTTCAAAATATGTCAGTGCTTGGCCCAATAGACGAGCTTCCTTAGGCTGAAAATAATCGCATCTAAAGTGACAATATTTTTAAATTTTTAAAAATAATTATTTTTCGCTTGTAATTAGTAACTCATCTGGTTGATTGTGACAGTCATAAGCAGCCACACCACTAAGGCAGAGAGCATAGATACAGATTGGTTTTCATTTTGCTTCTAATTGTATTTCACAGCTTTTAAATTTGCTGACCACTCAGAGAACATGGTTAATTGGGCAATATGTAAATGCTGAAAAATAATAATTAAATGCTATATTATTTCCCTGACTGGGTAAATGGCAAGGCTTAGCCCTCCCCAGCCCTCAAATCTGCAGTCTCCTAGGAAGAATAGTAAGGGGAACAGGACCCCACCCCTAGCAGATCTCCAAGCAACCAGAAATCCTGATGAGCCATCTTCCCTACTGAAAGATCAGAGAACTACACACCAATTGCATAGCTTCCTGGCCTTGGACCCCGTCATCTCCCTAGGAGAGCAAATGGCAAGCCCAGTAGGAGTTTCAGGGCTGTGAGTGAAGCACCCAGCCAGCTTAATGTGAGGTTACTCAGAGAAAGAAGGATGTGTGTATAACCAGCCAACCAGATCAAGGCCTGGTTGAACCAGGAAAGGGAGCCTCCAACTCCCATATAAGCTCTCATTCTGGAATGATTCATTGCCGAAGCAACAGCACCCTTAGAGGTCCAAGCATTCCTGAACAGGTGAAACAGAAATATCATTAAGCAGACAATAACATTAATTATTCTCTTCACCTTCTTGTCTAAAAGAGAGATTCGTATAGGGAAAAGATAGGAAACAGAGAACATAGACTGGGATAGTCAAGTACATCACTAGATCCCTATAAGCCTTCCAGCTTTAAGGCCAAATGCAAAAAAAGACTCACTCCTTTGGTATCAGGTATTTACAAGTAATAACACTAAGGTGGCATCCACCCCACCCCAATTTAGGACAAAAGATGTGGAAGAGCTGTAACAGCTACACTGCAGGAGAAGGTAATGAAAGAGGGAAAAACATAAAACAGGATTGAGGAAGGAGATAGTACCTCTCCCCAATATATTATTTGCAACACTGCTACTTTCAACCTTCTGATCATAATCTGATTGGAAGATAAACAAAACTGTTCCCAGTTCTGCTCTTTCTGTTCAATATTAGAAGCTTCATCTGTCTCTCCAGAGTATGAGACTGTAAAATGAGCAGGAGGTCTTTTTCCTGCAAGTACAGCTAATCTCTTCTCATAAATCATTACATCTTCCAGGGATGTTCAGGGTCATCGGCAAAAAACAAAAACAAAAACAAAAAAACTAGATAAGGGGGAAATGTTTGAAGGTATAATTTTCAACAGAATTGTACAGCCTCAGTATTACATTAAGAGCCCATTACAACTACCATGCCCCATCACTTGTAATATTGGTGTAAAAATACTATCCAGACCACAGGTAGTCAACCTTTTTATACCTACCGCCCACTAATGCATCTTTCTGGATGGTAACATTTCCTTACCGCCCACCAGTGTTCGATGGAAGGAGGATTCAGCTTGTGCTGTAGAACCCCCTACCACCCACCCATAACCCTGAAACACCCACTAGTGGGCGGTAGGGACCAGGCTGACAATCCCTGATCTAGACCTTAAATAGCCTAAATCACTGTTTCACTAGCTTTCACTGAACAGCCCTGATGTGGAGAGCATACTGGCCAATCTGTAATCACATGTTTTTATATGATGTATCAGCAAACAACTAAGCAGAGATGAAAAAAGAGGGAGTATTGGAACTTAAACTTAAGGCACAGGTGCATGCAAGGTGATCTGCCCCCACTTCTCAGGGCACCCTTGAGCAGGAAGGTCTGAAGGGAGATTCTAACCACAATCTGCTCAACTTGGTTGTAACCTCTCCACAGAATGGTGTTCAAGACTGAAATGAGGATTCTAACCACATTTGACTGATCACAGTTTAAATCTCTCTGCAGTCCTTTCTGCTCAATGTACAAAGGTTGGGAGAGGAAAAGGCAGGGCCTATATCAATGGGGCAGCGCCAGCATGTGCTCACACCCTACTAGGGATGGAAATTCGGTTTTGTTTTTATTTCAACAAAAAAACAAACCCTGCTTAATTCACACTTCTCACACCAATATGTGCATTAAAACACAGCTATCCTTCAAAATTCAGTTGTCTGGATTTTGTGATGCAGTTTCCCCCCAAACAACATGTACCAAAATGCATATTTTGGGGAAAACGTGCCTAAAAAGACATACAGTGGTGCCCCGCAAGACGAACGCCTCGCAAGACGGAAAACCCGCTAGATGAAAGGGTTTTCCGTTTTGGAGGCGCTTCGCAAAACGAATTTCCCTATGGGCTTGCTTCGCAAGACGAAAATGTCTTGCGAGTTCCTGCGGGGTTTTTTTCTCTTTTTTCCCCCTTTTCCTAAGCCCTAAGCCGCTTATCAGCTGATCCGCTAAAAGCCGCTAAACCGCTAATAGCGCTAATCCGCTAAGCTGTCAATGGGCTTGCTTCTCAAGACGAAAAAACCGCTATCCGAAGAGCCTCACGGAACGGATTAATTTCGTCTTGTGAGGCACCACTGTACATATGTTAGTGAAAATTACATACAAAAATGCCTAATATTAGGGAATAGTGTTCCAAAAATGTGTGTATTAATCAAAACTGCATACAAAATTGTTTTTATTAGGAGAAATTTGTGCTAAAGTGTTTTGTTTTTTTTAATCAAGTTACTGACTGCATAAATGTGGAAAACAAAATGTAAGATTGGAAGGAGAAACTTAAGTGAGCTGAAACATATATTTTTCCATCTCAAACTCTTGCCATCTTTGAGGCCTCACACATTCTTCTGAACACCTCTACGGGGATAGAAGGGGGAAAATATCACATCTACCCTTAAAGTTTGAATAGGACCGTAACATTTCACAATGCACACAGGGAAATGTGACCTAGAGCCACAAAAGGGTTGTATCCAAGAAAGTTATACAGTGTAGACCCAAATAAGTTAATGGACCCAAATCAGTCATGTCCATTAATTTACATGGGTTTACTCTGAATAGTACCAAAATTGAATAGCTGTCAACTTTTCCCTTTTCTTGCAAGGAATCCTATTCGGAATAAGGGGAACGTTGACAGCTATGAACAGAACACAACATCATCCTACACATGGAAAACTCACAAGTCAGGGAGGTTTCTAGCTGACCTTCTGATTATCTTTCCACCTGCAATTGTGTGTTTCTCCTCACTTATTTTGAGAAAATGCATACCATAACAACAAACAAAAACAACACACACACCAGTTTAAAAGGCCGTAAGTTTGTTTAATTAGCCGAAGAAGAGAAGTGTTTTTGCCTGGTACCTAAAGATGTATAACGAAGACGCCAGACAAACCTCCTTGGGGAGAGCATTTCACAAATTGGGAGCCATCACAAAAAAGGCCCATTCTCATGTAGCTGCACACAAGCATGGGCCTCAGGTGATGATCGCAGGATTTGGGTCAGTTCATCTGGGGAAAGGTGGTCCTTGAAGTATTGCGGTCCTGAGCTGTTTCAGGTTTTCTAGGTCAAAACCAGCACTCTGAACTGGGCCCAGAAACTAGAGTTGGCCCAGGATTGGCATTATATGCTCAAACAGTCTTGCCCAGGCAAGTAACCTGGCTGATGATTTCTGCACCAGCTGAAGTTTCCGAAACGTCTTCAGAGGCAGACCCACATATAACATGCTGCAGTAATCTAACCTAGAGGTTACCAGAGCACAGATGGCTGAAGTTAGGCTATCCCTGTCCATGCGGGGGGACAGCTGGGCCACCAGCTGAAGGTGATAGAAGGCACCACTGAGGCCACCTGAGGCTTAAGTGACAGGAATGGACCCAGAGGAACCCCAAGCTGCATATCCGTTCCTTCAGAGGGAGTGTAACCCCATCAAGAGCAGGCAGTATCCCATCCATCCAGTCTAAGGAACCACGCACTAACAGTGCTTCAGTCTTATCTCGATTGGGCTTCAGTTCATTGGCTCTCATCTACTCCATTATTGAGGAAGGTAACGGTCCAGCACATCCACTGTCACACTGCTGGGTTGCCTACATACACTGTATAAAAGGATGGGAGGTCCTTTCTCTGTACTAAACCTTTTACTTGTCTCATATTTCCCTATGTGATTTTCCCTTCAAGTTGTTTTTTTAGTGATATAAATAGCCTAGCTTGAACAACACTGCGAGTAGTAACCTTTATAATAATAAATGCCAATGGAAGTGTGGGAACTGTCATCTCTCCTAAAATTAAGAAAACTAACCTCTGTTGAGCCACAGGTCTGTATGATGCATTTCCTTAGTGTGCACTGAAACTCTGACCCCAGTTTTGAAGTCCTTGCACACTACAGCAATTTTAAATATTGAGTTCTCTTAACTAAATTAAATGCAGCTCTTGTGTTCCTTAATGCTTCAAAGCTCTTGGAAGTCAGTGGAGGCGCCAATCAGCGCAAATGTGTTGTGGGTAGGGCAGCCAATTTTAAACTGTGAAGTTTGTCAAAACACATCCCTTAGACAAAGAGATGAACTGATTTTACAACGGCAGAAGAGAAACACTTACAGTTAAATTGATTGGTCAGCTTTGCAAGGATGAAGTGGTATGTCTACTCTTTGGTTTATTTCATTTGACAACAGCACTTTCAGAGCCCAGGTTTGCAAAGGCAGTTGTGCATGCTTAAGAGTTATGGTTATAAAAGCCCACTGGAATTAACTGTATCCGTAAGTAGTAATTTCCAAGGCTTAAACCTTGGTATGCTACCAAACAGAACTAGTTTCTTCATCTAAGTTTTAGGGGGGAAAGGACAAAAACATGCTAATGACAAAACATATTCCTGAAAGGTTACACAGAAAAGGTTAATGTATCCTCATGGGGGAGACTTTTCAAGTCTATTTAAAAAACAAAAACAAAATTCAGTTCACAGAATACTTACAAAGTAAAAAACAAAAGGATATTTTAAAAACCATAGTTAACTCACTACTGTTTCTGTTCCCTAGCAGAACATAAAATATATAGCTGTGTTTCACACTGGGACAGTACAGCAATAATTTGGTTCAAACATAAATGATATTGCAAGTTGTATTGTAGCTTAGGCCACAGCCCTTTATCTCTAGGTATGCATTAAGGCAAAGTAACAAGATTTCACATGGGCCAAAATTTCATAAAGCATTTTCAGCTACTTTTCTTTTCTTTTCTTTGTTTTAACTATAGCATGAAAGGCTAGAAAACCTTTTGTTTCCTATTACATTTTGTTAGGGTATCATTATCCCTGAATGACTGAAGCGGGGGGGGGGGGTAGGCAATGTGCCAAATACAGGACTCAGGAGTAAACCTTTATTGTTTAGCCCCTTGTTTAATTAAATTAATTAATCTAAATTATTTTTAGGCTGCTTTTCTGGGCAAATGTCCCTGTAGCTTACAATACAATCCAGTTCAGTTCAGTGCAATGCAATGGAATTATGAAAAGTATAGTAATACAAAATTTTGAAATTTTGAACTACAACTCAATACTACACATTTTTTTTTTCCAACAGAGCAAAATGACACCCAACCCTAATTCCACTAGACCATCACACAGCTAATAAGCATCATGCCTAGAAGGCCAAATGAAAAAGACAAGTTTCAGGGCCTTCCAAAAATTCTGCAATGTAAAAATTTGATACAGGTCCAATGGAAGGGAATTCCATAGCCATCAGGCTACCGCAGAGAAGGATTTGTTTCCTTGTGGTCACCCACCATACCAGCTGTGGGGAGAGAAGACACATTAGAAGAGTCTCCAAAGCAGATCAAAGTCAGCAGCAGATTGCATGACGGGGTGGTGGTACTCAACTGTCCATGGTTGGTTGTGCTGCTACTTGTTGCAGAAAACAGAGGGAAAGGGCCCAAGGCAGTTGCGAGGTGCAAATGCACTGACAGGAGCACCTGACTGGCTCCACTGCTGCATTTGCACAGCACCAGACCTCACTGATGCCCTGCCCCTCCCGCTCTACCTCCTGGTAAGCAGTAGTAATGTGACCAACCAGAGGTCAGGTGAGCACTGCCATTCCACCACACTGCCTACTACAGCTTAAAGTGTGGTCAGATAGTATGTCTGCAGGTGCTCAATAAATAGTTTGGACCCAAACGGTTCCAAGGTGTGTTAGGACATTGTTGGCCGGTGATGAAATTCTTTCTTCCTTTCCATTTGTATTAATCATTGTCTAACACTGAGAATGGTTACTACAAATAAAAAGGAAGAAAGGACAAATCTCTCCAAACTGAGTGAATGGGCATTATAATGGCAAATAATTGTTCAGTGCAAGTACATGTAAAGTGAAAGCCAAAAAAATCATAACTTTGAATATATACTAATGGGGCATGAACTGACCAGGAAAGAGAGCTTGGGACCATAGTGGATAGCTTGCTGAAAATGATGACTCTGTGTGCAGAGGTTGTGAAAAAGGCGGAGTCATGTTATAGATCATTAGGAAACTGCTGATATCACAGCACCATTATACAAATCTGTGGTGTAGCCACACTTGGAATATTGTGTACAGTTCTGTTCACCGCACCTCAAAATAATATTGTAGAGCTGAAAAGATGTAGAAAAGCACAGCCAAAATGATCAAGGGACAGTAGCAACTCCCCTATAAGGAAGGGTTACAACATTTGGGCACTTTTAGTTTACGAAAAAAGGTGAGTAACATATGATAGAAGTATACAGAATTATGGATAATGACCCTTGGGATCCCTTCCAACTCTATAATTCTATGACTCTCTTATTTATTCTCTAAGTTTTAGTCAGCATAGGCCCACTAAAATTAATGAACACAACTAACTTAGGTCCAACATTTTCAGTGGGTCTGCTCTTAGTAAAACTTAGCTGAATACAACCCCAGGAATTTCTATCCCACAACCATTGTTAAAGCAGCATAACCATTGTACTGATCTTGCATCCATTTGAGCTTTGCATAGGAATGTTATACTGTACCTCTTGCATTTACTGACCAAATTATAGATATATCCATACGGGCAAAAAGAGATAATGTTCTGTGTACCTGATAAAGTGGGAACTAGTTCTTGAAATCTTAAAATAAAAATAAGCGTTAGTCTGCAATCCTAGCCCCACGTATCTGGGATTAAGCCCAGCTGAATTTAATAGGATTTACTTCTGAGTATACATGGTTAGAAATGCGTTGTTAAGTCTTTGAAGAGTCACAAGGCTTCTGGGAGACACAAGAAGCTGGTTTTTACCAAGTCAGACTACTGGTCTACCTATCTCAATACTGTTACATTGACTGACAGCGGAGAGACTCTCTCCAGGGTTTGAGGTACGGGGTTTTTCACAGCCCTACCTAGAGACACTAGGGATTGAACCAGGGATCTTCTGTATGAAACTCAAGATGTTCTACCTCTGAGCTACAACCCTTCTCCAAACTTCTGGTTGTTTAGATAACCCCTTTTATATTATCAAAAAGGGAAGTTCAGAAATGTTCATTTATTTTAAATTTTAAGGAACTTAAAAGCAGATGCTGCATAGATATGAGCAATTCACTTTCTTAAATAAGGAACTGGAGAGAGAGAGAACGCACAAGTCAAGGAAAGAACCAGGCGTGAGTCACTCTGAGTGGTCACCATCACTTAATAAAAATAGCTTTTCTCAATTTTATAGTCTACACAATTGGCGTCTGTAGTAAAAAGAATCTGAATGTTTTTACCCTTTCTATTATTAGATTGTTGGGTGAGTTTGAGCTTCTTTCTCTAGCCATCTTATTCCACAAGACTTGGCTTCTGCTGACGTTACTGGGAGTTTCCTATTCTACTCACAGGGTAGCTGAACATGCCCAATAATGGGTTCCAACTCACCAGCTGGGAAAAAAAAGTTGGGTAGATATTGACTCGTACACTGGAGGGAGATAAAAACTGCAGGCACCAACAGGGGAAAAACTGCTTATACAAACTTGGATAAAAGTATTTGCTCACAGGATGCAATAAGTTCATCTTAGCGGAGAAAAGGAAATCTGTATATTTTATCTTCTACTCTATACAGTTTTTATACTGCTTTATTGTTTAGTTGTACTTTATTTTTTATTATTTTATTTTCAGCCAGGGTTGGTTTTAACTAAAAACTGTTTCAAGGATGAAGTTCTCTTTAAAAAGTGTGGTAAATATTTCCAAACAAATCGGAGAACAAGATAAATAATCCTCCCAGTTGATGCTTCAGCAAGACATTCTGAATAACAAACACTGTGGTTCAAATTATCATTCTGCTGCCACCTAAAACTTAATAGGAATTACTGAGTCTTGCATGATAGCGAATCAGAATGTGAAATGGAATGGGGAGAAGACTTTTAAAATAATGTCAATAGATTGAAAATATCTTATTATAAATGTGCCTTAAAGATTTATTTGAAACGCTGATATTTAGTATAATGAAAATGTCTCCTAAAATGTTAATGTATTCAACATTTAAAGGCACATCATCTTGACTTTAAACCAGATAAAACAGGTATGCAATGTGCATTTTGTCAAATAATTGTATTGCTCCCAAAGTCGGTTTCTGTCTTGTTTCAGAAACATATTTGAAATGCATCTGCTAGGTTAATATGTATATAAAACATTTCCTTAAAAAGAATGGCTTCTTCCACCCATCTGTCAAAACAACAGTTCAGTATTTCCCCAGAAAATGATGGTGAGATCATCGATAGAAGAAAAGCTATTTGAAGTTTGGTTGGTGGCATTGCATGCCTTTTATTATTTTGTATACCGCTTTGAGTTTTTTTAATGTTTAAGCAGTCTAGAAATATTTATAATAAAATAAATATCAATAAAAATTGTACTTTTTGGGTTTGTCACAGATTTGAATGATGTCACTGATATTGATACAAAAGAAACTAGAATTTCAAAATACTGATTATTTTCCAGTAATCAGAAATTAAAATTACTCATAATAAACTTCTGCAATGTTTTGCAAAAATGTGAAACATAACCCTGGGAAAGAAAGCTAAAATATTGACAAATTCTAAATTTAATATAAAAAACCCCACATTTCAAAAGGAATTCCAGATATCTGGGATATAGCATCATAGTCTAGAAGTTTCCACTGAGAAAACATGATTTGTAGAGGCAGAAGAATCATAAGTAGACTCAAGATTCTTTATATTAACCTACTGAAGTGCTTTGCCACTTATTCTTATTAATTAGGACTAACCTACCTATGTAGTTCCGTATCCCAAAAAACATGGGATGGGATGCCATTGCACCATGCACCTCCCCACCCTAGCTTCACATCATTGGCTGGCAGAGACAGGAAGATGCACCACATGATAATGCCATGTCACACCATGTTAATATTACATTAAAAGGAAAAAGCTACAGAGTGCTTCTCCATGTCTCTTATAAATGTCTAGTTTGGCCCCTAGACCTCCATAGCCCTATTTAAGAAGCTGGAAAGATAACGAATCTGCACACAACTTCAAAAACTGGGGTAAAGGCAACAAAAATGGTAGTAGCACTCATAAATTAATAATAATTAATAATTAATTAATTAATTAATTAATAATAAAGGAGAACCGCATAAGTTTTGGTGCCAATCACTGGGACCTGAATGTGCATCTGCTTTGCTACTAGTCAGTTTTAACACAACTAAAATCCATTTCCCATAATCAATTTTCAATACTCATATTAACTTTTCAGACCAATATCTTAGCCATACTCAGAAACCACACAATGAAAGAAACTAGAATTAATAATTAGGATTGAAAATTTAACTGAAGCTTTTCCTAAGAACTATTGCCTCTGGAGGTCATTCGAAATCCTTTGTGATGTTTTGCCTCCAGTTTTCCCACACAGACTTCCTCTTTTCCCAATTCAGAAGCACTTATGGTTTCTGATGTTAAAGTATGCGTGTTTGTGTCACACACACGCACGCACGCACGCACGCACACACACACACACACCTTTCAAACTTTCCCCTTTTCCTTCAGAGTGCCAAGCTTCTACATAACAACCACAGATTTTACCTAAAGTAAATCATCAATGAAGTGAGTGTTTAATCATCAGTTACCAGTATGTTCCTAAATGCTGCATTATTCCAAACATTGACTGAACCTATACTGAACAAGCTGTTTGCTCTGCTGTGCAAATGATGAGTGATGAATTCATTAAAAAAAAACCTCAAGGAAATATCTGACAAAGGCTGAAAGCAATATAAAACAATTTAAATAAAACCTAGCCAAGGTATAGGTCCTGAAACAATATTATTTTCTTATAACTGAAATTCTCTTGCACTAGCAATGTACGCAATGTAAAAGTTTTAAATAATTTCTGACTTGCAAGAGAAAACAAAAAAAAAGCCAAGCAATAGTTAAAAATCAAAGGCCACTTTCCAGACACAGGTTTAGAAAACTGATTTCATACTTAACTATCAGTGTTGTTACACCCTGTTAAAAAGAGAGTCCTAACCTGATTTAATGTGTACCCAAACAAGGAGGAAATTGGATTTTCCAACCATGACATGCCACTGGAACTCTCTGATACACAAAAGCAATAAAGACAGTTCCTGTCCATAATTCATAGATCGCTTTAATTTAAAAACAGTACTTATAGGGGGGAAACCACACGGTGAAATAAAAGTTTAGCAGAGAACTCAAGTTTTAAAGTTTACCAAATAACATCTGGAGATAAAAAAATTTTTGGAGGCATCCTAAAAAGAGAGAATGAGCCTGACAAAGAAATTGTGTAATGGGGGGGGGGGGAGTGGACTCTACCTTAAAAATTTGTAGAAAAGCAACCCAGACTCCGGGTATAAACAGACCCTGAAAACAATAAACCTAGCTAAAAAGTTAAAACAATCCTCCCCAAAAGGGAGGCAGAGTTTGAAAGAAAGACACAGAAGGTGCAACATTGACACTTTCCCATCAGGGCAAACTAACCTATTAAACCAGTGAAAAATCCCCCCCCCCAGCTGTTTAGGATCAATGTTTCAGCACCTCAACTGCCTGATGCAGCCATCAGAGCTACAGAAAGAGAATATTGGCTGCACAGGAGAAAGCAAAAAAAAAAAAAAAAAAGCAGTAATTTGAAATAAAGGGCAAGGGAAGGGAGCTTTGCAACATGCCAAGTCTGTGTTTACTACGTTTCAGAAGCAGGGATTCAGTTCACAGCCAGAGAGTAATCTGAGCTCTGCACCATGGACAGTGACTGCTGCTGCAGCTACTGCAGCTGCCTCCCTGTACCCAGATCACTCAACCCCTGCAGGATTTAAACCGGATATCACCCACTGCTGAAAGCCAGCCCACTCACACAGCCCGCTACACAAATACCCCTTACCCCAGAGTCCCTTGCCCGTTCTCGACGATATGCTCCAGCCACAAATGCCATTAAGAGGCAATGAGCTGCACCATCTGTCCCGGAGATTTACTCCTGCTTGCCCTTTGCACTAGGAAGAGGACGAGTTTTGCTGACCGAAGTGCCAGCATCCATCCTCTGTCCCCTGCCTTATTGGAACTCACTTTAGGAAAATCCCAGGACACCCCTCACCCCCCCCCAAAAAAACCCCACTCAACCCTACACATTTCCATTTCAAATGCACATCAAATACAGTTCATCCATTACTCCAGAGAACCTTTCACAAACTATTTCCAGAGGCGTAGCCATGTTAGTCTGTTGCAGCAAAACCAGGGGAGTCCGGTGGCCATGCAAAGAGCACACACCCTATTCCAACAGGATAAGCCCCAAAATGCAGGATAATCACTTAATTGAATTTTCATCAGCATATGTCAAGTGGTATCTGCTTCATGAGAGACAGCCCTAATGCTGGTATCTATCTATACAAGCTGTCCCACATCCCAGATACATTCCTTACACAGTCGATATTCACTGAACAAGCCATGGCAATGCTCCTCTACCTTCAGATGCACAAAAACACCCCAGGAAAATCCAAGTAATTAAACCACCAATTCCTGCCCAGACAAATCAAATCCTTACTCTGGAGACCTGGGCCCACCCTAATTTAGCACTTTCGGCATCGATGGACTACTGCCCACTCCTGGTGCAGAATCACAAATTATCAGGCAAGACATCCAGCTTGCTGGTAGAGAATCTGATTTGCATGCAGAAACTCTTAGGTTCAATCCCCAGCAACTTTAGTTAGGGCTAGCAAGGTCCTGTCTGAAACCCTGCAGAACTGCTGCCAGTCAGTGTGGACAGTATAAGGCAGATTCCTATCTGTTTCCCAACAAAATGGTACACAGCCTTACCCCCATACCATCCTATGCGTTCCAGGTGACCAGTGTCCACCAAATGCAGAAACACCAGCAATGCTCTCCAGGCAGATCCCTACTTTGCAAAAGTGTAAACAAACCAGTCTTAAGCCTTCACCAAGGCTTGCAAACCTCTCGCCTCATAAAAGCATACATCCTTCCCTTGTCCAAGTCAGCTCACTCTTTGCTCAGCAAAGGACCAAATCCGATCTCTGAAATATTAATTCCTGACTTGGGTGAAAGGCGACTCACCCCTTGCCAGCAAGCATCACAGTGGCACAGACCCTGTCAACTTTGGGCAGATCTCCAAGGATGGCGGCTCTTTCAATCCCTACAAGTATTGGCCAGAACCTCAGTCTCAACTATTGGGGTGCATGGACATGCCTCCCACTTGCCTTCGCGTGGCCTTCCCGCAGCGCCCCCTGTTGGGCGAGGGAGGTGGCAAAGCTTTATTAAGCAAGAAGAATTCGCCTCAATGGAAATTCCCGTTAGCTGTTGCAGCAGGGGTAAAAAAACACAGCAGGACGCCAGCGGGGGAGGAGGCGAGCGAGGCTGCCGGGCGGAGGCGGAGGCTGATTAAATTCTTCCCGGGAAGGGATTAGGGAGCCGAGCAGAGGGGCGAGGCAGCGGCTCCGCACGCTCCTCTGTACCGGACCCGAGGCCACGGAGGGCGGCGTTCCGGACACGCTTGGCTCCACTAACCCCGGGGTCCCTGAGCAGGGTGGCTGCTCAGGTAGCAGCTCTCGCCGGATTCGTTAAACGGGCAAAAGTGAAGTGCACACCGTTGCCTTAAGACTCTGTGCCGGTTAATGCGAAATAGCCGACCGGCGCCCTGATTCTGGGGTCACAATGACTACTAAACACAGATTAAAATCCCACGCGATTCACAAACAGGCCCTGCGGTGTGTTACATATGCTCCCTTTAACCTTCCCGATTGTATACAAGGAGGGGGGGATGTGTCGTGGTTTTTTTAAAAAAGTAACTCATCAATTCAATGAGATCTATGGAGTTTGCACTTCGTGGTTGTGTAACTGCGAGACCCGAGTGGGCTGGCAATCTGGCATCTGGAAGGCAAAGTAGAAAGAGCGCGCGCGGGTTGAAGAGGACGACAGGGAGAGAGGGTGGTCTGGTGGCCCCTGCCATGGGAAATAAATCCCACCCCAGCCTTCGATTTGCGAAGCAGGTGTCTCAACACAGAGACCGGCCCCCACTCTGTTTATCCAGGGTGACTTCCATCCTCGGGGAAGTCTGCTCTTCCAGAAGGAGCGTGCGCATCTCCGCCTTGCCAGCAAGGAGCAAAGAAGCCCTTGCTCCCATCCCAAGGGAAGAGGTGGGTGGCATCCACTCCTTTCCCACGCTCCCTCCCCAAGGAAGAGATGGCGCCAAGTCCCTGCCCCACTTCTGCTCGTCCCCAGGTCGGAGGGATCCCGCTTCCCACTTCAACTCCCCAGCCGCACGCCCCGCGGTGCCTTTATTTACAATCATCGGTCTCATCCTTCTCGACCCGCAGGCCGACTTTTGTTTGACCCCACCCATCAGATCCAACGCCCGTGCAAGGGGTGGGGGGTGGGGGGTCACTGGGTCCTAACTTTCCGCCATAACGCTTCTGCACCCCGGTCTTTCTTCCCTACGCAGGCAGATGCATCTCTCCACTATTCGTCTTCTTACTAACGCCGAAGCGAGCACCTGCTCCTTTCCGCCGTGGGAAATACGAGTCCCTAACTCGCGTTCCCGAGGAAGCTCCAGCCTCCCCTCGGCAACTCCTCTCCCGCCCCCCTTCGCTACACCCCGTCTTCGTCCCCCAACACCTTCCGGGACCAAGGGGGCCGCTTTCCCCCAAGCCCCCTCCCCGCCCCAGCTTCGCAACCCGGTTCCAAGCAGGCCCAGCTTAGCCTCCGGGGCAGCGCGGGGAGCCCGGGCTGCTTCGCCCGCGGCCCCGGCGGCGGCATCCTCTCGCCAGCCCCGCCACCGCCCTTCGGCGGGAACAAAGAGCCCCCAGCCCCGCTGCTGCGGCTCTCCTCTGTCGGTCTGTCGGTCTTCCTTCCTTCCCCTCGCTCCCTCGCTCGGCTCTTTACCTGCTGCAGGGCCGCCAGCACCAGCAACAGCAGCGGCGGCAGGATCCGCGGCGGCGCTCCCGCTAGCCGGCACATGGAGGCGAAGCGGTGGCGGGGGGAGGCGTGCACGGCGGAGCGAAAAGTCCGCGGATGGGGGCCCGGCGGCGGCGGCGGCGGCGCGGGCCAAGGCGGGAAGGGCGGCAGGGGGCGGCGGAGGATCCGCGGCGCTCGCCTGGGAGGAAGGGGCGACGGAGCTCCCGGTCCGGGGTTGTCGGCGATGGGTGACTCGCACAAAAGGCAGCGGCCGAAGGAGTCTCTTCGTGAGGGGCGCTGCCGAGGGGGGGGGGCTGGCGGTGTTAGCGGTTCCCGCGGGCTTTCCCCGGGCACATAGCCCGTCTTCTTCGCTCCGGCGGCGGCGGCGGCTGCCTGCTTGTCCTTCTCGCCGGCCGGCTTGAGGCAGCCTCCCTCCCTCCTCCTCCTCCTCCTCCTCCTCAGCGCGTCGCCAAGTGCGCCCTGGCAGCGCCGCTCCGACGCCGGCTCTGCCGCTGCTGCATGCTCGCCGCGAGTCCTTCGCCTCCTTCACTTTCTTGCCTCGCTTCGTCTCCCTGCCGGCCAGCAGACAGTAGCGGCGGCGGCAGCAGCAACAGCAGCAACAACCCCCTCCGCTTGCACACACGAGGATAACAATACCACAGCAGCCTCTGCCTCGCTCGCGCGGCGTTCCTCTGTGCGCCTGTATGTATGTGAGTGTGCGCGCGCGCTCGCGTATGTGTGTGTGTATGTGTATGCCTTCACTTGCGCTTGGCTGCTGCTGCTGCTGCTGCTGCTGGCAGCTTCACCTCCTCCTCCTCTCCTCCTCCTCCTCCTCCTCCTCTTCTTCCCCCCTCCTCCCCGGCTCTCCCTGCCGGCCGCACGGCCAATGGGAAGCAACCGGCTCCAGCTCAGCTCAGCCCTTTGCCCGGGCCAGGCAACCGCCCACAGCTACCCCCGAGCGAAAGGTTGAGCTGCTGCTGCTGCTGCTGCTTCAGCCAGAGCGAGGTGCGCAGAGGAAGCCGAGGGCTTGTTGTGGGCACTTTACCCCTCAGCCAGGACCACGGGCCGGGCGTGTCTGGTCTGCACACCCACAGAATGGGGATTTTAGGCAGGATGATAGGGAGAGAGAAAGAGAGACTCGAGGTAACGTTCCGACACGACCGTGAGAAAGCCTCGCGCTTTTATTATGAGCCGGGTGAGAGGACTCTCTCCGGCGAACGTGAGAAATGCCTGTGCAAAACAAAAAGCCGAGGCAAGCCAAGGCGGGCGACGCCAGGGCACGCTGCTCTTGCCCCCATTGTCTGGAGGCGTTTTGCGACGAAGCCACCTGCTGGGAAAAGCGGCTTAGCTGAGGAGGCGGCTGCGTCGCCTTTTGTTTTTGCTCCTCTCCCGCCATCGCCCAGGAGCCTGGAATGGGACCAGCGCGCCAATTAGGAAGTTTGCGGTCCCTGCGCGCCGTGGGTTGGCGGACCTTTTTTCAACCCGCGGGCGCCCCTCCTCGAGATTCTGCTACCTGCTTCGTTACTCGCCAAATGTGCAATTAAATATTGCACATACTGTATATGTAATTGCTTTTTAAAAACAAAAACTTTGCCTGCTGCTGCTGCCTCTGCTGGGCAGCGCTCCAGCCTGCGTACCCAAAAAATGTCAGGCTGCATAACGGAAATTAGGAAGGTTGCTGAGTGCACAGGAAACCTCGAGGATTAGTGCTGGGTCATTTGCAGAGCTGGCAAGGATTTTTCCCTCACCCTACAGGTCACTGAGCAAACTTGCTTTGTGTCCATGCATCAAAGCCTCCTGCCGGAGAGAAAGAGCAAAAAAAAACGGGGGTGGGGAGAGGAGAGGTTGCAAGCGCTGGCCCCCAGACAGTGTTCTAGAAGCGAGTAGGCTCCGGATAGCTGTTGAGAATCGAGCAGTTCGTTTAGGATTGTGCTTGCACGGAGGGCTGAAAACATTGAATCTGGAAACTCTGCAAACGGCTGTGCAGGTCTTTTCAGGCCAATGCTGGCTTTGCAATGACACACTGTAGTAAGTAATAAGGGAAAACAGATACCCTTTTCTCCATTATTAGCGCCATCATGTAGATATAAGACTTCATAATCGAACACATTGCAAGCCTCTCTTACCTCTTGGTTGTGGTGAATAAAAACCCAAAATGGGCTGGCTGCACAATCTTATTTACTTTGCAGCTGAACTGCTCCAGAGCAAATCTATGGTCATTGGTGATGGCAGGACAGAACTTGGGGGCAGGTGTCCAGGCCTCGTTTGCAGAATGAGCAGGGGCTCCCTAATATGCTTGCCACCTTATGAAGAAGGTGAAGTGACTGATATTACCATCTAAAGGTGGGGAAGCAAGAGTGTGGCATAAGATAGAGCAGAGTCTAAAATTATATAACTACAACCAGCATGGTGGTACTTTGCAACATTTTTTTGATTATATTGCTACACCCAGGCATCAATATAATAATTTACTCCACAGTTTACTCTGAATATGAGTTGTGTAGATAGTTACGATGCTAACTTATTGTATTGCATTAAAACTATATAAAAGTTTTGAGGGTTTTTTTACTAAAATTTGGCATTTGTCTATGGCCCTTGAGGTAGTATAGTAGTGGACAGATGGTTAGGCATGTTAAACTGGGCCTCAAAAACCCTATGAATACTGAGCAATTAGGTATCTCACAACCTAATCAACCTCAAATTGCGCTTCCTTGAGCCCCTTGGAGGAAAGGCGGGATACAAATGTGATAAATACTTTAAAGAATAAATAAATCCCAGTGTGGACTTCAGTGCTGAAGAAGTTACACTCCCTGAGGGGTTGTTATTGTCCCAGATTTTTTGCACTCAAGCTCAAATATCCAGTCCATTCTCTCGCTTTTATAAACCAATTATTCCCCCCCCCCCCAACCCTGTTTTTGCCTGCAGGGTGCTTGGTGTGCTGCAAAGCACAGTGTTAGTGATATCACCGCTACTCACCATCCTAATTTGCCCAAAGGTGCTTCTATATAACCAATTTCTTGCACAGTGCAATGTTCATTAAGCTTGCAATCCTACACTCTCATTTACTTGCTAATAAGCCTCATTGAATTATCGTTTGAATTATGGTGCTGGAGGAGACTCTTGAGAGTCCCATGGACTGCAAGAAGATCAAACCTATCCATTCTTAAGGAAATCAGTCCTGAGTGCACACCGGAAGGACAGATCCTGAAGCTGAGGCTCCAATACTTTGGCCACCTCATGAGAAGAGAAGACTCCCTGGAAAAGACCCTGATGTTGGGAAAGATGGAGGGCACAAGGAGAAGGGGACGACAGAGGACGAGATGGTTGGACAGTGTTCTCGAAGCTACCAGCATGAGTTTGACCAAACCGGGAGGCAGTGGAAGACAGGAGTGCCTGGCATGCTCTGGTCCATGGGGTCACGAAGAGTCGGACACAACTAAGCAACAACAAGCCTCATTGAACGCAATGGGTTATATGACATAGGATGGAGCTGTAAATTGTTAACATGTTTCAATAATCCAAAAATAGTTTAAATTATTTAAAAGATGCATTTAAAGTATTTAAAAGATGCATTCCCCCTGTAATTGTAAGATTTATGGAATAGTCTCCCAGGAAGGCCCTCCTGCTGCCAACTTTGTCATCTCTTTGGTGCCAGGCCAAAGTGCTTTTGTATTTTCACAGGCATTTGAGCTGCACGAGTGGTGTGATACTGTACTGTTAAACCTATTTTAAATACATTTTATGTGATTTTATCATTGCCTTTTTTCCCTTGGTTGTAAATGGCTTATACTTTTCTTTTATTGGAAGCTATGTATAAAATTAATTAAACCTACCACAGGTTAATTAGCCCACAGTTACGTAAATTTATGAGAACTTTCTGATAATTTGTATGGCCAATGCCTAAAACAATAAAACTAGTGTGGCTTAACAGTGTTGATCTAGGACCTGGGAGATCAGGGCTTGAATCTCCGTTCAACCAGTCAATGTCTCTCATCCTAGCCTATCTCACAGGGTTGTGGGTGAGGATAAAATGAGGGGAGAACCATGTACACATGTTGACCTCCCTGAAAGAAAAAGTGGTATATATAAATGTAATAAATGTATTAAAGTAAATATAATAAAATTGGACTGAAAGGGTTGGAAAACTCCTGCTACCATCCAACAAATAAGTGGATGTTAGGTTAACCTTTTTTAGGTAATCTTGAACCCAAGAGTTTCTACATGCAAGCTTGTGCCCTACCACCGAGTTAATACTAATAATATTTACTGTAGAATTTGCTAGTGAAGAGGTCAGAAAGGAAAATGGAAATGATGTCGGGAGGGGGGAAAAATGGGTTGAGGGAATTAAATTTTATTAATGAAACTTAAGTTCCAAGGGTATCTTGGCAGTGCTAGTTTTGGGGGACGAGAAAAGCTCAGCACTACAGGTAAAGTCAATAATTGTTTCTGCAAGGGGGAGGGGGGAACCTAACCTCTTTGCTTGCAGAAAGCAGCTCTCCTTGGATTCCCTCCAAATCTCAAAGACTCGCTGATGCCTTGATCGTGCATCATCATCGACTGGGATTTGGACAGCCTTATTGCCTTGTTCTTCTAGATATGGATTGGACCGGGTGTGACTCATGACCCAGCTAGTGAAGCCTTTAGTCACCTTGAGTAACCATTTCCTTTTAGGAAGACCACTTGAGTTCAGATGTTAGAAAAAGCGAGTCAATCAAAAGGAAATGTAGCATCATCTAAATAAGGCTTAAGTAGGGCTTAATTAAGTGTCTGAAATTGCCTTTTGTGCTGGTGTGAATTTCACCGTACATTAATTTTAACTAGGAAGAGTTTAGGCTAATAAATCTGATCACTAAAAATTCATACCGTCAAGGGTCCAATAGCCAAAAACAGCCATAGGGGTGCTAACTTAGAGATACCGATCACCAACTTCCTAACACCAGCATCTGTCAGCAAGGGAGCCTGAAGCTACTATACTACTATCAAACCATGCAACAGCAGAAGCTCTCTCCTGATATGTCCAGGAAGCCAACGTCCCATTCAGCAAACACAAGTAAATCTGAAAGCTAATATCTTGCCCAAGGTCACCTAGGGGAGCCTGAGTCAAATACTGCATGCTAGATAGTTGGCTAGCCCCCAAATCTGACGCTTAAGTGAGCAGATTATAGCTGGCCCTTAAATATCATAAGGGGGCATTAATAAAATAGGAAGGTCTAAGGGTAATGATAATCAACAGAAATTAGATGTGGCGTTATAGCGGGAGGCTAGCAAAGTTCTGATTTTCAGCAGTTCTGACTACTAAATGTGATAATAACATAATTTCTTTACATATCATAGATTCTGGAGAACCTATGGCTGAGCTAGATTTGAATATGACCAATGCTGAAGGCGAACAGTTTATCTGTTAGAAGACACTGGCTAATGCTTTATGTACACAGCTGTTTATCTGTCCCAAAGAACAGATGCCTCTTATTTCACAACAGCTCAACTCTCCACTGCATTCTGTAAATCAAATTCCACACTTCTTCATAGGTGTTTTGAGTCACAGGCATGCAGCACAAGGCTATGCATGCTTACTCAGAAGTTGTCTAGAGGAAAGCATTCTGTATGGCAGGATGGCTTATCCATGGTTCTCCAAATGTTGTTGGACTCCCAACTCTCATCAGCTTCAGCTAGCTTGGCCCGTGATCAGAGATAACGGGAAATGTAGTCCTTCTGGAAGGTTACCCATCCTGCTGGCACTAAAAGCAAGATTTAGTACAAAGCCCTGGTAAGCGTTGGCCAAAATTAAGATGCGCTGGCAGCACTAGTAGTGATTTATGTAAAATTCAGAATGTCATCTCATTGGTTTTAAATTGATCTGACTGGGTTTCCAGCCAAGTGCCCATATTTATTATTTTATTCCTACCACACCCTTAACTGCAGAGAATGAAAACATTTGATGTTTGCATATATTTACATGAATTAACATATGCAGTTGAGCAATGATCATTCCACTTTGAAAAGTGGCCTGTGTGGTGCCCTTTACCACTAAATACTCCCATACCAGTTATAGCAGAGTGACATTTGAAATGGTAGCTAGGAAAACTGTTTTCTGGATGCCGAGATGAGATGATTAAAAACTGCTGACACGAAGATAAACAATTAACATTTTCAGATACATTTCTTTTGGTCTTGACATTTGCAAAAGCAAAATATTTTCTGGTGTTTTCCCTGTAACAAAATGTGGTGAAGTGTACTGAAAAAAAATCAATTTTCAAATAAAAAAACACTGCTCCTGAATTGCTTCAACATGTTTATGTTTTTATATTTGGTAAAGTGCTTTAAGATTTTCTGTTTTTATGAAATGTGGTTAATAATTTTCCACATTTCATAATAATTTCATGAAATGTGGTTAATAAAATATTTTCAGTCCTCTTCTGACTTGGATTTTTTTTGGGGGGGGGTTAAAAAATGCATTATATTTATATGGATCAGGAATATTTTTTGACCAATATTTTTATTGTTTCTAAATAATTTGAAACAATAATTTGAAAACAATTATAGAAAGCTGTACAACTGGTACAGTGTTTGTTACCCGCTCCAAGGAAAACCGGTCAATAGTTCTGTAATATTGTTCTGTTCTGTTCTTCATTTTTAAAATCTGTAAGCATTTTTCAGAATGTAAAGCACGAAATATAAGCGAGTCCATTTGGATATTAAATAATTTATACCACAGTTATTTTTCACAGAGCGAGTCCTGGACTCTCATATTCCTGGATCCAATCTATCATTAAAAGCCAGAAAATGAAATAGACTTTATAGCATACCTGGAAGATGACCAGACCTTCGCTTTGGCTGTCAGTCTACATGGTGCAGTTTCAACTGCTACGAGTAACCAAATTATTAACAGGAATAGCAACTGTGTGAAATAAAAAAAAATGCTTTCACAGCAGCTTTCAGCTGACACGCAGGGTCATATTCTGCTTTCAGCTATATACATTTGTAACTAAGAGAAGCATCTGGCTTGTGGCATTAGCCTGTTGCCATGATGCTTGTAGTACGTGCTTCACTAAGTCACCCACTGCTGCGCTGCTCTGAATGCCTTCAAGTTGACTATTTGAGTAGAATTATTCAGAAATAAATGAATAGGATTGTTTGTTCTCACAAAAACAAGGTGATAAGCAAATCACTCAGATGGTTTAAATCATAGCGTAGAATTGCAGAGTTGGAAGGGATCCCAAAAGTCATCTACTCCAACTCCCTGTAATGCGGGTATCTCAGCTAAAGCATCGATGACAGATGGCCATCCAACCTCTGCTTAAAAACCTTCAAGGAAGAAGAGTCCACAACCTCCCGAGGGAGACCATTCCACTGTCAAACAGCTCTTACTTTCAGAAAGTACCCCCCCGTGTTTAGTTGGAATCTCCTTTCTTGTAACATGAATCCATTCGTTCGAGTCCTACCCTCTGGAGCAGGAGAAAACAAGCTTGCTCCATCTTCCATATGGCAGCCCTTGAGATATTTGAAGATGGCTATCATAGATGGCTAAACATACCCAGCTCCTTTAACCGTTCCTCATAATCCTTGGTTTTATTTATTAAAAAAAAAAAGTAAAGGTAGCATATAGTGAAATTCAACCTATCCAGAGAGGAATTTCCATCTTGTATTGGAAAGTGTATTGTCTAGCTATCTTTGAACATAGTCTTTTTCTAAGATGCAAAAAGTATATTCAGCATTGCTTGGTGTTCCATTAAAAAGACTCTACATCTGGCAGAAATAAAAAATAAAATAAAATATGAGCTGTTCCAAAAGGTCACACACTGTGATGATTTTGACAAATGTAATGTGCATGGTTTTTGATAAAGATTTGCCCTGAAAAGATTCTTTTATGCTTTCCTCTATAACCCAATAATGCTGGCTTTATGGCAAGATGCACTATACCACTTTTGATGAACTTCTAGAATGAACTTTATTGCAGTTTTTTAAAAAACCCAACCACAGTTGCCTAGTAGCGTAGGAAAATTAGTCACCAATTCTGCCTTCATACGGGCAGTTCTAAAATTGAACCCTGACCTTTGAATCCAAGAATCTTGTCCTTAGGCCCACAAGCCATACTTGCTTAAAAGCTTGGAGTCATATCCTCCAGAGCTACAAACAGAAGTCTGTGAATTCCAGTGCCTTTGATAAACAATGACTATTTATCTTGTTCAGATTCCAGGAAGCAATCTTATCTAAAGTGTTATGACGTCCTTTATTTCAATTTATGAGATACTCACAATTGGAAGGGGGGTACTGAAAATTTCTTTTCTGGTGCCTATATACATTAGATAGGAGAACGTGAACTATAGAGTTCTTTGTTTGGTATAAGAGTTTTTAAAAACAACAACAACAACAACAACAACAACAACAACAACATAACTGAACAGGGTACTAGACTGATGAATGACAGTGGCACTTGCCACAGATTGACTCTACCCACAGCAACCTACCAATGCTCAAAATTTTGGTTAAAAAAACCAAGCAAAGTGCAGTTAATAACTGCTCCCCACTGAGGATGCTGATGTTTTGTCAAAAGGCCATAGGTATCCCTTATATACCAATGGCCGTAATACTTGAGGTGTCTTGAACTCTGTAAACACAACACACAAACACTGTGATTATAATACATTGCGTGCATCCCCCCCAAAAAAATTAAACTTGCAAGGTGTGCATAATACACATGCTTAATTCCAGTGAATTCATTTCTGGAGACTTGGAACCTTTCATTGTTTTGGTCAGCGAAAAGAAGTATCTTCCCTTTATCAGCAGAATTGGTGCTACTATAGGTGCCACATAATACCCATTCCACATGTGTTTCGTGTGGCAGCACCCACACTTTGGAAGTCCCTGCCTATTGAGCTCAAGCAGCACCTTCACAGAGTTCTTTTCGGTGCCTACTAAAACATTCTTGTTTAGACAAGCCCCCCAAGATGTTTAGAAAGTTGAGGTAGTGTTAATCTATTTTAGTATTTTGACTTTTGTGCATGGTTATGAATATATGAGAAAATCCACAACCATGTACAAAAGTCAAAAGTCAACCATATATATATTCAAGTGCTGTACAGTGGTACCTCGGATTAAATACTTAATTCATTCCGGAGATCCGTTCTTAACCTGAAACTTCTTAACCTTAAGCACCACTTTAGCTAATGGGGCCTCCTCCTGCTGCCACACCGCCAGAGCACAATTTCTGTTCTCATCCTGAAGCAAAGTTCTTAACCTGAGGTATTATTTCTGGGTTAGCAAGAGTCTGTAACCTGAAGCGTATGTAACCTGAAGCGTATGTAACCCGAGGTACCACTGTATATATTTTTAAATAAATAAATATAATATATGTGCTGATTTTGTCCTATTTTCCAGACTCAGTTCAAAGGGCTGATCTTGACCTAATAGGCCTTTAATTTCTCAGTCCATATTGTACGGTTATGAGCATGAAAGGGCTTATTGCTATGGCTATCAGGTGATCATGGTCTAAAGAACAAGAATGTGATCTAATGGCTCTAGTATTTTATATGTTGTTGCCAGAGGATCGGGAGACAGCTAGAGGAAGTTTGAGTTGTGAGTTTTTAGCTGAAGATGGCTAAAATTCTGGTGCTTTTGCTCTTTGGGAATTTAAATCAAGTTGTGCAATGTTTGTTTCCAATAAGCAGTTTTACTTGGAAATTGGTCCCATTGTGATCAATGGAACTTACTTCCTACTTTGTTTATTTAGGATTAGAGCCCCAGAGAGGTATTATTTTGGGCAGCTTTGAGGCCAATACTAACCATAATGCATCTATTTATCTACCATAATGGACCTCAGGACAGTGAAAATCTCAGTAGACAAGTGAACTGAACAGTCATCCTTGACTGCAGACATTTTTGAACTGTTCCAGTGTTTACAAGAGAAGAAGTTATTCTAGCCATGCGAATTCAGCTCCAATATTCATTCATTCCTTCAGTTTCTATAGTATCCTTGCTTCCTCCCAAACAAGAGCTTGGAGCAGCGTACAAGATAATTAACATATTGCTACAAAATGTTCTGATAACAATCAAAAACGAAGAACAAACCATTCTAATATTAGTCTGCCACATGTAAGAAAAACTCTAAACATCCATCATGCTGTAGGTAAAAGGAAGGGTTTTTTGTTTCAAATGTGCTTGCTTGGAACCACAAAGAAATCACGCAACAACACTGAAATCATCTTCCATCTAAATATTAAACAAACCAGGCCCAGGATTGTTGTTGTTTGCTTTTTTTTTAAGGGAAAGCAACCCAACTGCTAGACTTGTCCGTCCCTTCATTTTGACAGTATTTTTATGGGGCAATGTGTTTCATAAATGAAAATATAAGGCATAATGCTTGCATTTAAAAGCAATAGTGTGTTTTTTCTTCCTTCCTTTGAACAACCTGATTTTGTAATTTTAACTGATGCTCGCTTTATAGCAAAGTTTACAGGAAAATAAAACTTTCCAAAAAAGTAAATACACATGATTCTTCTGCTTTAAACTCAACACTGGATTACCAAACTAGAGGTCTGGGACAAATCATCATCAACAACAACAAATGTAGTGTGAAACAGGATGATTGTGGTGAAATTGCAAACAAAGGAGTCCACCTGTGTCCCATTCATGGGGCTGCTTTTCAATTGGGGTAGCCTAGAAATGACTCAAACAACACCTTATCAGCAGTTCAGATAAATTGGAACTGCTGATCTGCTGATAGCATCCCATTCTCTCCCCACCCACTCTTGGCATTATACTGGGTGTGTTGCAGCATGCCTAGCTATTCATTTGAACTAAGAGGCCATTTTTGGCTTCACATGGTGGTGGGGTCAGTGAGATGGTGCCCTTGGAAGAAAGAGGCTGCCACTGCTAGGATGGTGGACAGGCCCAGAACTTTATTTGTGGGCATCGCAAAGGCAGAAGCAGAGGGATGGGGCCTGCTAGGTTGGTGTACTTTAGGTTTGCACCTGCTGGCTAACTTGCTATCATTGCGGGCCATGAATATCAGAGGCACTTGCACAGTGAGGACGTATCAGTCCCCATGCATCCATTGCTGCCTTGTGGTACCAAATTCTTCTGCCCCTTGTGCTTGTCATAGCAGAAGCCTCTCACACCTATGAAGGTGTTGAATACTGAGCCAGATCCTTGATCCATCTAGTCTAGCCCTGGAAGCCTCTCTAAGGTCTCAGATGGAGCTCCTTTCCATCCCTGCCCATCCCTTTCCATCCCTTTCCATCCCTGCCCATCCCTTTCCATCCCTGCCACCTCAGGCCTTGTAGCTGATAACCAAGTCATGCCATTAGGTGATTTCAGACCAGACTTTCCCAGCTTTGTGTCCTTCAAGCATTTTACATGGTGGATAGGAGTTGCATTCCAAAACCTATGATAGACACCAGGTTGACAGGCACTGCTTTAAACTATGAGTGATGGTCTTACAGGGAGAGGACTGTTTAGAAAGTAATCTGCATTACTTTATCTATTTCAGAATAGGATAATCCAGTTCCTAATGTGCTTAGGAGCCCTCGTGCTCATTCTGCTGTGAGACACCCTGGATTTCTGCCCCAACATCTTGCCCTGATGCTACCACTAACTAAATCTGGAATCTATATCATGCATAGCCACTGAGCTATGCCTCCTCATTTTACTTCACAAGGTATCATTATTGACTGCTGGCTCTGGTTCTTTTTTTCCCCCAGGCCACAGCACTGAGGTAACTTTTAATCTTTGTGAGAGTACAAAACAGCATTTGCTTAAGCTCAGATCATCCAAATCTCTCAACTATTTATCTCGCACAACATAAGCATCACCATTAATATAGTATCACAATTGCTAACTATAGCTAATACAGCCAATGACAAATAAAAATATTTTGCTTTGTATGGGAGGCTATTTCCGCGACTGATAACAAAAAGTGTAGAGCTCTGACATAGAATAATGAGATTAATTTTAAAAGCAGGCTCAGCTTTAGACATCATGTCCAAAGGCAATGACATGATTATTGTTATTGTCTTGAAAGAAAATTAAAAGTTTGGGTTGATGGAAAACAAACCTGCTTGAGACACTCCAGTGACTTTGGCGATTAAGCAAATGGAAGAATTGTGTATAAAACTGATGGGTGAAACAATATGGGGCATGTTTTAAGAGGATTTTCTAGAGATCGGATAAATGGCTAATATTGATTTTATTGAGATTCCTGCTGTTAAAACATTGCACAGTGAGCCCAGAATTTCCCAGAGCTTGGCTGCTTGGGAATCTGAGTTGACTTTGCCTGTCAAGCAAGCTGAAGGACACTGAGCAGTTAAAACTATTTTAATCTTATGTTCTACCTCAAATTTAGGATGAAGCTAAGGCATTAGGCCTGCTGAGAATTTCCTGTGCAATAGAGTGCATTCCCACTTTTTAATCTTTTTCTTTTTATGCATTATAACAGGATTTTCATCACACAGCACACAGCTTGGCAGTACCATACACTGTTTCGAACACATGCAATGTGCAACCACAACGACAGATGCCAACAACTTTTTGTTTTGTTTCTGAATTTTCTGGGTTTTCCACAACAGAAACATCAACTTCAAATTGTGTTAAAAGGCAGAAAACTTCAGCAGTTTTATTTTATAGTGAGATGGGTTGATATTTCCTAGAAATATAGTCTAGGAATAATATAATAAGCTGGGTTGACCTAAAAATATGCATGATTTGAGAGGTGGCAACTTTAGCACAGTATTAGAAGCATACATTCATTCCGTTGAGGTCCTCATTCGAATTCATCTGTAGGATTGTACAGTGACTAATTCAAATAATTTACTGCTTATGCTGTACAGTATTAGGATAACTTATGAATTATACTACGTATAACAGCTCTAAAAACTGGAACATATGGCAACAAACTCTATGTGTTCCAGAAGCCACAAATGAAATACTGCTACTCGTATATTAGATATCATAGCCCTGACTCTTCACATAATACGTAAAAAAGACATGCCACATAGATGATTTTTAAAGTTTGACCAAAAAGTGGCTTTTCTATTTGTCGTCTATTGAATAAATAAAGTCAGCATTACATTTTTTAAAAATACTGAACTTTAAATGCTCATTGTCTTATATGGGTAAAGGATGATGCACCATTTAATGACTGCAGATGTTGTTTCCCTGAAATCCACCCCTCCTCTCTCACACACTGCAAGCATTCTTAATGCCATTTTAATGGCAACTTTGTGTGTCAGATGCTTCTTCTTTGCCGCAGAATGCTGACAGAAAATTCTATCATATATTAATATAGGAAAAACCACAGAAAAGTTGTTTCATCTTCTTCCAAGGCACACATTTTAAATACCAATTTAAGAAAGCAACATTCATTCCCTCTAAGTACTGTTTACACCGTTCATGGCCTTGCCGTTTCATCTTTCATTACTTACAATCTTTTTCTCCTTCCTGATTACTGGCACTTCTACCGTGTGCCTATGCCTACCTTTTGTTAGCAAAACACAATACATACTGTACTAGCATACAGATTAAAGGTCATTGATTGTGTTGTTTCACATTCGTATATGTACACAAGCTAGCCGATGGACTGATTTTATCAGATGCATTCAGCTGCGGAGGAAGCTTGGGTTGAAGAGACAGACAGATGAGGTGAAGAATGGGCAAAAAAGTATCTTCCAGCTCAATCCTATGAATAATAATAATAATAATAATAATAATAATAATAATAATAATAATTTATTATTTATGCCCCACCCATCTGCCTGAGTTTACCCAGCCACTCTGGGTGGCTCCCAATCGAGTGTTAAAAACAATACAGCATAAATATTAAAAACTTCCCTAAACAGGGCTGCCTTCAGATGTCTTTTAAAGAGAAGCTAGCTGCTTATTTCCTTCACATCTGATGGGAGGGTGTTCCACAGGGCGGGTGCCACTACTGAGAAGGCCCTCTGTCTGGTTCCCTGTAACCTCACTTCTCGCAATGAGGGAACCGCCAGAAGGCCCTTGGCGCTGGATCTCAGTGTCTGGGCAGAACGATGGGGGTGGAGACGCTTCTTCAGGTATACAGGACCGAGGCCGTTTACTCAGAAGTAAGCCATCTGTGTTCAATGAAGCTCACTCACAAGAAAGTGTAGGTTTAAGATTGCAGCCTTCATAAAATAAAAAGATGATAGATATTAGATAAGTATGTGGGGCTACAAGAAAATATATGCTGATCAATGGGGAGGGGGAAAGAGACCCAAAGCCTAGGTTGAAGTAGTGGAAGAAAGAATCTGGGTTGCACATTTTCTCATATGTTCAGACAACTTCACCCGTTCTTATTCCTTGCGTAAGTGCATGAGCTTCCTGCTACTTTCTCCTCCTAATATATTCATCTCGACCATTCTTAGTTTTTCTTGCGGAAGCATCAAAAGGATAGATTTGGCTATTCAGGTTCCAGAGAAACTTCAGTATATTTAAAGTCAAATATCCCAGTTTTTGGATAAACTCTAATGACTTGGAAAGCCTTTATGATTTCATAGTCATTTACCTTGAGGTAACATTTATGGCAGCTGATATATCACAATTTATAGCTGGTCATTCAAAGCTTGTGTAGATGAGAAGCACTGCTGTTAGGAATATACCAATTCCTTTCCACTTTCCCCTGGTCCTAGCCAAGAGAGGTAGACGTGATCTCAGAATCTTGCAAGAATGGGTGGGCATAAGTTCCTCACTGCTGATATATACCAGGAACTGATTTTCAAAACCAGTTTTGATTGGTGAAATGTAGTAAACTCACCACTGGCTTTGTATATTCTCACATGAACTGACTTTGAAGCTGCCCCATCTGCAATTAGCACCTGGAGAGCACACAGGTCATCTGAGTACAGACTTCCCCACCATGATATTTATTTATAAATTTGCATCTAGAAATACAAATTGGAAAATGCAATTTGTATGCAAGCTGTGTCCTCTTTCACCCTTTTTGGGGGGATGGGTAAGTGGCCGTCTGAGGAAGACAGGCAAACTTGGCTACAGAGCCCCAGAATAAGACCCTTTTCAGGAAAGTGTGTAAGCAAACAGTCTCCAGGCTTTTTCATATAATACAGTTGTACCTTGGATCCCAAACGTCTTGCTACTCAGATGTTTTGGCTCCCAAACGCTGCAAACCCGGAAGTGAGTGTTCTGGTTTGCGAACGTTCTTTGGAACCTGAACATCCAACAGGGGCTTCTGCAGCTCCCTATTGGTTGCAGGAGCTTCCTGGAGCCAATCAGAAGCCGTGCTTTGGTTTCTGAACATTTTGGAAGTCGAACGGACTTCCAGAACAGATTCTGTTTCACTTCCAAGGTATGAATGTATAGGTACAACACTTTATAACCTATACTGTATAGATCTATTGTTAAATAAAAGTGGTTTATTATGGAGACAAAGCAGACTCAAGTAACATGAAAAATAGTGAAGAAGCAGAAGTAATAATAACAGGTGCTTCTTCATTAGTTCATTAAGGTCTGGGATCAAAACTGAAAGTCTTTTTGTTCAAGCCACTTTACACAAAGTCTGCATGGTCTGTGGACTCTCCAGTTATGGAGCAGATCACTTACATCATATTAAGTTGTCAGGCAGAATCAAGGGGAGCAGATTGATTCCTGGACTTGCCTCTGTTTATAAAGCCTACCTTTCAGGATTGGGCAAAAGGCGCATATCTAGCCCCGGCAATGTGAACCAATCAATATCTTACAAGTCAAAGAGAACAGACAAAGACTGCTAGAGGAAGTGCTTATAAAAAGCCAATTAAGAACTGAGCAAGCCATGAGAGATGTCAGGCACCAAAGCTAGGTGACTGCAGCTCTGCCCGGCAACAAGGTGGACGGGATTGAAACTGAATCTCCACGAGGTCAGATGGGTGGAATAACAATTACCAGAAAAGCTTTGTAAGGGTAAATGGCGGGAGAGCACATCACAGTGTGGGGAAAATTGAAATACATGGAGAAAATGGAGCATACACAGCCTAGTTAGAACTGGCTACTTTGCAAGTTATTCTGGCTCCCCAAAATGGAGTTTGGGGTGCTATTTTTTTTTTTAAAAAATTAGACATTCCAAGCAAACTACAGGGTATGCCAGGTTCCATGCATTAATCTCTAAAGTGCCTCAAGACTCTGTTGTTTTAACTGCTCTTAGTCATTACTGGAGCTTTCTGTGCTTTCTTGGGTTGTTTTACTGAGTCTCAGCACAACCATCCAGTACTACAAACAGATGGGCATTCAGCCGCCACCTCCTGGACCAATTAAAGAAACTATAAAAACTGGGCTTATGGGATGTCAGAGTGGAACTCAAAATATCCAGCAGCAACTGGCTATGCCCCTTTAGGGAGGTCTGCTTCATATTTTGAAAGCCATGATTAGTGGGCTATCAGTTCACTTCAAAAAAATTATTTGTCTCTAGTTACAATTGCCCTTTTTATTTGGTTCAGCTATTTAACTTTCTGTCAAAACTCCTCTCGTATCTCCTTTTGATTATGAAGATTAGAGTACAAAATTCTAGAACCTTCTCTAGGTCGGAAGTGTGGGGAACGGGGGAGGGATATTGCCTACAAGGTGACAAAGAGTCTGAAGAGCAGCTTTAGAGGCATTTTTGCCCACTTTATTGGAGTTTCTCTTTCACTCTGCCATCATTTATCTTCTATGGAGAACACAAAGCATTAGGCAACAAAGTACAAACAAGGGCACTTTTAAATCTGCTAGAGAGAAAAAAGTACTGTACCAGTAATTTCAAGAGCACTTTAGAGAGTGTTTGCCTGATCCATGTCTAAAATCCTCTTATACACCTGTGTCTAATTTAAAACAAATAATTATGTAGGCAATTGCGCAGAGGCTGCAGTTCAATTAAGATCCATCCATTCCACCTATATGTTAGATTCTTCCATTTCCTTTTCACGTGCATTTTTATTATCATATTACATATGCTTTCAAATGGTAATTCTGATCATCATTTAGCAAGCATAGCTTTTTCAGAAGCACGATTTCAGCCAATCTGGCTTTGAACAGCAGAAGTGACTGGACAATTTTTGCTTCTGGACTGCTTTAAACTTCATGCAGAACATGATATGGGGATGCTGTGTGTGGCATATCTTGTATTAATAATACATTTTAAATTTAGAAATAATGCCCATTGCCACTTTTAGCTGCAATGGTTTTTTTGGCAATGAACTGAAACCCTTTAAGGTAGAGAACAAAAGAAATAATATTCAGTGTTCTACATGACACTTAGGACCTGCAGCAAAATGTTGCCCTGCATCCTCAGCCCCTAAGAACATGAGAAGAGCCTGCTGGGTCAGGCCAATCCCTCTGGTTGGTTCCACAACCAACTGTTCTAGGGCACAATCATTTAGGGTATCTATAAATTTTACTCTTTGTCATGACTGGAACACATATGCAGCCAGCCCGTGTGAGGGTACTTGAAGTCACCCTTCAGTATAACATTTCCACTTTTGGATGCTTCCTTTATTTCATTCTTCATCTCAAGATTTCCCTGAGCATTCATTAGTGGGAGATCGCACATCCTTGGGACTAAATTAACTTTTCTTTTCTTTTTTAAGTTTAATACTTTTCAATGAACTGTGGCTCACATAGCCACGCTGAAAGCTCCCCCTCTTTTTTGTGCAGTACCTCCATTCAGCACATATCACCGGAGCTGGCCGTTTTATGATTAGGAAAGTGAAAGAAAATGAAGCAACATTTCGTGATGATATTTATTTAGATTTGGATTCTGCTTTTCAACCTGATGGACTTCAAAGTGGCTTTGGGCATCAAAACTGCTTTGAAAAGCACCAGCAGTAAACTCTAGTCCATAAAAGGAGAAAAGGCCTGAGGAGTCAGCTCTATCAATCAACCACATACTGTGAAATAGATAAATAAAGAGCTAATACAACACTCAAAATGCCTCGAGGCCAATGAGAATAGGGTCAAATTAAACAGCCTTTACAGTAGGACAGACAGCCTGTATTGCAAGGGTTATATGAACCTACAGATGGAAGGAATTCCACAACCGGAACGCCATGGCCTGGCGTTTGCTAAGCGTGCTGGGAACTGTAGCTCTGTGAGGGATAGACTAAAGTTCTTGGGATTCTTTGGGGGAAGATGTATGCTTTAAGTGAATGGATATACACAGCCACTATTCTGAGCCACCACTAATCTCATGGACACAGAGCAAAGGCTCAGTCAATGGCTTCTTGTGGGTGGTGGTGACACTTGGAATACAAAGTGAAAACCCTTAGCCTTGTCTCAAAAAAGCCTGTGGTAGAGCTAGAAGAAATGCTGAAAGGGCAACTAAAACGATCTGAATTTGAGGGGAGAACAACATTGCAATGCTGTGCACATCTAATCAGAAATAAGCCTTGTTGAACGGCACTTACTCCCATGTATAGGATTGCAGCCTATGAAACAGATGAACTTTAATATTTTTTTTGTGCGGTGGGGGGCGGTATCAAGGTTGAAGATAATGCCTTCTAAGTGAGAAGAGAGTGAGCAGAGATAAATGGTTCTCTTTCAAAATGCTAGAACTCCAGGCCAACAGGAAATTATTTTCAGTAACTATCATTCCTCATTTGTAAGCGTTCCAGAGCATCTGGCTGGCCATAGTTTAGAGTCAGAGAGTGCTCATCAAAATGGACATAGGCCTAATCTAGCAAGACTATTTTTTCCTATTCTCTGAAAATACTACAAAAAGCCAAACTTTATTGTATTCCAAGGCACATGGTGAATTCTTGTCAAACTGTAATTCAAGCACTCAGCCATATTGCTGATCTCTTGACTTTTACAGTACTTCAGTATGATCTGGGGGACAAAATGCTGGAAAAGAATCTCATACCCTTCAACATTTTTCCAATGAAAGTAGGGACGTCGTATTCCATAATCATGATGATGATGATGATTTTATACCCCACCCATCTGACTGAGTTGCCCCAGCCAGTCTGGGCAGCTTCCAACACATATAAAAACATAATAAAACATTAAAAAACGTCCTCATACAGGGCTGTCTTCAGATGTCTTCTGGCTCAGGGTCACATAACTATTCCAGACCCTCCAAGTATCCCTATTTTCCAGGGACAGTTCCAGGTTTACAGAAGCCATCCCGGTTTCTGTTAGAGGGTATGGTAAATGGACCCCTGACCATTAGGTCCAGTCGTGACCGACTCTGGGGTTGTGGTGCTCATCTCACTTTATTGGCCGAGGGAGCCAGTGTACAGCTTTCGGGTCATATGGCCAGCATGACTAAGCCACTTATGGCGAACCAGAACAGCACATGGAAACGCTATTTACCTTCCCGCCAGAGCGGTACCTTTTTATCTACTTGCACTTTGATGTGCTTTCGAACTGCGAGGTTGGCAGGAGCAGGGACCGAGCAACGGGAGCTCACCCCGTCGCGGGGACTCGAACCGCTGACCTTCTGACTGGCAAGCCCTAGGCTCCGTGGTTTAACCCACAGCGCCAGCAGCATAGCTTGGGTTGTCAGCACCCGGGGCAAGGGAAGTAATTTGCGCCCCTAACCCCTAACCTGCCACTGCTGCCAGCTTCTTCTTGCTGCTGCCTGGGCTGGGGTATTTACGGTAAGGTAGCCACGGCGGTGGCGGGTCCGTGTCAGGTGATCTGAGGCGAGTTGCCGCTGGAGCTGCCGCCCAAACGACGCTGCTTGCCCGGAGGAGGAGGAGGAGGGCAGAGAGGCGAGGAAAATGCAACATGGCCCAGCAGCTGCAGCAGCAGTGGCGGCGGCGGGGCTGTGAGGAGCCGCTGCCTGCCGGACGCCTTCAGCCCGGACGCACGCACAGCTCGTTGGTTCCGCGAAACATGGGGCTCTGCTACAGCCTGCGCCCGAGGCTCTTCAGCGACTCCGGAGGCAGCGAGCACGCCCCCCCAGATGTTGCGCCCGGTGCGCCCGGCCCCCCCTGCACCCCCAACGCTACGCCACTGCACAGCGCCACCCACGTCCCTAGAGGGTATGGTAGGATCTCCCTATTTTCATCAGAGGTATATTGGAGGATATGGAGTTGACAGGTATGCATACATGGAAAGGCTGGAAAAGTCAGTCTCAACTTTTCATCTGTAAATGGTCCCCTCAGCTGGTTTTTCTGAGAATGATTAATAAAGCTGGTAAAATTCACTGCATGCTAAGCATGGACAATAAGCAAATACTTTCTAAAATACTGCTTTAGAAAGCATTATTCAACCTTCAACACTGAAGGAGGGAATGCTTTGAAAACAGAAGTGTGAGGCTAACTGTGCAACCCTATGATGTCTACTCAGAAATAAACCCTACTGAGTTCAATGGGGCTTACTTCTGAGTAGATTGCACTGTTAGGAAGTGCAAAAGAGACACACTTACTCCACTGGTTATCCAACAAGGCCGAACTCCTACGCAGACTAGAATCTCGCGTTTTGATACTGTGATCCTGGATGGTTTCTCTGCTCCTTATTTATCAAAGGAAAGCTAATCATAGTGCCTCTCAGGTATGGGTGTGCTGCCTTGTTTAAAGGTGTCGCTGTGCATGCAAATGAGGATAACAGCTCATGGAGATGACTCAAATGAATTAATTTCCTGTATCTTTTGAAAACATATGTTCAGAGACAAAGCAGGTACATGGACTGAACCAATATTTCTTGTGGAGCCATAGCAAACGCTTGAAAAGAATAGGCTACACTAGGAGAGAAAATTGATCTGCCTTGTGTTGCATCCTGTTTTGGTCAGAGGGCAGGAACCTCCCTCCCCCACCTGACGTGCCAGCACAGCTAAGTCACAAAGGAAGGGCTTTTCTGCATAATACTATTACCTTCCTATAACTGTCATGGTGTTGCCACTTGGACCAGCGTAACATCCTGACTGCAAGTGGACAATAGGGTTTTTTTAATTAAAAAAAAGAGAGAATCAAATATATAATTACCCATGGTTTGTTCACACGTTTCTTTTCTTCTCGCTGTCAGTTACAGTCAAAAAATTTTTGTGGGGATTACACTACAGAAACCTGCAGACACTTAAGAACAGATAGAATCAGACCTTGGAGCCTTTTGAGTACATTGAGGGCATGGTGTCCTTAGCCGAGAAGACTATAGCTCTCATAAGCAGAGTTTATCATGTAAAAGGCACTGATTTCAATCTTTTACATGTCCAGGGAGGGTTAGGAGAACTTCTGCCTAAAGCCATTGCAAATCAATATAGACAGGACTGAGCTAGATGAACCAATAGTCTTTCTCAGTGTAAAAGAGCTTCCTTGTATCTGAAGAACAGGCCACAAGAATCCCAACAGCAGGAGTATACAGTGGTACCTTGGGTCAAGAACTTAATTCATTCTGGAGGTCCGTTCTTAACCTGAAACTGTTCTTAACCTGAGGTACCACTTTAGCTAATGGGGCCTCCCACTGCCGCTGTGCCGCCGCTACGCGATTTCTGTTCTCATCCTGAAGCAAAGTTCTTAACCCGAGGTACTATTTCTGGGTTAACAGAGTCTGTAACGTGAAGCGTCTGTAACCCTAGGTACCACTGTACTGCATACTCTCAGAGGTAATCAGTCCAAGAAGCCTGTCTTTCCAAAGATAACACACCTAATTTTAAACTTTCATTCTTAAACATAATGCCTTCTTGAATCTGGATTTAGATGCTGGCTCGTATTTTCCAACGTATTAGTCGTAAGGATGGTGGTTAGAAAAGAGTAGGCAGGCTTCCTACCCAGGGACCTCTGCGGGAACAAACTAAAATCCACGGGGAGGTTTTCAAGCTGTGGGTTGTGGGTGTGTAGCTAGTGTTCTCTATAGCCTTTCTATATAGTTTGTAGGTACACTTATGATCTGGATCGCACGTAACACTAAGCCAAACTATGGCTTAGGGATCTATCAACAGTTTGTTTTGGAAAATTTGGTCCAGGGCCTGGTTATTTACCCCACACTCTAGTACCAAACCACTCTACACAATATAAAGAGTAGGTTGGCCAATTAATGTCCACCCTTCAATTACCTTAAAGCCAAGCCAACCTAAATTTTAAATGAAGAATCTGTGATCTTGGTGATGGATGGTCACTAATATATATTAAGCAGTAAAAGGACACCCTGGTAGTTCAGAGCCTGGTTGAGCTTCCTAAGTAGACTGAGATAAAAAGGCAGTTAAATAAAGGCTCTGTCTGATTTGTAAACTGAGCAGATTTAATCTGGAAGTCACTGAGGAGAAATAAATGATGGATGTCATTTTTATGGTATCATTTTTCTGACCAGAGTTACACTTTAACAGTTTCACTGACATAAAATAGTCTCTAAGAGGTACCTCACGTCTCATTAGGTAGAATCTAGTGCTATTCTAAAACAAAACAAAAAAACCTTACAGATGCTAAGATAGAGATCAATTAGTATTATTTAATTTCTCTAAACAGAGAAGTTAACTTGTTAGAGATTTTTTTTTTAAAAAAAAAAGTTAATGCCATGATTAGGTCACTGTTTTCCCAGATATGTCCAGTAAAAAAATAGAGGTTGGATTTCCATAAGCACGAATAAGAACTGAACACTAAGAGTTTCCTTAGCATCATCCTGAATTATGTTTGTGAGAGGAGTTCACTGCACAAAAGAGTAAGGTTCTTCTAGGGTTGAGTGAGCCATATTTAGCTGTTGCTGTTTCTAGCAGCAAACTCAGGTAGTGAGTGCCAACAATATTTAAGCCGAAACAGGAAAACAGGAGGGAGGTCAACATGCTTGAGGAAACCTTAAAGTTTCCAGAAGTACGAAAACACACACCACCCACTTTCAAGAACCTAAGAATGTAACCCCCCCCCCCAAAAAAGCGGTCATTGAGGACTGATGTTCAGTATTTTTGAAATGTTGAGTGTCAGTTTGAAAAAGAAAGAAACAGAAAATGGGTAAGATTAGAGCACCCTTCTTCAGTTATTTGTAGCATAAAGTATACTGGAAGAAGATATGGCTGGCTGGAACCTTGAAGATGAGCAGTTTTCTTAGAGGTGAGGTTTCATTTCGTTCCAACACCTAATTGTGCATTATGCGATATATTACTGATATGTGATATTGATGTATGGTTAGATAATATAAGAGTGGGGTTCTTCTGCTACTCCTGTTGGGTTATTTTAAAATTCCATGCAGATCTGGACATAGTGATCTACTGTACTCCATCATATAGTTTTGTAGTGATGCAAACAGGTAGATGAAATGTGCATTCAGTGATGTAACATTAACCCTTGGGAGGGGACAATTTTCACCAGCAGCAGATGCTACTTAACTCTTCACCCTTTCACCACCCTAATGTTTCTTCTTTAGCTGCCGTTTCCCTGGCTAGGGTTCCAAACCTGTGTTTACATCACAATCACAAGGCTAGAATCCCACTGACAGCTTAGAGACAGTTCCTCATTGCAAACCACTCTCTTTTGAGGTTGCTTTGGAGTGGAAAATCAACTCTTCAGCTAGCATTACATGCATGGCTAGAATGTAATTGGTAGCTTGGCCCCAAATTGTCCCTGAATGTAATCATTTTGCTTCTTGTGTTCCTGCTGTTTTAAAATAGCTACTGTCCTCCTGACGTGACGCACCATCATGTATTCCTCAAATGAATCCACAGAGTCCCAACCACAGTGTGTCATAACTAGAGGGTGCATGGACTTCAAAAGGGGGCCAGCAAAGCAAATACAGATAAGGCAAGCAAGTGAGTCAAGCCACAGGCTAGCGATCAGGGTAGTATCTCAAATGAATAGCCAGTTCAGCTTGAAGGAAATTGCTTGCTGAGCCCCAAATATCCTTATAATTAAAATATAGAGAATGTAACCAAAATATAGCTGGAACTAAATCTGGTTGGTTACTTCTATGAACTGTTGCGTGCTCAGCCACAGAGTCCCCTCTCCCGGAGCACCTAACAGCTGAGAGGTAAAATGAATGGACACAACGACTGTCTGGGATTCAAACGGCCACAACTTTATTGATTTCAGATATAGGAAGCTTTGGTATAGGCATTGGGCATGTATCCCTCTCAGCCCCCCACCCCACCCCCCACCCTGCTGGAGGACTGAGGCATGGCAGGGTCTATTCAGGGGGTGGATCCACCACAAAACACAAGTTTGCGCAGATGGCCCCCAAACACTGAGGGAAGCTCTATAACCCGCTTGCCCTATGAACCTGGCTCTTGGACAGAGACTTCCCTCCAAACCCCTCTAACAGGGTACCCTGTTAAGACTGCCACAGAAAACGGGGTGGGTGAGTCACCACTTCACCACACCCTGATTGGATGAATGACAATAGGATTCCACCCAAGTTGTGACTAGTGCTATGGGGAAGGCAAGACCTGCAGAGCAGGGAAAATTCCTTCCAGGCTCTGAATATGGCAACCTTAAAAAGAACACAGCAAAGCCCGACTAGCTGAGAAGAAATGGTTAGAGCATTAATCAGCTGTTCATGAAGAGAGGGAAAGGGTGGGTGATGCTGCCGGCCGACAGGATGTTGTGCTGAGTGGTTGGCCGGGCTAAGTAGATGGCCAAGCACACACACACACACACACACACACACACACACACACACACACCTGGGCTGCTGCAGACTGGCTGATTTGAAAGCACAGGTTTGGTGGGAACTCGTGAGCCTTTGTGGTAGATGGAGAGGATGGGGAAAATATAAAAAAATGGTGCTGTGCGTCCAGGCAAAAGAGAAGGCACCATGTCGGGTTGCAACTGTAGCTCACGGGAAGATGGTAAGCAGCCCTTACCTACCATATATGTTGATTTACCTGTCTATGTACAGTTTAGACAATTCACTCAATTTTTGTCTGACCTTTACCTTATGTGGAAAAATGTGCTTATGAAGGCATATGTACTGTGTGAACCAGGTAATCATAGATCTGTCCAGCAGCCATGTTCATGATTGTGTAGGAATGTTGCAAAGATATGCATCTGTTGTTACATAACTTTTTGCTGAACTTTCTGCTGTTTATTGATTGATTGATATTTATTTACTTAAGAATTCAGACACCACTTTTCTTTATAAGATAAAGCCAAAACTTTAAAAAGTTTTTAAAACACCATTCAAACTGCAGTAAGAAACAGTTCAGATTACTAAAATCAATTTCATACAATAAAACAAAGAGCAGGATAAATCAATTCAACATAAAAACAGGGAGAACAAACTTTAACCCATGCTTTTGTGGTTGACGTGGGGTGGCCTTACCATGTGGCAGAGTGAGATCTTAGGTGGCAGATCTGGGTGAAATATATTCGGAGTTGAGTGTGGATTTCATGCTCTTTATTCAGCTCATAGTAGTGAGGCGTGCCAGTTCCCCCGAAATGTCTGCTTTATATACATTATTTACACAATGGGCCCCACGTGATTGGCTAATTCCAGGATTCTCCTATAGGTCAATCAGGTTGCGGATTCACTTCCACCTGGAGTTGGATTGGGTGGCTCCTGTGGACCAATCAGACTGCTGCATTCTGGATCCTATTGTTCTAGGACCAATCAGAGTGCTGCATTCTGAATCCTATTGTTCTAGGACCAATCAGAATGCTACATTTTGGATCCTATTCAGCTCAGTACATAACACTGGGGTACATTAAATGCTGCCAAATGGCCAGTAATTGAACTTCTCATCTTTTCAGGTAAGCTACCACTTCAGTTTTGCACCATAGGCTTCAAAGTGCCTTGTGCCAAGGCTATGGTTCACTCATTACTTTTCTCCACTTGAGCTTCCTCCCTGCCAAGGGTGACACTGTTTGTGAGAAGAAAAACTGTATTGTGTGACACGAATGAACCTGTGACTATTAATGGCCTCGTATTTCAAGCAGTGCCTCTAGAACTTCACCCTTCCCAGATATTCCAAGCCTGAGTGCACATCAGAGACCAGCCACCTGTCTTTCTCAGTGTTTGTTTATCTGTACCTTACCTGATGCTGAACAGCTTGTTTGGTTACTGTTGAGGTCACTGACCTACTTTTTCCATTTCTCCTGAGAAGATCATAAAAGTTTTCAGTGCCTTGAAGGTAAAATGCCTAACAACAGGAAAGTTTCATAGTTAATAATTTCACATTGATCTGTCTGTCTGTCTGTTGTTGTGTTTTTAATATTTGTTGGGAGCCGCCCAGAGTGGCAGGATCAAACCCAATCAGATGGGTGGCATATAAATAATGAAATTAGTATTTTTTAGTAAAATTGTCTATCTGTCTACGTATGTACTATATGATTCTGTAAGCAAATGGTCCACATCTCAGGAAAACGATGCACTGGGCACTTACGTTACTATCTCCCAACAGTACATTACAAATTTCATTTTAAAAGCACGCTTAAACTGGCCACTTTCATTTTGAAGAAAAAGCAGCCAGCGGGCCTCAATATAGAATATGCTCTAAACAGCCCTGAGGGTTCTGTTTATAACTTTGAAGGTTAAACAGCTGTGTGTGTGTGTGTGTGTGTGTGTGTGTGTGTTTGGCAGCAAACTGGTGCAGGACCCCAATTCAGATTAAAACTGCATTCTGGATCAAGTCTCTGTCACCGCCTTTTCTTCATAAAAGGAGCTGTTTGGGTTTTTTTTTTAAAAGCATGTTATTTATAACATATAATTTTGCTTTATGTGACAAAAAAAGCAAAAGAAAATAACTTATAAAAATAAGGTTTTTTGATAATTCGACAAAATAAATGATAAAGAATGAGGGAGTTGTATCGCGTTTTGCTGTAATTTGCTACATGCGTTTAACTAATATGATTAGAAAACCTAGCCTAACTTGGGAAGGTTTTTTTTATTTTTTTAATCTGTTGCCACTTTTGTGGTTAGAGAATAGGGCCTCCATTAGTAAAGAATGACAGCTACCGGTATATTAATCAGCCCTTCGTCTTATGGAAGAAAATAGTAAATGACAACACAGACACTGATGAAGCAAGGTACTAGCAATGTGGTAAGCAGGAGGGTCAGATCCGTAAAGGAGGCTTTTACAGTGGGAAGCTTAAACTCCATTCTGCAATAAACAAGCGACCAGAAGGCTGGTGGGTGCGTAGTGTGAATAAATGACATGGAATATTTTGCTGGGTGAGAAATTATCTTGGGTGACTTGGGTGTCTAACCAGAAAGGAGGTAGGTACAGGGGATCCAAACAATGGGAAATGATGTCTGCTTAGGTGAGGGTCTTTGCTATTAGGCAGAAATGGTCTTCCATTTGAAGAGGAGAAAGTAGATAGGATTTTAGCCTAGCATAAATATTATTAATAATTATTTATTAATTTTCTATTAGCACCCTTCATCTGAAGATCACAGGGCAGTTTACAACACACAAAAACTCACAAAATGCATAACACAACAAGAATAAGAATAAAACATGAAAGTAGATATTTATAGAAGAACTCTTCTTCGCTTATTCAGAATAGCCAACGAGGGCTTACCATGGGTAGCCAAACTAAGGCCCCGGGGCTGGATCCAGCCCAATCACCTTCTAAATCTGGCTCGCAGACGGTCCGGGAATCAACATGTTTTTACACAAGTAGAATGTGTCCTTTTATTTAAAATGCATCTCTGGTTATTTGTGGGGCATAGGAATTTGTTCATTTTTTCCCCTTCAAAATATAGTCCGGCCCCCCACAAGGTCTGAGGGACAGTGGACCAGCCCCCTGCTGAAAAAGTTTGCTGACCCCTGGCTTAGACTATGTTAGGGCATGTGCTACCATCACTCTAACATCCCTGGGTGTGCCACCCCTCCTTATCCAATCATTCAAGTGTTGAGTGAAGCTCTGCATGGACATTCTAACCACACATTTGACTGAAAGGAGGATTCTAACTCTTCAGCTGAATGCAGTTATACTCTCCATGTAGACCTTTGAGCTCAATGGTTTAACTACACAAGGTCTCTTCCAACTCTACAATTGTATGGTGGTCATGCAAAAGGGTTACAGATCCTGGGTTTAGGTACATGGGGAGATTAGGGTAATTACAGAACTGGAATATTAACTAGAAATGCTCTCATTGTTTAAGAGAAATATTTCATTTCAAAGACAAATAAATCATAAACTTTCCACCGGTCACAGCAAGGATGGTTATATCTCGGAAATGAAAAGAGTTAGACTGCCTCTCCTTGCCACTTGCCATAACAAGTGATTATGGAGAAAATTAAGTAAACAGTTGTGGCCACAAAAGAAGTATTCAGAGGGAGATCACTTGATCGCTATTGTTTTTGCTTTATTCAATGTTCCAAACCCAAATAATACACTGGATTAGTTATGGGGAGATATTTTGGGGTAAGAAAAGACATTGTGTAGGGAAGGGTGACATTGCTTTAGGTCTGTTGGCCAAATCTGGACATTTGTTTTTGTGGTTGTTGGATTTAACGTTTATGGTATGTTATTTCTGTATGAAAGAATAAAATAAGATAAACTGGAGGGAAACAGAGTGAAAGCTCAGGAGAGGGTGGGGCGTGGAGATGTTGTAGGCAGGTGCAGCATGCATACACTCCATGCCCTTACCCAGCTGAAATCTTCACAGATCCTTTTAAACGCACAAGCAGAGCTTATTCAAGAAATACTTCATGACAAATTCTCGTAGCCCACATTAGCCAAAATTTATACAAAGTCAAATGCCCAATACAGGTTGTTACAAAGATCACCTAAACACTGTCATCAACAAAAAGAAACAGCACTAGTATTATTATATCTATGAATTGCTTCAATATTTTGCAGTCTACTGCATTCCCACCAAGGGAGGTGACTCTTCCCGGTCTCTTCTGGAATGGCAAGGTGCAAACCTGAAAAATAATGCCTTCATGCCAACCAGAGAAGACAATGCTAACATGCTCAGAGACGTTAGTGATGAATATCTCCTCATCAGTGATCATGTTAGATTACAGCCTCGATCACTTTGATCCCAGTCTGTACTTCTGCCAAGAGGATAAACATGAAAAGCAGCCATTTGTAAAATTTGCATATCAGCTTACACAAGAGTTACCAGTGACACTGCCTGTTAGTAAGCTCAAAATAACATAAATCCTGCTTCCGTCACCATTATATTTCATTATTAAGATAAACTCAGCAACGTAGGAGTTATGAAATCTTTTTTAAAAGGCTGTCCATATATACTCAGCAGCTAATTATAATCCTCAAATGTTGAATTGGATATTGTAGTTTTGCCTCATTCTTTATTTGACACAGATGGCATTTTATAGTAAAACTACCCATGAAATGATAGTTTTGTCTGGGAAAGCTTTGGTACAGCATAATTGACACAATGCATTTTCAGGAGCTTCTCCATTTGGCACTGGCACTTACTGCTTTCATTGAAGAGAAAAGTATGTCAGAATAATTTAAAAGGAGAGGAGGAATGTGATTGGGAAAAGTGACTTGGGCGCTGAACCAGTTAGAGGGATGCTTCCATTTTTTGAAGGCGCCTGTTCCCCCTTGGATACAGAAGCATTTCCAGTGCCTGTGGATAGGAAATCGAGGAAGGGGGTGAATGCAAGTATTTTATCAAGCAACTTCTATATAACAGCTTTTAGTTGTTTTTTTTTCAAAAAATAATCAAGCAGTATTGAAATTTTACGAAATAAATATTGAAATTTTAGAAATCTAAATACCGTCTGATTTCCCATCCTAGGCACCATTAATATCCCTTACAGCCTGATATCTCCACATGGGTGTGGATAAAAGCCTTTGTCTACCAATGTCCTGTCAGGGTGCCTTAAGGTACTTAACCCCCAGACCCAACAGGCGAAATCTTGCACTATTATGGCATGCAGTAATGCTTCTGAGTACCAACTGCTGGAAACCACAGGAGGCCATAGTGCTATTTTGCTCAGGTCCAGCTTTCAGGTTTCCCTCAAGCATCTGAATGGCTGCTGTGAGAAGAGGATGCTGGTCTACATGGGCTATGGGCCTGATCCAGCAAGCTCTTCGCATGCTCTTAGCTACAGCCAACCTTTGGAGGAAGGATTGAGCAGCAGGCATTCAAGCCATTTTGGTTTGGGGGAGGGCAGGGTGTTAACAAAAATCCTTGGGAGCTCCTTGGTACATAGAAGGGGAAGGGAAAATCAGGTCAGATAGCCAAATGCATCTTTTCAGGCCCCTCAATCTGACTCTCAGGACTCTCTCCAGGCCACATCCCTCACTAGCCCTGCTTCACACAAGCCTACCTGGGATGTGTCCTTGAACTCTTGTTCGCCTGGATGGAGGTTAGAGAAGAAAGTGTATAGAAACTAGCCTATTGCAGAGGGCACAATGATTCACATGTGGTGGACCTGTAAAAAAATAAGAGAATTTTGGGGTATAATATATAATAAGCTTAAGAAAATTTTTAAATGTACTTTCCAAAAATAAAAGCCTGAAGCCTTTCTGTTGGGTATAATGAGTAATGATATTCCAAAAAATGTAAGGAAAAGTTTTATGTATGCAATAGCCGCAGCAAGAGTCTTAATAGCAAAAGGTTGGAAAGGAGAATCCTTTCCTACTAAGCTGGACTGGCAGACGAAAATGCTTGACTATGCTGAGCTAGCAAGAATGACAGGAAGACTTAGAGATGTTTCAGAACAAACATTTAATAGAGAATGGGAAACTCACAGAGTTTATCTAAAAGAACATTGTAAAAATTTAAATTCTTTGGTAAGTATGGATTGACGCCTGCATGACAGTAGGAAATAGTACAAAATCAATACAATTGAGACACTGTAGGAGAGACAAGGGAAAGTGTGGAGTCGAACACGCAATGTAGGAACCACACTGGGGTGATCGGAAGTCACAATGGAATTTTTTATGTATGAATTGAATTTATTGCTTTTGGTAATATGTATGGATTTTGGATTCTTTTTGCTGATTGTTTTTCTCTGTTAAACAAAAAAGCATTAGAAAGAAAGAAAGAAAGAAAGAAAGAAAGAAAGAAAGAAAGAAAGAAGCCTACTGCACAAAGGTAAAATGTACATGAGTTTTTCCACCCACTTTTGCCTGTAGGCCTACCCTACCCATTGCTCGCATGTGGCCTCTGGAAGGTTGACCAGAAGGCAATGTGGGCCTTGGGCAAATAGGTTTCCTGACCTTTTGCTTTGTCTGCCTGTTTGCCCATTTTTCCAAACAGTGTATCCACATGTGGGACTCTTATTTTGTGTGTGTGTAGATAGATAGATAGATAGATAGATAGATAGATAGATAGATAGATAGATATAGATATATAGATATAGTGATGAGCTCTTAGCCTTCCTTGACAACTGAGCTAGTAGGCATGTTGGTCCTTCAGAATGAAAACAGTGAAGCCAGTGCAATTTATTGGGCCAAATTTAGTCATTCAATGCTGGCAGCAAGCTATCACGTCATATGAATCTCCTTTTCTGTGCTCAGGCGTGTTTGGCACAAAGAAGATGGTGCATTACTGCAATGGTCTGCTGCTTTTTCAAAACAAAGAAGTGTGAAGTTGAAGCAGATGCCGTGTTAATTAGATTATGGATAGGCAGTGCTGACAGGATCCAAGTTTTTTTTAAAAAAAAGTCCAGAGGGAAACCAACAAATGAGAAATATAAGCTACCACTGGGAACTTGACAACCAAGAGGGAGTCATGGAATAACAAGAGACAGGAATTAACACTATTGGTGTCTCATATATATGCATCTTTAAGGATCTATGACAGGGATAGATAACCTGTGCCCCTCCAGATGTTGCTGTACTACAGCTACCAACATCCATAAACGTTGGCCCAGCTGGCCGGGGCTTAAAGCACACCCATGATTAAAGGAAACCAAGCCAAACAACATCACAGGGGTATGGAAAACAGTTTGACCCTCACAGAGCTACAATTCTCAGCACTCTTAACAAGCTACCCTTCTCAGGATTCTTTGGGAAAGTCAGGTGCTTAAAATGTACACAGCCTGTGTTTTACAGTACCTTGTTGGCAATAGAAAGGATATGTCATGTGTTGTTTCTTTCAGCAAGCAAAAGATTGCTTAACTGATCTTGCACTTTGATGGGATATCAGGAGAGACAGACAGGATAAAGGAAAGAAGACAGTACTGGCATTACTTTTTTATCACTTGACTGCCTGAATCCAAACTTTTTTGGCCTGCTATTAAAAAAACCCCCCACACTCCCCCCCCATGTGATGAACAGCCCATTATTTTACTTTGAAAATCTGGTCACTCAAACTGCATCCCGCTTTTTGAAATCAAGATTTTGAAGGCTGCCTAGAGTATTATGCAGAGAATTTAGTAAGAGCATTTAAAATCCCTTCCAATTTCATTTTAAATCCTTCCATACAATTGCACCTTACTTTCTCAACCCAATTACTCTGGATTATTTTAAAACAATCACATTTCCTGTGGACCAGATTCTTTTGATACTCTAAGCTGCATTCCTTCTCTGGTCTCCTTAGAATCACACACAATCCACCCGCCTCCCTCCACCCACCCAGTCACTTTGGAAACAGTTTCAAGGACAAACATTGTAAAACTATGAACACCTGAGACGTCTTCAGATTGTGTTCATTCCTGTGTTAGCACCTCAGTAGTGCCTGCCTTTCATTCTATAATAAAGAGGCATACAACAGTTATTCCATCACTGAATTCAACATAGGAAGAGTAATATTCCAGTTATCACATTTTGATTTAGAATCATAGGACCATAGAACAGTAGAGTTGGAAGGGATCCCAAGGATCATTTAGTCCAACAACTTGGAATCCATTCTCTTTATACAGAATGGCACGCACACATTGCAAAGCCATTCTGTAGCTGTTTTTCAGTGGCGTGGAGCACCATGCTTAGGAAACAGCAAGGAGGTATGTTAAAATCCATCTTTAATGCACGGTGCCAGATAAGACATTATTGCTCCGCTTTAGTTCCAGTCTATAATAACAGCGCCCCACCTTACAGGGTTGTAGCACATAAACAGAATGAATAGAAATGGCAATCACAATAATTTCACATGACTGAGTCCTTGTTCCTCCTTTGTCTTTTCTTCTCCTCACTTCCTTTTCATTGTTCATCTGTCTTCTTAAATGGTATTCCATTCATTACTCTGTTTGTGACCTGTCCAAATAAAGACCACAGACAGAGACACAATTGTTTAAAATTTGTTCTGCGGGAAATGTCTTTTCAGTTCCGCAAATGGTTCTTAGTGTCCTTTGGAATTTCAGTGAGAAATTTGGTACCCAGAAGAGTGCAAGTTTAAAATGCATGGGTGCAATCCAGATAAAGTTAGGCTATTTTAAACTTCATTGATTTCAATGTAAGAGAGTTAAGTGTGTGTTCAATTTTGACAGGATTGCACCCAAGTTAAAAAATGATAATTGCATTCTGGGTTAGTCTTTAAAGTGTGCTATCATTGATGGGTTATGATCAAATATTTGCTTGCACATTGAAATCCCCCTCCCATTTTATTTTTGTATTCCACTGAGTTAAAAGATTCTGGCAACAATTCAGCAGAAAAGCAAATGCATTTTAAGCTAATTGATTTAAGCAGGACATATGAGATCCATGACTAAAACTGCAGCTTAAGTCATGAGAATGAGTCCTATTGAACACAGTTGGACTTTTTCTGAGTAAACCTGAATAAACACAGATTTGGTCTGCATCTCTCATTCCACAGCTTTCAGTGGGAATGAGTTGCAGATAATTTCGGATCGTTGCAACCATAACTGCATACAGAATCTCTATGCATTAATTTCTTTATAGCTACTCTTTTTCATCTTTCAAATGTCTTGATAGAGATCCTTAGTGGTGTGAAATTACAAAAAAGATAGACAGAAGGGAATAAATAACGCTTACAATGGGATACACAAACAGAAGGCTTGATAAACAGAAACCTAATTTTATTTGCTTAAGTATTTATTTGCCTTTTGGCAAAAATAATTAGAACCCCGTCCCCCACCTCTTTCCAGAAATTAGAATCAACAAGATTGTTTTCCAGGTCTACATTTGGAAATGACCCAAGGATGTCTATGGGGGGGGGTGCACATCAAAGCCTTGGCAAGGGACCAAACAAATTGAAGAGAAGGTTTTTGACGATGGAACTGGTAAGAGATTAAGCACCAGAAAATTACAACGAAGACTTCATTAGTGTTTAGCAAGATTATGCTTGTGGAAGTAGAAGGGGGCAAGTAGCTGGAGACAGTTATTTTTACTGACACCACACTGCTTTCTTCTTATATAAAACCTCTGAGATGAATTCATTCTAATACACATCAGAGCACTGAAGCACAGAAGGAAGTCTTCAGCTCTAACTAGCAGTTCCCCCCAAAACAATGGTTGAACAATGACTTCCCACTTTTATTCACACTGATCTCATAACATTTCAAAGTTAATTATAGAACACCAAATATTTGGAGCAATATCCTTCTAAGTGAACAATCGAAAAGCAAAAATCAACACAAGAATACTGTCACAGGATATGTATAATATTTTTTAAAACAAATGAAAAGAAAGTAATTAAGCCATATATAATTCCTTAACCAAGAATTTTCTTCAGAGGTACTGTGCTAACACTGATGAGCTTGGTTTTTTCCATATGATTCAACAAGAAACACAAAGCTTATTTTTTAAAAAAAATGGAAGTCAGATTCAACAAAGCCACTTTGGGTGCTGCAATGCAGAGTGATCCTCGCCACAACTTTAAAACAACAAATAAAAACATAGCCCATCTAGGCATTCCACATCTTCCAACAAAGCCTTTTGTTACAAAAAATATTGATGAAAAGCTGCATTAATAAATGAGCCTTTGGTTACTTCATGGTGGAATCATTGCTTGTCTTGCCCATCACACCACCTCTTGCAATAACAACTAACAATGTTTAGTAGAATGGCTGTGACTGTTCAGTTCTCCTACTCGAATTCCAAGAGCTGTTTGAAATTCCCACCTGGTTATGCTGTACTTTTAGTTCTAGGGCATACCATGAAGCTGGTCTTTGGAAGACTGTTGCATTAGGCTAAACTGAAGATCCTGTTTTCCCAAGATGGCCAGGAATTCTACAAATTCCTTCAACAGCTGTTCATTTCTACCACTCCTGACAACGTGGTCCTCTTCCTATTATTGAAATTCACAGACATTTCCCAATAGTCCACCTTTGTCTGGTCTACTTTCCTCTCTTTGGTCGCTTCAAGCAAATTGTATATTCAGCAATCTCCTGATTTGTTCTCACACAAATTGTGTGGAGGCTATATGACATTGCCATCAGTTGCTTGTTCTCCTGCACTTTCCGCTGTAGCTTCCCATTACTTTTCCCACCTTGGATATCTTTTTTTTCTTCGGGTGGGTAGGTGAGATAAACTCATTGTGCAAGAGTGCTATTTAGCCATTGCTGCTTATCACAATGCATTCACTTCCTTTGCAGCGGGGTATGAAGAAGCACTCTTATTGCACATTCCTGCTTTCTGCACCCCCACCAGCAGCAAGACAAAAACAGGAGGCAGGATGACTGCAAAGCAGGTAAAAGTTTTGCCACTGTCTCCCTGCTTTCCTTTTTTTATTGCTCCCTACTGAAGGAAGAAGGGATGCGGGTGGCACTGTGGGTTAAACCTCTTGGGCTTGCCGATCAGAAGGTCAGTGGTTCGAATCCCCACGACTGGGTGAGCTCCCGTTGCTCGGTCCCTGCTCCTGCCCACCTAGCAGATTGAAAGCACATCAAAGTGTAAGTAGACAAGTAGGTACTGCTCCGGCGGGAAGGTAAACGGCATTTCCGTGTGCTGCTCTGGTTTGCCTGAAGCGGCTTAGTCATGCTGGCCACATGACCTGGAAGCTGTACACCGGCTCCCTTGGCCAATAAAGCGAGATGAGCGCCGCAACCCGAGTGTCGGTCATGACAGGACCTAATGGTCAGGGGTCCCTTTACCTTTACTGAAGGGAAAGGAGAAATGCCCAACCACCCTGTACTCTGGACTAGGATGTTGACGACCGTGGACTCACCAATGTGGATGGATTTTGGACTGGGGAGGGGGGCTAAAGTTTTGTTTTTCTGCTAATTAGTGGGCAGGAATATTGCTTTCTTTATTGTCTGAGGATTGCAAACATAGTTTGTGACTTTTCATGGGGCTGGTGTGTTATTTTTCTTTTCCCATTAGCTGTATGTTATATAAAATATTAATGTACAATATGATCCCCTCATTTTTTCTATGGCATTATATATTTGCATATATTTTTCTTTAATGTAAGTCGCTTGGAGACCTTCTGGTGACAAGCAATTTTATTAACATAAAACATAACATAACTGTCAGGGAACTGACATCGGAGCCAGAGGTGGAGGCAAGGTTCTCAAGCAATGCTGGAGAGGGGCCCAGCAGGGAGAGAGGGAGCTCATCGGCTGGGGAAGGAAATCAGCGTAACACCAGGGATAGAGGAGGGCAGATGGGAGAATCGGCGAGGGGGCTCCAAGACTCTTCACTGGAGACCAGCGGGGAGAGCATGGGTCCTCCGCTACCCACACCCACCCTGCGCAGAAGACTTCCGCGCAGGGAAAGTAGGCGTAGACTTGGCGTCAAAGAACTTCTTTGCTGGAAGAAGTTCAAGAAACGCCCACTGAAGGATTCTGCTAGTGACTGAACAGCCACGAAGTGAAGGGCTGTCCAGCCAGAACAGGTTTAACCAGGCTACCTAGCCAGGAGTGGCGGTAACTTACGCACGAGCAACCCCTTATAACCATTACAATAACATAACATAACAACATAACACAACACAACAACACTCTGTTCTGTTGATGCAGTCCAGTCCAATAGGCAGAGTGGAACTTCCATTTTCCTTTGAGGCAAGCAAAGGGGGACACTGTTTTTTGCAACTGGACAGGTAGTCTTTTCTTTGTACCAGACTCCTAGGGCAAGTCCTGAAATTCTCTCCAGGAGTCCCTACCTTCTCCTCAGCAGTGGTGAAATATCTACAGTAGAAGGAGAGTCACTGGAAACAAGCCTGGTTTCACAATCTAGTGCCTAGGATATGCAGATAAAATTCTCAGGACTCAAAACTCAAGAAAGGATGGAAATATATGTGTCAAGTTAAACCTTCATGGAATCATCATTATTAAAATAAAATATTGCACTCACAAGTCTAATGTAGGAAAACAAGTTAGGATCTTTAATTTGATACAGTGGAGTTGGCCAGCTACAGCTCAAAAGCTGCTCTGTCAGGAAAAGCATGGCTGAAAATTTGCAAATTGACATGCTTTGACTTTTCACTTCCAATTATCTCCTTGGTAACATTTGTTGCATTCATCACGTATTCTGGCACCAGGGCAAGGCATAGAAATAGCCTGAGTCTGGTTTTGTTTTGCATATTCAACAGCAGAATGTTTTGCATTCCTTTAAAGAAACTACCATTCATGTCGATTTAACCTTCTGCCATTGTTGGCATCTACTGGACCCCATTGCCCAACAAAAATTGACATGCAGCTTTTCAAGGGAAATTCTTTTCTTTTCAGACTATAGATATTATCGGGCGAGGATGAGGTCAAGCATTCTGCACTGCCTCCATTATTTTATATGTGGTAATCTTATGGAAGGTGGGAAGTGCCTTCAAATGTATCAACTCTGGTAGTCAGCAGCTAGGAAGAAAATTTTTAATAAATAAGTAAATTTCATAACACAAATTAATTAATTTTAAACACTATAAATAAAATTAAGGCCTATTGGATTCCATGCTTTTCTTCATGGATCTGCTATTCTATTCCTAGGTAAGGTCAGGCTTACCAGGCAAGATTTACCTTCCCCCTCTCTGTAGATAACAGCACAAAGTGAAAGCAGTCTTTTGCAGCAACAAAGAGGTTTACAAACATTCAGCGTCCATTCTCATAGTGCAGGTGCTCCCATTGAGTTCCTCCCACTTCCCTCTAGTTACTTCCGTCTTCCTGTCTCCTCACCGCATGATCCCTCCACCACTGAGCCTTCTGAGAGGCTACCCTATCCAGACGCCTGACTCTCGGGCTCATGGGATGCATAGTTTCTAGTGAGGGAGATTCAACCAGCTCTCTCTCTCCCTGTTCTTCTCCCCTCGGTTGCTCTTCTCCCAGCTCAGCCCAACTGTCAGTTCCCAAACTGTGTCTGTCCGTGAACAATTGCTCTAGGTCAATACTATCCTCCTGCTCCAGAGGAGCTTCAGGATTAGGCCCTTGAGCTCCCACCATTCTTCCAAAGAGAAATACACTTCAGTCTAGTTCCTGACAGTAAACATGTAGTAATTTCTGAAAACAGAGATTGCATTTTACATGTTTTTACACATTTCTGGTTATCTTGATGAGTAGTGTTAACAAAATAGCCTTATCCTCTATACTGAATCTTTTAAAATGTACTTAATCAAGTTCCCAAGAAATAATCCTTCCAATAACAAGTTTCAAAGGTTAATATTATACTCCTTTCCATATATATTAAGCCTGCTATCTGTTCATTTCAGCAGATAACTTGAATTTTTGTTTTATGAGAAATTTTAATAGATGGAAAGTTTATTCATTTTATCTGCACCATTGCTGATTTTATAACTTCTTCAGTTATATCTCCCATATTGGGAGTATTGTCCATATTGGACAACACTACTTTATGTACAGTGTTGGAATCCAGTTCAAAGTGATGACCCCTGCCTCTCCCAACTGCCACCAGAAGGGATTCTGCCTCTTCAGAACAAACATATGGAAATCAGCCACACTTGTTGTCTCTCCTGCATGGATTGTATTCTTTTTAATGGATTGCTGTTTTAATTCATTATTTTTATTTTAAATATCTACTGGCAGAAAGTTCAGGACAGGCAATATTATTGGCCAAGAATGGGATGACAGTCTGTAAAGTAGCTCTAAATCTCCAAGTCTCTAAATCATGAAGCATAGATATTTATGGTACTGGAATGAACCTCCACACCAAGTGCAGAAGCAAGAAATGTCTAACTTCCAGATGTTGGGGGCAAACAACAGAACTGTACTGTATTTATGTATTTTATTATATTCATGGTCTGCTTGTGACTTTTCCAGAGCCACTTGGCTGGCCACTCTCAGAAACAAAATGGTCGGCTAGTTGGACCTATGGTCTGATCTAACAGGGCTACAGGAATTAAGGCAGGGGTAGCTGGCATGGCGGGTGGCACTGTGGTCTAAACCACAGAGCCTAGGGCTTGCCAATCAGAAGGTCGGCGGTTCAAATCCCCGCGATGGAGTGAGCTTCTGCCAACCTAGCAGTTCGAAAGCATGTCAAAGTGCAAGTAGATAAATAGGTACCGCTCCGGCGGGAAAGTAAACGGCGTTTCCGTGCGCTGCTCTGGTTCACCAGAATGGCTTAGTCATGCTAGCCACATGACCTGGAAGCTGTACGCCGGCTACCTTGGCCAGTAAAGCAAGATGAGCTCCACAACCCCAGAGTCGGCCACGACTAGACCTAATGGTCAGGGATCCATTTACCTTTACCTAGTCAACATGACACCCTCCAGATGTTTTTACCCTCATCTGCCACATTCTGCATAGCCAATGGTCAGGAATGATTAGAAGTCAGTGCATGCTGACTGAAATTCAGAGGCTCAAGGGCTACTTTCAAAGGGATTTTATTTGACTGTATCTCCATTATGCCCAACATCTTTGCCCTGGCCTTGGCAGTTCTTTCTGCCCCAGAATAAGTGGAGGGGAAAAAACAAACCCAAAAGAATGTTTGAGGGAAGGGCCTTTCTTGACATTTGCTGGGTTTGGGCATGAAAATAAAAGAGGCACAAAAATATTCAATAAAAATCCAAAGGTTAGATAAAACACAATTATTATTTCTAAAACTGGGAAAGTATTATTAGTTTCAGCTGCATGCCATTCCCCAAACTTCCTTGAATTACCTTGGTGTATTGTGATGTGAAGTGAAGGAGAGATCTTGCCTTAGGCACAAGATAAATAATGGCCTATTATTTGGTACAGACTGCATCAGGAAATGTCTACTCTCACTGGTTTTGCTCCACAGCTGAAAGAGGAGCAGAGAGGACAGTCTTACATCCATTGGGCTGGTGGAGAAAGCTAAAGTCTCGGGCTTTGTCAATGATTCGGCCTGAGTTTGAGTTCAGCTGATACACAAATATAATGAACGGGCTGCTGCTAGTCCTGAAGACCTGAGAGAGAGAGAGAGAGAGAGAGAGAGAGATTATCTGAGTGAGGAAATAGAGATAATTGTCTAACCTTGGCTAACTGTGAAACAATTATTTTCCAAGGTTTCTAATTATTATTAACTGCACAAACCAACATGAGAAAGTGTATGTGTGCTAAAGACGGGGTTGCATGTGGTTCCCGAGTAAGTACATGCATGTGTTCACATATTATTATGTGCCAATTATTATTATATTATTATATTATTATTATTATCTATATGCTCTTAGCTAATTTTTGCCTGCAACCTGATTTGTATCACTGTCAGCAAGCATTTATCTTTGGCTGTGAAATTAGAGAAGAGGCTTCTGCCACTTACCAATTAGGTTGGGGCTGACAACTGGGGCATCTTTCCATGCTTATATCATGTCTTGCCCACTGAAAGAGGGAGCATTTTACAGAAGCAACTGAGAGGTTGCAACTCTTGGTTGCAACAAGAAGTGGCAATCACTCTGGAGCTGTTGGCCTGTATATGAGGAATAAAAAAAAAAAATTCACTACGAGACACATAAAGTTGCTCTACACTGAGTTATATCATTTGTCCATCTAGGTCATGTTGCAGGTATTAAATATTCCACAGTTTGAAGTGACTGGAAACATAAGAACTGACTCCTTTGGAAATGAAATATTGCCCAGGCCCATAGAAATATTATTCAAACTTTTACTGGCAGAACTTTCTTCAAAACAGCATTAAAACATCCATACAATATCTTGTGATGTCCAGCACAGGCTGAGCATCCTACAAAATATGAAATAATTCAAACAGACCTATAAGCAAAGGTCTCTCTCTCTCTCTCTCTCTCTCTCTCTCTCTCTCTCTCTCTCTCTCCAGCTTCCTTTCCAGCCTCCAGGCTGTTTGTTCTCCCTTCAGGAGAGCCATTTACATGTATTCTTCTCTCTGTAGCATTCAGAGAGAAACTCCATTTGCATCTTCACTGTATTAAGCTTTGGGAGGCAAAGATTCAAAGCAACACCCTTCACAATGGAGACTGCAACTCAATACCTCTCACATGATCCCATGCTACAACCCTCACATGTTAGCTACCAGAGAACAACAATCAGTTACTTAATCTTGTGGGGGGAAACCCCAGTGTTAGCAATACACATTTAGCCATTTTGCATTACAAACCTTCATTAATGCATATACATTTTTCTTTTCTGTGTGAATTAAACCATTATACTTAACAGGTCATTCCTGTCTAGCTAGCAGTGGTCTGAAGCAGAGCTCTTGCCCAGCTCTGCTACCTGAGACAATTCTATCCTGCCATTGAGCTGTGGCCCCTCATCTTATAGTTGGTTGTCAGATCATATTTGCAATTATACTATGCATTTATATGGGTACTGTCACTGACCTATATGTTATAAGCTGAATTTTCTCTGACTTACAGACAGGTCCTAGGGTGCATACTCATTAATCAATGAGGTGCAATCTGGAACATATTTTTGCTTTTATCACAATAGGACTTTAGGCCATTCCCATATGCTATCTTGTACGACCACAGAGCCAACACCTCCATATCTAAGATAATTCCATGACCTCTAACCAAACTTAATTATTACACCCAATAATTAAGCAAGGCTGGCAACCTAGTTTTGGATCATTTACTACTGTTTTATTATATGACCCAAAATGATTGCACTGGAAATTTTCTTCTGCTACTAATATGTTCTAATTTTAGTTTGAGCAAGGTTTTTTTACTGCAGTTTCTCATACTGTTTTGGTAAATGAAGCGTTTCTCCCTTGTAGACATACTGGAAAACTATTAGCTACTCTGCATAAGGATTTGCTGTGCCGAGGAAAGAGAACTGGAAGTTGTCCAGCTTACTTTTACAAGAGGCCCTAAAAATGCCTTTGTCTTGCAAGTATTATTTCCCCCACTTTTAAATGTGGCGAATGGAACATTTAACACAGGAAAAGCTATTTTTAACTAAAAGAAAAATGTTCATTGAAAATATGTCCATTGCATTTTCAAGATCTGTTCCATGTGGATCTGACAAGCAGTGCCCCCAAACCAACAAGGGTGTTCCATATGGAGTGTGGAGTACTCTTGTACCATTTGCTGAACAGATGATCAAGACTGACAGTATCAGTCACCTGTTGGAGAAGGATACTGAGAGCAGGAACTCCATCCCACATTTGTTCAGTGATGTAAGAGCTGACAGAGCTGATAATCTGTTTGGTGGGGAAGAAAGGAGGACGGCTGAGTGTGGCAGTGGGCGTGCAGCCTTCTGTTGCACTAGGGCTGGGGCTGAAATATTAAAAACATTTATCATGAGCTGCCAATTGCATTTTCTTCACTAGAAATAGTAAATGTGCATAGCTTTGATGGGTTTATAGTTCAACGATAGAGCACATGCATTGCAGGCAGAAAGCCCCAAGTTTTATCCCTGACACCTGCCTGAGAGCCACTGAGTAGAAAATACTGGGTTAGATATACAAATATAAGGCAGAGAGGTCAACAGATCCCCTTTGCTTCTCAAAGCATGGGAAGAATGTTTACTTCCCAGATTTGAGGCCATCACCCATTTTCTTTTAAGTTTAGAACAATTAGATATGTTTTCAGGATGGTAGATGAGAGCCCCAAAATCAACTTGCTAGGAAGACTGGTTAGGACAGGCAGGCTAGAACCCCTACACTTTGTTCCTCCCAGTCCCAGTCACTGTTAGGAAATCAAAATAGGCTATCCCCCCCCCTTTTGAGGCTTCTAGGTATACTAGCACCTCCAAAGTGGATAAAGCTGGTCAAATACGGGCACACTAGTCCAGTGGTATTTGTGCTAGGTACCTCTAAAATGTAGTGGACTTTTTTTTAGCTCAAAAGTAGCATATTAAAATTGGGAACGAAAATTATATGAAATTTTCAAGAAAGCTCACCCCTTCTGAGAGTATGAATCACACCAAGTTTCAGAATGGTGACTGCAGTGGTTTTGCTGCAAAGGACAGACATTGCCATTTTTGTGTGAATGAAAAAGGAATCACTTAATTCTCCCTAGTGTTGTTTAGGCAGTTGGTCTGAAAACTGCAGATATGAGAAATGTGCCCCTGGATAAGAAACCTATCAACCTGCAGGCAAATAGGTCCAGGGCCTTTTGTGTGTGTGTGTGGGATACCTTTAAAGTTGGTTTTGAGGTGGGAAGAACTAAAAGAGATTTACTTTACGGATGAAAAGCATCCCACCTTACTACATGCTAGATCTGGCAGTTGCGAAGGAGCTCTTTCTCTCCCTCTGTATCCTCCCTCTGTATCCTGGCATCTTCTAGGTTTTGCTCTTGAAAAACTGCTCCTACCCCCAAAGCACTGGGATTTGAGAGTCCTAGTAAAATAATTCCCTCTTATCAGCTACAATAGAACTCTTTCTCCAAATTTTCTTGCCACTCTGGTTCTTGCTCTCCCTTCTCCCATCATCCCGCCCTGGCATTATGCTAAGCTTAGAGACATTTTTTTTCACTTTCAGCAGGTGCTGCCTATGGCATTTTTTAATGTCTGGGTCGCCAAGGTGCCTCACAGCACTTCAGTTAAAGATTCCATTTGGCACTTGATAAGCCTAGAATACCTTCTTGACATTCCACTTCACCTTGGAATCCAGGATTTGTCCAAATCCAATGCACATTTTTAGAATACACTGTGCAATTTCTTGAATCTCACATATTGTTTCAGTTCATGGTAAGGCACTGCTGAGTTAAATCAGCACCACAACTGTTGGCATGATTCATTTTCTTTTATTTTTTTGCAAAGCATACCAAGATATTATGATAAACAAAATATAATTTCTCTACATAATAACACCCAGAGGGGCTGTAAATCTATTTTTAATGAGATTGTACATTCTGCATCCAACTATAGGAAATATGCTGAAACACTATATCCTCTGAATGTGTGGGTTTTTTCTTACCAAAGTGTTTCCTACCAGACCATGATGTGTAGATCTCATTGTCTCAATACTGTGTCTCTCAGGAAGGAGGTGTCTGAATCAGGTGGAGGGCAGAACCACCCCAAAACAAACAAATTAACCACATCTGCTGGGAAGTCCTTTTCGGGAAGAATTGCATAAGCTGGGTTTTTTTTAAAAAATATTTTTGTTACCTTCCAAATTTCCTGATGATTTCTATACGACATTCTCACCCCTGGTATACAATGTCTTCTGTTTACTCAGATAGCCCCTCTTGGTCTGTCTTGGCATTTTCATGCTGTCCTATGGTGAAGCAAAATAAGAAGTAATTAAATAATGAGGGGCATATATGTATATCCAGGGTGTGGGGAATGCAGACAGTCTCCAGTGGGTACCACTAATACATCCAAATTTTATCAGAGACTACAAAGTTTCTTTTGGGCCCCTTCCCTTCACCATTAGTCATTCTGTTTTTATTCACTATGGTTTTATGCCATGAGCTGTAGCCTGTCAGGTCAAAAATGGTATGGAAGTTGAGAAAGGGGTGGAGTGGAGCTCTTTGTTAATTTTCTGTCTTTATGGCCTTATGTTCTTTCTCCATGATAAATATAAATAAATATAAAGAAAAGAAAAGAGGATCAGAGATAATAAAACACATCTGATCTGAATATCTTTGTTTATGCTACAGTACAGATAAGGAGAAAGCATTTACATTGAAACATCATTTTATATTGCAATGCAGATCAGATTATCCAAAGACATTAGGTTTAGTAAAAATAAATAAAAAGGTAGATATACTTACTATTTGCTTTTTTAAAAAGAGTTTTTCTGGCCTTTTTTGTGAAAAGTTTCAAATCACAGCATGAAAATTAATTGTTCTGGCAATGCTTGATTCAGGAGTTAGCCTGGCAAAATCCACAATACATTCCTGAGACATTGTAGACCTTAAATAATTCTCAATTAGATGAAGTTTGCTAAATGACCTCTCTCCAGAAGCTATTGTTGCTGTAATTGTTAACAGTAATGTTAAGCAAACACAAACATTTTGAAACAGACCACCAAGGCTGTACTCGGTTAACAAGTTCAACAGATCTAATGGTTTTAACTGTGCATTTACAAAATGTGCTGTAACTACTGAAGGTACATGTTGCATTTCGTTTCCAAAATCATCACCATCATCTGATAAAGCTGCTCTTTCCACATCACTTTTGGACACGGTGAGATTATTCCACCAGAAACAAAAAATTTCTGCCATTGAAGTGGACAGTTAATACTACCAAAACATAAAACACACAAATTCTGAAGTAGGCCTCTTCTAGAGTAACATCTGTGGCATTCATGTTTTCCATGCTGTCGTCATGAGGCCTTTTCCTCTTGTGCCTAACTCTGCCACCTCTTTGGGAGAGTTTTATTTCTATATTTAAGTTTGATGCAACCAATTTGGGTTCATTCCACATGCATTTCCAGATGTTTCAAAATTTTGTCAGCTCTGGGAGGAGAGTTTCTCTGTTTGCGACTTCAGCATCCAGTGTGCCATCTGTAGCTTGGATGACCATGTTCCAAATAACTATGCCAGCTAATATTTTGTACCACACAGCTGATATTAATACACAGGCAAAAGCGGTTACATGTAATAAAACTCTATGAACTTCATTTCTTGTTTTGGCTATCAGATTAGTTCTAGGAGGTCTTCCAGTGCTAATTTAATGAGAGGCAAGTGAGCTGCAAAAGGCTTTATACATTCAACACGATCTGACCATCTTGTTCCAGACATATCATGAAGAGAACAACCAATATGGTTTTGTAGTCATCCCCACTGTTTAGAACTGAAACTTAACAAGTGGTACAGTTTGAATTGATCCGGAAAAGATTATTGCTTCAGTGATGCATTCAGCAGCAGCATTTCCACATAAGCTGAGTGTGTGAGAACCACAAGGTGAAAAAATGGCTGTTGAGAATTTTTCTTGTATTTTTGCTTGTGTGGCATTGTGTTTTCTGGCCAAATTTGCTCCCATTATCATAGGCTTGAGCTCTACAATCTCTGAGAGGAATAGCATGTTCTTTCAATGTTTCAGTTATCTGCTGAGTAATTTCTTCCCCTCTTTTATTGCTACAGTCTGCAAACTTGTGAAATCTTTATTGAATCTCATACAGCAGGGGTACCCATCTGGTCAACCGCGATCAACAGGTCGATCCCTGGATGATCATGGTTGGTTGTGGTCAATAGCAGGATCCTTATCACTCGTGTTATTTAGAATCATGTCTCCACCAATCTTTCCTTGCATTGCGTTTAATTTTGCACACTTACTGTTTGGAAAAGGTCAGCAACTTTATGAAGTCCCCCCTAAAAAAAGTTCAACAGCTACCAAAATGGGTAGATCACTGCCAGGTTTTTTTTTCTCGGGAGTAGATTGCAGTCTCTTGGAAGTTGGACGTCCCTGTCATACAGTGTTTCTTTTAAAGGTATGTATCTCAAAATAAACATTGTTTGTTCAACGTGGGGAAAACCTGGTGTGGAATCTACTATTACTGCAGAGTACTTTGGAGATTACCTCTTAGGCAAAATGTGTTGTTTTGCAAGTTTCAAGCATTTTGCAATAAATTCATTTTGTGAGTCGGGGTCAGATAATGAACTTGAAGCAGCTCTCTCTTTTTCTGTGGCTCCTCTATACTTAGCACATGTTCCTGGAGGATGGGGTCCCACCTGAAGAGCAGTTCAATGGGCCCTAAAAGGTTTCCATTGCTTGAATCACCAATTTGATGGGCTGAACCAGTAAAAGCTAGACCACGCTCTCCCAAGAAGAGTACAACATTGATGATGCACTTTAAAAGGTTGTACCATTTCACAGCTTCCGTTTTGATTGATGCTTCTAAGATGATGTCGACTTTTGTCCCAGGCAGCAGGCAACTTTCTAGTTCTCAGCAAGCTAGGCTACATTCTCTGTGACTTTTGCATTTTTCATGTTTTGGAATGCTGTAGGAAAGATTATGCCACTTCCCATTAGAATCCCAGCCTCCAGTAGATACTAGGACAGACTTAGACGCAGAAGTGCTAGTCCTATCTTGTGCCAAAATAATTGGCATGGAAAGCAACATAAAGCTTGCTTTTGTTGACCGCAGACAAGCCACTCCCTTACAGGTAGTTCTCCGTTACAGTGGTACCTCGGGTTAAGTACTTAATTCGTTCCGGAGGTCCTTTCTTAACCTGAAGCTGTTCTTAACCTGAAGCACCATTTTAGCTAATGGGGCCTCCTGCTGCCGCCACGCCACTGGAGCATGATTTTTGTTCTCATCCTGAAGCAAAGTTCTTAACCCAAGGTAATATTTCTGGGTTAGCGGAGTCTGTAACCTGAAGCATATGTAAACCCGAGGTACCACTGTAGTACTTTGAAATTTCAGTATGCTTTCTGGGAAAACTTGATTGCAAGGTGCCTTTTAAGAATGTTTTAAGCAGAGGGATTTGACCATTCATAATACACTTTTCTATTTTCTTTTGAGATGGAAACTTGACTGTGATACAGCCAATATCAAGGCTAAAGTCCCCTCCCCCCAACTGTTTCCAATATTTATATGAGACAAAATTAAGGTGATCTGCAGCATCTGCAGCGACACTGTTGGGATAGGACTATCTGAAGCTGCTGACAGGAGTGAGCCAGCTGTAAATCACACTGAGCAAGTTGGAGTTAACTATTAGCAAAAACAGGATCTGCAGAGGAGTGTCAGGCCTAATGATCAAGGCAGTTCATCTCTGGTAGGTCTTGTCCCCTTGAAGCAGTTGCTGAGACTGAAGGTCCCCACCTCCCCACAGAGTTATCAAAACTAGAATTGTTAAATAGAAAGAAGAACAAGCTTTGCTGAGGAAGCATCACTCTTTCTGTAGAAGGAAGTCCTGCTTCACCAACCTTTATGGTACCAACAAGTATAGACAGAGTGATCTGATAGTCATAATCTTTTTGGGATTCCAAAAAGCTTTCAACAAAATTCCTCATCAAAGGAATCTAGTTCACTACATAAAATAAAGGCCCCTCTAGGGGCTTATTTTCACTATTGATTTTTCTACACTTCTTCATCACCAGTGACTGGGAGTGTGTCACGCCCACACTGATTAGATTGTATTGATTTGTGCTCTGCCCACACACCTACTGTGACACACTTACTGCTGTCTCTCAGATTGCTTGACCTTTTGACTCCACTCTGTAAAAAATGAAATGAACCTTCTTCTCTCTTCACTCATCTCTCTATGTCCATTTTGGAAATCATTCCATGCATCTTGACAAAATAGGCTCCACCTATGAAAGCTTATGCAACAAATAAATTTCATAACCTTTGAAGTGTCACAGAAGTCTATTGGATCTAACTAACCTGATTACTGACTAACCGGGCTATCTCTGTAAGAATTTGATATCTCTCTCTCTCTCTCTCTCTCTCTCTCTCTCTCTCTCACACACACACACACACACACACACACACACACATGGGATCCTATATAAACTTTGAAACATCTGTAACTTTTTGGATGATGTTGACTCTTATGTGGTACAGCTCCAAAACACCTGGCCAGGAACTAGCCTTCTGCAAGGGGTAGGGACTACATGCATGCCACAGTCAAGTTGCAGATATGTGTGATGGCAAAAAGAAGAAGTTTCCAAGTATGTAGGAAGTGTTCATAGAGGCTCATCACTCAGGTAAGACAGATGCCTTGTCATGATGCAGACGTGCTTTGGCAGTGTATATCTGTTAGCCATGCAACCTTTCTAGCTGCTATTACATCTAAGTAATCAAATCATGTTGAGCACCAATTTTGAGCACATAATCTGAGCATCCCTGGCTACCAGGAATAGACCAAGCAACCTCTTTTTTAATTAGCATCTCCCTGCCCTCACCTTTGGGCTCCAATTTGTGTTAAGATCTTCTCCCTAGTTACAGGTAGCTGAGCTTATTGGTTATGCCCAGCAACCTGTCACTCAATGATAACCAGGCCAAACATCATAAATATGGAATATGATCCTCATATTTCATTTCTCCCCACTTTTGCCCATCCAAGAATTCTACATGCCAAATCCATATTGTCCTGTGTGACTGTTTTGACTATAGCCAACAGTTTCCCATTACTTAGCTGGAGCCAAAATGTTTGTTTATTTTCTGCTTCCCCCCCACCCCCCAGTCCCTTAGCTGCTATTCTTAATAATAATATAAAATGTCTTTAATTCCACATTTGTGGCAAGCCAAAGTGACTGTCACCCCCACTTGCTAAACTGTTTGGCACTACATTATCCTATTTTGCATATTTGTTTATGACGTGCGTTTCTAATATGCCCTTTACCCAAAGGTCCCAGGATTGAGACTATATATACATTGTATACTGAAACTCAAAATTAGCCAATGAAACTAAACAGAATACATACAGTTCATTGGGTAGGAGGACTAAAATTAAAATTGCCATAAAATCTCAACCACCAAACTAAACGGCAATGACAGTAAGGCAAAAGTATTTCCAATACCCATGGCACCATACCTCAAAGATTGGGGGGGGGGGCTAGGAAAGGCTACCTTGCACAGGTGAATGGCTTGATCATCACTCTGGATGACCTTCCTGACCAGTGTTAAAAGAAAAAGAAAGGTGGCAGAAAAACAGCTGCACATCTAGTTGCCCTGGCAAGACAGTTGTGGCAAGGTGATAGTTGCAAATGCACAGAAGTCAAGTTTCTTAAAACAGACATTTCTCCAACAACAACAACAACTACTTCAACAACTGTGGTAGGAAAGGATTATTTCAAGCAAGATGATCAGAATCCCTTGCTACTATTCTCCATTGATTCTGTACATTTCCATGTGATCACTGTGACAAGCCAACTAAGACAAAGGCATAAATAACCCTGAGCTGGAGGCAGGAATTGGTGGCAGCTCAGCAAAAGGCTGAGAAGGATACTCAAAAGACAAAGGTAAAGCCAAGGTTCCTTTACAGTTGTTTATTTCTGTCTGCTTCAGTGTCTGCTTGCTAGCTAGTCTGAGTCACACCAAGATAACAATAAGCCAGGGCACCATAATAGGAGAGGTTGTAAATGGACAGGACTTGGAAGGAGTAGGAAGAGTGTTGCTTTCCACTCCAAGCCCCCCTCCCCCGAGGAATTCTAGCAGAAATCTTCACATCTGTTTCCATTTATATTTTAAATAAAAGCACACTTGATTTGCCAGAGATTGAAACATAAAAAATAAATGTAAAGTTAGTAGAATATATAAAAAAATTCAACCAAACTGCAAAGATGATTTTTTTTTATCTATGCTGAAAAAAGAGAGAAATACTTAAAGAAGCTTCAAAGTAGGCATAATGGCCAGGCTTTTTAAAAAAAATAAACCAAAACCTGAACACTACCGCCTGCATACAGTATTACATTATTCAGTCGCATCCATATTTAAGCATCCAGTAGCAAATAATGACTTTTAAAGCAATAATAAGGTTCTAATCAAGAGAGGATTCCACAGCTGATATGATAAAGGGGGTGTTGTTTCTGCTTCTCACCTGAGTTTCTGATGGCCGTCCAGCTTGTCCTTGGCTTTTTTAGGGATGGGTCAGAATTTCAGTTCCTAGTTTGTGCTTCCGGAAACAACACACAAATGGAAACACAACTATTCTTCAAAATTCATGCTCCTCCAAAATTTTTGGTGCATCATTTTCTAACTTAAAAGGTTGACAAGCTATATATATTAGAGGAAAGTGAGTATAAAAATATGTATCTTATTCGAAATAGCAAACAAAAAATGCATCGCATGTGAGGAAATTGCTTGCAAAAATATCTCTGTTAGGAAGATTGCCTAGCTTAGGAGAAATTTGCATTGAAAGGCTGACAAATTTTCATGACCTTTCTTCAACACACACACACACACACACACACACACACACACACACTGATGCAGAAATGTGGTCAGCCAAACAATTGATTGGAAAGACAACACCTGCTACGTTCCTAACTATTATTGCTGTCTGCCCAGAAGCATCTTGTCACGAGAAGAGGAAGCAACATGAGGAACATCTGCTGGTCTTCTCACCAAACATTAATTTCACCAGTATCAGTTGTTCGCTTGTACAAGAGTTAATGTAGCTGCTACTATTTCTTCATGGTTGGGAGTTCTCTGTATCACTGTACCTGATGCATATGCCATATCTAAGGAATTTAATACCCAGGCCACGTTCACACCATAAATTTAAAGCATTGTACTACACCTTGAAACAGTCTTGGCTTCCCCAAAAGGATCGTGGGAGCTGTGGTTTGTTAAGAGTGCAAGGAGTTTTAGGAGGCCCTTTATTCCCCTCACAGAGCTACAACTCCCAGAGCTCTCTGTGAAGAGGGAATGATTGTTAAACCACTCTGAAAATTGCAACTCAGGGGTGGAGAGTGGAGGATCTCCTAACAACTCTCAGAAGCCTTAACAAACAACAACTCCCAGAATTCTTTGGGGTAAGCCATGACTGTTTCAAGTGGCATTAATGTATGCTGTGAATGTGGCCCCAGTCCTTCCTCTTTTTTCTTCAAGCTGTCGCATTTCATTCACCTGAAATAATACGATTATGTATGTCAGCAGAACCTATTTCTTCTCCTGCTGCTCAAACAACTCATTTTCTTATAACTTTCTGTTTGATATTGGCTCTGCAGAAACCCAATATCAAAATGACATTTCATGGCCCGTGGATCTTTCAGCCTGAGAAATCTCAAAAACTGTGAGAATTATGTTTTCCATGTTTCCTCCCTCTGCACCCTGGAGTTTGTTCCACTCCCTTCCTGTTGCTTTGTCCATATGATCACTCACTTGCATCTAATAAAATCACTGCTGGTCCAGTTTTGCTGTGTGAGTGAACAGACTTCCAGGTGTTCACATAAAAGCCCATTAGTGTGCATGTCTTTGGTATCTCTTGGGACAAAATGTCCCATTATCATGAAAATGGAAATAACCCCAATTTTCAGGTAGGTTAAGTGTTCCATGGCATAGTTTCCAGACTGCTAAATATTCATAATTCCAAATTTCTATGTATCATGTAACTTACATTAGTGATATGACAATCTTAGGTCACAAACGAAGGTAGCCTCACTATGTGCATGTGAAAGGGTGGGATTGCTCTTTAAAATGCAACTTAAATTTGCTTTTGAGTTATGTGGAGAAACACAGAATGGATGAAAAAAGTATCTTCCAAGTACATAGCGGGATGATGCTTACATAACAACCAACTAAAAAGTCACATCTTTGTGACTTTCTTGTTGGTCCTAATAAAGGTATTATCCAACTGTGGACTTTGGAATTCTTTTATTCCTTGTGAATCAAAACATCTACTTTTGCTTTTGAGTATTTTCTATTGGAATAGCATTTGAACCGTACACTGTTCCCTTTTAAGTGTCAGTTCAGAGCAAATACATTCTTACATGTCAAGATTTAGCTGTGGATCACCTGGGGTGCTTTGAGGACAAAAGTATAGTGTAGGTTGGCAGGGTTTATTCATTCGCAGTTAACACAGATGAGATGGTTTATACTCAAACATCAAGGCTTCTCTCAATGAAACAGAAATGGGGACCAGGCCGGGGGAGCACATATTGGCATTGGGAATGTTGTCTCTTACCTGTATTTTCACCGTCATTTCAGAGAGTCCGTATAGGGTGGAGAGTAGATAAGAAAAGCAGATAATGACATATTATTACTTCTTCTGAGGGTTAAATAATTAATTATAGTTATTTGTGCACAGCTTTTCCTAACTTTTCCTTTTCGTATAAATTGGGGTAATAAAATGTAATGGGGCCCTTTCAAGCATGGCTAACGACCAACCCATAGAGCATTTTCATATAGAAAATAGCCCTCTGCTATGCTGCATTTAGCTCAAAAGCAATGGCATTTACATGTTCTTTGCATGCTGCTTCCTGCATAGAAATGCTTTCCATATAGGAAATTATATCATGCCTTAAACAGCTGAGTTCCTACTCTCAAAGCGGTGAAAGGCTCAGATGCAGGTCTTCCTTCTTGCTGTTTTTGAAATTCACAGTTAATTTGGTATCATCCACTAAGCAAAATGCCCCAGCTGAAACTGGATCGAATCCTAACACTTGATCCTTAGAATGTCAACATTTCCATGCAAACAAGAAAATGCTGTTACCTTTGTAGGGCAATGTTCTAATATTATCAAAGCTGCAGATGATTAAAATAGTTGGTGCCTGTATATAGGACATTGCCAGGAAACATCTCAATTGTAGTAGCAGCCTTTGTAATGTAGGTCTTTGCAACCCCAAATTCAGGGGAAGGGACAAAGAGCAGCCCTATATATTAAGCAGGTGGCGAGCCTTTCCTGGCAGTGGTGGGCAGTAGTGGCACTGTTCTGAGCTGCACTGCACTGGGAGGCAGAGTCTAGTCACTATATTAATTTCCTCTTAAGCAATGCTACATCAGAGGTATTGTTGGACATGCAGAGAACAGCTAGACCTAGCCATTTGGTGCTCTTCAGAGTGCCAGACAATATATATATATATATTGAAGACCCAGAATTAAGGATTAGTGGTGGGCCTTACCACAGAACTGGGGTCCTGCCAGTTACCCAAGAATCCTAGATGTTTAGACTGGAGGAAATTCAAAGATTATTTGCAGAAATATTGTAAAATTAATGAATGTTAGAAAGTTGTTGGACAGAAATTAAGTGATTACCAGCTGTAATGTAAAAATGGAGTAACAAGTTATAATAAGTTATAATAAGCTACAATAAGGATTTGCTGAATTAAGAATTTGAACTGGAATACAAAAGGGGGAGGTGAGAGGAGGTCCGGGACATAAGGTAATGGAAATAAGTAACGGGAATTATATTTGTTTTGTTTTGTTTTAACTGTGTATTTTTGTACTTTTGTTATTTTTTGAGCATTATTTGTTTTTTGTTGTCTTTCTTTTTGTATTAAATTGGAAACTCTAATAAATATCTTAAAAAAAAAAAAAAAGAATCCTAGATGTTTAGACCAGCTCTGATTTGCCATCTTTCCTGTAAAACTGTGGGGATTCTCAGAGACTACCAGTCTTCCTGAACTTTTGCCTACCTATGGTTCAGTACTGACAACAGAGAGGGTTATTCCCGAAACAGAATTCCCCCATACAAAGCACATCATTGGTGACTTTTAAGTTTGTACCTTTTTCTTCTTCTTTACTTTCCAGGTGTTTCAAAAGGGTTTTTCTTCCAGCAGATAAGTGATGCTAAGCTTTGTGTAAGGTACAGCGAACGTATTCATGCTGGATGTGCAGCTTTAGGGAGTTTTGTAACCAAAGTCTTGAATTCCTTTCACTGCCTGTTTTCAGAGTCCCGGCCTATGAATAGTGTATGAGTTCAATCTTATAATCCCAATTGAAAAAAACATTTCAATACAGGAGTTATAGTCCATGGAGCCAACTATGGCATATTTTAGTTAGAACCACATTTTAATGTGGGTTATATTGTTTGTTTTTAAAAAGATGGTGTTTCATTAAACTGCAAACACTTTTATTCACACTCTAGAGATCATTTGCTTGCATATCCACCTCAGGGCTCCTTCTTAAAAATAATTGCTGTCTCCTCTGCTCCACTTGCCCTCTTTAGGCATTATAATATCTTATGAAACCTGCATTGTGGGAGCAGGAGAAAAGTTAGGACAAACACACTAAGTGCCAACTCCTCCTTTATCTTCCATGAATTGATGGATCAAGGTTCTAAATTTCAAAGAGAGTCTCCACAAGCAGAAGAGGTTGCTACTTCAGAAGTTCCTTTTCCAATCCACTTCAGAAGTTTACCCTCCAGTTCTGTGGAAGGGTGAGGTTCATGGGGAAAGCAGGCAGTGCTGAGAATCCAAGTCAAGAGTAAATCATACAAAGTCTTGGACAGCTCCAAGGGAACCTGCTAAAGCACTTACAGGATATGTTTTCTCTGCAGCGAGCTATAGTCACCTGAAGGCTTGAGTAGGTTGACCTGGCCTAGACTACATTCAACCATACATTTAAAACACTATGATATCACTTTAAATAGTGATGGCTTCCCTCAAATAATTCTGGGACCTATAGTTTGTTAAGAATTCTGAGAGACCCTTTTCACCCCACAGAGCAGCAATTCCCAGAGTTTCTCATGAAGAGGGATTGATAAGCTACCTTGGGAACTGTTAGGGGAATAGCGCTCTCCTAATAATGCTCAGCACCATTAGCAAACCACAGGTCCTAACATTCTCTAGGGGAAGCCGTGACTGTCTGATGTGGTATCATAGTGCTTTAAATGTATGGTGTGGCTGTGGCCTTAGTATGTGGTAGGCACTGCCTCCCTCGAGGAGCTAGCTGGCTGCTTACAGGGTCCTTACCTTCTTCCTCTTCTTCTTCTTCTTCTTCTTCTTCTTCTTCTTCTTCTTCTTCTTCTTCTCTCTTTGGGTTTTGCAAGTTTGTAGAGACAGAGGTACCAGAAGTGAGTTATTGTCTGCTTCAGATAATTCAGTCAGGGCTGTGTCCTCCAAACAGGAGGCCCAATGTAAGATACTAGTGATTCTCCCTCAGAGGTAGTAGCCTGGACCAAGTCCTCATCAAAGTCCTTTGCCAAGCACTATAAGGTTCCAAGGTACTAAGGTCATGACAGATGACAAAGATGGTGACAGAGGGATGGAGCTAAGCACACTTGACCCTACTTCTCCTCACATGATGCTATGTGCATGAGGGATTATAATACTTGAAGAGGGCTACTGTTGTAATAAATTAGAATATTCATTTGTCCTGGCTTCACTCATATCTCCTGTGCCAATGTCACTCTTACATCTTAAACTAATAACAGATTGGGTTTGCAGAGGCTTACATGGATTTCCTATGCAATGTGCTACAAATGAGAAAATGGCACATTTAAAAAGCCCACGAGAGTATATTAGCACTCAGATGTGCCATTTCCCCATTTGCCGTTACGCAATTGGAGCTCTTATGCAAGTTGTTCCAGATTATTTAGATGTATTCTCTCGCTACTGCTGAGCTCCATTTGTGAATCTGATTTCACTGGAGTTCTGGTGACAATTGCATATCTACAATTGAAAGCTTTAAGTCAAGGTAATCATGTTCCTGGCTAGAGCGCTTCCTTGCTTTCGGAAACCGGGAAATGCAGCATTTCCTTCTTGCAGCAGAAGACTGTCTTCTGGGTGATTCACTTAAGGTTGTCAGTAGTAGCTGTCGGGGATAATGCGGCACAACAGCCTAAGGAGATCTCAGAGCCCACTCATTGTTGAAATCAACAGGTGGTCTGGAACAAGCACAAAATCTCTGCAAAACACACACGCACGCACACACAAAACTGATGGTGTTTTGAAATAAGAGATCCCTGTTGTGTTCTAGGATGTACTGATGTCTTTTTCTTTTGGTGTGTATGTGTATGTGTGGAGCTACCACTTCATAAGGCAAAGCTGATCACCCAAAATGACTGCAATGGGTCTTTTTGCAGTATCATATGTGATCATTCTTCCACTAGGTAGAGAAATATTTTGCTTATCTGCATTAGTGCTCTCAGCTTGGTGACCCAAATCTTAAAAATACTGAGAGCTTTGGCTGGTCTTATTAAGTAGCTCAGTGGGGCAGCTGAGTGATAGTTGATTAGAAGAGACATTATAAAACATTCGGATGGCAGACGAGCCTCGGATGATGAAGTTGCTCGGAAGCCTAATTACAAGATACAGATGTAAATGCATAACATTTAGCAAAAATTGTTAAAACAGAATGAAGGAGGCTGCTATCACTGATTCAGTTCAATGTCATGGAGTCATAATCATCATGTCATTACTTGTCTAGCACCGGCTGAGTGCTGTACAGTCATACATATTCCTATAGCAACAGTATTTGCTCCAATAAAAAAGGACTGGGTAATGTTTCTATTTACTGTAACTTCTGATACCTCACCAAGCTTCCAAGAACTGACTCAGGCGACAGCCAGCAATCCATGTATTGGGACCATTTTGTTGAGGGATCTGGGTCTCTGGACTGGAATTCAGTGGTACAACATGTGCTCCCCATGCAGAAAGTCACTCACAGCCTTAACCTTGCATAAGGCAGCTCCTATGCTCCCAAGGGTTCTATGTGCATACTAATGTAAGCATGCATGTATGATGATGTTGATTACCAGTTGCCTTCCACATATGTATCTCAAGGCATTGTACAACATATAGTTTAAAACAGTGCAAAAATAGCAGAAGACGAATTTAAAAAAACATACAAAACGGAAACCCATGGAAGAGACCTATTAATCCAGTCAGGAAAGCTTGTAAAAACAAAAAGGTCTTCTGTTGTTTCCAGAAAATGCAGATTACAGGTGCCTGTCGTGTCTTGGCAGGAATGCTGAGACAAATACAGCACACAAAGAAATGAGATGAGATTCCTCACAATGGAGGAATCTTCCATTATTTCATTGTATGTGTGTGCAGCTTGGGGGCATCTCAAACTCTTTATGGCAGGCTCAGCTGGTTTTTCTGGCAAGGTACCCAAATTTGATTCGAAGGAGGTATTGTCCAGATCAAGGTCTCTCAGGTCAACGGATTCAGCTGAATCGCTCTGCCAAAGGCAGAAGGCCAAGTTCTTAGTGTGTACCAGGTCTGACCAATGCAGAGGCTTCATACAAGCTGCCATTTACAGGGGCTGATGTCCCACCAAGGAGCCAAGAATTACTCATGCAAAAATCAGTATAGTAAAACTATTCTGTTGAACCCTGCAGGGATGTGTGTGCATGCTGTAGTTAAGTGGTAAAGCATGTGTTTTGCACACATAAAGTCACAGGTTCAGCTCTGTCATCTTTGGATAGGGCTGGAAAATCCTGATGACCCATTCCCAATCAGCGGGTGCACGCACACACACACACACACACACACACACACACACACTACAGACTAATTGTATTACTTAACACACATACATTCCAGATTAATTGTAAAATTAAGTGCATTTAGTTATTGTCAAGAAGAATATATAGCTGAATGTTATCTTGTATTTTCCCCTGCTCCAAAACATTACAAGCATATCCTTCTTTTCAACCTACACTGAGTTTGACAATGATATTATGCCCTCCTTCTGTTACAATTTTGCCTGGAAAGGCAAGCAAAAATAAAAAGGCTGAAAAGAGGTTCCTGCTTCCAGGTTAAATCTGCAGCAGTTCTAGTTCCCTGCACCTTCAGCAGAAAGAATATTTCTCCTGCTAATCCAACCCTCTAGAGGAATTTTAGTAACTAATCTGGATGAATCAAATCATTGCTGCTGTGTATGATTAATTTTAGGCCAATTTAATTTCTTAGTCATGGGTTTCAATCGCCTAGACGTGCATGAATAGAATTGCCCTTGAGCACACAATAATGATTAACTGTTGGTTTTAGCTGAAAACCGAATGAATGGCCAAATCGTGTGTCTGTGCGCGCGCACACAGCATTACCTATATTTGTTCACAATTTATATGTGCTCCCTCTTTAGGAAACAATTTGGTGCATGGTCGAGGCTCATGAAATGATGCTCTAACTTTGCAATTTAGTGATGCTCAGCTCCCGTTTCAGTGGAGACCTTGTTGAAATACCACTCTAAACCCCACTGAAATATATGCAGGGTACATAGCAGCAAGGCACAATATTTCATGTTGCCTTCTATCCACATGGTAATTGATTTAGGGTTTCATTTTTCTTTTCCAGTGGTAGTAGTGATGAAGTCTCTTGCAATGAATGACTTTTTAGCTTCCTGCCTTTTACTGAATTGTCGGAAGGGCCTCCAGCAGCCATTGTGTTGAGTTGCCTTATAGTAGCACGGCAGCTCAACCCTGGGTACCATTGTCTGCGGTGCTTCCATACTCAGTCAGGCACATCAACTCTATGGGGCTGATAATAATAATAATAATAATAATAATAATAATAATAATAATTTATTTATACCCTGCCCATCTGGCTGGGCCTCCCCAGCCACTCTGGGCGGCTTCCATAGAAACCAAAAATACACTAAAATATCACACGTTAAAAACTTCCCTGAACAGGGCTGCCTTAAGATGTCTTCTGAATGTCAGGTAGTTGTTTATCGCTTTGACATCTGGTGGGGGGGCGTTCCACAGGGCGGGCGCCACTACCGAGAAGGCTCTCTGCCTGGTTCTCTGTAGCTTTGCTTCTCGCAATGAGGGAACCGCCAGAAGGCCCTCGGCACTGGACCTCAGCGTCCGGGCAGAACGATGGGGGTGGAGACGCTCCTTCAGGTATACTGGACCGAGGCCGTTTAGGGCTTTAAAGGTCTGCACCAACACTTTGAATTGTGCTCGGAAACGTACAGGGAGACAATGTAGGTCTTTCAAGACCGGTGTTATATGGTCTTGGCGGCCGCCCCCAGTCACCAGTCTAGCTGCCGCATTCTGGATTAGTTGTAGTTTCCAAGTCACCTTCAAAGGTAGCCCCACGTAGAGCGCATTGCAGTAGTCCAAGCGGGAGATAACCAGAGCATGCACCACTCTGACGAGACAGTCCGCAGGCAGATAGGGTCTCAGCCTACGTACCAGATGGAGCTGGTAAACAGCTGCCCTGGACACAGATTTGACCTGTGCCTCCATGGACAGCTGTGAGTCCAAAATGACTCCCAGGCTGCGCACTTGGTCCTTCAGGGGCACAGTTACCCCATTCAGGACCAGGGAATCCTCCACACCTGCCTGCTTCCTGTCCTCCAAAAACAGTACTTCTGTCTTGTCAGGATTCAACCTCAATCTGTTAGCCGCCATCCACCCTCCAACCACTTCCAGACACTCACACAGGACCTTCACCGCCTTCACTGGTTCTGATTTAAAAGAGAGGTAGAGCTGGGTATCATCTGCATACTGATGAACACCCAGCCCAAACCTCCTGATCATCTCTCCCAGCGGCTGCATGTAAATGTTGAAAAGCATGGGGGAGAGGACAGAACCCTGAGGCACCCCACAAGTGAGAGCCCAGGGGTCTGAACACTCATCCCCCACCACCACTTTCTGAACACGGCCCAGGAGGAAGGAGCGGAACCACTGTATGACAGTGCCCCCAGCTCCCAGCCCCTCAAGACGGTCCAGAAGGATGTTATGGTCGATGGTATCAAACGCCGCTGAGAGATCCAGCAGAACTAGGAAACAGCTCTGACCTTTGTCCCTAGCCCACCGGAGATCATCAATCAGTGCGATCAAGGCAGTTTCAGTCCCATGATGAGGCCTGAATCCCGACTGGAAAGGATCCAAATGGTCCGCTTCTTCCAGGCGTGCCTGGAGTTGTTCAGCAACCACTCGCTCAATCACCTTGCCCAAGAATGGAAGATTTGAGACTGGGCGATAGTTGGCCATCGTGGCCGCATCTAAATATGTTTTTTTAAGAAGCGGTTTAATAACTGCCTCTTTCAGCGGGTCTGGGAAGGCTCCCTCATGGAGGGAAGCATTCACCACCCCACGGAGCCCATCGCCCAGTCCTTCCCGGCTAGCTTTTATAAGCCAGGATGGGCAAGGATCCAGGAGACAGGTGGTTGGCTTCACTCGTCCAAGCAGCCTGTCCACATCCTGAGGCTTCTACAACCACCCAATGTCCTCTAGGAGGGGGCTCAGCTCTCCCCCCAAAAAAATCTTGAGGGGTCAGAAGAGGCCTGGCAGGACGCCATTTTGGGCCATGTGGCATCACCTAACACGGTCTGGCAGGAAGTCACCCTGGGCCAACCGGCTCAGCCTAGCACGTGAATGTCGCATTACGAGGAGGCCTGCTCGGCCTCTCCCAATGCAGTAGTTGTCACATGCACACACAATGCGCTTGACGTCATGCGCACATGCAGCCCCTACAATGTTGGGTGCAACTTAGCGCCTGTGCTGCTGAGGCCCTAGAGAAGGACAGGGTAAGCAAAAGACCCTAGGGGAAATGGGAAGGACTGGGAAGGGGCCTGAGATGGCAATAGGCTTAGGGCTAGCCAGGAAGGGGAAGGTCAGTTTGTCTGGAACTATGCAGGTGTATGGAAGAATGAGGTAGGGAATGAACACCTGAGGGGAAACCTCAGGTAAAGGAAATTGGGAAAGATAATGAACCAAGAAGGGAAGAAAACTTGACTGGACACTGTAGAAACAGGGAAAGGTGAGCATTGTTGCACATTGTTTTGATAATAACAACCAAAATCTCTGGCTGCAGGCCTCTAGTGCATTTTCTGATTAGTTAACTGTTATTATTTTCACATTGAACTTTCCAGATGATTGCTTTGACACACTACCCATATGCAAAAGGTTTAAAAGGCCTCAGAGTAGGTGGTTTTTTTTTTAAAAAAAAACCAATACGTGCATCTGTATTTGACAAAACTGATGTCATTCCATCGTGCCATCTGCCCTTTCTCCCTACTGATGGCCCAGCTCCCAGCTCACTCCTACTTCTCATCTTTCAAGTAAGGCACCCAATTATGGCTAAAAATGAGAAGGGCTTTTTTTGACGGTTATTAGGGTGAAAATGCCAGCTCATTTCCTATAGGTGATTTGGTTGGCAAAAAAATAAGATAAAATAAAATAAAAATTCCCCAGTCAATACTGTACCAACAAGGGCTGAATTTGAACTAATGATGTAGACACTAAGCCCTCTATAGCTCATTACAAATCCCCTGAGCTATCCAATTGCTGTTCTTAGGCACCAAACATTTACAATGTGCCTTAAAAAAAAAAAGTAAAAAGTCTGGTCCCAGACAGATATATTTGATTGACAAGACTTGGAGAAATACTTCGTGTCTAACAAGCAGTATCAGAACAAATGCAGGAAAAGCCACACTATCTCCTTTAATAACATTTTCTCTTTACAAAAATCCCATAGAGACGCAGCAGACATCTGTGGTATTAATATTATGCGACTTAACTGATGCTAAGAAGCATCTGGGAGAAGTTTGACTGACTGGCGTTTACAGTTGCTAATGAGGAAATCTCAGATAGAGGGATGAAGCAGCGGAATGGTGTTTATTTATTTATTTTTAGTGTGATACTCTCACAGATTGTAAATGAAGCAGGCAAATAAACAAGGTACACATGAAGTGATTTGGGCCGTGAGGCTATGTGGTAGAAGTGGCTCAGGTTTGTGAATCCGCTAATGATGCAGGAATCCTGTTGATGGAATCTTGGAATCCCAATAAATGTGCATCTCCTATCACTAAAGTCTCAGAGTGCTCTGCTTGCTCCCTAGAAGCAAGCTAACAACAAGGCAGTACCAAGATATTTTGCTGCCTGAGGCGGAGAAGCAAATGGTTCCATTGCCTCCTCCCCCCAAGTTAAGGTGCCAAATACCCAAGGCCCATCTAGTTACTCAGTGGAAAAGAAGCACCTCTCCCTCTCCCTGGTAATGGAACTGCAGCAGTAATAACTATGATTAAATTAAAGAATAAATTAAGACTGCAGTCCTACTGCTGGTCAAAGGCCAGATGATGGGCTTTAGGGAATGGTCTAAGTTAGGGGTTGACAAACCTTTTCAGCAGGGGGTCAGTCCACTGTCCCTCAAACCTTGTGGGGGAGCTGGACTATATTTGGGGGGGGGGAATGAACAAATTCCTATGCCCCACCAATAACCCAGAGATGCATTTTAAAGAAAAGCACACATTCTACTCATGTAAAAACACCAGACAGGTCCCACAAATAACCCAGAGATGCATTTTAAATAAAAGGGCACATTCTACTCATGTAAAAACACAATGATTCTCGGACTGTCCGCGGAGCCAATTTAGAAGGCGATTGGGCCGGATCCGGCCCCCGGGGCCTTAGTTTGTCTACTCATGGTCTAAATGCTGCTCCACTGGCGGGCAGGGAGGTCCAGGAGGTGGGACTGCCACCTGCTAGAAACAAGGCTTTTGTGATGGTGCTTACTGGTACGGCATACCCTCCAACATGTCTCCGATGAAAATAGGGACATCCCATTCCATAATGATAATTTTACTATTTATACCCTACACATCTTATTGGGTTGCCCCAGCACTCTGGGCAGCTTCCAACATATATAAAAACATAATAAAACATAAAACATTTTTAAAACTTTCCTATGCAGGATTGCCTTCAAGTGGCTTGGGGATTGGATGCCTCCATCCATACCCTTCAACATTTCTGCAGTGAAAATAGGGATATCTGGCAGTGACCCAATGCAGGGTGTGTGTGGCTGCTACATGCCTTTTTGGTTGGTTTTCAGCTCTCCTTCAGGTGATAATACACAGAAGGATAACCTCTAAAATGACAGAGGTTTTGCTACAATGAAGCAATGTATGAATTTTGTTAAAGAAAATAAATAAAGAATGTTGCATACATACATCTTGTATGCTTGCCTGTGTTAACCACTGTTGGATCAAGGGGTTCCTAGACTGGAGATATGTCTCACACTTTCAAAAGGTAAAAACCAGGACACCCCAGAACAGTATCAAAAATAAGGAGGCTGCAAAGGGCCACACCCAAAACAATGTTTGTTATACATTTTCTGATTAAGCGTGATTTCTATTCGCTAATCAATCTTAGTGGTGGCAGCCAAATGTCATCATCTTGAACCAATCAGATTCCTTTAGCTGTTCAGATCTGCCCTCATCATTATAGCATGTGGTTGCATACAATCATTTCTTCAGTGTCTTTCATTATTAAGGCTTTGACTAATTTTCCTATTCATTAAATGTCTCCCAATATCCTCTTTCATCTATCTACAAAGCTATGCAAGATTAAGCACAACTGCCATGTTAAGCCAATTCTCTTTTCATGCATACAGCAGTCACCATGGATTCTAACAATTTATTCTTTTCAGTGTTCTGGAACTAACATCCATTACATACAGTACCTGAAAGCAACTTATTCTTTACTGTAAATGGTAGGCACAGGCCTTTTCAGTTCAGCTAGGCCATAGGCTCAAAAGAAAATGGAATCATCCAAATGACACAGTTTTACGAGATTAGTATTTTATCTAACACCATGTCCTTTCCCCATTCAGTGAAAACAGAATATTGCTCTGCTTTGAGGTTTTGTGTAGGATAGTTTTTCTAATATACACAGCAAATTAATTTGTTGCCTTTTTCTGTAAGAACAAGGGTAGAAAGGAATGCACAGAAATAAAAGAAGCAGAGTTCCTGATATATACTCAGCCACTCTTAATGAATTTGTTGCTAAACTCATTTTAAAGCATCTGTATTACCTTGCAGATCTTCATGTGTGATAATGGTACTGCCATTTTAAAGGATATAAGCAAAAGTAATTCTATGCAACAGATTAATAAGGAATAATAATATCACTGGGTAGCATTGCTCTAATTATAACCTGTGATGATGAACCATGAGCATAAAACAGCAAGGAACAGTAAGGTACCCACAGACGTACTGTCATGCAAATATCTTTCTTTGATTTGCACGCACTCATGAAGCACAATCTGAATGCATCCATTCTGAATCAGTTTCAGGCAGAGAAGGCCACATTCCAGAAGCTTTACTCATACTGAGTAGTACAGTGCACAAAATCTCACTGGAGCGATTTGGTATTGTTGGTGCAGTGAAGATTTACAGGTCATAAATAGCAGTGTCAAGCTTTGGCAAGGATTTTAACAGCTACCATTTGATCTGAAGAAATATTGCAAGTCAGGATCAGAAGGCTCTGTGGCCCCTGCAAACATTTGCATGGAGAAGGAAATCAAATACAGTGGTACCTCGAGTTACAGACACTTCGGGTTACAGACACTTCAGGTTACAGACTCCGCTAATCCAGAAATAGTACCTCAGGTTAAGATCTCTGCTTCAGGATGAGAACAAAAATCGTGTGGCAGCAGCTCGGCGACAGCGGGAGGCCCCATTAGCTAAACTGGTACCTCAGGTTAAGAACAGTTTCAGGTTAAGAACGGACCTCCAGAACGAATTAAGTTCTTAACCCAAGGTACCACTGTATCTCTCTTATCAGAAGCGACATTTTTGATGCTGTTCATTCCCTTCCACTCAGAATATTTTAGAGGATATAGGGTTATTCTTAAGGAACACATGGACTTTCTGGCTAGGTCACTGGTTCTACCCCAGATCCTGAGTCTCACCAGGTTGTCCTATGCCTGGGCTGTTCATGGGGAATTTACATGGTGGAATTTTCCTCCATATAATAGAATCTGTTGGGTAGCAAGGTGTCCAGTACAGCAATACCAAATTTGGCGAAATGTAAGTTATAGGGTCGCATTGCTCTCCCTGGTGTAAAGAGGTTTCTTGGTGACAGAGAACACATTTCAAAGAATCTTAGAGTTGGAAGGTACCCCAAGGGTCATCAGCTAAAGCATCCATGACAGATGGCCATCCAACATCTGCTTAAAAACTTCCAAGGAAGGAGAGTCCACCACCTCTCATGGGAGTCTGTTCCACTGCTGAACAGCTCTTACTGCCAAAAAGTTTTTCCAAATGTGTAGTTGGAATCTACTTTCTTGCAACTTGAAGCCATTGGTTCGAGTCCTACCCTCCAGAGCAGGAGAAAACAAGCATGCTCCCTCCTCCATGTGACAACACTTAAGATATTTGAAGATGGCTATCATATCTTCTCTCAGTCTCCTCTTTTCCAGGCTAAATATACCCAACTCCTTCAAGTGCTCCTCATAAGGCTTAGTTGCCAGACCCTTGATCATCTTGGTTGCCCTCCTCACATGTTCCAGCTTGTCAACATCCTTCTTAAACTGTCGTGCCCAGAATTGAACACAGTATTCCAAGTGTGGTCTGACTAAGGTAGAATAGAGTGGTACTATTACTTCCCTTGATCTGGACACTAAACCTCTGTTGATGCAACCTAGAACAGCATTAGCCCTTTTTAATGCTGCATCACACTGTTGACTCATGTTAACAGTGACCCCCAGATCCTTTTCACCTGTACTGCTAATAAGCCAGGTGCCCCCCATCCTATATTTGTGCATCTGCTTCTTATTGTCTAAGTGCAGAACCTTACATTTGTCCCTACTGAAATTCATTTTGTTGGCTTGCGACCAGTTCTCCAACATGTTAAGGTCATCTTGAATCCCAATTCTGTCTTCTGCAGCACTAACCACCCCTCCCAGTTTGGTGTCATCTGCAAATTTGATGACCACCCCCTCAATTCCTTCATCCAAGTCATTTATAAAGACACTGAACAACAACGGGCCCAGGACAGTACCCTGTGGCACCCCACTTGTCACTTTTTCCAGGATGATGAGGAACAATTAATGAGTACTCTTTGAGTTTGGTCAGTCAACCAGCTACAAATCCACCTAACAGTTATCTTGTTCAAACCACATTTTACCAGCTTCCTTGCAAGAATATCATGGGGGACTTGGTCAAAAGCCTTACTGAAATCAAGATACACTATGTCCACAGCATTTCCCTGCTCCACTAAATTTGTAATTCCATAAAAACACACAAAAGAAATCAGATTGGTCTGGCATGACTTATTTTTGAGAAACCCATGCTGGGTCTTAGTAATCAAAGTATCCTTTTCTAAATGCTCACAGACCGACTGTTGAATTATCTGTTCTAGGACCTTCCCTGGTATTGCTGTCAAGCTCACTGGTCGTTAGTTACCTGGGTCTTCCTTTTTCCCCCTTTTGAAGGTGGGGACAACATTTGCTCACCTCCAGTCTGTAGGGACATCACCTGTTCTCCAAGAAATCTCAGAGATAATAGACAAAGGCTCTGAAATTACATCGGCAAGCTCCTTTAGTACTTTTGGATGCAGCTCATTAGGCTGTGGAGATTTGAATTCATTTAAAAGTAGCTAGGTTTTCCCTTACTACCTCTTTTCATATCTTGGCTGCAGCTCCCTCCTTACATAATTTATTCTGTTATCACCAGGTTGGGCATCACTTTCCTTTTGGGTGAAGACAAAGGCAAAGTAGATGCTGAGTAGTTCTGCCTTTGCTCTGTCACCCAATAGCATTTCTCTGTCTTCCCCACACAGAGGACCTATCACTTGCTTGTTCTTCCTCTTATTTTGGACATAGCCAAAGAAACCTTTTTAAAAAATTATTTTTAACCTCTCTTGCGAGCTTGAGCTCATTCTGAGTTTTAGGCAGCCTGAACTTTCAGCTCATCTGTAAGCTCCTTATATAGCCGCACCGGTTTCCTTTCATGCCTCCCACTATTCTTTCTTGTTGGTATTGTCTGCATTTGGGCCTTCAATATTTCTCCTTTTAGAGACTCCCATCTCAATCTGCTTTTCATGCTGCAGGTCATGGATTTCTTCACAAGTGTGCACATTCTTTATATACAATGCTACTCCTCCTCCCTTCCTGTTTGGTCTATTCCTTTTGAACAGGTTATACCCCTCAAAACAGTCATGAGTCTCATCCCAGCAGGTTTCAGTAATGCCTACCACGTCATATTTGCCATTCTGTATTAAAAGCTCCAGTTCATCTTATTGTTTCCCATACTCTGTGCATTTGTGTAGAGACAACTGAAGCCATGAGTTATTCCCTGCAGCTGCTTCCTTCTTGTAGTTTCTTGCCCTTTGGCAGGTTTCTGGAGTACCACCTCAGTTTCCTGTGCATCAATTATATTTCTATAGATTCTTCCAACCACCCAATCTGTACTGAGCCCTGTACCAAGTACCCAGGTGGACACAGCTAGGTCAGTCCCCACTCCCACACCTAGGTCTCTGCAATACACACTGGATCAGCCTCTCATCCACAATAGAGTCATAGCTGAGCATGTTCTTATAATGGACTGACCTGGCATTAAGCGGCACGATCAGAACAGAGGGCACAGCGATAGAGCAACCAGGATCTCAGCTGAAGAGGAAAGCCCTAATGGAGGCAATGGCTCTCTGCTGGTATTCTGATGGTAAGGCCATGAGCAAGATGCTGACCCCGAGCTGTAGTGGGGAATGGTGGCAGAAAACCTATTGCCTCTTTTTCCCAGTGTGCTGCCCATTTAGGGAGACATCATCACAACTAAGTGGGAAGAATGTATAAGACTTCTATTTGGAGGCATGGGCTGTGTACACACATACACACCCCGTTTATTCTGGTTCCAGTGTGCTCACACTGCTGGTTCGGGAAGTGGTACACATATCTGTCATGTTGCTTCTTAGGAAATACTGCATTTTTATGCATTGCACCTCCCCACCCCCCTGGAACCGAATTTAATCCAAATTGAGAAAAAACAATTATCTAGCTGTGTTTTGAGCCCGTAATGTGCATAGAGCCCATGGTCTCCCAATAGACTCAACATTAGGATCATTCTAGGACCAGTTCTACAATGCAATATTAAGGGGAAGCAGACTGCTTCAAAGTGGCTGGATTTTTTTTTTGCGGGGATGGGGGGGGGGAATTGCAAGGTAAGAGTTTATGTCTGAATGATGCAGCTAGTGTCTTTTTGGAGAGGGGTGCAGGCATAATTTGGTGCTTCTCTTCATATCTGCAGCACATCTTTGTAATTTTTCTCAAAATGTGCCATTCCATTGTTTCCATCGCAGGAAGTCTTGTTATGCAAAGCATGGCCTCTCCACACTGTGCCATTCCATATGTTGAAATACTCTGGCTTTCCAAATATCACATAACAACAGCAAATAGTTGCCACAATGAGGCCCCAGTGACTGCTCTGTTCTGAAAGTAAATGAATTGACAAGCCTGCTCTTTATGTTGCATCAACCGTTTCCCTATTATATTTACAAAATGTTAAAAAAATACAAAGCTAGTCAATCTGCTTCCATATTACAGCCTATTAGGCAATTAGGAGGGTACACTTTCAGAACAGCGTGCAGGGAATTAGGCACACAACTCTGATTAGCGTTAATAGGAATTGGGCATTTAATTCCCTGCATACAGCTAGAAATGGATCTCGCCTGCTTAATAAGCACCACTGCAACATTACATGTGATAAAGTCAGATCAATAAAAAAGTATTTTAAAAAGTTAGTATCTAATTCCTCTAACCACAGTATTGGCGTTAGCGACAATTTTCTAGTAACAGATTCAGTCCACCACTGCTGAAGCAGCAGCAGAAGCCTCTACAAAAGTAAGAATAATGCTCTGTATTTTAATAAAGCTTGTTTGCAACAAATGCCAATAAGCCTATCAAATAGAAAAGGATCAGTATTGCTTTCTGAAGGATTTCAGTGTTTATGTATATGTGAGCTGCATTTGGAATACTCAACCTATTGTTCCCTAGAACTGAACTTGGCAGAGTTTCTCCAATTCATGTTTTGGTGTGGGTTCCCCCACCCCCACCCATCCATTAGTTACATTATTGGGAGAAACGGGATGCTACTTATTCAAGCTACAAATAATAATAATAATAATAATAATAATAATAATAATAATAATAATCCTCTGCTCATATCAGTTGTTATCCTGAGATCTCACTAGAAGTGCATCATTTTACATTTAAATATGACCATTGGAGTCCATTGGCATGGCCAATGCAGGAATATATGCCATGCTCACATTAGCACTTATCCACGCAGTAAATCCTGGCCTTCCCAAAGCCAACTAAGCAAGGCTCTGGGCTTTGAGAAGGAGGTGCAAGGCTCTGGCAGGGTCCTAGAGCCCTGCCATCTTCTTCCCAAAGCTTGGATTACTCTAACTAGGCTTTGGGAAAGAAGAGGGAGGACTCTAGGAGCCTATCAGAGCCCTTGTGTCTCCTTCTCAAAGCCCAGTGCCTCACTTACTCAGCTTTGGGGAGGCAGCATGAGGGCTGGAGGGTGGGGTTGTCAAATGTCGCTGAGGGCCACCAAAAAAGACCCTTGGGCTACACGTTGGACTGTCCTCTTGTAAGTACTTCTTTTGTCAATAAAGACTTGACAATTAGGTGTGTGCCTTCCTTAGCAGGGGTGGACCTGGACAGTTGGTCAGTTTGGATGACACAACAAGCTTTGGTATATTGAAAGTGAACACTTCCTGATTCATCCAAGCAACCACACCAGAAGAAGGGGGGGGGGAACAACCCATACACAAGGCTCATTGCTCAACAGCCTATTTTTAAAAGAGAGAGAAAAAGATGAAACGACACATTTATGGTAACAATTAAATGTTAATGCCCCTGTTATTCAGTTTTCAATAATCCTCTTACACTTTTGTTTGCAATGTAGAGCTGAAAGCGCCATGTCAATCCGGACATTGTGAGGTCACTTTACATAGATGACATTTCTAAACTTTCCCGAAGCAATTTTTGGAAATGAAAGTAAAAGCATAAACTGGAAGTCTATTCAAAGGCAGCAATAATTAATCACAAAGGGTCTGGTGTGTACAAGAAGCTATGGGTCTTTCTTAGAGGAAAGGGCCTCTGTTCATAAAGAAATTCAAAGCTAACATAAACGAGGTTGTCCTTTATTAAAGACTGAGAAGCAATGGGTGAAGCAGTGAGCGCAGAGAGAAGCCTCTTCCTCAAGGCAAAAAATGAGTATTCCACTTTTTGCGTTCCAGCTTCATGGTGCCTCTAAGGGATAAGCAACTCAGACTCTTGAAGAAAAAAATATGAGAAAAGGAACATGATTTGTTCCTATAGGAAAAATGTTATGAGCACCACTTGCTAACACCCAGTAGTGAATTGCATGGTGGGATTGGAGATGCTTATCTCTCATCCCAGCAGGTGAGTCGCAGCTGCTGACAGGGAGGGGGCAGGGGGAGGTGAGGGGTGTCATGGTGCAAGGTATTTAAACCACATTTACAAGTTTGGTTGTGTCTAAATGATGCTGATAGGCCAAATAATGCCTTAGTGGCGCCTGCCCTGTGGAACGCCCTCCCATCAGATGTTAAAGAGCTAAACCACTGTTGGACGTTTAGATGACATCTGAAGGCATCCCTGTTTAGGGAAGCTTTAAATGAATGATGTTTTATTGTATTTTTAATCTTTGTTGAAAGCTGCCCAGAGTGATTGGGGAAACCCAGCCAGACGGGCAGGGTATAAATAATAAATTATTATTATTATTATTATTATTATTATTATTATTATTACTTATAATGTTCTTGGTTTACTGGGTTTCTTTTTTAATGTGTGTGCTATGGGGGGGAGGGAGCTTTTTTCGGGCAAAAGCTGTTTCACTACATTGACTAACTCTTGAAGAACACTGCACTTGGGACTTACCATAAACCTCAGACTTCACAGTTTTTCACTGTTCCTTTCAAATGTGTCTCATATTTCTGTCCCAAACCTCTAGAGGAAGATAACTTTGTGTATTAAGAATGCGATGCATTACATTTCACATAACTCACACAGTTAGCCTACGTTTGTGAAATAAATCAAATAATAAGACCCATTATCCAGTGTGATGTGATCATTCTCTGAAAGCTGCAATTTTCTATTGTAATGCATACCTGCAGAAGGCCAAAGTTAAAGCTGCTTTGGGGGCCATAATTCTACTTTTCTTGACTTCTGTGGATTTAAGTCAGAACATTAGGGCTCTATTAACATTGCCTTCAGTATTATATTTGCATTTGACACTCAAACCCATGGGGGGGGGGATCCTAGAAATTTAATGCTTGACAGGATTGATTACCTGAGGTCCACCAAGAATAATGGGTGGCACACACTATATATAACTTTCTGCTGCTGCTTTAAAAATGGAAAACAAAACACCCAAATGTCTTGCAGTACAACTTACAACATATTCTGGTAAAAAGTCTACCACATTAGCATAGTGAAAATAAAGTTTGATGCTACATCAATTAATCTGGAAGAAGTCTCTTATGTTCCCTCAGTTCTTTCTTTCCTCATCTTATGCACTACAATGCCCTCCTTCCTTTCCTGCTGTGTGACAAACCATAGTTTGCCTTATATCAAAATGGGCAAGCTATGGTTTACAGTCACCTTGCCAATAAGGATTGCAAAACAATTTCTAATCTTTATTGAGGTCCAGCGACCCATAACATGGCTTCAGAATAAAATACAGATTCATACAGACAACCCTCCAAGGAAGGGAGACCGAAGTGTTATTTGTTTAGTCATGGGTATGTTGATCTTTGATTCGTATGACTACTGAAAGAAACTTTGCCACGGCCGCTATGATATCATTGGACTTGTTGTCCAGAAGATATTGGATTGCAAAACAGTGTCTGATCCTGGTTTGCAATCCCTGTATGCAGGGCAGGTGCAAAGCTGTTGTTTGTGAGTTTGGATGTAACAGAAAACTATGCTACAAACCAAGAAGGCACAGAAGAAATGACAACATGCTGCAAGAAGAGAAGGGAGTGCTGGAGGCCAAAGTGTCTTCCAAGTCATTCATACAGCACAAAGCCATGATTGTGGCATTATTTCTGAACTAAACCTTATAACTCAGTGTGCATTTCAGAGCTACGGTGTAAGGGTGGAGCATAAGAGTAGAAGGTCAAGATGGCTCACACAAGACCCCATGACACTATGTATTGCTAACTCCAAGAATGAAAACAGTGACCATTTCCTGATCTCCTCTGCACTTGTCCAAAACTTATGGCAGATTTGGTGAAGGCGATCAGAATTTGAAGAGTAAGATTCTGAAAATTGGGAACCACCACATTTAATCTGAATTCTGTTTCTAGCGGATTTCAGAGACACGTTGATGTGACCTCATTCTGTAAAACAAAACTAAACTTCTGTAAAATATATACTAAAATATATGTAAAATTGCACCCATGCTTACAGTAGTTTCATACGCTAAATGTTAAGGAAGCTCAGACACCCATAAAGGAGGGCTCCTCTGGAGCAGTCTTAGTTTCACTGTAAAGATGTAATACAGCTCCATCCTGTGCAAAGTCATAGCTATAATAAGAATCTTTGCACTCACCACAAAAATCTCATCACCTTTGGGTAGCTCTATTTTTGGAAATTCCTACTTACAGTTGTAATTGACAGAATGTAAAGAGCTGCTTCCCTTGGACACTTTGAGTCTCCTTTCTCTGAAAGTATCAAATTAAGCATGATTATTAAATATAAGCTCTGTTTGGAATTAAAGTGACCTATGGCACATTACAGCTAAAAATTATAATTCTGGTCACATTTCGTAGCACTGTGTTGATTCCTTGCTAGATAACTGTGATTTGAACAGCTCACTGTTTGTTAATGAGAAGCACACAATAATTTGAAACCTGAAGTTTTGCTCATGCTTTCTTTGACTTTAGTCACTTTGATTCTCTTGAGAAAGATGTAATGGAGCAGAGAGACCTGGAGTTCATGTGCCAATTCTCCTTCTTTCCATTTGGCCTATTCTCCAAAGTTAGAAGGAAACTTGTTCCCTGATCTCAGGAACCATCATGCAAAATTTGGTTATGATATCTTAAGATAGTATGATATCTTAAGATAGTAAGCAGACCAACAACTTTCCAGAATCAATGGTAGATAAATGTTTAGCTCAGAGACCGTGCTATCCTGATTAAATAGCCATCAAGTATATTATCCACGGTCATCTGGTATCTTACGAAAATGGCTCTGGGTCTCTGAAAGCAGACGCAACAGTTATGTTGCAATCTTTAAAAATACCTATTAAGAGGGCAAACCCCACCCAATTCAGTGGGATTTACTTCTGAATAAGCAAACTTAGGGGTTCATCCCTACACCATTAAGATGCTACAGCATTTTGCATTCTTTCTTCTTCAGACTCATTTGGGTGGAGAATATGGAGAGAAAATTCTGTGGAATGGCTCTCCTTTATTAAGAGGAAGAGAAAGGGGAAATTTCAGAATTTTTATGAAAAAAACGTCATCTGAGAAATATCAGCTCGGGTCTGGTCTGATCCAGCAGGGCTTTTCCTATGTTCTTAAAATACTGCTGACACCATTTGAATTGTTCCTGATGTGCCTCAGAGATGCAAATACAGCTGCAGCACAAGCTACAGAGTCAAGAGTGTCTGGCAGTCCATAAAATCTATTTTCACCCCACAGATCACCTGTTTATTCTGTGAACATAGAGCCACCTCATGACACCCTTCAGGTGACCCCTGTGTTGTGCTGCAAGAACAAACACTGATTGAGGTGGATCCTTGTTCAGTTTTCACTGTTTGCTTGGCCCCCGGCAGGTGAGTCACTCAATGTTCCCCTTCATGGCTGGCTGCAATGCTGAAGGCATCGCAGGATTTTGTGACCTTATGCAGAAGGTGCTGAGCTGAAAGCACCCACCCCTGCCTCCTTTAGCACTTTGGTTGCTTCCAGTTGCCAACACTTTATTCAGTGTGCTTCTAGAAAATGGTGTGGCATAGCTATCAGTCTTTTGAAATGACTCCTGGGAGAAAAATGCATTTTAAAAATAGTTCCATGTTCCACTGAACATGTACCACTTGAGAAACAGACTAGTATCAACACCTGCCCCTCGACAATCAGTTGTTCGCTATTTTCTTCCTCCTGTGCTAGTTACTTCTCACCTCCTTAATCAAATTGGCATAAATAGGTCAGGAATCCTATGCGTGGGTTTTATTCGGTAACACCTCTTTATCTGTTAATATGTCCCCAATCCTACCCAATCTTTTTTTTTTACTTTTCCAAGCATCCTGCTCTCATCTCATAATCACTCTTGTTTGATGGTTGCCACTGTGACCCTGATTATAATACTTCTCTGGTGAAAGCCATAAGAAGACATTTGGTTTCATTTCAAGCAAAATCACAGATTAAGTGAATTTAGGGGATCTGCTTTGAGTTGTCCAGATGGCAGATTTCAGTGGTCTATCCTGAGCACTATAGGACACAATGAGGAAAGCATAGCAATTGCTGCAGGGAGAGGCAGACACTTCCTGTTATTAGTTTTCTCCAAGGGCATCTCTGCACTCCGTGTTAGAAGAGCCAGTCATGCTGGCTTCATAATATGCATTTGCCTAGTCTGATCTTTTTCAAATGCGCAAGATAACTACATGCCCCAAACCTCCACAGACTTCCTTCTCATTGCAGTGGCAGGGAGAAAGTCTTCTTCCCCTTCGTACCCCAGCCTGTCTTCCTTCTCTCACTGGTCCTGGTGGCATCAGGACACCACCAATGGGGGAAAAGAATTTCTCATCATCACCCTCCCCGAACACCATGCTGTCACCACTGAGAGCAGGAAGCCTGAAAGTTCAGATCCTGCTGCAGCTTCTTGTCTTCCTCTTCCCAGTGTGGGCAATGAGGTGGGCCTTTCCACGACCTCTCCTAATAAGCAGAACCTGGCCAGAACATGCCTCTCTCCTCCTTCTCTCATGCTAAATCATCACCAGGGCAGGATGTTTGTTGTTTTGCTGCCCCTCTATGCTGCTGCCTGGGGCATATGCTCCCCCTTGCCCTGTCAGGCCATGGTATTCCCTCCCCACCCTGAAAGTCCCTCTTGGAGTATTTATTGATAATATCCATGCCAATACCCCCCCCCCCTTTGGCATAATCAGCTGCACAGTCCAGAGCAATTGCCCTGTATTTGGGTGGAATCTTCAGCCCTTTGGATCTCTTGCTGTCCTTCATTTAAATGCCATTAAATCTGACATCATCTTAGTTATAAAACTCCATTTTGGGGAAACTGACTCATCTAGGAGAGAAAAGAGGTTTTTCTCCATTTAAAAAAATGCTATTATCTTCCCTGATTGCTCTGAGGGTGCCAAGTGGCATTTGGTTTAATTTGATTGTAATATGAAGCAGCCAACTGGGTCTCACTTCTTCTTCTTCTAACTCCCTCTCTGCGCATATTATCTCCCTACCACGAAACAGGTATGTGATTTCTTCTCTCTCATCCATAGTAAGACACAGTGGTTTTATGTAACCACAAATATCAACGCAAATATGGAAAGAGGGCTCTTAGTATGTGAGAAGCCACCAGCCCAGCAGTCTAGCCTGTTGCCTCCTTCTCCCATTCCCACCTCAACACTCCACCCGACATATAACAAGATGATGGAGTGTTCTGCAGCAAGTCTCTTTTGTGAGCTAATCCATTTCATGGTGCATTCCCCTCTGCAAATGACTAATTTTAGTGGCCACAATCTGGTACTCACACAAAATAAAATGGGGGGGGGGAGAGAGAGAGAGAGAGAGAGAGAGAGAGAGAGAGAGAGAGAGAGAGAAAGGGTTCCAGGGATTGATTAGTTGATCTTGCTGCTGGCAGGCTTGACTTATATTGTTGCTCTGCGTGTATTCACAGCATCAGGCAGAGCTTCAGCTGTTCCAGCTTTGTTTCTCCCTCTCCTCTCCGTTCCCTTTACCCTGAAGCATCAGCACTGATTGCAACGGCTGATTGACTTGGCCAGCAGTGTGAAATATAAAATAACAAAATCTACAGTCTGGCTAGTTGTGTGGATAACAGGCAGCAGCACCAGCCATCTCTCCTGCCTGTGGCTGTGTCAGCTGAGCCATTTACACACTCCATTTTGTGTGTGTGCGTGTTTGTATGTGAGTGCTTGTGCTGTAAATTTGCAGGGAAGTCAGGATTGGGACCCAGCAGGCCTGGTAATTTGCCAGAATTCCTGTTGGGCTAGCAGAATAGGGGTAAAATAAAAAAGCACATTGACCCAATTTCTTGAACTAAATATACAGTACTAGCAGTGACAATGAAAGCTGCTCAAGTGTTTGCTCTGTGAATGATTTCCCCTCTGTTTCAAATTGGGCAGTAGAGGACAATGTATTGCAAATGAACAACTGAAGAACATTGTGTGAGCCTTCCATTAGGTGTAATGGGGTTTGTTCACCAGACTCCCACAGAGTATCACATTTCCAGATTTTATTATTAGTATCTTCGGGGGGGGGGGGAGATCCTTTTCTGTCCTCTTGTCATTTCATTACTGAGTGTTCCCATCCATGGTCAATTCTTGAAGAACATGTGAGGTCTCTGCAGACTGGAGGCAGGCAAATGTTTTCCCCATCTTGACATCAATATCTGGAAAGGTCCTAGAACAGATAATTAAATGGTTGGTTACAAGCTTGGTGGATCAGGGGAATGCTGTGGATATAGTGTATCATGATTTCAATAAGACTTTGACAACGTCCCCCATAATAGTATTTCAGAGGAGCAGGTAAGATGTGGGCTGGATGAAGTAACTGTTAGGTGGATTTGTAGCTGGTTGATGGACCAAACCCAAGAATACTCACTAATGGTTCCTCATCATCCTGGAAAAAAGTGACAAGTGGGGTGCTGCAGGGTTCTGTTGTGGACCCATTGTTGTTCAATGTCTTTATAAATGACTTGGATGAAGGAATTGAGGAGATGTTCATCAAATTTGCAGATGGCACCAAACTGGGAGGGATAGTTAGTGCTGCAGAAGACAGAATCGGGATTCAAGATGACCTTAACATGTTGGAGAACTGGCCCAAACTAACAAAATGAATTTCAATAGGGACAAATGTAAGGTTCTTCACTTACTGTACACAGGAAAAAACAGCAACACAAGTATAAGATGGAGAATACCTGGCTTGCCAGTAGTACCTGTTAAGAGAATCTAGGGGTCTCAGTAGACCACAAACTTAGTATCAGTTAAGTATGATGCAGCAACCAAAAAAACAACAACCACACAAAACACTGTATGAACCTGGCTCTGGCTGTCAGGCTCCTCCTCTACCTCAGTGTTGCCTTTATAGAACTAAACAGGGAGGAAGATGAGAACTAATCCAGAATTAGTTGGTTCCACTCTTGCTGCATCTGCTATTGACCTCCCTACCTTCCACCTTAACAGTTGCTGTGAGCATCCTCGTCCCTTGCTCCTTTGTGAAGTCATCTTCCAAGGCCATCTGCCTCATCACTGTGGCAGAGAATGCTGGAAGAGACAGAACTCTGATATGATTCAAAACTTTGATACGATTTCTTGTTTTATTGGATGTCTGAATTGAATCACTGAGAAGTGAGGGCATGTAGTTAGACTAGCCTTCCCTTACCTGTGGTTCTCCACATGCTGTTGAACTCCAGCTCCCATCATGGCTGACTTTTGTCTATAGTGGCTGGGACTGTTGGGAGCATTTAGAGGGCACCAGATTGGGGAATACCGGTTTAGGCAAGGTAAAGTTTGCAATGGATATTTTCTGGAGAAAGCTTATCAGTTTTTATTTAATATAAACATATATGATACACATTGTTGTTATGTTATTATTATTTTTAATAGAATGTCTCATTAATTCAGCTTGTCTTATGAATCTACGAGAGTAGACCTGTATGAAAGACACCAGATGGCTGAAATAAATTGTTAAGGGAAATCAATAACTCGGCTCGTGACACATCAATACTTGGGAGGAGATGCATTCTGAATTACAGACTGAAGGGACTATTAAAAAATGTCACCTGATCCCAATTTGAAATAACATTTCAATGCTGCTGTTATTTAGCAAGAAACGTGCTAATTGTCAAGAGTTTTTTTTCTCTCTCTCTCTTTAAGTATTTGATATTTCCCCCTAAGAAATTTAACGTCATCCTTAACCTGTGACACTCTCAGTATTTGCTGGACTACATTTTCCATCCCCCCTGACCATTAAGCTGGGTGGGGCTCATGAGAGTGGAGTCCAACAATGCCTAGAGGGTCACAGGTTCCCCACCCTTGACATGGCCTGAGTAGAATGAAGAAGTACTGTGGTAACTGTCCTCCTCACGCTGATCAGGACATATCAGTGAGGTGGCTGCTTGGGAAGGTATGAGATGGAAGAGTTGGTGGGGAAGGCATCTCCCTTTCAAACGACAAACAGAAATAAGTGGGGCACGGAGTTAGGGTTGCCATATTTCAAACAGTGAAATTCAAGTCAGAAAAGTTGTTGATCCAAAATCTACACTTCCAACATGGGTTGTCATACGTTCAGATTTTCTTGGACATTACAGCGATTTCTGCCCGGACATTACTTCCAACTGCAGCATTCCGGATATTTCCAGGAAATTCGGGACATATGGCAACCCTAAATTGCTCAGTGGTGGAACTTGGGGTCTCACATTTCAGCAGCTCCTTGTGTGATGCCAGATTTTGGCACACCAAACCCCCACTTCTTGCTTTCGATTCTACATCATAGTTGTGCCACCCCCCGAGGCTCCACGCCAGTGCAACCAAACCAGTTGTGCTTTCTCCCCTAAAACCGCCTCTGAAGTACTATAGTTGCTTGAACACCTAGGCCCAGGATTCAAGCCACTACACCCTTTGGCTATGAAGTGAAAGTCCACACCTGCCACACTTGTCTCACTGCCACCACACACAGGTACATTCTTTTAGAATTTGTGGCATATAATATCATGTATCATTTGGCCCTAAGTCTAAATGCTGGCATTGCATGGATAACCTTTCCCTAGCTTATCATAAACAAATAAGATAGCACTTATTTCCTTTTCTTTTATAACCGTGCAAACACTCCCCTTGATGCTTTTAAATTAAAAATGTGCTACAGATTTTTTTCCCCCAGCCATTCGTTCAGTGTGTGAGGGTAAAAGAAACTCTTCCTGAAATATCTTTTCCCCATATTTGGGGAGGGAGAATTGCCCTCACTATACTTAACCATCCAAAGTGACCAAGGGATTCCCCCCCCCCCCTGGTTTTGAAACATTAAACAAAAGTGCCACACTTTGGGAATGATAAGAATGTAAGAAAATAATGCCCATTTGTCCAGCATCCTGTTCTCACAGTGGTCAATCGGATGCCTGTGGAAAGTTCACAAGAAAAACCTGAGCACAACAGTGCTCTCCCCAGCTGTGATTCCCAGAAATGGCTTCTGAGAGTGGAGAGAGAACATTGCCACCATGCCTAGTAGCCATACTTAGCCTTATCCTCCACAAATCTAGTTAATCCTCTTTTCAAGCCTTCCAGGTTGGTGTCTACCACTTCCTCTTCTTGGAGGAAACTCCACAGTTTGACTATGCACTGTGTGAGGAAGTACTTTCTTTTGCCTACTCTAAATCTTCCAATATTAAGCTCCATTGGATGCCCCCGAGTCCTAGTATGAAAGAGGGAGAGAAACGTCTCTCAGTCTACTTTCTCTGTGTACCATACGTAATTGTATACACTTCTTTCATGTCCCCTCTTCTCAGGGAAATGCAAACGGCTAGAGAGCCAAGGGGGGCAGACTAGCACTTATAGAGAGCCGAAAGAGTTAATCAGCAGTCTCTCATCTGAATCGGAAGAAGAGACAGGGAGGGGGGATTCAGAGCCCGTAACTAGCTATTCACTGAACAGAGGAAGTAGGAGGCGGGTCTTTCGACGATTGGCCTGCTGGGGGAGGAGGAGTAAGAAAAAGCCATTTGAGGCATCTTAGTGAGACAGGCACGGACATGCCTTTGAAGCTCTCAGAACCATTTGAACTTTTGTAAATAAATCTTAAAGACAGAAACTGGTTGTGAGCTTGGAGTTTTATCTATGCTAGCTTTGGCAGCACCAACCCCTTACACCTCTTTCTTGCATTTTCTCTAAACAAAAAAGCCCCAATACCCGGTCATATCGCATCATGTTGCTCTTCACAAAGTTTGGTCAGCAGGAAACAGTGCAATATTTACCCCATAGGCTTCCTTCCAGCCATACTTCCTCATGAGACTCAATAGGGCAAGCAGCAACAACCCTCAGCACTTGTGAAAAAATTCTCTCCCCACACCTTGAGAAACAGCAGAAAATTGTCATGGCTTTGTTTTGGTTTCTGGCAGGGTTTTTTTTTGGGGGGGGGGGGAATGCAGGGCGGGGCAGTGCTTTTTACCCAATTGTATTTTAAATGGGCTTTCTGAAATCCACTTACAGTATATTTTAATTAATACTTACAAATGAAAAAGGGACAGGTGCCAAGGATTCCACCCCCCCCACCCATGCTCTGAGGGCAAATTATTAGGATCATTGCAGCTTGTGCATCTACCACCATCAGTTGAATTCCACCTCTGGCCTGCTACCGCCAGCTACTGCTCACACAGGTAGCCTGATTCAAAACATTTTACTTTCACGAGTCATTAAGCTCAATGAGACTTATTTGTGGGCAAATGTGAACAAATATTGAGGACTTGGCATGGTTCCACAAAGTACTCCAAAAAATCTGGAACCAGTGAAAGGGGTGGTGGATGATAAATGCTAATGCCTGCTAAAGACAAGTGGGAGTACATTTCCTCATGGCTGCCGTTGGCTGAAATGGTTGTGAGAATCAGCCCTGATTGAGGTGACAAGTCTAGCAGTATCTTTTCCTGAAGAGCTTTGTTTCATGCTGAGTTTGTGGATGGTTTTGGATAATTTGTCTTTCAGTTCCACTTTGGCAAAGCGAAAACGATGGCGAAACTCTGGCCAGTTTAGGGTTGGTGGAAGCCAACAGCAGGTTCCTTGGGGGCTACTTGTCTGGCTGCCAGAATCCAAGCTTGCAAGATGTTTCTAGGATGCTGGGTTTTGTGCTTTCTGGTTCTGGCGTCCGATACATTTGATGAAGCTGATTGTTCAAGGACTACCTGCTGGTTATGTTACAGCCACCACCTGTTCACAGGCTTCTCCCTTTCCTCCCATCTGTATAACTCTGACTGAGGAACTATAACCAAGACTTCCAACACATTCGAAGCCAAACTTGATAGCACAGCAGAGTCAAATGATGCCAAGAATATGACTGGCTTCATTTTCTTGTAAACACCCCCCCCCCCCACACACACATACACCGCTCCATAGTTTCAGACGTGGACTTGATATATATTCTGGAAAGCATACCCTATCGAGAAAGATATTTCTGGCAAGAAATTCTCACATAAAACTTATTTTATATGTAGCCAGAAGAATACTGGGAAAATGCAAGTCATGGCTCATGTTTTTAAATGAGTTCGCTCCAGTCATGTTCCCACCCCTTTCGCAATTTGTATTTGCCTCCCTGAATATTCATGCCAACCCATTTGGGTGCTATATAACGTTTATGAAAAGTGGGCTTCAGAAGCACAGTCTGAATATTTTGTGCCAGCCAGGTTGAGTTAATGCATTGAGTTAGGAAATGGAAAGGGTGTCATGTGGCATGCCTGATCTCAAGCAACAGGGGAAATGCAATGGGGAATATCAAATTTACATTGGGAACCATTTGTTGTCCAACCACAGGGCTGTACAGAACTACAGCAAACATTGGAGTAACAAAAGGGCGTGAATAATTTCTGACCAGTTTTATTTACTAGCTGTTCTTTTTGTAGAGGGGGAAACCAAGTAAATGTTACAATTCATGCTCAAAATTCTTTATCGTCTCATGAAGGAATGAATCACACTGAAGACATGGACCAGAGTTCTTACATGCAGTAGCAGCTTATAGATATCAAAAAGGAGGCCCACATTTGCAGTTACAAATGCTTTCAATTCCTTTACAGTGCTGAATGCTTCCAATTTTATACTTCCTTACTGACATTTTGAAAACGCATGCTTGGGCGATGCCAGGAAAAAGGCGAATGCAAACAAATGCATCTTTGTGATGTTGGAGGGGTCACATATGAGCGCAAGGCATGCGAACTGCAAGAATGACATATCTCATACATCCAATGCCTTTCTAACATAATAAAGACACACATTTATAGCCATTTCCCTGCATGCAAAGTTGGGAAACCTAATGCTGTAAGCATCTCACCCCTGTAGAGCTCTTAATGGGAGATGTCCTTGATATATGCATGCTATTGACATTAAGAAAACAGTTTGTAAAAGCTCTCACACACAATGGCTACTGCTGGAACAGTCTTTAATTCCCCCCCCCTTTTTTTTACTGTTTGAATAACAATGCACTTTCGTTCATGAGTATTAAAATAAAATGTGGGCTGCGTTGCAAAGGTAGCAACTCTTAACTATGCACGAAACTAGCAACCAGTGATATCATTCACAGCGCAGGGAAGAGTTATTTAATGTACCAGTCTCAATGGGCAGTGGTTTCCTCAAAGACTAGTTTGTTAGGAAGGGGTGGCCAAAACTGCTTCACATCTTACTTTATATTCAGTCTTGAGAGGGTCATCTACCATAATCAGACACTAGTTTATAGCTGATGGCAGTCAACAGAGACTGAGCTGAACCTTTGCTCTCTTTTAATAATCAACTTGCATACCAATTTGAAATATCTCACTGGAACCAGTCCAGGTTAAGAACTGTTAAGTCTCACTGCAATCCTGATAATACTTTCTGGGAAATCAGCCATTCTGAACTCAATGGGATTTGCTTCTAAGTAAACATATTTAGTGTTGGGCTGTAGAAGAGCTTGTACAAAGCTTACACAAGGGCTGAATTGTGCCCTTAGCTTTTGTGTACGGAAATGATGAATGACAGAATTGTTGAGCTGAACTTGGAAAGTTGCTGACGGCCATCCCACCCAGCTCCTTCCACTGAGGCAGACAGAGGCTGAATACCACTGTAAAGGAAAAGCATTCACCCGACAAGTGAGTGCACTTGATAGAGTAATAGCTGGGAGAGACTTGAATGCTCTGTGTGTATGGAAGGTCAAACTAGATGATCTCAACATTCCTTTGAGACCTCAGAATCAATGAATTGTTGGTATGACGATAAGGTGAAAGCTGGTTAGCAACCTTTCCGACTCTGTTCAACAGATAACACATAAGCATCTGCTGGAAAGGGCACAAGAGGAGCAGGCAGAAAAGATTAAACTTTGGGTCAAAGTGGAAGATTCCCATAAGGTTTCATCTCTACAGGAAGTAGAAGGTCAAGTGGCAGAACCTTGGGAAAATAACTGTCAAGAATCCTGGCTTTAATATGCCCAGGGAGTTTGTGGCACATACTTTTTATTTCCTCAAAGTTGAGAAAAGTCATCTTTCCTGAATCAGGCAATTGTGTTAGGAAAATGAGTCCAGCGTGACAAGAAAATGACAGTGGTGCACTATAAATCATTCCTCATTAAGGTTTCTTTTCGATATCAACCTAAGGACTACCAGGCTGAGGGATATATTCTATCCTGAGCAGGCAACATAACCTAGTTTAATTCTATCTTCACCACCTACCCAGGGAATCCTGGTTATGTCTACTCAGAGTCAAACCTTGCTGATTCCACTGAACTGTGATAGAGGACAGTAACATTGCCTATGAAGCTTTGTGGTTTTGTACAGATCTGAATCTGTGATGCCTCCATCAGATTTCAGTAAAACACAACAGTGGGCCTTGGTGCTCAACGTTGCTTCCCGCATGAGCATGGGCTGCTGTACAATGACTCTGTGGAGTTGATGTCCTGCAAAAACATGCACAACGCTGGAGACAGCTGTGAACTGGATTTAGGTTTCTCCTGGAATTCCATTATGAATAATCTATTATGTATTATTTTAATAATTTAGTATGTGTTGTTCATGCCTTAAATGTGTATGTATCCTGTACTTCTTACAATCAGAAATACAATGCAGACTGAAATAATAATAATAATAATAATAATAATAATAATAATAATAGTAATAACAACAACAACAACAACAACCCACCCTTCACCACAAGATCCCAGAGTAGTGCTCAGCAATGTAAAATACAATGTTAAAAACTTCAAAGCAAATTAAAATCACAACTGGAGCGAGTATTGAAAATATACATCTCAAGGCCAGGGTATAAAAATAGACATGAACAGTGTCACTTTCTGGTTGATGTGGTGGAACTTGTAATTCCAGTCTCCTCGTTGGTAAGAAATGATGCCCTGTTGAGCTGCTGGAGCACCTTTCCTTTCTCCTGCTCAGGGTATATCTGGTGGGCCTTTGTGGGCATAGGGGCAGCAGCGGAGGAAGGCATTCCGGCACCTGGGACAGCATGCCCAGGGGTGGCAAGCACTGCCCATAGGGGTGGGGTGCACCACGGAGCCTCCAGAGTCTGCCTGCCTCCTCCCACTCAGCCGCCCTACAACTGGGGGGAGACAGTGGGTGGACCGTTTGCACAGCTCGGAGCCTGCGCGTGCCAAAGCCACCGCATCTCTCCCAGGAGAGACGCATAGCCCTGGCGTGCTGCAGGCCCTGCAGTGAGTGCCACCCAGCATTTTGTCACCTCCCCTCAGTGGTGACACCCGGGACGGACCGCACCCACCGCACCCCCATTCCTCCACACCTGCACAGGGGAAGGAGGAGGTAGCAGTGGTAAAAATGGTAGCAGACACTACGACTGCACTGCTCTATCCCTTGCAACATCTCGACAGTTAATCTAATATTCCTTTTCTGAGTTCAAACTGACAGGGTGGAAACTATGATACTTTTGTAGCGGCTCATACAAAAACCAGACACAAACAAGAGATCAGGGCACATGGAAAGGATCTGGAGCAGAACACCTTCAATAGGGTAGTATAAAAAGTGACTATGATACAAAAAGAATACAGTCAAATGCCGATTGATTCATTTTCATGCACCACAGGCTCAGAAAACACACATTGCTGATGCTGAATGCCAATAACTGACAGCAAAAGAATAGTAAGAACGATGACATGAGGCTCAACAAGAAACTGGTAAGGTGGTCAGTGTCCATGAATTGAGAGGCAGGTTGTTAACTGCTACGGCTGCATGCAGCACTATGGTTAAGAGGGTAGGCAATGACAGTTGTATTTTGAGGTCTGCATTTACAGCAGGCAACCTACTGAGTGACAAAAGGTCCACTGTATTATATCTTTATTTTTATTTCTTTATTAATTTTTAAAATTAATTTTCACATTTAAACATTTTCATCATATGCACCATAACAAATACAATTAAAAAAATAGAAAATAAAACATTTTCACACCTTATTAAATCCATATTTTGGAATTACTCAGATCCCTTGACTTCCTTCCATTCTCTCCCCTGGTTCTTTTATCTTATCTTGTATTGTAAAGGTAAAGGGTAAATGGACCCCTGACTGTTAAGTCCAGTCGTGAATGACTCTGGGGTTGCTGCGCTCATCTCGCTTTACTGGCTGAGGGAGCCGGTGTTTGTCCGCAGAGAGTTTCTGGGTCATGTGGCCAGCATGACTAAGCCGCTTCTGGCAAACCAGAAGAGCCAGAAACACTGTTTACCTTCCCGCTGGAGCGGTACCTATTTATCTACTTGCACTTTGACATGTTTTCGAACTGCTAGTTGGGCAGGAGCAGTGACCGAGCAATGGGAGCTCACCCCGTTGTAGGGATTCAAACCGCCAACCTTCTGATCGGCAAGCCCTAGGCTCTGTGGTTTAGACCACAGTGCCACCCACGTCCCATCTTGTATTATACATGTCTATAATTTCCTTATCTTTAATTATTTCCAATTTTGAACATTGTCCTTAATATTGCAAGTGTTTTTTTTAAAAAAACTGCTATTGTATTAACTTCTTTACAATGCTTTTGTATACATGCAATAAACATTTTCCATTTTTTAATATATATTTGTTGTCTTCTTGATTTCTTAGTCTTCCAGTTAATTTAGCCTTTTCAGCATATTCCATTAATTTAAGTTGCCAATCTTCTTTAGTTGGGACTTGTTATTCTTTCCAGTGTTAGTCTATCAATGTCTGTGTAGCTGTTGTTGCGTACGTAAACAGATTTTTGTATTCTTTCGGTATAGCCATTCCAGTTATACCTATTACCTATTGCTATATTATTTCTTTAGGCACGTATACCACCTGTTAGAGACAATTTGGCACATGCCCAAATTGTCACCAGAAGAAATGTTTGAAACTGCAGCCAAGTATGGTGAAAAACACATTGTCGCCTGCAAGCTAAAAGTAATACATGGTCAGTAGACACACTTGGATGTGAGTCTGAGAAGCTATGGGTTTAATGTGTCCCCAAAGCACTCACAAAACATGCCCCCACCCATATTTTCAAATGGTTATACTAAATTATCCAAGCAAGCAGTAGCACTCAAAGAGCATTCTGTCATATTAGGGTTGGGTGGTAGCTGTGGTTTTGTTTGTTTCTTTGGCTATTGAAATGGGAAACTATTATCAAATTTCTAGTGCACAGCAACTCAATGAGGAGCTTATATCTTCCTCACTCTTTTTGTCCCACCCTCATTTTTTGTAATTGCCGCATCACTAATGTTAGTCAGAATCTCCCAACTGAATTCATTGTATTTATATAAATTGCTTCTAACAACGTTTCTGATTTTCTTTGTGTATTATTGTATTATCTGTGCATTCTTAAGCATAGCATATGCAGAATATATTTCATGAGGAGATGTATAAAATACTTGTATACTGTAATTTTATTTTATTTTTAAAAAGTTTACAATAATTATGTATACAATAAAACCCTCATATAACTAAAAACATCTATCACTGGCTAACTGCACTGAATTAAGCTACAAAGGTACAATGTGCTAGGCATGATTATCAATGCAAAACATCTGAAGGCAGCCCTGTTTAGGGATGCTTTTGATGTTTAACAGACCACTGTATTTTAATATTTTGTTGGAAGCCACCCAGAGTGGCTGGGGAAACCCAGCCAGATGGGTGGGGTATAAATAAATTATTATTATTATTATTATTATTATTATTATTATTATTATTATTAATCTGGTTTCCTCCCAATGGCTAGTACTGTGGACAAACACCATCTCCCTTGGCCTGAAGCGAGATGAGCTTTGCAACCCCATAGTCACCTTTGACTGAACCTAACGGTCCAGGGGTCCTTTACCTTTACCTTTATGAAAGGAGTGCACTGTATTTCCACTTTTGCCTACTAAATGAACTATTAAAAATGAAACAATATAAAGTAAGAAACAAAAATGGGGACAAGTGTCTTCTTCAGATCGTTGTTAACTTTCATGTCTTCTGGTGTCTTCAGAATTTCTCTTTACCTAATTTTTAGCTTCCTCTGCATTGGACTGCTCGTGTTTACACTCATTTAGGCAAGTCGTTTACCTCCTGTTCTACATACCAGTTGACAGATGTATCTTTTTCATTTCAGATGCTGTTTAAGCCTTGGGCACTGCTTACTGGAGAGATTTATTCAGCTCTGGGATCCAACTACTGGAAAAGTACTTTGTATTCAATATTTGCCACTTGTTCCGTACATCAAGTTTCCACACACCCTTAAGCTTGCAGAGGCACAGCAGAGCTACTGTGAGCTTTGTTTGTATTTTAGCTGATTTTGAATTTTGCATGCAGATCTGCAGAATGGATTCTGCCGTATTTCATTAGGCTTTCAAGTGCTTCTGCCATAGCAACACGAATCACCTATAGAGAGTTTGCATACATCCAATCTCACTCTTAAACACTGGTATTATGCACTTTATTCTCCCCCGCTTTATTTCCTCCCTGGCTTTGCAGACTGTTAGCAGCAAAGAAGTGGTGAAATGTTTGCTGTATCTTCCATTCTCTGGCACCGCCGCCACCTGCCCCAGCTCTGTTAAATTATTGATTCATGAGACCCATTCATTCAGACACCAGTAAAAGCACTGTAAGACGAACCCCTCTTTCTAGTCTTTTGGCTGAGCTAAATAAGCTTGTGAACAAACTGGCCCACCCTTTATTCCACTGAATTCTGAAGAGCAACCTCTTTACCCTGTTTTTTAACACTTGTGGGGTGCATTTTTAGGACCCATCTTATTCTTGTGATTGAAAATTGTTCTAAACTGTTTTATTGTTGTAATCTGCCCTGGGACATTAGAGTAAAGGATGAGTAACATTGATACTAATAATACTAATATTGGACTAATAATCTTGAATGCACAGTTAGCATATAAACTCAGGGAAAAACCAGAATTGTCCTGTAATTTGTGTATGTCTTTCTTCCAATATCAGTGCTGGGTGGCTGTGAGTTTGCATGGAAGAATGGTGATGGAGACAGGTGTTTCTCCCTCTGGTCATTTCCCTGTCCAAAATCATCTGAAAGCTGCTTTTGTGTTCTGTTTTTTGCCTCAGGCCAACTACAGCATCTTGGAGGACACTTTTGAGGGGGAAAACAACTATAGGAGGAAAGTCTGTACAGCCTCTTCCCCATGCTTCTGCTCACCTTTGCATTCTGCCAATACTGCTTTTGAATGTTGGAAAAAGAAAAAAAAAATATGGTACTTAAATGGCATGTCTAATTTATTACGTTTGCAGTTGGTTAATGAGAGGTAACCAGCTATCACATCTTATTTCTCTGTGTAAGCTACACTGACAATCAATAAAGATGGGTTGCTGGGAGGTAACACAGAAGCCGATGTGCTCCATGTAGACCCGGTGATGAAACGGAGTGGTGTAGTAGAATGTTAGGCTAAGACCTGGCAGGCTGGAGTTCTAGTCCCAATTCAGCCATGACCTCACTGGGTGAACTTTGGCCAGTCTCTCTCTCTCATCCTAATCCATCTTATGGGGTTGTTATGAGGATAAAATGGGTAGAGGGAGAACCATGTGCACCACTTTGAGCTACTTGGAGGGAAAGGTGGGAATACGAGGGTGATGCTCCTGGAATTTATTTTTGGTCACATTGGTAACTATGTTGTACATTGGACATGTGACGTAGAAGATATGTGATGGGAACTTCTGATATTAAAAGCATCAGTGGGGAAGGAAATCCAGTTGGCTCTGGAGAGTGATGCTAGGAAAGAGTGTGTGTAAGTCTTTATGCCCCTCCCATTACTATTGTTCTCTCAAAAGTTGCCATTTGGCCCCATGAGTAAAAAAAAATAAATCAGAAATGATATGGTACCTATCTCCCCTGCCCTCCACCAAGGCTAATAACAGCTTCAAGGTGGGTGGCAATTTCAGCTGGAGAAATGACATTGGGAAGGATTAAACACCCCCTTCCCTAGCCTTTTTCTTACATTAGGAGATTGAGTGACTGATCTTCCACATCACATCTGTCTTGGCTTTTACATAAAAGCAACTCAAGTCCATTTAGGGCCCAGCCACACTTCTGTTTGACCCAGCTGCTTTGCCCCACCCAAGAAAACCTGCAGTTTAGCACTGAATCGGAGAAAATGGCAATTGGGTTTTCTGTGAATTGCTGTTTGTTCTGATTTATCACTGAAGAGTGGGGTTTTCAGGGGAAAGCGGCAGGACAAAAGCGAAGCCACTCGGACCCATACATAGAAATCACAGGACAAGCAGAAAATGGCTCAGATGCAAGCTTTGTTGGCATGGGACAAGCAGAAGTGTGGGCGATCCCTTATTTCAATGGGTCGGACTCCTGATCATGACTAATGTGGGATTATTGGTCATCCCCTCCCATCTTTGGAAGAACTGTACGGTTCCCGTTGTCTTAGGAAAGCAAACAATATCCTGCAGGATGCATCTCACCCGGGACACAGTCTGTTTGTACTACTGCCTTCTGGCAGGAGATACAGAAACATCAAGTCAAGGACAAATAGACTGAAAAATAGTTTCTATCCAAGAGCTGTGGCCTTCTTAAATGCAGTAACTCGATAGTGTGACCTGGGAGTTTGATGGGTGTGGGTGTGGGTGTGGCTGGAATGTGGTTTGTTTGGTTGTTGTTGTTGTTTTGCTTTTGTTGTTTTTAAGGGATGGCATCCAATTTCGTTGCACTTGTGCAATGTTGCACTTGTGTAATGACAATAAAGAATCTATCTATCTATCTATCTATCTATAACACCCTTTGTGCCCAAGTATTCAACATTATCTGGTTTCTGCAGAATTCTGTTGTCAGTCTGCATTGCAGGCTGCTGCTGCTCAGCCCATTCCAGATCACTCCTTTTCTTCTAAAACATACCATTAATTCTCAGACCAATCCAAGATCCCCAAGAAGGCAGTGGCTGCTGTGGCATTCTTTATTTCATTTATGAACCACTTCCTAGAAACGTCTCCAAGCTTAGCTCCTCTAAAGACTTGGCAGGTAAAGATGGGAGAACTGAAGCTTCCTAAAAGCTTTGTCCATCAAAGGTAGATGGAGAGCAAAGGGCAAAGGAGGTGTTCCTCTGAATAGCTGGATCTTGAATTGTTTGGCAAGCCAATTAATATTTCTTTGGTCCCCCCACCTTTGGTTGATTTGCTAAAGTAAAAATATACTGCATACTTTCAAAAGTGCTGTGGCTTCTTATTCAAGTTTTAGAGGCACGTAGCTACATGAAGAACATTCATGCAGATTAAGTGCTCTTTGGAGTATTAGAAACCATTTAATCTGTATAAATATGCTTTAGGGTTGTTCAGTTTCTCGGTTTTTACAACACCTTGAGAAGGAGCTGCAACGGATAGGGAGTTGCGCAAAGCATTTATTTAAAGAAAGATATACAATCAGTGGCAAACTTAGTTTCCCAGTAGCTAACGTCAGAGCAGTAGCTCATTTCCCTATGTTTTTTGTATTTCATTTGTTCTCTATTAAGGTCGACAACAAACCAGATTTCATATTATATACGCCATTAGATTCAAAATTCAGTTTTATAACTGTTGATTCTGATGATAAGCTTGAGCTATGCTTTAAGTACTGAGCAGTTTTACTCTGAAAATCAATGTGCCAGTAAGGATTTACACTTTTAAACAGCCAATTGTAAACAGTACTTATTTCCTAATCTACCCAAATACCTTTGCTTAATACATCACAAAGGCCTACCTTTTAGACTTCCATTGAATCTAATTTCATTTTTAATGGAGCTGAAAGAAATAATGTGTGACACTGTACCAAGAGCATAATATTGGAATGTCAACTATTTTGCTTTTGGGGCTTACATCGCCATTTAGTCTAATAACTCCTTACACTATAGTTTAATTATTTCCAAAAATAGAGAGCGCAAGCTTGTATTGAGGAGCATTCCCAGAGGACAGCTTACATACCCTGAGAGGAATCCATGCTCTAAATTTAACAAATGTAGCTGTGTGTCAGAGTATAACGATCTTTGTCCAAGGATTTAATCTAAAACATTTCAGTTGCCATTTGCAACAAATAACGAGAACAAAATTATGTGTGCCACTTCTGATATAACACTTCACTATGGTTTCTGGACCTATTTCCATGGGGGCACAGTCATACAGATGTTTCATCTGAATGAACAATCAAATTCTTATAAAACAAATATTCTGGAGCCCAGTTTCAGTTCAAGAGATGGATCACAATAAAATTGCAAGGAAGACCCATTCAGATGAAATATTGCTGTGTATGCAGCAAAGGGGATCATCTAAGATCCATCTCATGAATGAACACTTTTTTATCTTACTTTTAAGAATGCAATATTAATCCTACGCATCTGCTCAGACTACTCTGATTTATTTACTAGGAATATGTTACCATGTCATCTGTTGTCATTAACATTATCATCATCACAATAATATATTGTTTTTAGGAGCTTCAGGAAGAACTGAACTATCTATATACACTATTGATCAGTTCGGAAGTAAGTCCCATTCAATCAATGGGGTTTACTTCCAGGTATAGGGTGAAGGTGTTCATTAATTTTGTATATTCATTAATTTCAGTTAGGATGTGTTATAAAAGTGCAGCATATATTTTCAGCCTTATAGTTTTCATACATATTTCATACATATTTGGGCAGGCATCATGGCATGAAAATCCAGCATAGTGAAGATTTGGGGCTATCCATCCAGACACACTGAGTTCTGTTCATGACCTGCCATATTCTGTCAGGATTCCACCCCCCCACATCTCATCCTATCTCTACCCCTGGCTAGTCACTGCTTCTGTATTGCTTAAATCTAACAACGACAGCTTGCCAACAAAGGTCCGTATAGTAAAAGCTATGGTTTTCACAGTAGTGATGTATGGAAGTGAGAGCTGGACCATAAGAATTGATGCTTTTGAATTATGGTGCTGGAAGAGACTCTTGAGAGTCCCATGGACTGCAAGAAGATCAAACCTATCCATTCTTAAGGAAATCAGCCCTGAGTGCTCACTGGAAGGACAGATCCTGAAGCTGAGGCTCCAATACTTTGGCCACCTCATGAGAAGAGAAGACTCCCTGGAAAAGACCCTGATGTTGGGAAAGATGGGGGGCACAGGGCGAAGGGGACGACAGAGGACGAGATGGTTGGATAGTGTTCTCGAAGCTACCAGCATGAGTTTGACCAAGCTGTGGGAGGCAGTGGAAGACAGAAGTGCCTGGCGTGCTCTGGTCCATGGGGTCACGAAGAGTCGGACACAACTAAACGACTAAACAACAACAACAAAACATTGACAATGTGTCGATGGGAGGGTAGGCATGGAAGGAAAAGCTGCAGCAGGGGAACTAAGTTAGTTCTAGGTATGAGCTTTCGTGTGCATGCACACTTCTTCAGATACACTGAAACAGAAGTCACAGACCCTTCTATATAGTGAGAAGGTGGGGAGGGGTATTACTCAGGAGGGTGGTGGGAATGGGTGATTGGCAGATAGCTGTGATGAGCCTGTTGACGACTCTTGACGACTGCAATAGGTCTTACAGGAAAAAGCCCCTTGCTCATCAAGCTACAGGCTCATCACAGCTATCTGCCAATCACCCATTCCCACCACCCTCCTGAGTAATACCCCTCCCCACCTTCTCACTATATAGAAGGGTCTGTGACTTCTGTTTCAGTGTATCTGAAGAAGTGTGCATGCACACGAAAGCTCATACCTAGAACTAACTTAGTTGGTCTTTAAGGTGCTACTGGAAGGAATTTTTTTATTTTGTTTTGACTATGGCAGACCAACACGGCTACCTATCTGTAGCAGGGGAACTGTTATTAAGAAGCTGATGGGAACAGAGATAATCAAGAGGAGGACTATTGGAGAGAGAAAAACAGTGAGAATTCTTGGGAATGGGACAAGATGAAGGGTGGTTAGCAGCACACATCTCAGGATTTTGAGAAAGCTCTGGCAATGTTGTAGAGGAGGAGAAGGAAGAAGGAAGAAGGAGAATGAGAATGAGAATGATAAGAAGGAGGTGGTGGTGGTGGTGGTGGTGGAGGAGGAGGAGGAGGAGGAGGAGAAGAAGAAGAAGAAGAAGAAGAAGAAGAAGAAGAAGAAGAAGAAGAAGAAGAAGAAGAGATGGAGCAAGTCTGTAATTTACAGCTATCTAAAGATTCCAGTGTATAATTTTTAGGCTCAGAAGTAGCAATTAAGTTCCAAAAGGCCAATGGTTTCAGAAGATCATTGCTTTCCTGAACATGTGAACATTTGTCCTTTAGGCCTCTTGAAACTGAACTCACTGGTGGAGTGAGAAGATGGATGTCTGGCCCACCAATTACTCTTTGAGTTCATCTAAGAAGGTGCAAAGTCAGTTGCTCTACACAGTATAACCATAATTTAATCATAACATATAGTGTTATTTATTACCCAAATGGGGGAGGGGGATTCCCCAAGTTATATAGGACTTAAATGCAGTTGTCTGTTTCCCAATATATAATAATTATACCAGTTATTATCACACAGTGCCCTCTGCAATTAATATTATATTTCGGTGGCTGCTTAAAGAGAGCTCTGCATACACCACAGAACATGCTGCCATAGAAAGGGAGGGCAATGTTTGCTACTGTCATTTGAAATGACAATTAGACCTATTCTGTGAGACAAAGGCTTTATTCATGACTGACCTATACCCTGTATATGCTCAGTTTTGCCCTATAATTTTTAAATTCGATGCTGCGTAGAATATATTGCTGGTGCCTCAAATTCATCAAAATGGTTTTAATTGTTGTGTAATAGGGAATTTACCAATACGTTGTCAAGATGCCAAGATGAAGGGAACAGGGAACAAACATAACATAAATCCACAAAAAGCATTTGGGAATGAAACCAGATCCAGACAGGGCATGCGCGGAAGAAAGTCATGGTAATTGTTAGGGGAATCACCATCACTGAGCACTTCTAGTAAATGCATATGAAAAAAACTGGACACTTCCTTGCAAAAGCTGATAGGAGTAAGAAGCAGCTGGGGGGCGGGAGAGCTGGTGTGAGAAAAAGCATTTTCTGTAAGTATTGCTGCTACATAGATGTCGTCAGCTCTCGAGGAGGCATATCTGCAACTATTCCTGGTGCTTTAGCAAGGGCTTGGACAAGGTCATGCAGATGTGCCTTTTGGAGCAGCAGGTCATTTAATTGTCCACAATTATTCTGGCAGGAAAGGATCCTCTGTCATGGGGATGGTGTTCTGTATCCACCTCTACCTTTGTCCCTTTCACAGACTTCTGCTGGGAGTGAGTGGATGGAGAGAATCAAATGAGAAACCCCCTTTCCTACAACAGTTTAATTGTTCTAGATCAGGCATCCCCAACCTGCGGCCCTCCAGATGTTTTGGCCTACAACTCCCATGATCCCTAGCTAACAGGACCAGTGGTCAGGGATGATGGGAACTGTAGTTCAAAACATCTGGAGGGCCGAAGGTTGGGGTGCCTGTTCTAGATGTTCTGTTCTCTCCCAGCTCCTAAGTCTCCTGAAGACCCCACCTGTCTGTCATCTTCCCAGGTTTTGACAGGTAGCCCAACTCCTTAGTAAAGATAAAGGGACCCCTGACCATTAGGTCCAGTCGTGGCCGACTCTGGGGTTGCGGTGCTCATCTCGCTTTATTGGCCAAGGGAGCCGGTGTACAGCTTCCGGGTCATGTGGCCAGCATGACTAAGCCGCTTCTGGTGAACCAGAGCAGCACCAGGAAACACTGTTTACCTTCCCGCCAGAGCCGTACCTATTTATCTACTTGCACTTTGACGTGCTTTCGAACTTCTAGGTTGGCAGGAGCTGGGACTGAGCAACGGGAGCTCACCCCGTCACAGGGATTCGAACCGCCAACCTTCTGATCGGCAAGTCCTAGGCTCTGTGGTTTAACCCACAGCGCCACCCGCGTCCCGCCCAACTCCTTACACAGCTGTAATTGGTGGGCTGAGAAGAGGCAGCTCTGGTCAGTCACCAATGTATCTGACCTATCAGAACGTGCCTCCCCATGAATGCTATCAGAAAACAACACAAGTGGGGTGATCATGCTGGACAAGATGAGATAAGTGCTTACAGGTAGCAAAAGTTTGGAGGAGGTAGATGGCAAACATTTCCAGGTCAGATGTGTATGGTGTGAGACTGATTGAGCCACAACACATTCTTCCTGCTTAGGAGTAGGACTCTTGTTATGTCCAAGGCAAATGAGTCTTAGTCTGTGCCAGTGATAAAAACAGCATTTCCCCCATAGGGAGGTAACTACAAGGCCTCCAGTCAGTCTGAGGCTGTTTCCATTGTCCCCTGAAGTATGTGTGCATCAGACATTTATTCAGCTCAGAGGACATTTACTCTGCAATTAGACTGAGGATCATCTTGCCCGGCTCTGCAAAAGAGAAGTAAAGATTTCTCCTCCTTCGCATCTGGTCCTGTCTTTCTGAACCTTAACTGTCAGGAACGCAACTACAAGGGTCCTTAAGAGGAAATACACGTCTGCCCATTTTAATCTTATTCCTCTCGCCCTTAATTTCCTTTGTTCACAGTGGATAAATAAAAAGATTAATTATTGCACATTCCTGAAGCACCGCTTGGCTCTAAATTAGATCAGGTTGGGAGTTTTGCCTGATTACAGCACTTCTCCCGAGCTGCCAGCAAGACTTTCGCCTCTGTCACTTATCCGCTGGATGTGCCGCAAGTCCTTACAATTAAACTGTAAATCCCACATGATCATTCTTCAAGCAGAAGGAGCAGTCTGTCCATCTGGGTTTTCTTTTTAAGGGTTGGGGGGAATGGATATAATTTTGTCAAAATAAATAAGCTTTGCTTCAAAACAAAGATTGGCAGCCCAATCCTTGGCACGTTTACTCAGAATGAAGTCCATCTGTGTTCAGTGGCACCTACGCTCTTGTAAGTGTGCTCAGCAGGACTGCTTTCTTAAACTGAGAGCAAGCTTTGTCTGAAATCTGCAGCACAAAACATGGCAGGAGGGATTGTTCTGATCAGAAATTAAGGCTGGCTTTAAAGTTTGCTGGATTGGTCTTTCTTGAGTTTCAGGAACTCCTTCTAGCGAGAATATTTTTCGGGCTATTTGGAGAAGCATGTTCTTCTTTTTCTTCTTCTGTGGTAAGGAAAGTGGTCCAGTGAAAAATGACTCGACCCCTAGCAGCTATGTAGAGCAGAGGTGGGGAAGCTAGAGCCCTCTAAATGTTGCTGCACTGTGACTTCAATAACCCCTGGCCATTGGCTATGCTGGCTAGGGCTGATGGGATTTGGATTCCAACAACATCTTGAAGGCCACAGGCCATCTCTGCTGCATAGAATCACAGTCTGCACAAACAGTTACATAAGAGGAAGTCAACTCCACTCAAAGTCTTTGGTGTCACATGGAAACAGAACATCAGTCACACACACACACACACACACACACCTCACACATTATTTTCTATCTCCTTCCGCTTTATTTGTAAGTTCTAGCAGATTTGCAAAGCTAATCAAATGTTAATTGGCTTGTCTGGTACAAAGCTGTTATGTCAATCAGCTCTTGCAGTGCTTATCTTTATCTTACTGCTAATAACTTTTAACTAGGAAATCTCAACAAATAAATATATACTTTGTGGTACTTTTGATGACATAATCAGAACAACACCAATAGAAGCTTGCAGAAGAAGATGAAAAAGCATCAGAAAGTAGATCTTGGCAGTGCCTTTTTCAGGAGGTACTTAAGGGTATGCAGTACTGGCACATCCTTTTTTGTTGTTAAAAAGTGTGGCACTCACTGTAACAACTTCATGTTGAGAAGTGGCACCTATTTTTCTGGGAAAACAGCACTGGATCTTGGAATGGTTTGGCCTGCAAAAAACAGCACTGGATCTTGGATATGGAGTTAAAGTCAATCCAATTACTGCTTGGTTAAGATTTTGCCTGAATTATAGGGCTGCTTCATATGTTTAAAAATCAGCTAGTGTGTAGAAATTACTGTGCAAATTGTGTTGGATGACCTTTTTGTTGCTGTTGCTACGTGTGTGTGATGCTGGGAAACTGCAGACTGCTGTGGCTACCCAGTGTGAATTCACATGGCAACCAGAGTCTAACCTGGACATCAGAGCAGTATTCCAGGATATTGTGTATTAATGGCTCTTCTATGTGGATGTTTGTAACATGTGAAGAGGCCCTTATCAGTTGCAGTTAAGATACTCCCTTTTCACTCCACCCCCATATGTCAGAGACAGCCAACATGGTGTCCTCCAGATGTTGTGAACTGCAACTCCTTTCATCCCTGATGATTGTCTGTGCTGCCTGGTGCTGATGGGATTTGGGAGTTCAAAACATCTGGAGGTTACCATGTTAGCTACCCCTGCCACATGTGGTTTGGTTCAGCCATTAAGTTGAGCTATTTAACCTGATTAAGAAGCAAAACTCTCCCTTTTAACTGTAACCAAGCCTCTAGTGTGGGAGGCATATATTTTGCTCCGGAGTCATTGCTGGACACAGTTGCATGAATTATATATACAGTAGATGGAATTATTGTGTGCTGTGAATGAGAGTTATTTTGCAGAGGAGCTTTCCTTTGGGTAGGGCTTGGGCTATATGATATTCATATAATTCTCACATGTATTGAAACAATTTGAGCTTTGAACAATCAGTTGTTTGGTATCCACAAACAAATGCCCACCTGTGGTTGTATGGAACATTTCATTCCTGCTTTTTCAGCAAGCTAATTTCAGCTGCTAAATCATCTCAAAAAGCTCTCCTTACAGTCATGGTCTAGATGACTGACATGCAAAGAAAAATGTGAGTAGCCTGACAAATTAATATCGTGCACAGCAAGGGAACTCTGATTGATGCAGACAGTATCTGTTGTATGTAAGACAAAACACAACCACTAACAAACACAGAATGTCTTGCTGATTAACGGAAACAAACTTGTTATCTTTTATAAGGAATTGTCCTTTCAAGGATCTAAAGAAGATACTGTTTCCCTTCCTTCTCTTCCTGCTGTTTCCTGCTGCAAACAAGTTAGGAAATTAAGGAGTAGACTAAGTCAACAGTGCTTAGGAAAATGTCTTTGCACCCTTTGATATCCTATTGTTCCACCAGAAAATGCTAAGAAGATCTCCAGGAAACAATGTAGATAGTAGGCACATAGTTCCCTCCCACCTAAAGGCAATCATGTTGACAAATACAAATAATTCATCTTGCAAAGTGTGAATTACACATTCCTTAAAAATGTGTGGGATAATATGTTCCTGCCTACCAAGTTTACAAGAACTAAATTCAATGCCATACATGGACATTTCTAGTTCAGAATTTAAAAAACACACACAAAAGAACCAGCAATGTTTGTAGCATAGAAGCACTGGTAAAATATGTGTGCTCCAAAGGTCTAAAATCAGTAAGCTGCTTTCTATGGATATTTGCTAAACAGGATGCTTGAGGCATCCCTCCTAATATTTTGGAATGGCTAAAAGTTCAAGTATTGGATATCAGAATGGACAATAGAGAGTGGTGTACTGTGCTCCTAGCAAACCACAAGAACAACAGAATCTTGTAGCACCTTAGGCAGCCAAGATGGAGAATTCAAAATTACAATTATTATGTAGACAGCGTTGGAGGAAGTAGTTTGATGATTAAATTCATAGATTTCCTATATGTTGACAGTTTCATTGTTTGGACTATATACAAAGAAGTGGAACAAAGTCCCATTATTGTTTTTATTTTATGAAAAGTAGACCAAGAAAGCAAGCACTTTAAATGTCAGAGCAGCAAGAGGGTGGGGTGCATAATCCTTTACCTGTTGACCATTTCCCTCTGTTTTCAGCTCAGGGGAAAGGAGATTGGTACCCACTGTCACTCTGTGGGGAGAAAGCAGCTTGAGAGGCAATTTTGAGTGGAACACTGATCATCTGGAACAGGTTAATCTCCTCTCCCTTCTCCACTCAAAACTGCAGCCTCCCGAGGCTGCTTTTCAGTAGCAAAAACATTGAGGGGTGTGCAGTAAATCTATCAGCATGTACTGTGTGGTTTACCCATGAGGCTGTTTACTAACAATAATTTGCCAGAAACCTGGAGGCAGTATTGTAGAACTGTCACTGTGAATGTACACACATTCATTTCTCTCTGTCCCATCATGATTTCCGGGACAGCTAGTTTTTTGCTTGCTTTGTAGCAATTAATGTGGCAAAGGGAGAAAAGTTAGCACTAAACAGAGCGAGGCAGCTGTCCCAGGCAGCCGATTTTGGGATTCATGAAATGACAGCCAACTGCATTGGCTTTTGTATTTTTTACTGCCACAGAGGTGGCGAGGCACAAAATAACTTTTCCAGCCTTGAGGACTGTGCACATTGGCTGGGAGAGGTTTGCCATTTGGTGCTCTGTCTCAGCAAAATGTCTCAGGCAGAGTCCTGGCAAAGAACCCAGAGTAGATGCACCCCTATATAAATAAATAGTTCCCAGCAATGCAGCCAGCACAAGAGCAGCAGATATGTGTATGACTGCCATGAGTATCTCTTAAATAATTCCCATGACATCACTGGTAATGAGTAAAAAATTGGCCACCCCTGATACTTGGAGTAGTTTTGCTTTGACATTTTAGTTCCTATGAGCATTCAGGCATATTTTATTATATTTATATCCCACATTCCTCATAAAAATATTCAAAGCAGCTTACAATGAAACAATAAAAATATAATAAAACAAAAAATAAATAAATTACATGATAATATACTGTACATTACTCTCTCTCATATATAGATAGATAGATAGATGATAGATATAGATGATAGATAGATAGATATAGATAGATATGCAGTGTATTCTTCATATATCTATGAAGAAAATTAAAATCCTAAAAGAACCATGCAAGACTATTCATTCCCACACAGCAATACACTGTCTTTCAAGAATAGACAGGTTTCCTCCTGTTCATGGTGAGGCTTCCCCATCCCCCATCATGTCTGCACAGTTATTAGGCTACTGCTGTTGAATGAGAACTTATGCCATGGTAACCCTATCAAGGGGACAGCCTCTCCCATTACAATGGCCTGGTGATACTCTGGTGTCATGAAGTCATTGAAAGGTTTGTTACTGAGTTCACTGCAATTGAAATTCCATCTGGAGCTTTTACAGTTTGGCATTCTACTGTGGCACTCGCACCTAGAGCCACAGAGAGGAGAGAAACATGTTGCTTCACAATAAGCCACGGAGGGGGCACAAGTAGGCTTTTCTACCCCAAAGCCACTCTGAAACAATTTCATCTCTAGGCAACACAAGCTGCTGCTTCAGAGTTTTATGCTGCTTATAGTCTGATTCGAGTTTGATGTGGCACACAGCTGAATGTAATTTCCTCATTTTCCTCCCTCAAATTAACCATTGTAGGTATAATTTTTGAATTACCCAGAGCTTTCTAAACACGTAAAGCATCTCAGGGTAGCAGAGGTTTCCACAGAGACCCCTGGAGTCCTGGCTGTTTCCTGATTCACAATGGTAAAAACTGTATAGTGTGCTCTGTGCCCACTTTTACTCTTTCATGTGCCAAAAGACTGACTAAATAATGAGACACCTTGGCACCTTAGCCCAATCTCAGCAAAATACCAAAAATGACAATTTCACAGATATATGAGTCCACATGCTCCCTCCGAACAATCCTCTTCTAAAATCATGATGGAATAAAACATAAATATGATGACTATAAATGAGGTCCTTGAACTATTTTTCCAGGGAAGTTCTGAAAAGGTGTCTAGACTTTTCTCACAAGATGTTCTTACGCCTTTGTTAGGGCATCAAGGGGTCTTTCTTATATTCTCAATTAGGTTTCATAGCACATAGTTATTTCCTCCTGCCTTCTGGCTGTGGTGTGAAAACATCACCACAAGGGAGGCAGCCTTTCTGAGTTGATAGGATGCCATACACAGCATCTCCAGAAGGCCTACTTTGTATAAGGAAAGCCTCCTTAGGAGGAAAGGCTCCTTAGGATATGATTCTGGAGTGCCAAGAAGTCTGAACTTTGGAGTAAGACTGTTTTTGAAGCTTACACCTTGAAGGCATGTATCAAGATGTGGCCAAAAATGGCCAAAAATGCCTACAGATGAGTGATGGTGTGGATGATCAGGTTTGAGTTCGAGACAAATTTCCCAGATCATTCTCCACCACATTTGTTTCTAATGCAGCTTTCTCAAGGGACATGGTGGTCCACATGCCCACATGCCAAAAGGGTAGAGGAAAGTACCCATACCCACATGCCAAAAGGGTAGAGGAAAGTACCTTTGCATCTCAGAATCAGCATAAACAACTGAAGAAAAGAAGTCATGATATTTTGTGCAGGCAAGGATGGGCTAAGACAATTAAAAAGGGAAGAGGCAAGGAAGGAGTCCAGCGTAGCTATATGCAGTGGTGGCACCAGGAAAAAAATTATGAGGAGGCACAGGAGCGGCAACAATTATATCTAGGTGGGCAAACTGTGCCTCACATGTTAAGAAATTTGAAAGAAAAATAACACTATGTGTTAATGACTAGAGTCTTGCAATGAAGAGCAAGTGGGAGGGTACTTCTAGATGTGAGGTATGATTAAGGAGATCAATAGTCCTTTGGGAGCTAAGGACTAAGAGCTCAGTTATAGAAGGAATATCATGGGCTGAATAACCTAGAAGGAGGCCTCTGCTAAATTTTCAATTAGGTTTTCATTGTTATGCCTTCTGGTGGGGGTGTAGAAGTGCCTCCCTTGACAGAAGGTTCCAGAGGATGTGTGAGGAGTTTCCCATTTTAGTTCTGTTTCAATATTTTGTGTAGTATACTAAAATACCTAGGACTTGTTTTGCTTTGGAGTCAAAGCATAGCATGATCCAGAAGTTACTTTGTTTTTGTCCAATGAGCCATGTTGTCTCAGACCCATTCTGCCTGCATTTGGCCTACTCACTCCAACAACTACCATGATACTTTAATACAGAATCAACTAAGAGTAACTATTAGTTATGTGTCAGACATGTAGTATTTTGTTAACAATTCAGGCAGCTATGCAAGCAAGATGAGGGAACGTTGGTGTGAGACCTGAAAATGCAATGAGCGGATTCTGAATGTATGCCTTGGCATATGTTCCATAATTCCATTGTAATTGACTATGGGAATTAAAAATCCACCGTCTCCAAAAAGAAAATTCAATTTCAGATTTATTAGTACTCGAGGTAAACTACACACAGCCAGGTATCTCTTATATTAATACAGGTTGCAGATAGACACCAGACTCAAAGCTCTAGACATCACATGCCCTCCTTGGAGGTGATCCAAGATCTCTTGCTCCTGGACAGGGATTTTTGCCAATGCTAAATTGCTCTTACTGTCATGGATTCTGGGCTTCTGCTTTTAAAAAACACTTCAGATTTCTCCAAATAGAGAAGGGGGGAGATGACCCCTTTGAATCCTGCCTAAGGCCAAGCCTCAACATGTCATAATTATATGCTATTAAAATGGTTCTCTGCTTAGTCTTCCTACTGGATCTTCTGAATCCAATCTCTACTGGTCAGAACACATAATACCATGGAAGCAGCAGTGTTCCCCTGAGGCGCTGACTTACAATATTGGCTGTTCACAGCTAGATTTGTAATGCTACTACTCATCAAGTGATGTACTAAGCTGCCTTTAGTCTTGTTTTTCTTCTCTTCTCTCACACTGTACAGGGTAATAATGATCCTTAGTTTTAGAATAGGACTTTGAGTAAGACTAACTATACTGGTTTGTATCAAACCCTGACAGTCTAGCTGCCATCAAGGAAGCAAATCACGTGTGTCCTGCAGACTGATCCGCCTATACCATTAGGCAGAGTGAGATGGCTGCCTCATGTGGCAGATGTTGTGGAGATAACAGTAGCAGCCTCCATTAGTAGCCTCCTCTTGAGCTCCTCAGCCATTCTTTTATGTTAGAGGATAGAGTTGTGTGTCAGCAGCCCGTCCTGCATTCCCTAAGCTGTATGGTGGAGGAAACTGCCCCATTGTCAGAGTTAAAGTAAAGTTCAACTTAAATCAGGTAAGCTTCTGTGGATGGAGGAGATGCCATCCTACCTCAGGCAGCAAAATGTCTTGGGCCAAGCCTTCCAGCAGTGTTTCATATGACAAAAACAACAAAAGAGAACTAATAATAATAATAATAATAATAATAATAATAATAATATGTTCTCCAGCACAAGCTCAGCCCTTAATCTGAATCATGTAGGCTGCCCTTCACTCAAACCATCATGTTGCTAGGTCTTCACACGTTTTGGCTTCCCAACAATAACTCCATTGGTCGAGTAATATATGATCAGGGACAGTGTCTGGAAAGGAAACTACTTTAATTCCATGAGGTTTTGAAATAAAGGGTGGCACTTCAAATAACAACCAAGTGACAATTCTAGTATAAAGCTGGATGTCACACACAGGGATCAAACTTGAGACCTTATGTAAACAAAGCATGTTCTCTACCACTGAACTATGAAACTCAAACAACTACAAATAAACCAATTCTGCCTCCACACATTATGCAGGTGTCCAGTTTTGGACCATTCCACAATCCATCTTCATCTGTGAGTATATTTATTTATTGTTTGAAGCTTAAAAGATTACCATCCTGTCTTTTGTCCCCAAAACACCTACAAGGTAGCTTGCAACCAATTCAAATATATAAGCATGGCATAAAAAAGAAATACAAAATCAACTGAAAGGGAAACATTAGAAACAGTGGAGCAAAAATAAATACAATTTATCCATCATATTCAGCCACTGTGACGAAAATCAAAGAGCATTACCTCCCCGTCCCTGAAGAAAAAAAATCAGTAGAAACTCAGCCAGGAATCTTACAGACCTAAACTCATTTGCTGGTTATGTAGGGCAGTCAGTCTCATCTTGAACAGAGTTCCCCACCAGAGTTTTTGTGCCACTCCACACCATACCCAGTGGAGGAATCTGGAACAGGGCTTCAGAGGAATGCCCTTAAAAAGCCTAAAAGTATATGCATGTGCCTTAAGGCAGTGATGGGAAACCTATAGCCCTCCAGATGTTGTTGGTCTACACTTCCTATCATTCCTGACCATGGGCCATGCCACTGGATTTTGTAGTCCAACAACATCTGGAGGGCCAAAGGCTCCTCAGCCCTGCCTTAACATATTCTCAACACAGATCATTTAGGGGCCAGAAGCCAAATGAATGTTGATGTTATTGATTCAAAAACTGGCATATTATTTGTGCGGTTCATGTCCATTCAAATCATTGAGTTGAAATTTTCAAGAACTCTTCAAAGACAGCTCCCATAAAGCATGTTGCAAAAATTCAGTCTGGCTGTGAATAAGGTGTGGATCAGGCCCATCCAACTTGTTCATTCAGGAGCAGCCCTGCATGCAACACCACCCCAAGCCATGAACTTGAGTGTGCAACCCTCCAAAGACAGGATGCACAGCCAATTCCAAGATAGTTCATATTGCCAGTCAACTGTGCTTCTCCATGCCTGGGCTAGTTTTGGAGATTGTTCTTTACATTTGTTCCAGATTCAATGTATCCTTCCAGGAGAAATGCTGCGTGAATTAACAGCCCAGTTCTATTATTCTGTTTTAGCTAATGAACTGCAAGCAAATTAAAGCTTGAAGTTCCTCTCTGAAATAATCTAATGCAGCATATTCATGGTATTGCACCTGTAATTAATGATATCCATGTTAGGGAGAGCTCCAAAGAAAATGTGAAAGTATTTGCAGTGGTGAGAACGAAGCAGAGAAAAATTATTTGGAATGCACAAAAAATGATGGAAATGTGAATAACCCAACAAAGTAATGGAACATAAAAAGCGAAAGTAGTTGTATTGGTCCATCAGAGAGAGAAAATGCCACAGTTGGACCAACCAAAGGACCAACCAAAATGTTACAAAATAGTGGGAGCTTTCAAGCTTTCCAGAACTCTTTTATCAGGAAAGATGTTATACAAAACAGGGGCAGGGAGTGGGGAGAAGAGGGGAATCACGCATGCAAACACACCCACCCACCCACCCACCCTCATTTCTTCATACATACTTTATGTAGCATCTCGCCTGATGAAGAGTTCTGGAGAGCTTCAAATCCTGCCACTATTTTCTGCTAATGATAATGGTCACAATCTCACTACGATTTTACAATTAAGGCAAAACTTTGCACAAAATAAGAACTTGTCTTTTTTTTTTTATGGAAGAGGAGAGCTGATCTTTTTCATGCCACATCTTAGAGAACCAAAAATCCATAGTTTTTCTCTACTACGGTGTTATCTTTTTTGAAATGTGAACACAGCTGTTAACAGTACTGAACGGGCAGGTGTACCAATTATTTTATAAAGGCATTACCATGTTTCTTGTATTATTTTTTGATCCCCCTTGTTCCTAGAGTTTTGCCTGTTTTGAGTGTAACACACTGAGCTGATCTTTTAGGAAACTATTCACATTGGCCCCTGATTTCCCTCCATAAGTGCTAATTTGGGGTGTGTGTATCTGCAAATCACCACACATTTATGCTGAAGGCTACAGATTACTTTGAAGTAAGCCCTCCAGAACTCTGTAGGGTTACCTCTCAGTGATCATGCTGATGATTCCGCTACAGGTAAAAAGGTAAAGGTAAAGGACCCCTGGATGGTTAAGTCCAGTCAAAGGTGACTATGGAATGCGGGGCTCAACTTGCTTCAGGCTGAGGGAGCTGGCGATGTCCACAGGTAGCTATCCGGGTCATGTGGCCAGCATGACTAAACCACTTCTGGTGCATGGTGCAGCATGAAGAATGCCAGAGCGCATGGAAACGCTGTTTACTTTTCTGCCACAGCAGTACCTATTTACTTGTGCTGGTATGCTTTCGAACTGCTAGGTTGGCAGAAGCTGACAGAGCAATGGGAGCTCACCCCATCGCGTGGATTTGAACTGCTGACCTTCTGATTGGCAAGCCCAAGAAGCTCATTGGTTTAAAGTTTAGACCACAGCGCCACCCGCATCCCATGATTCAGCTATATCTTCTATTGAACTTCCAGGAATTTAATTATAAAAAGCTGAACTCTGAAATTAAGAGCTCATAGGAAAACCTGGCTTAATTTGGACATTAAATATATAGGGTGGTGAACCTATTTGGGCTCGTCCACGAAAACTGATGGATCCTGATAGATTCCGACAAGCCTTGCGGAACCCTGCTCCTCCTGGCGACTCATTAGATGACCTTGTAGAGGACTGGAATAACCGGCTCTTGGCAGCCATTGATGAGATCGCGCCTAAGCGCCCTCTGCGACCCCATCGAAACCGGGCCCCTTGGTTTACTGAGGAGCTCCGGAAAATGAAGCGGGATCTCAGATGGCTAGAGTGAGTATGGCGACGGACTCGTGACGGAGCCTCAAGAACATCTTATAGGACGCTTATGAAAGCCTATGAGATGGCTATGAAAGCTGCTAAGAAATCTTACTTTGCAGCTTCCATTGCATCCGCTAGCTCTCGCCCGGCACAACTTTTAGAATAATTAGGTCAATAAAGTCCTTAGGAGGACAACCAAATTTAAGCACAAATTTGACCCACAGCTGTGAGGCATTCGCGAGTTTTTTTGTGGAGATAGTCCTGTTGCTCCGCCGTGACCTCCCTGCCAATTTAGATAAAGTGACTGAACTGGAGGCCCCTCGACTGACTTCAGATCCAGTGTTGGACCATTTCGATCGGATACTCCCTACTGATGTGGATAGATTCCTCCAAGTTGGTAGGCCCACCACCTGCCTCCTTGATCCGTACCCGTCTTGGCTGATTAGGGAGTGTCCAGATGTTGCACGGACTCCCCTGGTTGAAATTATCAATTTGTCCCTCGACACGGGGACATTCCCAGGGGAACTGAAGGAAGCAGTGGTGTGTCCACTCTTTAAAAAAACTTCATTAGATCCCTTAGACCTATCCAATTACCGCCCAGTTTCAAATCTTCCATACCTGGGTAAGGTAATTGAGAGAGCGGTTGCTGGACAGCTTGGTAGGTTTCTGGAGGAAACATCGGCATTAGATCCATTTCAGTCCGGTTTCCATCCTGGTTTTGGGACGGAGACGGCTCTGGTTGCCCTAACAGATGATCTCCGTAGACAACTGGATCGAGGCGGGTCAGGACTGTTGATCCTTTTAGATTTGTCAGCAGCCTTTGACATGGTCGATCATGATCTTCTGGACCACCACCTCGCAGACGTGGGGATACAGGGCATAGCCCGTAACTGGTTGTGCTCTTTTATCTCTGGTTGGGGACAGAGGGTGGCACTAGGGAGGGAAATGTCATCGCGCCACTCCTTGGTGTGTGGAGTGCCACAGGGCACAATTCTCTCCCCGATGCTTTTTAACATCTTTATGCGCCCCCTTGCCCAGATTATACGGAGCTTTGGGCTGGGCTGTCACCAATATGCTGATGACACTCAGCTCTATCTGCTGATGGATGGCCACACCGACTCGACCCCGAACACACTGACCAGATGCTTGGAAGCTGTGGCTGGATGGTTTCGTGGGAGCCGATTGAAACTAAATCCTTCGAAGACAGAGGTCCTATGGCTAGGTCGGGATGGTATGGGGATGAGGGACCAACTGCCTTCTCTTGCGGGGGCCCAATTAGTGCCATTGCCTTCCGTTAAGAGTTTGGGTGTAATCCTTGACGCCTCGCTTTCCATGGAGGCGCAGGTTACAGCAACAGCTAAGGTGACATTTTTCCACCTTCGCCGCATCAAGCAGTTGGTCCCTTACCTTTCCCGCCCCGACTTGGCCACAGTGATCCATGCGACGGTCATCTCCAGGCTTGACTACTGTAATTCGCTCTACGTGGGGCTGCCCTTGAAGCTGTCCTAGAAACTCCAGCGGGTATAGCGAGGCTCCTCACGGGGTCTCTGCCATGGGAGCATATTCACCCAGTGCTTTTCAAGCTGCACTGGCTCCCGGTGGAATACAGGGTCAGATTTAAGGTGCTGCTTTTGACCTTTAAAGCCCTTCACGGCCTAGGACCCTCGTACCTACGGGACCGCCTCTCCTGGTATGCCCCACGGAGAGCCTCAAGGTCCATAAATAACAACACCCTAGTGGTCTCTGGCCCTAAGGAAGTTAGATTGGCTTCAACCAGAGCCAGGGCCTTTTCAACTCTGGCTCCGGCGTGGTGGAACACTCTGCCTCATGAGACCAGGGCCCTGCAGGATCTGATTTCTTTCCGCAGGGCCTGTAAGACAGAGTTGTTCCGCCTGGCCTTTGGCTTGGAGCCAATTTGATTCCCTCCCTCCCTCTCTCTTTTTTTTTCTTTTCCTTCTCCTCCTGCGGTGAGGCTACATTTTAATATTTTAATGTTCCATTATTTTAATGTTGTATTTTATTTTTGTTTTTAAGTTGTAATCATTCATCTTGTTTTTATTATTGCTTGTAAGCCGCTCTGAGCCCGGCCTTGGCTGGGGAGGGCGGGGTATAAATAAAAAATTATTATTATTATTATTATTATTATTATTATTATTATTATTATTATATATTCCCAGTGTTGAGACGATCAAACCTGTTTCCAGAGGGGAAGCTCCAATGCTTATCAATAATTGCTCTTCTTCCATTGTAAGCTACAAGGAGCACTGCTGCTGCATTTCCACACTATTGATGGTATTGTGCTTTGTTCTGTTCACATCAGTGGGGGTAACATACTGTAGCTGCTCTGGGTGGTACAATTTGAAGCTCAGCGTACATTCCCACTAAGCCTTGTGGTGGGTGCCATTTTATGTCCCTGTTTTGTTAAATTGATCTTTTAATTAGTGATAAAATGCTTTCCAGCTATACTTTTTCTAAAAATGTAGTGGCATTGGGCTATAACTTCAGAATGCTATAATGTAAAATTTTGAAGTATGGTGTTTTAGTGCTGAAACACTATAATACTTCATTAAAAATAAAAGTGATGGGGAGAGGGAACCTTTTCTAGTCAGCACCATTTTACGCACTATTAACATTATAGAACTATGTGTTATAGCACTATCCCCCTTTATTAAATAATTTTATAGCTGGAAAAGGGTTTTTGTTTTGTTTTTTAGTACTAGTTAAAATAAATAAATGAGGCCATAAAATAGTTCCCACCACAAAGGTTATAATGAAAGTGTGTTGAGAGATTCACTTTCTGGACATGACAATGCCCATGTCAACCCCTGGTTCATGAAAAGAAGGGAGAATAGTGCTGAAAAGTTCATTCAGAGAAATCAACAAAAAGTGCAAGACAACAATCACTAGATGATGGTGTCCTTTGGAAGCTCCAAAAATGGAGTGAACACAGCCTCGCAATACCACACCACAATAACTACTGTGAAAGAAGCCCAAGGAGGAAGCAAACAGAAGAGTTGCAGTCAAAACTTGACCCTTTGCACCTCAAAAACTCTGGTTGTTTTGCAGCTGAAAGAGCTCAAAGTCTTTCAGGCAGGTGGTCCCCATTTATTTCTATAGAAATGTGCATCTGCATTGTCCTTATATAACCCAGTTTATCAACTTGTCTGTTTTTCTTTCTGAAAAAAAAATAGCAAGGCAAAAGAAAAGGAGGAGAAATTCTATCAGTGCATAAAATGCTCCAGGCACATCTTCATCTGGAAAAATAATAAGGAATGAAAGGAACGTGTAAGTAGAGTGCTTATGAACAACAGTAAAAAAGTGGCAATGAAAGAGTACATTTAAAATACTTCTGAATCATTTAGGTGAATCACAAGAACAGCAGCAAATTGCTTTGGAAGCCCACATTTTAACGTGCAAAGGCATCTGTATCATTTATTTCATCTTTATGGGTGGAATCAACAGCAATAATAATACGTAATACTTGTCTAGTGCATTCAGGTGCTCAAAACACTTCACATGCATTATCCGGCTGTAAAGTTCTCTAATAACCCCATAAGAAACAGCAGTATTACTGTCTCCCATATTGCAGATGGAGGGACTGAGGCCGAATGTGTGCTGCAACCCCTGTCCTGCTTGAAGCACTCAAAGGTTTTATATCAGGCCAAGCTGCTCTTGCCCCCACATTCTGGGGACTTGGGGACAATGCCATGTAGGCAGCAGAAAGCTAACCATGAGTACAAGCAGGGCTTTTTCAGTGAGTACCACCATCTCTTTTTTGCCACCCACGGCAGCCATTTTGTGCTGGCACTTTTAGCAAGTAGAGTAGTGGAACCTCATCTTTTACAAAAAAAGAGAGCACTGAGTACATATGTGTGGATGTTTGTGTGTGTGTGTGTGTGTGCGTGCATGTACTTCACACCCACCAGCAGCCCAGCTCTTGCTTACTGCTGGTGCCTTTCTGGATTCAGGCTTGCCCCACCACACAAATTAAGATCCCAACCCTGTTATTCGTGTTAGCTAATGCAGTACACAGAAAGCACAGAGCAAAGTGTCCCTCAAAAATAACCTAGCGCAGAAAACAAAGGTATGAGTTCAGTGGGTAGAGCATGAGACTCCTAATCTCAGGACTGTGGGTTCGAGCCGTGGGATCACATTCATCCAGTGCTTTACCAACTGCACTGGCTTCCTACGTGGCCTAGGGCCCACATATCTACGGGACTGTCTCTCCTGGTATGCCCCGCGGAGGACCTTAAGGTCCACAAATGACAACACTTTGGAGGTCCCAAGTCACAAGGTGGTTAGATTGGTCTCAACTAGGGCCAGGGCCTTTTCAGTACTGGCCCCAACTTGGTGGAACACTCTGTCACAAGAGACTAGGGCCCTGCGGGACTTGACATCTTTCTGCAGGGCCTGCAAGACAGAGCTGTTCCGCCTGGCCTTTGGTTTGGACCCAGTCTGACCCTTATGTTTCCCTCCCCTTACGGTTTTGGCCTATGGGCTTCTTCTAAAATGAGGCTGCATTTTAAATTGCATTTTAACCTGTATTTTAAATTGCCCCCCCCCATTATGTTTTTATTGTAATTTTACTGGTGTTAGCCGCCCTGAGCTCAGCTTTGGACGGGGAGGGCAGGGTATAAATAAAATTTGTTGTTGTTATGCAAAAGGGTTCCTGCACTGAAGACAGTTGGACTAGATGACCTGTGTGGTCCCTTCCAACTGCTGTATGAGTCAGGAAGCCCATGAAATAGCAAAGCCCATGCAAACAGCAGAAACATCTGTGCATTTGTAGCCTGAGTTCTACAAACCGTTTCCTGCCCACGTTTCTGGTTGTCATCCCTTCACAGGAGTACCTTTATTTGGAAAGGCAGAGGGAATGATGAGGACATCAGGTTAGTGGTGGACTTAGATGAGTTGGGCTTGTATTCTGGAGAAGGGTTTGGCCTTGGCTTGCAGTGAGGGCAGTGAGAATTCCATACTGGGAGTTCATTTTCTAGACCCTCTCAATTCTGAGCCCACCTGTTTCCCTGTTAAATAGAAGGGTGAGCCCCCACCCACCCTGGACTCTACATAAAACAAGATCTGCATGTGTGCTTCCAAAGAGGGTTGAGTCATTTTTCTTCATTAATGAAGCACATTCCTTCCCCAGCTAATCATTGTTTCTTCTCCCTTTAATCTCTGTTTTTGCCCATCAAAGAGAAAGTAGGCTCAGAGCGAAGTCAGTTAGAGGCGATAATAGATTTACTGGCAAGATGTCTATGAGGAAAGAATTGCTTTCCTAATACAAGCAAGGTCTTTCATCTGCAAGAGTATATGTACCTTGACAAAATATATGGACACTGACAAAAGTGTTTTTAGTGGGAAAACAGATGTCAAAACAGCCTGTCTAACCTCTGCTCTGGGCTGGCTATCCTCCATTAAGTGCAGGTCAAGGATAATCAGCCATAATTGCGAGGGCAGCCAATGAGAGAAAGGAGACTAGTGATGCAGTGCCATGTCATTTCTACCAATGAAGGCGAGAGTGGGGAGCAGCTGAAAGAAATTGATTTGTCTCTTTAGGCATAGAGAGATCTCTCTCCTTTTGCCGCGCTGAAATCATATGAAAGCAGGCAGCTGTCCAAACTACAAGAATTCACTTTTTATTTTAGGTCTTCTGGGAGATTGGCAGGAACCACATTATCTTATGTCAACAGCAAAGCCTCTTATAATGAGCAACAGGAAGGATATATCTAGCAGAAACAGTTGATTCTACTAGTAATCATTAAAATTTCAAAGTTGGGCAACACAAGTTGGGCAAATTAATCACTATCTTCTATTGAACATATCTACCCTACAGTATTAAACTGCTTGAATGCCATGACTGTCCCAATGGCTTCTGGAAATTATGGTTCTTGTCCCAGTACTTTCAAGAACAACATCTGGACGTCACCAAGTTGGCTTGAGGAGTCAGAAGGGGGTCTCCTGGTTGTGACTTATCAGCCATGTATGGATAAGGCAACACGGACTCATTATTATGTTATGAAAGCAAGTGTATAAATAAATGTGGAAGGCAGTTAAGCCAAAATCTGGTGGGAGCCCCAGATGTCTTTGCCAAAAGAAAGCCTTTCAAAAATGATTCATAAAACCCAGACTACTGTTGAGAGGTTCTAAAAAGAACACAGAGCTCTCTGGCCTTGACTAAAGCATTCTTATCAACTTATTAGAACACACTGTTATTTAGGGATATGAGCAGGGATATGAGCATGATCACTGTATTATGTGCGTAACAAATTCTTTTAATCAGCCATCCAATGGCGCAAGCTGTACATTCAGATAATGAGGATGACAGATGCACAAGTTCACAAAATAATGTGAACCAATGTGAGCTCACTTATGCTTTGGTACAGGATGATCAAAGTACCATACAGCTTGGAACACTCAAAGCATCATCCGGCTAGGAGCGTCACATGTTATCAAGGTGAAAAACATGACTTTCAATTAAGTGGGGGAGAGCTCACACAAGAGGTAGGATTTGTTCCCTCACCTCCAATTATGGTGTCTGATTACCTCTCTTCCTTAGCCAATGTGTTCCAGAACGAATAAAGTGCCTACTGAAGTGAAATCTCCTTAACTGAAGGAGGGGAGTTTAAAAAATGTTTTAGAATTATTTAAATAGGATGTAATTTTTTAGCCCTACTGACTGAATGTGCCCAAACTCATTTGAATCTAAATACCATTCTAGCCTAACTGCTTTGTAGATCACAGTTTTTTATAATAGAAATAATGCATCAGTACTGTACAAGAGGGATGCGGGTGGCGCTGTGGGTTAAACCACAGAGCCTAGGACTTGCCGATCAGAAGGTCGGCGGTTCAAATCCCCACGACGGGGTGAGCTCCCGTTGCTCGGTCCGTGCTTCTGCCCACCTAGTAGTATGAAAGCACGTCAAAGTGCAATTAGATAAATAGGTACCACTCCGGCGGGAAGGTAAATGGCGTTTCCGTGCGCTGCTCTGGTCCGCCAAAAGCGGCTTAGTCATGCTGGCCACATGACCCGGAAGCTGTACGCCAGCTCCCTCGGCCAATAAAGCGAGATGAGCGCCGCAACCCCAGAGTCGGCCAAGACTGGACCTAATGGTCAGGGGTCCCTTTACCTTACTGTACAAGAAGAGGTTGCTTCAGGTGCTTAGGCCTATAGCTCACTCTGTTCTTCATACTTCATACACAGCTTCATAACTGTGACCAGAGAATCTGTGAGGTGTGTAAAATTGTTTTACAGTCCAAAGGTGTTCGGGCGTTGAAGGGTGGTTAGCTGAACTGAAGCCCACATGCTTTTATGAACAGAGCTTGTGGTACCCACATCAGTGTAAGAAAGAGAATGCCTATTTTTACAACAAGCAAGCCCTCACATTGCTTAACCCTTAAAAAAGAAAGAAAACTAAATTGAAATTACGTTTAAAATACAGGCAACAAAAAGGAAGATCACCACATAGCATTATAACAAGATCACTAATTAAAGGAAAAAGGAAACTCGTTGACTACATTTCTGAGCATATCATGAGAAAGCTTATGGGGCGATTAGAGTAAAACTGCCTAAGGGAAAAGAAAAGCTCAGTGAGAGCATTGGGATGTGTTAACTATATAGTTGAATCATAGACAGAAATATATAAGCACAAGCACACACATCTGTATTTGATTGAACTCTGATCAGATGCTTGAAGGGAAATAAATGGAAAGCATGGGGCAACAACACCCCTCTTTCTTAAAAAATAGATTTCTTGTTTCTTTGCTCTTGCTGAGTGAGTTAACACACAACCATGCTTGCCAGTTTATTTGCCTCAAATTGATCAAACATGGTCAAAAGCATTATAAAGATGGAGGGGAGGGGAGTTGAAACATGAGTGGTATCTTGTTGTTGTTTAGTCATTTAATCGTGTCTGACTCTTTGTGATCCCATGGACCAGAGCACACCAGGCACTCCTGTCTTCCATTGCCTCCCGTAGTTTGGTCAAACTCATGTTAGTACCTTCAAGAACACTGTCCATGGAGTTTTCTTGGCAGGGATACTGGAGTGGCTTGCCGGTTCCTGCTCCAGGTGGATCGTGTTTAGTCAAAATTCTCCACTATGACCTGTCCGTCTTGGGTGTACCTGCACAGCATAGCTCATAGCTTCTCTGAGTTATTCAAGCCCCTTCACCACGACAAGGCAGTGATCTGTGAAGGAGGAGTGGTATCCTTACTAGGTTTTATTCATCATAGACTCACTGAAATGACTAGTTAGGCCTAGTCATTTTAGTGGATCTACTATGAGTAAAATTTAGCAGAATACTACCCCATATGCCAATGTGCCAGCTTTACCTTTTCATCTCAATCCACATCATCATACTCACCTTTTAAAAACTCCCCACATTTTTTCAACTCCTCCCTCTCCACTACCATTTAAACTCTGCCTGTTGTGATGGCTCATTTATCTTTCCCTGCCACAAAAGCATCCATGGTTTGGTCACCTCAATCAGTATTAATAAAAGTAGATAATTCCTGGCATATAACATGGGATCCTTCTGCTGCTTTTCTGCTTTTTATTGAATAGCCTCATTCACATGTCATGGTAAACTGTAGCTAATGGTTTCCTGTAATCCTGCCTCTCTGGGCAGTTTAACTCCTAACCACTGCACACACAAGAATTAAATCACAATCCTGGCTCAGCATTACATCTGAACCAGAGCTCATGGTTTGTTTCACTCCCAACAAATCATGGTCTGTACCCAAAGCTGTTTCTTGGCTTTCTGATCATATAATGTTAAGTCAGAGAACATGGTTTGTTTTATACATGCGCTAGTGGAGCGGGGGAGAACACAAACCACAACAGTGCATATAGTCTCTCATGACATACAAACTGGACAATGATGTGTTATTATGGCAACTGCATATTAAAACATGTGCACTGACTTCGTTATAAAATGTGTGTACTCAGTTAGAAGCACCATCAGTCATAAGGGGGTGGATGGTAAAGGAATAAGAGTTTGCAATGAAAGGAGTCAATCTGCATGCTGAAAGGTTTGCCTCAAAGAAAGGATGTTTACCTAGGCCCTACAAAGTGGGGATGTCCTTTGAAATGATAACAAAGACTCTTGACACTATCACAGTTCAAAAGCTCTCTTTGAAGTATCTCAAATGCAATCATGCTAAGTAGAAGGGAGTCAAAAGCTTGTATACTGCCAAAAAATAGAATGAGTTTTTAAGGATGATTCCATGGTGTTAAGATGCTAATGCAGACACCTGGGTGTAAACAGCAAAGGGTGTGGATTAGGACTTAACTGGAAATTTCAGAGGGGGGGGGGCTATATCCAAATTAAAAATAAATATTTAGTGCAAATGTAATGCTCTGCTTGGGTAAGAGTTCTGTGTGAGTCAAAGCTTGCATTCTCTTCATTCAGAAAGTGGTTGAAGCATCACTATTGCCGTTTTATGTCTGTTAGGGATCACCAACATGCAGCTACTTGTGCTTCTGACTCAGCACTGTGGCTCAAACCTGGGGGCATGAAGAGTATTCTTAGAAAAGGCAGATTTTTTCCCTTTCCCTTTCCTGAACATGGAAAGCAACCTGTGCAGGGTTCATAGACCCTGTGGCAATTCCATAAACTTTGTTGGTCATGTAGACTCCGATTTAAGCACTCTGCCTATAGCAGTTGCAGTGAACATAGCACATTCAAACCACTACATCAGAGCTATGTCAATAAACCTAATATACACAATATCAACTTTTGCAACAAATTTGTAAAGTTAATATTACCTTGTCCCCACATTCTGAATTTGAGGTTCAGAAATGGCTTGAGAGGGGGAATTTGAACCAGGGACTTCTCAGCTCACACTTTACCACTCACTTTAGCTGTCAAAAAGATCAACTGTGTGTTAACATTTCATTTCAGCAGTTCTTAGAAGGGTATTTTAGCATTACATTTCAATGTCCATCAACACAGGCACTACTTAATTAGTGCACGGTTTTCCAAAGGAGGCATCCTAGTTGTTCTGAAACAATGACTTTCAAGGGAAGACCCTTGGGAATGGTATCTCAGTGACACAGCATCTACTTTGCATGCAGAAGTTCCCAAGTTCAAGCCCTGGTGTCTCCTGGTGGGGCAGGGAGAGATCCAGTCTGAAATCCTGGTTAGACGCTGCCAGTCACTGCAGAAAATACTGAGTTGGGTAGACTAATAATGGTTTGACTCAGTTTAATGCAACTCCTTAAGTAGCACTCAGATCACAAACAGCAGTAGGTATTTAAACCAGACCAAGGCATCATGAAGTCCCTGTGCCATAGGCAATGCGATGCTGACCAAATAATGCAGCTTGCCAGAGAATTCAGGAGTACATTGTGCCTGGCCGATTTAAACATTACCTTTTGCAACTAAGGCTGCAGACAGCCCTTCATTCCATCTTCACAATGTTTCCCTGTTAAGTCCCACCTTATATTTGAGCTTTCACATGACATAAAAGCCATTCCCAGAAATATGGCAGAATATAGCACAAGTTTAGCGCTCATTTCTGCGTTACTTACTTAGGAAAAATCAGTTTGCAAATCACATGGAAATAAGTGCTAATCTTGCACTATATTCTGCTATATTTCCAAAAGTGAATTTATGCTGTGTGAAAGCTAAAATATAATGCAGAAATTAACTGTTGAGGAAACGCTGGGGAAATGGAATAAAGGGCCTAAATGGAAATGAAAAGTCCATTTATTCAATGTGTTTTCAGCTCTCAAGGCTGGGAGCGCATGGTGCTCATTTACCTTTGCTCCATGTTTCTAGGCTCAGGTCCCGGTTTTCCAAGTTCTGTTTTGTTTTTGTCCTGGCACTTTCCCCAGGAAAACCCATGTTTTACTTCTGAATTGGCGCTAACAGCAATCTGCAGAAATCCCAATTGTCATTTGCTCTGATTCAGTGGTAAAACATAGGTTTTCTAGGGAATGCGCCAGGACAACAAACAAGCAAACAATGCTCAGACATGGACCTGAAAAGCCCAGACTTGTGCCTAGAAACATGGAGCAAATGTACGGTAAATGTGGATGAGCCCTTAGTGGCAGGCAGTGTTACAAAATGAAGGTTGGAATTACTGGCTCCCCATCACTCACTCTCTTTTCGGCATGGCTCCAGGGACACTAGTTCTTGAGCAAGGCCGTGGAGGAGTCCATGAAGCCTGCAAGATGCTTTCAGCACTGAAAACCTCCAAAATAAAACTGGCTTCTTGGAACATTTGCTCATGTCTATCGCTTTGTATTTCTAGCTGGAATTTTAAATGTCTGGTCTATGCTTTTCTTATGGATATCTCTTAATACTTCAAGAGTTTCCAAAGAAAACCATGAGTCAGAGACGAATCTTGTTGCAGCATGTGGAGTTCAGGTTGTTGCCTTTTTTGTAATGCTTTGGCAGTGAGCTCTTTGTGGGAAATGGTGTGTAGTCAAAGAAACTGAAAAGATACGAAAAGAACAAAGGATACATAAATCACATAGGACTCCACCCCCACACCACCATTGCTCTGGAATTCCTGGAACATGAGATCAGCACTTCCCAATATTCGGCCTGGTAGACAAAGTAGAATGTCTTTTAAAGTATTCTAATGTTGTCCTTTCTCCTCAAAACAGTGCTGTATAATACTCTTGAAAACTTCTGAGCATTAGAGAATAGGTTTATTGGTGTATGACTCATGTTAGCTGCTATCACAGTTTACTCCTACTTCAGTTTACTCTAAGGATGAGCAGAAACTGATGACTTTGTTTTGGTGTGTCTTTCATTGGTTATCTTAGGGGAAGTGAGTTGGATTCAACCATTATCAGTTAGTTAAACATTTCACAACTCATTACCATGCTTAAGTAGTTTCACTGGAAACTTGGTAGGTAAAGGTAAAGCATCCCTGGACGGTTAAGTCCAGTCAAAGGTGACTATGGGGTTGTGGCGCTCATCTTGCTTTCAGGTCGAGGGAACCCACGTTTGTCCACAGACAGCTTTCTGGGTCATGTGGCGGGCATGACTAAACCACTTCTGGTGCAACAGAACACCATGACAGAAACCAGAGCGCATGAAAACACCGTTTACCTTCCCGCCGCAGCAGTATCTATTTATCTACTTGCACTGGCATGCTTTTGAACCGCTAGGTTGGCAGGAGCTGGGACAGAGCAATGGGAGCTCACCCCATCACAGGGATTCGAACCGTCCATTCATAAAACACAGTGTTCATTCATAAAGCAGTAACATAAATCTCCATTGCTATATATTGGGTGTATATTTCAGCGGTTGAACATACAAGTTTATGGCCATGCTGTAGTGTAGTGCTTATGTGACTGTGAATAAAAGGTGGCTGGGCTCATTGTCACGGGGTTTGGGGGGGGGAAGAGGTGACAAAACTGATTTCCAATAAGTGCCTCCCCTTTATTTCTAAAACAAGTCCTTGAGTCTGTACTCTGAATGGTGACACCAGGGACCTAGAAGGTGCAGGGCTTGTCAAGTCCAACCCCTGCACAGTCTCATCAGGGCTGACCTTAAGGCAATTGGAACAATTTGGCCAAATTGGGCCCTGTGGGCCGCTCCTAATGGAGCCCCTGCACCAGGGCCATCTAGATGGATTTTATTTATAACGATAAGATTTTGCAGACTTTGGCTGTGATCTGAGGCCCTACAAAAAAAAATAAATCAAGTTGGACCCCACTGCTTCAAATTCAGCCCCACTGGCTAGCCCTGAGACTAATAGTTGCTGAGTTGCCCTGCCCTTGCATGAAGTCTTGGGTTTACAATGTTGGGAGAGGGGAGACTGGGGAGCGGGCAGGCTGGCGAGGCCCCCTAGATTTAGATGCCCAAGTTGTCCTGCCCTCACACAGGGGTGAATGAAGGTATTGTGACACCCGGGGCGGGGCATCACTACGTAGCACGCATATGCGGCCTTGCAGACGCATGCACTGTACTTAGTGATGCCGTACATAGTGGTATGCTGCCGACACCGCTCCAGCGCTGTACGGACGGTGCCAGGATGCTCTGCTCGTGGCTGCAGCAGTGAATGGAGTATCCTCTGCAGCCGTGTGCACAGGATCCCGGCACCGTCCGTACGGCACTGGAGTAGCGCCGGCGGCAAACCACTATGTACAGCGCATGTGTGCCATTGTTATGTACAGCACATGCATGCGACGCCACACATGCGCTGTACATAGCAGTTTGCCACTGGCGCTGGGATCCTCTGCTCACGGCTGCAGCCACGAACAGAGGATCCTCCACATGCAGCTGCAGCAGCGCAATGTCTGCTCACGCCGCTGTGTCGGGGCACCTTCTTGTCACCCCCGCAGACATGGAACGCACTGCCCCCTGACCCCCTGTTATGATGCCACTGCCCTAACATGAAGTATTGGGTTTGCAATTTGGGGAGAGGGGAGACTGCGGCAGTGGGGAGAGGGCAGGCTGGTGAGGCCCCCTAGATTTAGAGGCCCTAGGCTTCAGCCTACTTAGCCTATACATAAATCCGGTACTGATCTGACTGGCCACTAATAAACAGAAAATGCTAGCTTAAGATGGATTTTTTTTTGGTCAAAATCAGCAATACAGCCTTACATTTTAAAAGATTTGGGGAATAATCCTTGATGGAGTAATATTGTAATATAAACAAATCATTAGTTTTCAGTTTGAAGGCCAGGAGTCTGATAGCATTCACAAAAGGTTAAATAGCAGATATTTATTTATTTATCACATATCTATCCCAGCTTTCCTCCAAGGAGTTCAAGGTGGCATACAGGGTCCGTCCCCCCCTCCTTATTTTATCTTCACAACAATCCTGTGAAATATCTTAGGCTGAGAGAGACTGTGGCTGGCCCAAGGACACTCAGTGAGCTTCATGGCTGAGCAGGGGTCTGAAGCCTGGTCTCCCATGTCCTAGTCTGTTTATAGGAGTAATATTTAAATACAGCTAAAAGGAAAATAAAAGAATCCACAAAATGGAGCAGGGTAGATGAATATTACTTTTCTCTTGGAACTGTGTCTTTGGGAGTGACAGCTAACTCTTGTGAATGCAGTTACCCCAACCTATTATCATTAAAATAAACTGAATAATTTTCAAGTAGAATATAGCAAATGCTTAAATGCCTTTCTGCTTTCTCCAATAATTTCATCACAATTTAAACATGACTTCTCACTGTGCACACATATTTCAAAAGTTTCCCTTTTGTCATTTGTCTTTCACAAACTAAAATTCACTTTCTCTCCTCTCTTGATCTTCTTGGCCACCTCCAGCCCCATATAATGAGTGTCTTGAGGAACGGGCTGACTTTAGAAGACTCTCAAGGGGCGCCCTGATTAACAAATGGATAATGGGAATAAAATCTGTTAGATCTTGTCTTACAGCACTTAGAGGATTTCAAATCTCTCCACAAGCATCAATTAATCTTCTAACAACTTGCACGTAAAAGAATTATATGTCCATTTAAAAATGAACAAATGAATGTCAGATGTGATTGAGAGATTTCTCTAGATCCCTGCATGTTTTCCTTTTACTATCATTGATAGGCAGTTGCTGGGGTGGGGAAGGAAGGTTACAGCAAAGTCTATAGATGTCAGGAAGTTTATTCACACATGCCTAGGCCAGAGACAGCTCAATACATTTGCTGGTAGGAATTAAGGACAAGATGGTGCCTACTCCCCTAAATACCACATATAGAATCCAACCTGATTGGCAGGTGAATCTTTTTTCAACACTGATTACTGGGCAGTGTCTGTCACCACACCTGAGGGCAACAGATTAGCTTAATGGATACTAAGAATATAAGAGCCCTGCTGGATCTGGCCTAGGGCCTAACCAGACCAGCAGACTAGATGCCCTTGGGAAGATTGTGAGCAGGACCTGAGCAGTAGAGTACTCTCACCTTCTGAGGTTTCCAGCAACTGGTGTTGAGAAGGGCACTGTCTCCAGCAGTGGAGGTAGACTATGGACCTTGTATCTAGCAAAATGCTTGAGGATAATTGGGATGAGGTCAATATGTGAGAGCCACAACTTCTGGATTAATGTGTGAATAAGATGTGGTCTACTTTGGAATTCTCATTCCTACGAACTTCTGTAAAGTGGTCCCTTGGTGCAGCTAGAAAAGACAGCTGTTACTGGAGGGGATTACAAATTGAAAGAGTATGGAGAGTGAAAAATATCAAGTAACAGATTGGTTAAGTACTACCAGTTGAGGACAACATTTAAGCTAGACAAAAAGTACAAATTTGCAGAACAGAACTCACAGTTTGAAAAGGAGTTATTAGGATCCAAGGTCAAAATATTATAAAAAATGTATAATTTATTACTTGAGTGGGAGACATTGGAAGAAACAGTAAAGTCTTCAATGATAAGTTGGGCTAGGGACATTGGACACACTACTGATTTTATATTATGGGAACAACTGTGGAAAGTAAATACAAGGTTCACAGCATGCTACACATTAAGAGAAAATTTTATGAAGATGCAGGATAGGTGGTATCTGACACCTATGTTTTCAACATAGCCACACACATAACAACAATAAAAAAACTCACAAAAATGGCTCTTTCCATGTATCTTTCCTGTATTTGCTGTTATCAGATTCTTATATTTACTACAGATGAAAACAAACAAGACAAAGTGTTGGGCAGTGCTATCACTTTTCCGTTATCAAGGAATCCAGAGCTTGCTGCATTCATCATCAGGTACCCCCATCCCCAAAGCTGGATGGCACCAAGCCAGGTCCTGTAATCTGAGGTCTTGGCTCATAATTGGGAGCAGCCATCAAAAGCTTGGTGAAAGCCTCATATTTAAATGAGATCATTACATAAATTACGGTGTCCTCTCACACACAGCATGAATGTTCTTCTCCAGCTGTGTTTATATATGATTCCCACTAATTACAGCTGTTGTTGTCAGTATCAATTGATGATGTTATTTCCATCAGGCTACCTTTATGTTAGTATAGCACATGCTCTTCCAGACAATCACATCAACCATTATTTGGACAGTTGTTGTTTTAAATGCTTCTTATACAATACTGAGCTTTTTTTTATTGCTTCAATCCCTTTGCGTTTTGAAAAAGTCATTTTTATCTTTTCAAAAGCCTGGGTGCCAAGTTTCTCTTCAGACTCTGGGAGCCGATTTGTACTGCAGTTCTTTTTTGGTATAGTTTCATGGCTACCGCCAAAGAATTGTGGGAAACAATGTTTAGAAAAGAATATGAGAATTCTCTGTTGAGGACTCCCAACTTTCATTTACTGAACTAACGTAACTGGTTACCAAACTGTTACCAAGCCAGGTTTAATTCACAAAAATCTAAGTAGCTTGAGCCCAAGATACCTAAAAAACCACCTGATTCTTCATGCTCCTCCTCAGTCACTGAGGTCTTCTAAAGGGACACTGCTGGTGGTCCCTAATGTTGCTGAAGTTTAGCTGGTCAAAGCTTTTGTGTGTATGGGTGCTGCCCAGTAGAACTCCGTTCCAATAAATGTTTGGCAGATGACACCCTTGCTTGTTTATAGATTCCTTTTAAAAACTCTGCTATTCTGACAGGCATTTCAAACCTGGGGTCCTTTCCCAACCAGCTCTTACTGATGTATTTGATGTTTTTATTGTAATAGTGTATTTTTAGTCTGTACACCGCCTTGTGATATTTTATATGAAAGTGTAGTTTATGAATATTTCAAATAAGCAAATAAATAAATACATGGCCCTTGGGAGGAGAATTCAGGGTAGATATGCACACAAATAAGCTACATTAGCAATGAAGCAATCATTACATTTTTAGATGTGCTTCAAAAGATCTTAGTTTTATGTTGTTTTTCTTTAACTGTGTTGTTTCTTCTGTGTATGTGCTAGGTAAACCACAGCAGCTTTGGAATCTTACTAATATTGCACAGTTACTAAGAATGACTATTGCAATTCTGTAATAAACCTAACGATATACTGCCCTTTATTGATGATTCTGCTTAAGGTACTAGCAGCCAACTTTCTTGTTTTGAAAGCCACACATTTTAGGAGCACAGGAGGCCGTTTGCATTTATTGACTGCAGAGAAGAAGCTTCTTGAATGCAGATAAATGAATTTCACACAATTCATTTCAGGTCTGATTATTTTATCTGTGTGTCTTCCATGCCAAGTGGGAACATTAGTCCTCTTTAAAAAATGATGGGGTACAATAAATGCTCTAGGCATTTGTTTTCTTGAAGTGAAGTAAAGGCAGAGGACCATATGGTGAAATATATTTTTAATTACTTTTCAACAATGTTAAATGTCCCCCTCCCATATTTTCATACTGAATGTTCTTCATCAAGCTTGCTAAACAGGCAGCTGCTGAGGAGCCCACTGCTTTGCACAATAGCACATGAATGATTTTATGGGCAGGATTATATATAGCTATATGTCAGCGGTGTTTTGCTATGGGAGCTTTAGAACTTTGTTTACAATACTGTGTATCATTGGAGGAAGCTGTTGTTTCAAAGTGCACAGCTATCAAGTTCTTTAGCTCAGTTTTGTTTTTGTTCTATTTTGGTTTTTGCCTACTGAGCAGGAAACATGCTGTTGTGAAAGTAGACTAAGCAAAAGGGAGTCCCGCTGGGCCTCACATAAGCCACATCCTCCATTTTGTGACTTCACCTCAAATACTGCAACCCTTCCCTTTTCCTTTCCACACCCAGCTCCCATAAGCTGATCCACCAGCCAAGAAACACCTTTTCGAAACAGAACAACCCAGGACCTAATTCAGCACTTCCTAGACCTTTTAGACTGAAGAGCTCTTTGATGACACTCTTTCATGTCCTGCCATCATTTCAAAACTGTGCACATTGTCGAAGATGATAGGGTACAAACGGGGAATCCTTATTGTCAATAATTACTCAGCTTTTCTGTCAGCCACCCCTACTCTTTTTAGCATGAGCCAGCAGGTGGCTTCTTTCTTGGCACCAGAGTCAACACACAGCTTTCTCCTTCTGCTTAGTCTCTTTCAGCAACAGGAGGGGCCATAACTCAGTGGTAGTACAACATCATATTTTGCAAGGTGGAGGCCTCAAATTCAATCCCTGGCATCTCCAGCTACAAAGGAGAGGTGATGGGAAAGACTACTGCCTGAGCCCTTGGAAAGGTGTTGCCAGTTGGAGTAGATCAAGGGTGGAGAACCTTCTAGAATCAAGGGTAACTTCCCATGGACATGCAAGAGACAAAAGTGGATGGACCAGTGGATGTGAATCTTACCTTTGTATGGTAGTCTACATTCCACTCATGCCAAAGACAGATGTTTCTATACAAGTCCCACCCACACTTCTTCATTCCCCAGGCAAGGAAGAAGCATGGTTACAGTTCAAGAAGACATTCCTTCCAGGCAAAAGCATTCAAGGAAGGTACAGAGCAGCGTCAATGAGACATGTGGCCTGAGTAGTGGGAGAAGTTGTTACACCAGTGAATATATGCTGGTGGAGGAATCATGGGCTGGATATGGGTAGCACAGTGAAATCGTAATCTATGCTCCTTCAGAAAACAGCCCCCCCCCATGATACTAGAGATTCAAGCCTAGTGTCTGGGTCAGAACTTTCCAACCCATTGTCTTCAAATGGAGTTAAGTTATATTTTTTTAAAGGCATCCCAGGGTCAACCACCCCCATCTATAATACCAGGACTGATAGGATGTGTATGGTGTAACTAATCACAGCTTGCAACCATCAGTATACAAGGCTATGCATAAGGAGATCAGATGGCAGGGCATGTGCTATATCTCTCAGTATCATGTGATCCATGCAGACTTAGAGCTCAGAATGGGGAACTCTGGGAATGGGGAGCAGGGAAAACAGGCAGGATGCACAGACAGCATAATAAGAGCATGGGCACATATGCTATCATTTCTGTTCCTATAAGCTTAGCAAGATGTCTGTAAAGGTCATTTTAGAGCATGGACACACTTGAAAGCCATGGAACATCTCCCTTTGGTTTCTCTGCAATTGAGCATTGTAGGAGTTAATTCTATTGCAATACAGTAGGAGTTATTTCCAAGTAAACATAGGGTTGTATTACTTGTACATTCACTTCTTTAAAAATGCACCATGGGTCTTGAAACAGTAAGCCCAGCAGCCAAGCTCTGTTGCAACCAGCAACCAGCATCTATTGTCCAATGGAAGCATTAGATTCTGGGCTTCGTTGCTTTAATGTAAAGCACGTGTTTATTGCAATAACCTGGCCGTGAGCTGAACTTCCCAGCTTTGATGCTCCCCCCCCCACCTCTGACTAGGCATTGACTAGAGTTCTACAAAGTGTTACCTCTCAAGCGCAAACCTGTAACACCAAAGAAATGGCTGTTTGTTGAGGCACACAGCTGACCTCAGTCTTTGAGGCAATTAAAATGCTGGAGATTAAACCAAGGGCTCTAAAGATGTTAATATTCTCCATGGATGATGTGCTAGAGGACAGAGAAACTTTGCTCCATTCTCCCCTAAACCCAATTGTTTAAAAACGAATGCATCCATTACCTGAAATACCTCTTATTGCTTTTTAAAAAATTGTTATTATTTTAGGCCCACTCAAGTTATTTTGATACAGCTAACAGGGGAAATGATACTTGGGCCTGCTATGCCCTATTGGGGCTAGGTCTTCCTATCTTATTGGGAGGGGCTGTGTCATAGGGGAGACATGCTTTGCATATGAAAGGTCCCAGGTTCACTTCTTGGCAGCTGCATGTAGGGCTGAGAGTGACCCCTGTCTGAAATCCTGGAGAGCTTCTGCTAGTGTGAACAGATAATACTGAACCAGATAGACTACATTCATAGTCTAACTCAGACACATTCATGTACCCATTCATAGGATTGTAGAGCTGGAAGAGACCACAAGGGTAATCTAGTCCAAACTCCTGCACTGCAGGAATCCTTTGCCCAATGTGAGGCTGTTCCAATGGTCTGACTCAGTGTAAAGGTGTTCCTTGTGTTCCTGTATCCTGGACACATTCCATGATCTGACAATATCTTCAGGGGCAAACCTGAGATGTTCCACGGGTATATCTGTCATAGTGGCTGTGCATTAGGTGTTACTGTCGCTCAGTGGGACTTTAGTCAAGTGCTCTATGCCTTAGTTGGCAGAACTTGAGTATATAGCACAGAGGCTATAATCCTATATGCAATTACCTGGGAGTAAGCTCCACTGAACTTCCAAGAAGACTTACATAAGCAGAAATCCATTCTTTCTCTGGTCCTCTGCAAATATAAGCACTGACTATTACTGAGAAACAGATTTAAAATCCTGGTATGTTTGGATGCTGTGCTCATAGGAAAGCTTACAAATCATATTGCATTTAGAGCAGGGAAGCAAAAAATGCTGGGTTTAGTGAGACATTGTCTTCATATATTGGCTATTAGAAAGAACGTCAATCCATATTTTGTACGTTGCATTTGCCATTTATTTGATTTTCCTTGCCCCCATTATAATGCAAGGATTTTGTGTATATAACCCTCACAAACCATTTCATCTCTAAGATGCCATGGTGCTATTTGCCTGTAAAAAATGCCATCGCCTCATTCTATTAAAAGTGCCTGCATGAGTCAGATCAGAAACTAAATAGAAGCATCCATTGTGGATCACAAAAAATACATCAGTGAAGCATATATAAAGAAGGTAAACTTTTTAATTATGTAATCTATCATCTATCTAATAATTTAAAGCTTAAAACATGTTTGGTCTCTTCCTTGTTGGCCTCCAGGGCTTTAAGAATGATGCTTTTTTTTTCTACTTTGGGATGACTAATGGTGTGTGTTTATTTTATCCAGTGCTTCTATTTTAATGTTTTCACTGTTGCCAAATTTATAATCCATTTTATTTGTCCTATTTACTTATTTGCTATGTTATTTTGATATTTTATTGTTTTTGTGTAATCATTATATTGATTTGCTGACCACCTTGGGAGGATAATTGATCCTGAAAGTTCTGGGTGTTGTTGTTTTTTAATCCATTAAATCAGTGCAGTCTGGTCCATTATGATGAATGGGGTGCTGTCCCACCAACCATAGCCTGCCCTCAGCCATCCCCCACCTGCCTGCTTTCGTAAAACCAGTTCAGGGTATGGCACTGGCTGTCTGCTTTCCCCTCCTTTGCAGAACTCAATAGGGAGGCAGATGGGGGCAAAACCAGAATGAATTGGCTCGGCCTGTCATTGGCTGCGGATTCACTGACTCCTTGTCTGTCTCCTGGGCTTCCATTCTACCACTCCTGCATGGGCATCAGCCATTGCTGCATCAAATAAATAAATAAAACAAGTTATGTACAAGATTTCCATCCACTGAAATGAAGACAAAAACACCAACATAGCCTACAAAGCGGCTTTCTGTTTACTGGAGCTTTATACAGTATTGATCCTTCTTGTTTTCAAGGATTGAAAATTGCTCATCATCCCCAGTAATGAGAGGGAAGGGTACCATCTATAACTGTAAAGTTCAGGGCAGGTTTCTTTGCCTTCCAATGAAAAACAAAACAGAATTTAATAAAGGAGAGACCTTAGTAAAGTGAACAGCTTTCAACAGTTCCCTTATTAAAAATAATAATGCACTTGATTTAATTCATTTCATGAGCAATTTAAAATCCTGCATTGACTATGTGCAAACTTGATTATTTATCCGTTTAAAATAATGAGGTACATTTTGTAACTGGGAAATGATTGCTGGAATGATTCAGTTGTTTTTAAAAATGGCAATGAGAAAAATGTGCTTATTATATTCTTGTACTGCAAGATTATATATATATATATATATATATATATATATATATATATATGGGAGATTGGGGATGGCCCTGCCATTAGGTAAGCCAAGGCAGCAGCTTCCCCAGCTGTTCCTTCTGAGTCCCCAGGGCAAAACAGGGCTGTGCATGCCACAGGACCAGTCCTCATGTAAAATTCAGCCCAGTTCTTTGCATGTTCACTGAGATATAAGCATCTGTCCGGTGGGTCTTATTTGAACATAATTCTGCACAGGATTGTAGCAGATATTTGCACATATGCTATGATATGTGCAAATACTGTTTCTAGGGACACTATTTTTGGTGGTAGTATAAGGAGCTCTCTGACCTATGAGTCCCACAGCCCCAAAGTGGAGAGTCAGCTTATCCACAATGGGGATGCACTGCACTCATATGTTTAGAATGACATGTTTTATTGAAGGAAAAACCAGTGCTCTGTGTCTGATACACTTGTGTCCCCACGGGTTTCCCACAGGCATCTGGCTAGTGTGAGAACAGGATATTGGACTAGATGGGCTGCTGGCCTGAACCAGCAGGCTTTTCTTGTGTTCTTGTGAAGTACAATCTTCACCAATTTTTTTTCAAATAATATTTATTCAAGTTTTAAAAGATTACAAAAAGGAACACAATATACAAAAACAAAACATATCCAAGAGAAAAATAATAATAAAAAAGCAAAGACAGCAAAAAAGAAAAAAAAATACAATCAAAAAGACAAAAAAACAAGTTAAACCTTAATATAACTCCCTTTCTTAACTTATCTCCTTGACCTCCTCACACCTCCCCTCTTTGTATTCTAATTCAAATAAATATTTCAGCAAATCCTTCATCTTTGTTTTTATCTTTATAACTTATCTTAATATACTGTAATTTTCCATTCTCTCATTCACCAATTAGCCATCCACTTTTACTTTAATTAATCTTATTTCTCCTTAGAACTTCTATATCTGAACTTATTCTCTTAAGACGTTTCCCCTAGGGTCACAAAAAATTCCATTCCACGATTTCCCCATCTCTCATTAAAAAAAAAAAGAAAAAAATTTTTAATATCACAATATATACACTTTAAATTCCCAATTTTTCTTTCACCATCTTCCCTCCCTGGTCTCGGCCCCTGCCAACTGTTCTCCAAAAGTCCATCAACCCAGAGATCTTAAGTCCGAGGCTCTTAACTCTCTTTCATGTCCCCTCTGCCGATCTTTTTGATAGTCTTTGGTGTTAAAGAACAGATCTCGGGGGAGCTCCAACCCAACAGTAGTCATATTCCTTCTCGGCGAGTCTGCCAGACTTCCATAGTTAAAGGCAGGGCCCATAGAATATTCCGAATCTTGTTTCACACTCCTTCCAAATCCGAAGGCCCCAGAGGCTCCAATCTCCACCTGGCTCAGATTTAAATTATTTGGTTATTTAAATTATTTGGTTATTTAGTCCCCGCATAGGGTGATCTCTCCAACTTTCATTTTCCAAACCAAGCCAGGCTCTCATCTCCAAAAACTGGCTTCTCCTAGTTGCAGACGTATAAGGCTTCCAGTTATAATCCACCATTTGCCTCTGTAGGGTTGCGACTCCCCCTTGCATCACTTTAACAACAGCAACTTTCTCCTTCTCTGGTTCTTCAATTTGTTCAGTTAAAAGAGATTCCTGTGCCAGATTCTTGTCTACTTCTTTGCTGAAGCCCACTTTTGTTCCCAAAATTTCAACATTGGTAGCCATGACGTTTATCTGTTCTTGCAGCTTTCCCAGCAGATAAAATGTCCTATTCAATTCAGACGCGACTTCCTTCTCAGCCACCATCCTTGAAATGTCCAAGGTTAAAGCTAGTTTCTCAAAGGCTTTATCTTTAGAACCAATTTCCCAGCTGCATCCTTGCAACACTATCCCAAAACTCCCTCTAGAGGGACACAGTTTCCATTTACACTCCTTCTAGCACAGTCCCAAAAGTCCCAAACGTAAAATTGTAACAATTCCAAATGCCTTCCTTCTTTTTAAACACAGCAACTAACAATAGCAACAAAATCCTTCTTTTGTATCTTGACAGCGAGCTGTCAAATTTATCTATTCACCATCCACGTGCTCTCGCAGACCGCTCCCGGGTTTAGGGAAGTGGCGCTTCAATTCCCAAATTTTGACCTTCTCCTGCATGCTTCCCTGCTTCCAAAAGAGTATTGATAGTAGTTTCAATCAGTGGAGTTTTAATCCTTTAATCCTTTAGGTAAGACTCTCCACGACCTTAGTTAACCAATTCTTTGCTTCAGTTTATTTACAGAAAGGGGAGGTGGACTTCCTGTTTAGACCTTCCCCGATCGGTGCCAATTTAAAAATACTTTAAAAGCCCAATTTCCGTTCTACTCACGGGTTGTTGTTTTAAAATCCAATTGTCCACAAGAAAAAGTCAGCGCTCTCCGGCAACGGCTACGCGGCTTCACTCCGTAAAAAATAGCAGTCGATTCAAAACACCGCGCCGCTCACCCCACGTCACTTCGGAACCCCAAAAAAGGGGTTTCCCTGCGGGTAGGGGGTCGCTTCTGGTGTCAGCCGAATCCCACGTTCCCAGGCTTCCTCCGCCTGGGATTTTTGAAGGGTCTCCGCCTTCGCCGCCGCGGCACGACCCGAATTCCATGGAGTGGGTTCCTCTCAGTCAGAGGAACACCGCCATTGCCGATGGCGCTAACGCAGAAGTCCCAATCTTCACCATTTTGGCCCCCACTTTATGTGCATTCCAGTTTTTCCTCTGGCTGGTTTAGATTCTGTCAAAAGGCCATGGAAATATAAAGATGTTGTGCTGAATAACAAAAAGATTAGTACAATGTATAAAAGCAGGTACACAAATAATGAGAAGTGTTGTTGTAAGGAAATATCAAAAGTTATTTCTGTTATTTAAAATCCTTAATAGTTGTTCTGACCTCTAAATGGCATATATATTTCAGATGTGGCAATATTGGAAGTTATTTTGGATGTTTAAATTTCCATTTCTTTAGCCTTGCAGTGTCAAAAACGGCTGGTTTATATTCTAAATGATGCATCATTTAACACTCAATGACAAGAATAGTTGTTTTAACAATTATTTTGCATTGCTGCCAAAAATAAAATGCAGTTGGCTACCATTTTGTAAATCTTTAACCTAGGCTTCTACAAAGTTTGGGATAAATGTTAGGGCTAATATTAGCTTGCACTCAAAATTTCATCAAAAATGGTTAAACTTTTAGCTGTAAGGGCATAGTTATGATGAAAAACAATTGGCATCAACCATCTTGGCTGCTGTCATCCTTGGTTTCAGGGTCAAAACTAAAGTGTGTTGCTTAGATACAGACAAATTTGGATTCAGCAGGTCAAAAACATAAAAACTCTAGCAAACAAATCTCCCTCAAATAGCCTCAAAACTTGAAAAACTTGAAAAATCTCCCTGACTATAGCTGCAAGGGTTTAATTCTAGAAATCAAACCTATGTAAGATCTAGTCTCCGTTTATGAGGCAAACTCGGTGTGGTGGTAATTGACTGTCAGCCAAACTCTGTTTGATAAATTGCACTAAATTACATGTCACACTTAAGGCTGCTTCATGGGTTACATTCAGCAGGCAGGAACTGATTCCTGACTATAAAATACAAGCAAAGAGCATCATTGATGAATGATGTCCATGTCTATAAATTGCAGGATTCATCTTGGGGGGGGGGGATACACTCATGTGTGTTGGGCACTAATTCTTTCTTGCTCAAAATTGTATTTATTTTGGGGAGGCAAGAATCAAAAGTTATACATGAGTGTACTATGCAAGGAGACCTCACTTAGTCTTAAAAAAACACACAATCCTATTACTGACCTCAGTGGAATATGTTCCTTAATTCCAAGCATTGGAAAGTTTCAGATAATACTGCTAAGTAAAGGTTTTTGTGGCGTTTTTCTTTTTAAATGACAGAGAAAGTGCAGGTGGATGATCTGCATCTGAATGTTTGGGGCAGGCCCTTTGCTGCAGTAGTGGTGCCATGTCTGGGTAATGCTCAGAATTAACCCCTTAAGTCCCCCTGCTGTTTCACCAGTGCTCACCTCCAATCCCATAGTTCTTTTCCTGCTTAGATTGCAATCTGAGCTAGAGAAGAACTTCCATCTCCTTTCCATTTTATTCATTCACTCACGGAGAAAGGATATGGACCCAGCTGCACCCTCAATTATTTTACCAGATGCACAATAGGTTCCAACAGATTTTTGTAATTGGGGTCAGAAATAAAGCAGCCAATTACTGAGCAGTGAGTTAATAAACTAAGGGTCAGTCTCTTTGCTAAGGTTTTCCTTTTCCCTTTGGCCAGGTATGGGGAACCCTTCAGACCTGACTACAGCTTTAGCTGAGATTCTGGCATTGCAGGGGGTGGGACTAGATGATTCTTAGGGTCTCCCCAACTCTGCAATTCTATGATTCTATGAATAATCAAGGATGTTGAAAGTTGTAGTTCAGCGACAGCCCCTGCCCCGCTGGTTTTTAGTTTGTTGCTGTTTTTTATTATGCTTTTTTATTATGCTTTGCTGTTGCGTCTATTCACTTTTTAATTTTTAATATGTAATGTGTTTTGATTTTTTTATTGTCCTTTTCAGAATTCTGCAAACTGCTTAAAATGCCTAGTTGGATACAGGTTACATATTTATTACCTGTACCCTTGGTGTGTATTTTGTATCTGAGAACCAGTTTATTAGTTCAAAATATAATGTATAACGTGTCCACTTTAATTCAGCAGTTTCCATTTTTATCCAACAGCACCAACGCAGAAATGCAGACTTACTCTAGAAAACGTGGTAGGATACTAAATCCATGTAATTTGTTCATCGGAAAATAATTGCATCTGAAGAGTTGAAAATGTGTGATGAACTTCAAGTAGCAGAAGAATTTTCTTTTGGCTCCAGTTGAAATTTATAGTGCAATGGTCTTAGCTAGTTACACAAAGAAGAATCAACACTGGTGGTTGTTAGATGTGGAAGTATTTCCTTGTAGAAGAATAAGTATCTGCAGTGATTCAGATTTTGCAGTTGCGGGATGAGCACCGCAACCCCAGAGTCATCTAAAGGTCAGGGGTCCCTTTACCTTTATAATTACATACTTTTCTGGTACCTGATGCCATTTGCGTATTTAAATGCTGGACGCTACTCATCCAAGGTGTTATTAGACTCCATTGAAAGTAGAACAAACAAGTTGATGAAACTTCTGTACCACTTACCTCAAAGCCCATTGTTAATCAGGAAGTGGCTAATTGCATTTAATTAACACTTTATCTCCTTCCTTACCTAGGAAGATTGGGTTATCTCCCATTACTGTGTTGTGAATAGTTACTGTACTTACCTTGTATATATTTGTGCTTTGCATAGAAGTGTCACATAGTCCTGCATTTCCTGACCTTTTAGCCCTCCTCTCTCTCTCTCTCTCTCTCTCTCTCTCTCCCTCCCTCTCTCTCTCTCCTCCCCCTGTGTGACTTTGTGTTTGTGCCAGCTGTGCAGAGGATAACACCCTATGTGGTCAGTCCACAAAAGCATAATCCTATACATAGGCTGGATTAAGAACTTTAGAGGCCCTAAGCATGTAAAATATGTTGGTGCCCCCATACATATCCAATTCAAAATATGAGAAATAATAAACTGCAAAATGATTCCCCCCCGGAAATGAAACAAAACCTACAGTAAGATTGATAATAATGTTTATTTTTGAATCCTTCCACTTTATTTATATGTATTTGAAAAAAACTTCTACTGTTTCTAATTGCAAAGTCTTTGATCAGATCCTCAAAGCTAATCTTATTTAACACATCTGCTTCCATACTTAGTAGAGGTAAGGAATCCAGCCTGCCTTGTTGCATAGTTGTTCAGTTGGGAATTTTTAAACATACTTCAACTGAGGAAATGAACACTCAGCTGAGCTATTTTGTGATCATTAATGTTAAAAATCTGCCAATGAAAAATTTATGTGGTGCCCCTCTTCCCTTGATGCCCTAAGCACATGCTTATTTTGCTTAATGGTTAATCTAGCACTGCGTAAACCTAGTCCACAAAAGTCCAATCTTATACATGTCACTCAGAAGTAAGTCCTACTGAATTCAAGGGGACTTACCTCTGGGTAAGTTGGTATGCATTATGTTATGGTTTATTTATATACTTTTTTTTAACCTGTAGGCCCCTAAAGCAAGGAACCACATATTGATTCATCTTTAATTTGTTATTACATTTATATCCCATGTTTTCTTCAAGGAGCACATGGTGCTATACACAGAAACTTTTCTTTTTATTCTTATTGCAATCCTGTGAAGATGGTTACGCTGAGAGACGGTCCCTAGTCCCAGGTCACCCAGTGGGTTTAATGGTTGAGTGCGGAGACGAACTCGTCTCCCAGATCGTAGTTCAGCAATCTAGCTGCTACACCACATATTTCCCCACTCTGTTCTCCCATACCCCAAATACCTAAACACACCAACATCCCTGATTTGGAACTCTGAGAAATACATATTCAGAAGAGTGGGGTATTAATTCAACATTTTTGCACACAAAGAATCAGGAGAACATGAGACTCCCCACACACCTTTCAATTATGTATCTATCTTTGGCTACCTGACAATATATGGACATATGAAAACCCGGTGTGCTTTAGTACGCAGGCTTATTAGATGGATTGAAATATTAATTGCTTTAAATATAGCATGGAAAACAGGCCAGGAATACTTACATAAATCCTGTCAAGTAGGCAGAAAATGGGATTAAAATCATCTGTCATCACTACATTGTGTCTTTATCTGAGTGGCTAGGCTACAGGTCAGTGGGTCATCACAATTGTATAAAATGGGATCATTTATGAGTTAATGAGCCAAGATGGCTCATTTCTCTAAGAGATGGCAATGGAGATGAATCATGAGGTTGTCCAGACAACTCTGCATCTTTCCTCAAATACTATTTGGACAAAAAAAATTTTCTTTTGACTGTCTCATGGATTTGGATGTTTTATATAAGTACTTGGTCACTTTTGAGATGGTTGAAATGACTGATATTGTTCTTCCTCAAATATTTTGGGCAACAGCTGTAAGTGGATGCAGTGTATTGTATAATAATACCATGGGGATGTGCAAGACTTAGTTTCAGTTCTTTGTTGAGTGATAAACTATCCACAGGGCTGGATTTAGGTTTGATGAGGCCCTAAGCTACTGAAGGTAATGGGGTCCTTTCTATGTCCAGCTGTCCTTTGTCAACAACAAATTGCCGCTGTTTTTTGTGTTGAGTATATGCTATATATGCCCATTACTTACATCATAGGAGCCTACACAACACAAAACACTGTTGCTGTATGTAGGTTGTATTTTGTTTTTTATCTTATATTTTGGAAATGTACATCCAGGGTTTTTTTCCATTAATTTTTTTGGGCCCCCCAAGAGAGTGTGGCCCTAAGCTACAGCTTGTTTAGCTTATACATAAATCCGGCACTGACTATCCAGGTAACAGCAATCAAGTTTCACTCATTTCTGGTTTTAGTTTGGAATCAACAACCTACTTCACAAAGTTCTTGTTAGTGAGAAAATTTCTTGAAAGCATTTGCTGACAGTCACAAAGTGCTATAGATATGATTCATTGATTTATTATTTTAGAAGATTCATATAACTGCTTCAGTGACAGAAACCTCTAAGTAGGTTTCAATATAATATATAAAATATTCATTAAAATACCAATAAAATCAAACAGTAAAAACAAATTGATGATAATCTTAGATTGAAGTCTATATCCACATACCTGGGAGTAAGTCCTGTTGGCCTCAATGAGACTTTTGAGTAGTCATGAATCTCAAATAAAAAAGAAGTGCATTTCAAACATGGATTGGGAATCACCAGGGATGAGGAAGGGAAGGTGCTGGAGGAACTGGAGGCAATGTTTGCTAAATATTAATATGGATGCCGATAATAAATGTAATAATTCATTGTCAATAAAAAAACAAAAAACATTCTATTGTGTGATAATGCTCATTTCAAGGAACCATACATTTTTGTTTCTTTACCTGCTTTTACAAAGACAAGCAGTCTTTAGCTTAGTAGTATAATTCAGACCCAATGCTAAACCCATCATTCATGCCTAACCATAGTTTAGTTTTGACCTTCCAAACAATCAGTTTTGACCTTCCAAACAATCATGTAAGCTATGATTTAGAACTGTTGTTGTGTTTTGATTTTCTGATTACTCAGCACTCCAGTCTCTAAAGAAGGAGCAAGATCTGATATTAATAGATGTCAATCATTCTGCCAAATTGCAGGCCCCACCTACATTATACATTTAACCGTCAATCCCTATTCCCAGGGAACTCTAGAAATGTAGCCCTATGAGAGTGTGTGTATCCTAACAGGTCTTAGCTCCCTTAAACTACACTTACCAGGATACTGTGGGGAAAGCCATGACTGTTGAAGTGATATGATACTGCTTTACAGGTATAGCACAGATGGAGCCATAGTTAGTACAAACCATGGCTTGCAGATGCATTTCAAACCTTGATTTTCAATAATGATTTGCTGGCTGATCACGTCATGGTTTATCAGTTCAGAATCTCACCAAACAGGAGTGGCTGGCATGGTATGTCTAGCCAGCTTAGAGGGACTGTGGAGGAGCAGAATGGTGGTGAGACCAGGACTATGTGGATGCACTGGGAACAGTGCTGGATTGGCCCTGCCAGGGCATCCACACAGTCTCAACTTCATCATACTCTATTCTGCCCCCTCATTATCCTGGTAAGCAACAGCAATGCCACTATCAGGAGGGTGATAGTGTGGAAATACCCCACTGGAATAGTCACTTCTGCACAAACAGTAGTTTGTTGCTGTTGTTGTTTAGTCGTCTTAGTCGTGTTCAACTCTCCATGACCCCATGAACCAGAGCATGCCTTGGAAACTCTCATTCTTCTCAAAGCTTCTCCTTTTTCATGTCCATGGAGTTTTCTTGGCAAAATATTGGAGTGGTTTGCCAGTTCCTTCTCCAGGTGGATCACGTTTGGTCAAAACTCTCCACTATGACCTGTCCGTCTTGGGTGACCCTGCACAGCATAGCTCATAGCTTCTTTGAGTTATTCAAGCCCCTTCACCACGACAAGGCAGTGATCCATGAAGGGGAAACAGTAGTTAAGCTTCCTTACTCATGGTTTGGGAATATGTGTGGATTAAGACATTGCATTTGATAGAACTTCATGGATTCAGTTGAAGAGGTCAGGCATGTAGACTTGAATATGTTTTGTTTATATCACATTTCGATATGCATTTAAAACAAGTTACTTGCAAGACACATTATAACTGAAGTTAAGCAATTTTTTAAAATCGGATTAATTTTTCTTCAAAAATCAATTAACCAAGAAACCCAAGTGATTTTTATCCACCTTGGGCTAAATGAGTTGAAATGAAGTCAATATCAGAGTTGAGATTAGAACTCAACGTACCCATCCTGTGTCTGGAATAAATCTCTCTCCCTGTCAATTTTCATTAGCACCAACTTTCAGCAAGTTAATTAAAAACACTGCTTTGGAATGGGGGAATGGCAAACATATCTGTATAGCAAGAATTGAATCCTAAGTAATCTGGCACACAGCACTGCCTCATCAACTGAAAGGGAAGCCATTATGAATGGTGTCTCCAGGGATGGGCTACTGCTGGGGCAGGTATCATCTGTGCCAGTCATTAGTTCCAGTCAGTTGCAGAGTGGCAGGAATTATCTCAAGGTCTTGTGAATGGCATACATAACCAGCGACGGTGGTTCTCTTTCTAATTACGTCACACCTGCTTTTTGAAACCCCATCCCAAACCTGAGTGTTCTGAAATTAATGGAGAGGCTTGGAGGATCACCCCATGTTTTGAAATAATGTGTGGAGGTTTCCATGAGGTTGTGTGGCCTAGTCACACCGCCAACACTCTGTGCTGTGGCCATGCCCCTTAGCCCAATTGGGGCTCCCCCTGAGCTGGAAGAGCTCTACAGTGGTACCTCGGGTTAAGTACTTAATTCGTTCCGGAGGTCCATTCTTAACCTGAAATTGTTCTTAACCTGAAGCACCGCTTAAGCTAATGGGGCCTTCTGCTGCTGCCGCGCTGCCAGAGCACGATTTGTGTTCTCATCCTGAAGCAAAGTTCTTAACCTGAGGTACTATTTCTGGGTTAGCGGAGTCTGTATCCTGAAGCGTATGTAACCTGAAGCGTATGTAACCCGAGGTACCACTGTACATAGGTTCATAGAGTGTCTTTGCCTTGGCAAAAAGAGCTTTAGCTGAGCAACGCCCATTCTGTTCTGGAGGGTCTCCCCATCCTCTAGAGCAGCTTTTTGGAGTAGCTAGGGGCTTACATGTATAGCAAAGAATGACATAAAAAGAGATGCCCTAACATGACTTGATAGGTAAGCCACTATTGGATACGAATCAGAGCTTCCAGCTATAAAATTGTACAGGATCTTCTTAAACTCAATTTTTCCCATCTCCACCTCATAAAATCAGAATCTGCCCCCACTTAAAAATGTTAAGGTTTTTGTTTTAAGCTTTCTTTCTTTTCCTTATTTTTTTAAAAAATAAAAAAGTTTTGTTTTGAACTTCTGCAAAGTTTTCTCTCAGCAGCAATCAAGGCTACAAAATGCACACAGCAGTCGATCAGCCTGACATTACCCGAGGCAGATAAAAGCTCACAAGGTAGCTGACTGTACTTTGACCAATTTTGACGCAATTGAGAGTTGCTCTGGCCCTTTCTAAATGCTATTGCATGAACAACATGCGCCTGGAATTCTCTTGCTCCAAATTAATCCCCAAAGTGTGAGAAAATAACCTTCCAAAATATCACTTTGCTTTGAAGCTTTATCTGGCACCTTTGGGTTCTAGCTACGGAAGTGGAAAGCTGTGGTCCTTTTGTCAAGTTAGCCGCAAGTTATACTGAGCGCCAAGTGTTATGCCCCTATATTTGGGTCCAGACTGAACACACCTGACTGTAGCTATGCATGTGGTGCAATGGGGTTGCAGAGCTGCCCGCCTAACACTGGCATCACTCCTGTTTACCTGGGTGGGGCTGAAGTGGTGTAGAGTGGGAGTGCAGGAGAGCACTGGATGGAGGCCACCAGTGTACATGCGAGGCTTGACCCTCGTTCAAACTCTTCCTGAGGAAATGCATGGAGAAAAAGATGGCTGCCCACATAATGCTGTCTTCTTGCAACAACTGCATATTGCACCTGGTTGCTGTATGGAGACCTGATTATGTGATCTCCTGTTCCTGTGCAGCTGGGGCACCTGGTTGTGCTGGTGGTGTCCCAACTGCAGGGAGACCTACACATGAGCAGGAGCTCACACATTGGAGTTTCCTTATGGGGAACAATGTGTTACATGTGGTCGTCGCTGAAAGCAGATGTGACGTCAGGGTAGACCTAAAATCTGCATTTTAGATTCAACAGTAATTCCTGGAGTTCTATAAAGAAGGTGTCCGTAAGCTTTATAGCCACTTCCTTTGCTATATTTAGATGCTTCCCTTTTACAATCAGGGAATTGCTTCCCATTTGTACTCAGGTCATGGTTGAGGCTTCTCACTGGCCTCTGGTTGGCCAAATGTGAGAAGATGCTGGACTATATGGGCTTTCGACTTGATCCAGCAGGGCTTTTCTTCTGCTCTTAGGAATATGCTGGGCTTCAGTTTTATGGAATACTCTTTTCGCACTTACAGCTAGGGACAGAGAAAGAGCAGTGCTGGGCCTGGGAGCCAAGCTTTCTACTTAGAACGTATATCTTCAGCATGGGTAAATCACTCAGATATTGAGGAGATTTAGGTCTAGATATATAAACATTTTTGCTCAATTGACATAAGAGCTTTTCAGATGTTCAGTGTTTGTACATTGTGGACAGGGGGACTAGACTCACAGTTTATCTACAGGTAAATATGCATTGGTTTGCATTATTAATTAGTTTGTCTTAATGTTACATTATGAAACCAGCTCGCCATGTCCCACTACTTTAAGGCTGCTAGAAAGTCTAAGATGATGGAGAATCTGAGACCCTGAGGGCCTTTCTCAGTCTGATTCAAAGATTGCTTTCTGTCCAATATAAGTAAACATTTTTGAGAGAAAAGAATGGCATCCAAAGCTACAAGAACTTACTTTACATATTTGAGTTGTGTGATGTTCCCTCTCCAGGACTGGAGTGATCCATGTGCTGGGGCAGAGCTGCCCTCTCAACATCAGCTTACTTGGATAGGGCTGGGGTGGGCCAGAGTGGCAAATTTGGGGCTGTGCAGGTGCGCTGGTTGAGCCAACCTAACACTCACCCCAGTGCCCCCATGCAGTCACAATCTTGCTGCCACCCTGCCCCATCCAGATAAACTTCAGGGATGCCAGTGTTGGCTCCACTCCATCACATACACTGCTACTGCCCCCTGTTGTGCTGAACCAAAGGTGAACTGTTTTGGAAGCTCTGCAGACGCCGTCTTGGTAGTCAAGATGACCCCACAATTAATTGGTAGGAAGCAATGAGCTCATATATGTTTATATTCACTCGCTTTGATATAAACTAATTAGCTACCTTTGATGTTATCCTTAGCTTCAGGTGCTGGGTTCTGGGCCCAGAAAGGGGAACTATCTGCAAGTTTGGGTATTTGCCACCTATGTCCTCACCTGGTCAGGTGAAGTGATGGGAAGTCCTGGCCAAAGTGACGTATGCTGCTTTGTGCAAAAATAATGTATGGATGTTTGCTTGGATGTGGACAAGCCATCTCCTTGCTGCGGTGTCTGTTCCATGTCTGTAAAGGCTGGGAGACCTAGCAAGGTGATTTGCTGTAAAACTGCACCTTTCTTTAATAAAGCACTAGAGCTGATCAATCTGGCGTTTTTGACATTCTTTTTTGGCATCCCTACACCCAGCTACTCCCACAAGCCAGGTAATCAGCACACCCTTCAGATCATCCAATGAATTTGCCTAGGCTCTCTTCAGATATCCAAATGCATTTTCATTTCGCATGCAAGGTCTGACTACACCCCATGCTTTCACTATGTCATCTGCAAAGTGATAGTCTATTGAGTGTATATAGCCAGTTGTAACTCAGACTCTTAATGTGTTCAGCAAATTTATATGTAGGTATTATATTTGTCTCAGCATACCCCTTAAAAAGCACACAGGTGAGGGGGCTTATCAGAGGAGTTGAAGGAGCATCTTTGTTACAACACATTATCTTTTTAAAATAATAATATTCTTTTCGCAGGTCTGACACATCATATGTGCTGCCTTGTTGACAGCTGTCACAAATTCCTTTTACATTGTCAGAAACCCTTTCCCCCGTCACAATAAATGTTTACATTGGGATGTGAAATTTCTATGATTTGGACAATGTCCTATGAATTATGCAAGATTCTACAGTGAAAAGAGCAATTTAGCATGGAAAAAAATTGCAGCCCTAGACATTGGCTTTGTCTTGTTTGATAAATTCAGTGTAACTACAGTAAAGCTTATCTGCCATTGTCACTAGTGCCCTAGATACACCACAGATAATAGTCTGAGATAAAGGGAAGCAGATTCTCTTATTTAAAAACTCACATGAAAGTTCTGCCTGCCAGATAGTATAGCATAGCAGGCAGATAATTTGAAGCAAAATAATTTGCTTCTTGCAGTGTTTGAGCTAGTCAAGATCTATAGTTTTGCACTTCATCTTTTCCGAGCCTTTTGTATATAAAATTGCACTAGCTGTATTAGGTGAATTGTAGGTCTCATATACATAAAAATAGTTATTTTAATGCTCTTCTCATAGGGATCGTCGCATCATTTTAGGCATATCTAACAATAAATAATAAAGCCTGCCATTCATACAGCTCTGTGGTGAACCACATTTGGAATTTGTTTTTGGAGGAGAGGAGGAAGGAAACTACTTGGGCTGGTGAATACTAAGTGGGAGAGAGAGTTGAAAGGAGCATAGCATGACAATTGGGGAGGTGTTAGGATTTTTTGTCAAGAGAAAGCAGGTGGAGAGTAGAGGGGAGTTGGAAGAGGAAGAGGGTGGAGAGTAGAGGAGATGGACAGGGTGGGAATGGGTTTAACAGATTACTCCTTCTAATCACATTCATTCCATACTGCAATTAAATATCAATCTGTTTTCATTGTTCCTCAAATAAATACCTTGTCCATTGTTACTCCTGGGTAATTGTCAATGAAAGCCACACTAAGCTAAAAAGGGTGCCAACCTTAGCTTCCCCAACCCTTTTCTGCTGCACCTGGAGAACAGCAGCCTTTTGACGGAACCAGAATATTTGGTCAGCTAGCCCCACCCATTATATGCAATAACTTTGCCATAGCTGAAGCTGATTCTGGGGTGGGGTCTATTTGCTGTGATGCCACATCGACAGTGTGTCACCGTTAGTCGGCCAGCACCATATCCACAATAACATTCCACTGACAAAATCAGGCACTTCATTTATTTATGCAGAATGCTTTAATGACACCCTTTATTATTTTTATTTAAGATATTTTAACACTGCTTTTCCAGGCAAGTGCATGTTAAAAGCATCTTAAAATAAAAATATAATATAAAAATAATTCAAAATTTTAAAATAGTACAAAATAAAATTATAATAGTAATAGTAATAGTAAAACTTTTACATAATCAGAAAGTACATAATTGTGGCAGAGTGTCTTCCAGCTAATGAACATCAAGTCTGGAAGGCCAGTTAAAAAAAAAGTAAGTTTTCAAGGCCCTCGAAAAAGCTGGCAGCATAAAAATTTGTTTTATTTATTTCATAAAATGTATATACCGTTTGATTGTAGGAAAAAACCCTCAAAGAGATTTGGCACATGTTCAATGGGGGTCAACAGCCAAGGGGAAACCATAGAGAAGGACTACTCCCTGGTGGACACCCATCTTACTGACCGAGTGTGTAAGTGTACAAATGTACAAGTAGAACCTCTTGGCTCACAACAAGGGTAATTGTATGGAATTAACAGAAAGGCTGGGGAGTGGGTGGTGGTGTGTTACTGTAAAGAGGAAGTCACTGGGAGTAATGGTGAAAATGAAGGAGTGATATAAGGTGTTTCAGGCCACGGTGTAGTTGTGGCTACAGTGTGTAAAGTGATTCATACATCTAAGAACCTAGAACTTAGGGACACAAAAGGAAGGCAGGGGAAGCATAACAAAGATAGCATATAATCAATGAAGATCTAAAATTTTGATTCAAAGCATTTATACATTGGCATAGGATAAAAGGAACTCCAGAACTTTTATTTTTCTGAACTTTTATTTTATTTTATTTTCGTTGTCTCCTTGTTTAAAGTTAACTTCTCTTTAGACTGTCATTCGCACATTACAAGACAGGGCAATTCCCACTCTGAGTGGAAAAGGTGATTGTGGGCGTTAAAAAAAGACACATCTCCTAATTAAGGGTATTCAGCTATATATCTTGCTGTGAATAGAGTAACCTTTCTTGGGGGGAAAAATAGAGCCATTATGCACACATCTGTGATGGAATGGAATAATAGATGTTTAAGAACAAGGTCTTGGATTACTTTGATAAAAATCTGCATTTAATCAAGTTGTTTCAGCAGATGAATTCACCACAAAGATACCGCTTCCACTCACACATTATCTTTTCACATAGCCTTTCTCACAAGAGTCATTCCTGAACAGTCTGCCAGGGATTGTGCTTTATTTAAGAAACCGTTTCTAAGAAGGGATGTGCGTGCCAAAGCAAGGGTGGGAAGAATAGATGGCTTGCATGAGAGCTGAATGGTAGAAGACGAAGCCTTTTTGAATAGCATGGTAACCCATAAATGCTAGTTATTTGTACAACATAAAAGACAGAGAATTAAAGAGGAATGCCATCTTTCTTCCTTTTAAATAGGGGAAAAAATAACTCATCTACTTAGTAGTTACACAAGCTTCTTCCCAGGTAGGAGGGGAAAATGATTCTGAATGCTGTTCTAACCTGGTCAGGGCTTGCATGTGATGCTTTAGTGTAGGGAACCTCCAGCCAACGGAGGACAAATTAGACCTAGCATGGGACCCAATTTGCCCCATGAGGCTGTTCCCCTGAAACCAAAGCCACCTGCCCCACATCTGACACCATACATGATGTCAGGTGTCAGACATGTATGGTTCTACGATATATTTTGGGAAATGGTTTTTTCGTTTGCTTTCTATAGGTTCAGCCACCTCTTGAGATCATGGGATAAATCAGCATCATATAGCCAACATGCTTAAGACTAATTAATGCATGAAGGGGTTAAGACCATAGAGTAAGGTGTCCTGCCAAGCTTAGCTAGGTCACACTCCTTACCTTGGGAGGAGGGGTTACCAAGGCCTCTTTCCATCATGTGAACCAACAAGCAAGGATGTTTGGCATTTGGGTACCAGGTTCCATTTTGAATCTAGATGACTTTGGTGTGACCACCCATTTTGGGGCATGGCTTTAGCTGCCTCTCAATATATCATCACCAAACATTAAATGAGGGTTCATGGGGTGGGGGTGACAGACTTCATTGATGTTTTGATGCAGGGTGCCATTTTGATTCAAGATGGCAGACCAAAACATGACTTAGATTGCCTTCACTTGATTTTTGCCAAGACAGGTCCATAGCTGTCAACATTTCCCATTTTTTAAGGGAAATTCGCTTATTCCGAATAGGATTCCTCGCAAGAAAAGGGAAAAGTTGACAGCTATGGACAGGTCCAAACTTACCAGTTGCACTAAAAATCGGTCATGAGGTAAGAAGGTGGCACCTTTTATGGAACAATAACTGTTGAAAGAAATGGATAATAACAATAAATGGACAGTTCTCACAAAAGAAGAATGTAAGAAGTGGAGTCCCCCAAAGATCAGAACTGGGGCCTGTGCTATTTATCTTATTCATAAATGCTCTGGAGCTAGGGGGTGAGTAGTGAAGTGGCCATGATTACTGATAAATTGTTCAGGGTGATAAGAACAAAAAGATATTTCCAGGAGCCATGAAAGAATCTTTCCCAACTGGGCAAATAGGCATCAAGATGGCAAATGAGATTCAGTGTCGGCAAGTGAAGCAAGCAATCTGAGTGATGCACATTGGGACAAAAATAAATAAATCTTAACATGGACATTTACAGGGTGTGAACAGGCAGTGACTGACCAGAAAAGAAATCTTGGGGTCATGATGGGTTCAATGAAAATGTCAACTGAGTGTGCAGCAGCTTTGAAAAAGGTGAATTCCATATTAGGTACCATTAGGAAAGGGATTAAAAATAAAACTGCCAATATAATAATGCCATTATACAAATTATGGTGTGCGCTTGGCATATTGTGTACAGGCCTGACCATTGCATCTTAAAAAGGATACTGTGGAGCTGGAAAAGGTTCAGAAAAGGGCATGCAAAATCATTATGGCACTGGAACAGCTGCTCTGTGGGGAAAGGTTGCACCATTTGTGACATTTTAGTTTAGGAAAAAAGATGGGCAAGTGGGGATATGAGAGAGGTGTCCAACGTTATGTATGGTGTGGAAAAAGTGGATATAGGTAAGTTTTTCTCCCTCTTATATAATATTAGAAGCCAGGGGTCATCTAATGAGGCTGCGTGTTGGGAGAGCAGGACAGACAAAAGAAAATATGTATTTAAACAGTGCAGAAGGAAACTATAGAATTACAAGATGCCATGATGGCCATCAATTGGCTGGCTTTAAATGGGGCTTAGATGAATTTATGGAGGATCAGGCTATCGGTGACTACTAGGGATGGTGGCTGCCTATTACCTTGGGAATCAGAGGCAGCCTGCCTCTGAAGACCAGTTGCTAGGAATCACAAGTGGGGAGAATGCAGGTACACTTGTCTCCTGCTCTTGGGCTTCCCATGGGCAACTGTTTGGTCACCGATGCTGTACTAGATTAAAGTTACCAGACGTCCCCGGTTTCCGGGGACAGTCCCTGGATTTGCATATCTGTCCCTGGACAAATTCCGTCCCCAAAATGTCCCCAGATTTGCAAATCTGTCCCCAGGAAATGTGGCAGCGGCAGACTCAGCAGCCTGGAGCCAACCTGGTAGCACAGTTGGTTCTGGCTGGCTTCAGGAGCTGCTCACCGCTCACTGCCATGGTGCCCGCCATTTTACCTGTGCCACAGCAGCAAGCAGCAAGCAGTACCTGAAGCCAGCCAGAGCTAACTGCACTTCCAGATTGGCGCCTCCTGGGCAACGGCCACCCGCCCGTGACTCCCAAGCCTCCTCTGATTTGTCAAAACAAAAGGGGAAGGAGATCAGGGAAGGCTCAGGAATCATGGGTGGGTGGCCCGCCGTTGCCCAATTTTTAAAAAAACTCTGCGCATTTATGTTTCACAGGGTGTGAAAGAAGGGCTTTGCACCTTCATACAATATGAATGTGTCCTTGGGCCTAGGGTCTTTTGCCTCACCATCCCCACTACTGACTCCCTGTTGCTACTCAGCTCCCCCCCCCAAAAAAAGTGTCCCCTGATATCCCGGATTCATTGAAAAAAACCTGGTAACCATACACTAGATGGGCATTTCGTCTCATCCAGCAGGCCTCTTCTTATTCTTTGTGTGAATAGAATGAGCAACTGAGAAATCCTGCAGCACGTTGTCTATGCAAATGCTGTTGAATTGAACACCGTGCATCTCCTGTTCATTGAAATTGGGGACCATCTTGTTGGACTGTGCCCCCGATGAGTACATAACCAAAGGAAAACAAATGGTTCCGCAAATAACAAATACATCTGAAAACATTGCCCAGAAACCTCTCTCCTGTCAGATAATTAGAAAAGGAAAATGATGTTTTATTCACCCATCAGTAGCTTAACAAGCTGACTTTAGCTTTGATACCTCGTGAAACATTTAGGCAATCTTGTATTGAGTCACATTGTTTGATGTTAGAAAATAGACTGTTTCTCTGTTCTATGTGGTCTTTTGTGTGTGTGTTTATAATGAAAGTGAACAATGGTGCAGCTTATTCATCATCAGCTCTAAACAGTGAAAGCAGTTACCTTCTAGCAATGCACCATTCAAGGCAGAGCTTTGAAACCGAAAGTTCAAGCTGAGCAGTTTTGTTTCAATCAAGTCGAATAGGTATGTATGTATAGCTTTGAAAAAGGGTCTGATGCCAAGAGGAGAGGAGTATTCAGCACTGAAAAAAACAGAAATGGCTGCTATTTTACTAACCCATTGTACATTTTTCTTTAAAAAGGCAACAACCCCGGGGGGGGAGGGGGAGGTAGGAATTTATCTGTTTAAACACTTGGCAGCCAAAAGAACCATGTCAAGATGTGGTAGATGTATGGTCAGGATTTAGAGAATGCCCAGGCCTTTCTATGCTGCTCCAGTGGTGCAAAACAGCCATTGACCCAATTAGGGCAGATTTACAGTTGCTTTGCATTACTGAAACAGCAAGGTAGCAGGAGCACACTGCCGAAATTGACCTGCACACGCTGCAGCCAAGACATTTCACAGAAAGGAACGGCCGAGTTCCATATATTTATTTAGATTCCTACTGTAAGTGGCTCAGTCGACGATAGCAACCAGCAGGTCCCCAGTGAAGTGTGCTTTGTTCTCAGCAGTTTTGGAATTCACTGGCAGGGTTTGATGGTCCATGTAAGCATCCTACTTTGCTCCCCCCCCCCCGCCAGCTGAAATATTTTATACGTAAGAATGTTATCAACTGTTCTGTATAATGAAATGCCTTCACACACATGGATTCCAACAGCTGCTATGTTAAAACTGAATTCCATTTTACAACAAAGTCATAGGATTCTGACTCTTTTGGGTTGCTTGTCCCCCTCTTTTCCCCATACTCATAAAAGTAGCTCACTTCTGACTATCACTCTTTTTTCTCTTTAAGCCCAAAGTATCTGGGTTTTACAGCAGAGCTGTTTTTGGATTAATGATTCCCAACTGGATTTCTTCACTGAGACTGGGAGAGGTCAGAGCTCCACAGGGGAGGGGCCCCAGCAGCAAGTCAGCTTTGAATATAGGAAGCTGCAAGTTCAATCCCCAGCTTGTGTTTAAAAAGCTGCAAATTCAATCCCAAGCCTCTGAGGTAGTAGGGCTGTGAAACATTTCTGTCGCAGGCTCCAGAGAAAATCTGTCACTCAGGGCTGGTAGTACTGTGACAGACAAGCCATAGTATAAGGCTTGGCATCTGATCTTCCTACAGAGCAGGTTCAGATGTGAACAATCCTAACTTGCTAACCTATGGGTTTGGGAAGTCAGGAATGAGCATTTGGGTGTTTACGTGTTACATTCCATGGGTGTGCAGTGTTTGCACCTGTATACACAAATACTGGAGTTGTACAGATCAACAAGACACAAACATCTCCACCTGCATTACAAAGCAGTACCATCTCAGGACACAGTAACATCACTTCTACCTTTTCCTGTTTCTTATATGGCTGAGATCCTATATCCCAGTAGGTGAGTACAGTGGTACCTCGGGTTAAGTACTTAATTCGTTCCAGAGGTCTGTTCTTAACCTGAAACTGTTCTTAACCTGAAGCACCACTTTAGCTAATAGGGCCTCCTGCTGCCGCCATGCCGCCAGAGCATGATTTCTGTTCTCATCCTGAAGCAAAGTTCTTAACCTGAAGCACTATTTCTGGGTTAGTGGAGTCTGTAACCTGAAGCATATGTAACCTGAGGTACCACTCTAATCTGTGTTAGTCCATGGCAAAAAGACCCACTTAAAACCACAATTGCTAAAAGAATCTTGAAAGCAAAAAGGGGCAGTTAGAGTTTAGTAGTAACCGTCAAATGGAAATTGGTATTTGGATCCTTTCATAACCAAACTTTAGACATGAGTTGTTCCAGGGATCAGAAAAATAATAATAAAAAACGTAATTTGGGCACTGGCCATCTGCTCCTTTAAAGAGATTAGCTATTGCCAAGCCCATGGGCTTTGTGCAATGGTGCCTTTTAAATATCCACAAGCAGGAAGTGAAGCATAACATGGTACTAGGATTTCATGGCCAAAAAAGAGAGATTTGTCCGGGTTTCGATTCCATTGTCCTTGCATCCAAAGGAAAAAAACAACAAATGCTTGCTGAAAACACGATCCTCTTGCACTTTTGAACTTTTTGTGTGCATTTACAAACCAGCTATTTCTCAGGGCAGGTGGGTGGGGAAGAGAAACATAGGCGTGAACTGTGAACCATTTCAAATATCTCTGCTAGAGTCATTCCCTCTAAAGATTTCCTAAAATTTCCTCCAGTAGCCCTGCACATGTTCTCACAGAAAGCAGAAATGTGTGATCTAGGTGCGAATGATAATTTTGCTTTGGAAAGTTGATTTATGTTCACAAGCTCTTTCAGATCACTCAGGTACAATCTGCCGAGACATCCTTCTGACACTATTGAAATGAGTCAGACCTAAGAGCTACTTTTCCAGTGAATGGTGTCCTTACAAAGCAATGCTAAAGTCCTGGTAGTCATGTGATTCACATGCAACAAAGAAGAAAGAACAAGTAAAAGGAACGTGATGATTTCATTAGGTCAACTAAGCATTCACAATGTAGGAAGCCTCTGAGTTGCATAGTATTATTTGGGTACACTTATTTGGGTGGTAACAAGATGGGTAGCTGAGTTAGTCACTGGTGGCAAAAACTTCACTTTACTTCGAAGACTAACAAATATATGATAGAAACAGTTCCCAAATTCCTCCTCCCACCACCACCAACCACTTGAAAATTGCTGAGGGTCCTGCTGGATCACTTACGTAATTCTTGTTCTTTCGCCTATTGTAGCAATTGTTGTGCATTGTGCTAGAAACAGCACACTTTGTAATTGTATCTTAATCACTGCTTTTATTTCTTATGTATTGTGTTTTAGTTTGTTAGACTGTGAATTCCATAGAATTCTTTGTTCTTTTAATTTAGAGAAAAAAGTGTTTTGGATAATAAAAAGTTAAATTTATGTTTTTTGGGGGGAGGAAATCTGGAATCATGCTTTTTTTTTACCTTTTAAATGTGTGTGCTTGTTTAGTTTTTTAGCCTTGGATATGTAGGTATAAAGCAATATATGAATTCTAAAACTTATGTCATGTGGCAGGGCTTAATTTCAAAATAAGAGGTATGGAGTCAATCTGGTCAGGAAATCATAATTGGACCCTCTTACATGCTAACTCTTCCTCTGTCCATACATGTGCAAAGCGCCATCACTATGCATATGTGTAATGACACACTTTCCGAAATCAGAGCTGTACAAGTCCTATTGTGATAGCAATGATAAAAATGACAGCCCTACCAAGTCCAAAATGTTACCAGCTGCCAATGATAGACAGTACCAGGCTAGATGGTCCAGTGATTTAACTCAGCACAAGACAGTTCCATATATTACCCTGCAATGAAATCAAATGATTGACCAACCTGTGAGATGGAGGTCACTGTTCCTTAAACATATTTAAACAGCAAATGTTCTTTTTCCCATGCTGTAATTGTTGGACCCTGTTAAGTCAGAGGGCAAGTTAAGGCCATGTATGGGTTTATGACAAATGGAAAAAAGGAGGGACTGTGCTTCAGCTGGCAGTAGTTTAAAATGACACCCTCAGTGTCTTCTATATTCTGTGGTGAAGATGCGGTTTGTGACCTTGTGTTCATTTTAAATGTTACAAGTATTTCCTTTGGATCTATTAGGATGATTACATAGGCTTCATTTCTCTCCTCTGGGCAAAATAAGCACAGTGACCACTCACAACAGCAGTAATTGATGATAGCGCAGATATCCTAGCATTGCTAATGTAATTAGCACCTGGGGGGGGGGTAGAAAACCACTGTGCTTATTTTGCAAACATTTAAGCTGTTAACAGAATAGTCACAGGGTGTATTCCACACAAACACCCGTTTCTTTCCATCTGACCTCACTGTTTACATTTCCCTCTATATCCCAAAGTTGGGGAATCCGCTCTATAGACCCATGTGCATATATACCGGAGGATCACTTTTCATGCATCTAATGCAAGAAAGGTGATTGACAGATGGCTTCTTTGTTCTAGGAAGAGCCCGGTCACTTCATTTCTGGGAATTACACCCAGCAACAAGAAGCAGGTGGTGGAACAGCACAGTTAGCTCAAATTCCTGATAGTTAAATAAGTTAGGAAATTACCATTCAAGTAGGAAGATATCAGCTGCCTTGGGAAGTTGGCTGTCTTGCTGAGTTCAGAATTCATTGTTTATCCATGTTATCATTTAGCCTTGTAAACACAGTGACATCCACAACGTGAAGGTAAGGAGTGAAACTGCTTACTCATGTTTCCTATTGTCTGCCCCGACCTCCATTGTCGGGCGCAACAATGTTTCAGCACATTGGCAAGAAAGAGAACTTGGAGACTTATGTGGCCCCAGGCAGATACTCAACTGATTTTTCTTCTTCTTCATGTTTCAGAATGATAAATGCATCTCTCTCCCTCCCTCCCCACCCCTCTCTGGCTGCATAATCGGGTAAGAAATGACTGATGGGAAAAGCAGGGAGGGCAATCAATCTGATCATCTAAGGTTATCCAGGTTCCTTGCCTTTCAGGAGGTGCACAGAGTGTCCAGAGGGCTGGCTTCTGCATGTGCTTTCCTGGAAAGCTTTTCTTGATAGCTGTACAGCAGACCCATAAGGATAAGGGCATAAACTTGCAAGCAATACAAATCAGATTGCATTAGCTGCCAATGACAATGCAATTTAGATTAATGCTGCACATGACCCTGGGAGTGGTGATAATTATAATAAGAGTGAAAAACTGGTGGTTGGCAAGCAGAGATGTCTGTCCTTTGAACCATTGGGTTCATGTGCTCACTTAAATACAGACACAATGTCCAAAGCTTAGACTTGTGGATCAAGGAGGGCAGGCTAAAGTTGTCTGTAATCTGCAAACTTTTTAACAGTGTTTGTGATCTATTTTTTTCAGGACTGTCCTCCACATCGGTTTCCTTAATTAAAGAAAACTAAATGCTAATCATTGAGAGACAGTATTGACAAATCACATAATAGGATCAGAAGGTAATTTACCTTCCCTGGTTCTCTCAAACACTTAATGTTGTCCAGCCACTAAAATGTCAGCATCACTGAATTAGTATTACTATAATAATCCCTATTGATAACAGCATTTGCCTCATTTTAACATTTCTTCTTAATGCACTATTAACAAGATTCCCATTATCATGAAGCATCAAGACTTCCCACTTATATGGGAAAAAGTGAAAGGGTCTCTAGGATAACGCATTGTAGTGAACACAAGAAGATTCTGCTGGACCAGACCAATGGCCCATCTAGTCCAGCTTCCTGTTCTCACAGTGGCCAACCAGTGCACAAGTACACTCTCCTCTCCTGCAGTTTCCAGCAAATGGGATTCAGAAGCTATAAAGCCTCTCATTTTGGATGCAGCTCACCCCAGATGGTCACTTCTTGGCCTTATCACAGACTCCTGGCCTTCTGGTCACCTTTTGCTAAGGATTCCCATGGGTGGGGCTTGTGATCCTTCAAATTTTGTTGAACTACAGCTCCCATCACCCCTGATCATTGGCCATGCTTGCTGGAGCTGACAGAGTCCAACAATATTTGGAGGTCCACAGTTTCCCATTCCCACAGTAAGTAAAAGAGGTATTTCTCCCCCCTCCCCAGTTCTGTTATGTATGTCTTAGCTTGTTCTTTCCTGAAATGCTGGCTGCTGTGAAGCACTGAATGAGGGATGCAGACATGTCTCATTTCCAGACTTTCCTACTCTCTGAAGTATCTGAGACCATGGCAAACGTTGGCTTTCTGTTGGGGTTGAACTTTTTTTGATGTTCCCTTGAATCTGATCCCCAGGTGTTCTATTATTATTATTAGATTCATTAACTTCCTTTCCCAGGTCCCAGGGAGGGTTACAGCAATATAAATACAGCAGTAAAAACAGTTTAAAGCAAGCTATGTGGAGCTGTTGATCTTGCTAAAACTAATTTGACTGACTAGGGCATAATCCCATTAACCATTTTCTATCGATAATCATTTTATTGTCTTTAAAGGGCAGTTAGAGCATGTTCTTGGCAACACGTCTGCCAACATCCAGGTATGGAGGGCAGTGGAGAGAAAGGAATAAGAATAGCCTAGCAAAGGAGATCCATGTGAGTCAACCCAGCAGTGCCACTTGGTTTTGAACAGAATTTTAACCTTCTGTGTCTCCATGACTGGCACTTTAGTTCCTTTTCAAGTTGCCTATCAGGTTTTTACAAAAGACAGCATTCGAAAGGTCAAGGATCAGCTCCCAAAGGAGCAGGGGGGGAGAAAAAGAGATTGTCAAAGGTTTGTTTTATCCTCATTTTATTTCCTTCAACACATACACATAATGCTCATCTCAAATCAATGGCACAACAAGCTACATGAGTGTGGCCAAACTGTGTCAGAAAGAAAGAAAGCCCCTTTGGGTATCTGTCAAAGGTAGATAAAATCTATTTCTGGATATAACTCCATGCCAGTTGGAATGTTTGAACTTTGTGTTCATTGGTTAATGCTGAGTGTTCTTATACCAGTGGCAAATGCCTATATATAAAGCATCCACTTCTGTTATCTCTTACTCCTTTTATTCCAGTAACTGGCATGCTGCAGGAGCATGTCCTTCAAATTTCACCTCTGTGAGGACATCATTCCTGCCAGAAACCCACCTCCCAAATAGCCTTGCAGTGAGAGCCGTCTATGAAATCAGCCAGAGAACCTGAAGTACTTGCAATATGGTGAGGTGTCTGGCAACAAAGTAGTTACATGGGAAGGGTCTACCTTACTCCCAGTAGGTGTGGTTGGTTGGTGGGAAAGGAAAGACAAAAGGGTGTGCAAATCCCCTACCCACCATAAATCCTGCAGTTAGCAGTGGATATACTGGTAAAGAAGGATCAGACACATATATCACCTATCCTGAGCTGTTTCCTACTCCCACCAGTAACCATACCAGTTAGGCTCAACTAGCTATACACGGACATGATTCAAAGGACCAGCATGGTTGTTATTGTTCAGAAACACAAACACCCCAGTCAAGTAGAAGGCAAAGAGGCAGCTTATAGCCTACCTCCAGATATCCCATGGGGTCAGGTTAAGCATGAATGTCACTAGGATGCTTCACAGACATGGCTACAAAACAATGTGTGCTCTTGCCTTGAATGGGACTATCCTCCCCCCCCCCAAAATAATAATATTTATTACTTTTAAAAGGAAAAAAGACAGAAGACAAAAAACAAAAGAGAAAAAAAAGACAATACAATACAATACAATATATAAACAATACAAAACACAACCTAAACCCATTAAACTAAACACATTAAACTATACTAAACCAAACCCACTCCCTAACCCTAACCCTAAATAAAACAAAACAAAAACTATTTTTAAAAAAATACATTCCCCCTTTTCGATACTCTTTCTTTCATTCCCTTGTTTCCTCGACCTCCTCCCACCTCCCTTTTTGTATTCCACTTCTACTAGTTATTTCAGCAAATCTTTTCCATCTTTCTCTATTCTCTATCATATTATAAACAACATATTTTTTTAACCTTATTTTAACATTAAAACTAAAATACTTATATATGCTTAACTCCTTATAACATTTCTGCTAAATCCATAAAATATCAATCCACCATTTTTCTATCACTCATTAATTTTGCGATATTTCTATATATAAACTTTAAATTTTCCAATCTTCTTCCATCAACTCCTCTCCCTGGTTTCAGATTCTGCCAGTCCTTTCCATCAATTCCATATAGTCCATCAACCTTGAGATCTTATGTCCGAGGCTCTTAACTCTTTTCCAGGTCCCTTCTGCAAATCTTCTTCATATTGTTTAATGCTAGAGAGCAAATCTCGAGAGAACTCCATCCTGACAATACTTTTATTCCTTCTGGACAGTTCAGCCAAATTTCCATAGTTGAAGCTAGGGTCTATACAGTGTTTCAGGAAAGTATTTCAAGATTCCTCCAAATCCAAAGGCCCCCAAAACTTCAATCTCCTCCAAATCCAAGTCCATGTCCCAAAAGTCAATTAATCCCTGGATAGAGGGATCTTTCCAACTTTCCTTCTTCAGTCCAAGCCGGGATCCAATTCTCAAAATCTGGCTTTTTCTAGATTCAATCATAAAAGGTCTCAATTTATAGTCCTCAATTTGCTTCTGTAAAACTAAGGATCCCGCTTGTGTTATTTTAGGTTCAAAAACAATGACTTTCTCCTTTTCCTCCACCATTTTTTCTGCCAAAGTAGGTTCCTGTGCCAGGTCCTGAATTATTTCTGTGTTGGTGCTCGCTTTTTGTCTCAAATTAGTCACTTTCTGTTCTAAATTATCAATTTTAAAAGTCATGTCATCCGTCTTTTTATGAAGCTCTTCCAGCAAATAGTTTATCTTACATAATGCAGTCACAATAACTTCTCCCATCAACATTTTGAATGGTCCAAGGTCAATCTCTGGTTCTCAGAATCCTTATCTTGCAGCTGGAGACCTCCCAGTTACACACCTATAACAATTTCAAAGGCTCCCTCTAGAGGGAAACAGTCTCTACTTGTATCAGTTCTTTCAAGCACAACTCAAGCAATAAACATAGTTTCGATTTTCAGTTACTTTTTCCTCCATTTTAAATGCAGAAGAGGACAATGGAAACAGTATCTTACTCTTATTTTAGCTAGCTGTCAAATCCGTTCTGTCAATGAACTTTCCCCAAACGTCATCTGGCAGCCCGTTCCCAGGTTCGGAGCTGTGGTAATTTGATTTCCCCCTCACTCCTGCAGGCTTACTAAGTTCAAAATTTCCCCCCTCTTCACCTGCTTCCAAGGGGTTTTTTGTATTTTTAACCAATGGAGATTTAATCCTTTGTCAAAAGCTTTCAAAGACTTTAGCTTTTAATGTCTTTGCTTCAGTCAATTTACAAAAGCAGAAGGCGGACTTCCTGTTTATGACCTTCCCGCTTCGGCACCAAATTAAGGTATTTAAAGATCCACTTTTCCGTTCTACTCACGGGTAGTTGTTTAAAATCCAATTGTCCACAGGAAAAAGTCAGCGCTCTCCAGCAACAGCAATGCGGCTTCACTCCGTGAAAGAAGCAGTCGATTCAAAGCACCGCGCCACTCACCCCACGTCGCTCCGGATCCCCAAAACAGGGTTTCCCCGTGAGTAGGGGAGGTACAAAAGGTGCCAGCCGAATCCCAGGTTCACAAGCTTCTCCCGCTTGTGATTTCAATGGGTCTCTGCCTTCGCCGTGGCGGTCAGACCCTGTTTTCACGGAGTAAGTTCCTCCCGATCGGAGGAGCTCAGCCATTGCCGGAGGCGCCAACCTGGAAGTCCCTGAATGGGACTATCCTTTCCTCACAGTCACCCTGGCATAATATACACATGCACTGAAAGAGTGTATCACTCTTCATCCTCCTGAATGGCGAATGCATATGAGTAAGCAATGAATAGCCTCTTCATTGCAGTTCTTTTTCAGTGTCTGGCAGTAGATGTTCCCAGGTCAACTCTTAGCTGTACAGCCACACGTGGAGCAAGTCATGTGAGTGCTGATGTCATGTGCTCGTGAGCATGAATAGATTTTTGCATCTCACATGGCAGTTGCATGTCACATAGCTTGCAAAAAGTCAGTCAAAAATCCACACTTGCAGCAGCGACACCCTTGGCTTAAAAGACATACAGTGTGGTAAAAAGGACAGCATGATCATATTCCAAAGTATCTGCTACACACTGGGGGTTTTCACAGTATTTTTGGTGTATAAATGTGTGCAGTGGGGCTTTCCCCCAATGTTTTGGTGCTGCAGCTTCCCATAGGTTTGGGGATAAGAGCTTTTCAAGATGACAACCTTACCTTCCTTCCTTCCTTTCTTTCTTTCTTTCTTTCTTTCTTTCTTTCTTTCTTTCTTTCTTTCTTGGCTAGCTCACCAAGACCTGCAATAACAACCATTTGTCACTTATTATATGACCCATAGATATTCTTCCTGTTTAATAAGTTCTCTGCTTATTTTGGCCTCCCCACTTCTCGCATGATGCTATCTTGGCTTTATTTTTTAAGCAACTGGCAGATCCAGAATGGAGAGTACAAAGATGGTGAAAGGCTCCTGAATTAAGTTTTGGCAGTTGGAGTCAGTGCCAGGGATGCCAGGAACTGTGTCCTTGAGAGCCTAGTTACAGATAGGTAGCCGTGTTGGTCTGCCATAGTCAAAACAAAACAAATTCCTTCCAGTAGCACCTTAAAGACCAACTAAGTCAGTTCTTGGTATGAGCTTTCGTGTGCATGCACACTTCTTCAGATACCATGCACGCACACCATGCATGATACCAGATACCATGCATGCACACTTCAGATACCATGCATGCACACTTCTTCAGATTCTTCAGGTATCTGAAGAAGTGTGCATGCACACGAAAGCTCATACCAAGAACTGACTTAGTTGGTCTTTAAGGTGCTACTGGAAGGAATTTGTTTTGGCTTGAGAGCCTAGTGTGGGTTTTGCTTCACTGTTACTGCAGGTTTGGTCCAGCATGCAACTGTGATAGAGTAACTGTCATAGCTCTGTTCCCAAGCCACGGACTGATTCCTCAAACTAACTCATCTGATAAGGAATGTGTTAAATGAAAATTTACAGAGTTTCACAAAGGCAGGCCTACTAGAACAGATGGTTCCATGAGGGAGGTCTCAATCCATTCCTTAGCAAACCTCAACTTGTGCATAAATGAAATACTGAGCAGGTCTCTCTCTCTCTCTCTTTGGCCTTGATGGATAGCTGTATTTTGATAGATACTGGTTATCTTTAGAGTACAGTGGTACCTCTGGTTATGAACTTAATTCGTTCCGGAGGTCCGTTCTTAACCTGAAACAGTTCTCAACTTGAGGTACCACTTTAGCTAATGGGGCCTCCCGCTGTTGCTACTGCACAATTTCTGTTCTCATCCTGAGGTAAAGTTCTTAACCCGAGGTACTACTTCTGGGTTAGCAGAGTCTGTAACCCGAAGTGTTTGTAACCCGAGGTGTTTGTAACCCAAGTTACCACTGTACAACAGGTGTAAATTGAAAGTGACTCTTGGAATCAGGACAATCACAGCCAAATAGAATACATATCAAAAAGGCAAACCTAGATGACTTGTGCTTTATTCTAGAGAGATTTGAGAATCACATTTCCAGGATACATTTCAGCATATCTAGTGTGCATTCCCAGGTGTGACAGCCTCCCCAAAATTTCTTTTCAATTCCTTTTGACATCAGATGACTTCAGAGCAGGAGTACAGTTACATAATCTAATTATCTCAATATTAATTTATTACTGTCATTTATGTGGAATGTTAATTATTACTCAAATGGATAACCATGTGGCTGTCACAACTTTTAAGAAGTAATTTCAATTTGAACTTGACATCAATATAAACATGACAATAGCATTTTGCCATTACATATTGCCATCATGTACTTTCCTTTTCTCATGGGAGCTGACAGAATATGATTCATAATGATAGCTTTAATATACATCCATGCATAACAATAAGGATTTATAATAATATTAACATACATAATGCCATCTGTATTGGATTTGTCAACATTAATAACCAAGATTTTTCCCTTTATGCGGCATACATTTTCACGTGTCTGTAATTGTCTTCATTAATACACATTTATTATTACTATGAAGCTCATGTGCCAAACCCCCTTTATTATGCAAATGAGGCTGCAGCACACACTCAAAGGCAGTGGCTCTCAATACATCACTTTTATCTTTTAATAAGTCTTATAAAAGGCAAGTCGGTTAAAAACTCAGCCCTATTAATTAAATTTGGTTTTGCACTGCTGAACTAAAAATGATCCTGGTGTAAGGCTTCCACAGAGCCATTGGTTATATATCCCTCTGATTTATCTGTATAATATCTCTCGGCAAAAACCATACTGAAAGAATATCAGTCTCTGCCGGCAAGTAATGAAACGAAGGAAATGCACATCTAAAGATGGAACCCTCATCTGTCTGCCCCATCTATTTTGACATCCAGTCACAAGTCGGCATTTTGACGTGGTTGAAAAGGCACTTGCAGATGATGTGCATGAGTTAGAGGGCATGTGGCAGATTTCACTCTTTACTGAGAATTTCCACAAACTTAGCTTAACAGGTTTTCTATTTTAAAAAATCCAGCTATTTACAGTGCAGTTGTTTAAAACAAGAGCAAAGAGAACAATGTCGCTGACATCTGTGAAAAAGCTCCAGAGCAATAAAGGTGTCGACTTGTGATGATGAGATCTAAACCAATGGCAACGTCGCTCCACAGGGAGGTCTTCATAGGCTCTACATCTTCCATTGACCTGAATCATCAAAGACCTTATCCTTTTTACATCAGAGTTCAGGCTTCCAGACTGTGCTCCTTTTAAACAAACAAGAAAGCAAAATCAGCTGAACAAATTAGGAAAACAATCCTGTCAAGCTGAAAACACAAATGCCAGAGGACTACTGCAGGCCTTGTGCAATTGTAAAGACAAATACGATTATCCCTGCACTTTACACTCTAGGCTATTGCAAACAGGGCTGCTTCTCATGCTTCCTTTCTTCAGGACATGGGTCGCCAATGTGGTGTCCATCAGATGTTGTGGACTATGACTCCCATTGACCCTAGCCAACATGGCCAATGGCCTGCAATGATGGCACCTGTAGTCCAAACCACTTGGATGGCACTATGATAGCTATTCATCCCCTAGAAAAGGTGATTTCTACACTGAATTAGTCCATTGTCTGAATGCAAATAGTTTGCCAATAGCAGGGGGAGAAACAAGGGTCACACTAGAGATTGCATCACTTAAAGAAGCATTACTTTGAAGTAAGGAACCTGGAGCAAAAATCCTACTCCTCTCCCTTTCTTGGCAAATGGTTTGCTAAAAGACGAGCAAAATTGGAGGTTGTGCTCCAGGCTGCCTCTTTTTAAAATGGTAGCTGCCAGTTTAAATGTGGTGGACATTTTTCTCCATGATTGTGCCTGTCCTGACACATCACTGAAATGAAGGCTCTTTGCAGAAACAGGACCCCATCTTTTGTGAAACAGGACCCCATCCCTCTTATTTTGACTCAGGGCTAGTTACTTATTAGTCAGGAAATACAGCCTAGAGGTTTGGGAGGCAGCTCCTTAAAAACATCAACTCAACATTGAAAGCACCTACCTAAGAGAGGGTAGTGATGCTATTTGCATTTTGAATTGCTTTCTTTAAAGTGGAAGTTGTCACTAGTGGTGTGCATCAAATTTGTACCAATCTCAAACTGAAGAGGGCTTGTCTGAACTCATAAGAACATCTGAAGAGTGCTACTGGATTGGCCCAATGACTTAACTAGTCCAGCATCCTGTTCTCACAGTGACCAACCAGATGCCTGTGGCAAACCCACCAGCAGTACCTGAGCACAAGAGCACTCTGTCGTCCTGTAGCTTTGAGTGACTGGCATTTAGAAGTGATGTTGCCTCTGACCGAGGAGGCAGAGCATAGCCACTGTGGCTAGTAGCCACTGATAGCCCTCTGCTCCATAATCTCAGGTGAAATCTCTCTGAAGTGCCCTGATTTGAAGTGGATACATCTGAAGTGGTTGGGGAAGGCAACATGTCTGCAAAAAATAAAAGATTAATTCCCAGGCTTGGCATACAAGGAAAATGTCTGGGTGGGTAAAAGCTCTTTTGCGACTGGTAGGACTCTCTTTGACACACCTCCTCAGTTACACTTCCAAGAAACAATGGTTTAGACTTGGGTCTCATCCCAAGGTAAAGGGGCATGGTCTAAACCACCGAGCCTCTTAGGCTTGCCAAGTTCGAATCCGTGCAATAGGGTGAGCTCCCGTTGCTTTGTCCCAGCTCCTGCCAACCTAGCAGTTCCAATGCGAGTAAATAGGTAAGGCTGTTGCAGGACAGTAAACAGTGTTTCCATGTGCTCTGGCACTCATCACGCTGTTTCATGCATCAGAAGTGGTTTAGTCATGCTGGCCACATGACCCCAAAAAGCTGTCTGCGGACAAACGCCAGCTCCCTCAGCCTTAAAGCGGAGATAAGTGCCGCTTTAGTGCCGGTCAAATTTAACCACCAAGGGGTCCTTTACCTTTACCTTTTACCTCATCCCAACATCTCCCACAGTGGCACCCAAAGACACCCAATTTGCTTACAGAATACATTTACCTTTCTGCATCCTTCCCCAGCACAGTCCTCTACACGCCAGAGTTTTTGCCTGCATAGTTTCCTGTTGCATTTAAAGTGCTTGTTTGATTTTCCCTCTGAAATCCCTTCCTTGCTTGCCTTATCATCAATTTATATTTGCTCCGTGCAAGCTAATGCTCCACTTATTTTCTCATTTGAGCAACACTTCCGCTTTTTTAAAAAGGAAATCTTCTCACCTTTTATGGTTTCCTTGACACTGCTATTTAAACACACTGGCATTTTCTAAGGCTTCCTCATCCGCTTACTGACCTGTAGCATACATTTTATCTGAACCTCTATTATAGAGGTTTTTAAATAACTTCCACGCTTCCTGAAGAGATTTGGCCTCCTTCAACTTCCTTAAGTCCGCACAGAGAGTATAATGTGTTATACGAACTCAGTCAGCTTTGGAAAAATATACAAACAGGAAAATAAAGTTGATAACCAGTACTAAAAATGGTTAAACCATCTACCCCACCATTGCCAATGTAATAACTAACATTTCAAGTAATGTTTAACTCAGAGGTAGCTAACCCACAGCCTGCAGGCTGGATTTGCCCCTCCCAAATGATGGTTCATGGCTTTCCTGGTTCCCACCCTTGGACACCGGCTCAGGTAATCCTCGAAGTTTTCTTAATGAAATCAGCACATTATTTCTGCATCAGCTCAGACTACAGGTTAAATGTTTAAAAGGTACCATGACAAAGTCTAGGATATATGGCTAGTCATAAGAAAAGACATTTTTCCAACATCTGACATACCTCTCCTGCTCTGTTTTTACAGCAATGGGGCTTGTGATTCCCAACAACCGGTATAAGAGGCTTAATGCCTCTGGCAGTGGATGCTTGCAGCAAAGGAAGTGTGGAATTCTGTTAACACAGGCTGGAGAATGACCAACGTATAAAGTGTAAACCTGGCCACATTCCCAGCTCTATTAAGTTTCAAGTACACATGGAAGTACATTTAAAGCGCCATTACCAAAGCAGATTCTTAGGTGATTTGGCTCCGTTAACAACAGATTTCATATTACGCATATGATCAGAAGGTGTGATGGGGAGAATAGCAGGGGTGCTATCTCAGAATGAAGAAGAAGAGCCACATATTTGGGTGATTAAAACAAGAAGGGATTGAGAGGAACTACAAAAGAATTTGCAAGCTGTGTGAATGGGTATTGCAATGGTAAATGCAATGCAATGTAAGCTAGTGTAAAGTGATGTGCATTGGGACAGAAAATCACATGCACGCATGCGTGCACACACACATGCATATGCTCATGGGGTGTGAACTAAAAATGATTGACTAGGAATGAAATCTTGGGGTTGTAATGAACAGCTTGTAAAGATGTCGACTGAGTGTACTGCAGCTGTGAAGAAGGCAAATGCCATCCTAGGGATCATTAGGAATGGAACTGAAAATAAAAGTGCCAATATCATAATGCAAATCTGTGGTGTGAGCACACTTGGAATACTGTGAACAGTTCTGGTCACCTTAAATAAATAAAAAAAAGCTACTGCAGAAAAGGTTCACAAAAGAACATCCAAAATGATCAAGTGGGTGGAGAAACTCTAGAAAGATGAAAGGTTACAACATTAGGGCCTTTTTAGTTTAGAAGAGAAAGCATGCAAGAAAAAAAGGAAGTACTTCTTCACTAAGTGAAGCTACAGAATTAATTTCAACAAGATGGACCATTTGCCAGTGTAGATGGTGAGTTAGACAAGTTCATGGAGGATATTAGTGACTACTAGTCCTCATAATGGCTTTATATTACTTCTAGGATGAGTGGTGGTAAGCCTCTGAATAGCAGTGCCAGGGGAGCATAAGTAGGCAGGACACAGTTGCAATCACGTCCTGTTTGTGGGCATCCCAGAAACATCTGTTTGGCCACTGTGTGAACAGGATACTGGACTAAATGGCCCTTTGGTCTGATGCAGGAGGGATCCTCCTATGTTCTTAAGTGCTGTCCCCCCCCCCCCCGATAACACATGGTGGGATCTATTAGGGGAAGTTGATGGACTGTACCACCAGGGATGAACAAACGCTAACTGACGCCTGGGGAGGGGCAAACCGCCGGCTGTGCATGTGTTGCACCGCTACATGGATGCATGTGTGGTGCATGTGTGGTGTCGCTATGTACAGCGCATGCGTGCGACACCACATCTGCATTGCACATAGCGGTTTGCTGCCGCCCGAGCATTCTATAGACAGTTGTGGGATCCTCTGCTCGCAGCTGCAGCGGCAGCAGAGGGATCCTCCACTTGTGGCTGTAGCGGTGATGGAGGGACCTCACCGCAGTCCGTATGGTGCTTGGCTGGCACCGGCGGCAAACCGCTATGTACAGTGCATGTGCATGCTTTGTGCTTAGCGGTATGCCACTGGCGCCGTTCAAACGCCGTACTGACGGTGGCGGGATCCTCTGCTCGCAGCTGCAGCCACGAACTGAGGATCTTCCACATGCAGCTGTGGCAGCGCGATGGCTGCTCACACCGCTGAGCCTTGAGGCGGCGGGGCAAGCACCCCGCGGGGTGCCTTCTTGTCACCCCTCCAGACATGGCACCCAGGGTGCACTGCCCCCCCCCGCTCCCCCTTGTGATGCCACAGTGTACCACACAGCCCATAGAAGGTCAGGGCTGCACTAAGACAGGCAGAGAATGAGTCAGGGGCAGAAAGAGTAGTGCCACCGGTTATGCAGATAAAATATAAAGAATCACTAGCTGAAGTGTCCCTGGGTACCTCCTAGGCAGGGGTCAGCAAACTTTTTCAGCAGGGGGCCGGTCCTCTGTCCCTCAGACCTTGTGGGGGGCCGGACTATTTTTTTTTTGGAGGGGGGAATGAACGAATTCCTATGCCCCACAAATAACCCATAGATGCATTTTAAATAAAAGGACACATTCTACTCATATAAAAACATGCTGATTCCCGGACCATCCGCAGGCCGGATTTAGAAGGCGATTGGACCGACTCCAGCTCCCGGGCCTTAGTTTGCCTACCCATGTTCCTGAGTTATCCTACCTGATAGGTGTTATCAGCATTGTCAGTGGCTGACATTGAGGGTTAGGGTATGTACACATGTTGGTGGAGAATAGATGCTGTATGTCCCCTACAAAGAGAAAAACTCATCTGTGTTGAAAGCTCTCTTTTTGTGTTGTTGACTGCATCAGGTTACAAGGCTGGAGTAGTTTCCCTAGGTTTAATGGGAAGCTATTCAAAGCAATCAAGATTCTTAACTTGGGGTGGGAGGAGAAATACGGTTTCATTTTCTTAATCATTTGGAGTTAGATTCGTAAGTTCTAAATTGCAGAAGAGCTCAAAATGTTTCCATTAATACCACAAAGCCAAAATGTTAAATGTATGATTTATGTGAGGTAATTATGAATGACTAGAGGGGGAATTCTACACATGAGACAGCTTTACCTCAAAGAGGTGTTTCTGTCTTCAGATCAACCATTTTACTATGAGCGGGACCTCTGTAATTGAGCCTGAATATTATTGTAGACTTCAGTAACATTTCAAGGACCTTATTTCGAAGTGAACAGTGTGCAGATTGCAGCTCAAATGCTGTGCAAGATGGGAGTTAACCTGGGAGAAGCCACTTGAATTGCTAATGGTCTGTTTTTAGAATAAAATATATGGAACTATAGTTAAAGAACTTGTGGAGCAACTACTGCCAAGAAACAGGCTCCATCTACGGTTGTGGATAGTGAGCGAAATAGCATAGAAAAAATGTTTGCAGTTAATGTATCTGAACATTTAAAAGATTAAACCAAAGTTAAGATGCATGCAACCTGTTTTTGTTTTCGTTCTGCCGTGTGTTTGAAAATGGGTCAAATCCTGCCAGTTTGGGTCTCTCATGTCTCTAATTACATGGGGAGCCTATTGGAATAAAGCTTCAAAACATACATGTTTCGATCATACTATATTCAGAGAATCAAAAACAATATCACAAAATGTGCAGATTTATGGTGCTAATGTGAAGCCTATAAACTGAAGGGTTCTTTAGTTTGAGAAATCCAGATGCTCTGATTGCCTTGTCTGCAAGTAGAATAGTTAGCAAAGGGAAGGTTTGGAGAACTTAATGAATGTCTAGAAATTGGAAAATCCTTTTGTCCCGAAAGCATTTGTAAATAACCACAGAGCATATGTCTCCACTCTATAACATGCTGAATGTAGTCACCAACATAATCTGGAATCATGAGAGCTGTAAGGCTACCAGGGACATTCAGCCAAGGAGCTCCCATTTTATCTTCATAGAATCCCTCTGAGGTAGGTTAAGTGACTTGTCAAAGCCCACTCAGATTCATGGACAAATTTGTGGAGGATAAGCCTGCTAACCCTGATGGTTATGCTCTTATCTCCAGAGATTGCATGCTTCTCAATAACAGTTGCTGAAAGCCACAGGGAGAGCACCTGCTTACATGCTTCTCATAAGCATCTGGTTGGCCACTAGGAGAACCAGGACACTGGACTAGATGCATCTTCAACCTGGGCTCTTCTTATGTTCTTATGGTGGGCAAGGATTTCAACCCAGGTCTTTCAGGTCCAAGTAGGATAGCCATGTGCCAAGTAGGATGGTCAAGGGATGTCAGAGGACAGTCATCTGTGTCATTTATGTGAAAGGCTCTCCATCCATGTGTGGTTTAAAGATAAAGCGCCGTAAGAATGGAGACCAGGGTCTCCTTTAAAATTGTCCATCCACAGTTAGCATCTAAACAGCAGGCAGAGCAGACATAGGTCACCCGTTCATAGTCTTCCCCATTATGGTGAGATTTATTGTAAAGATAATGGTAAAGGTACCCCTGACCATTAGGTCCAGTGGCAGACGACTCTGGGGTTGTGGCGCTCATCTCGCTTTACTGGCCGAGGGAGTCAGCGTACAGCTTCTGGGTCATGTGGCCAGCATGACTAAGCTGCTTCTGGCGAACCTGAGCAGCACACGGAAATGCCATTTACCTTCCTGCTGGAATGGTACCTATTTATCTACTTGTACTTTGTGCTTTTGAACTGGTAGGTTGGCAAGAGCAGGGACCGAACAATGGGAGCTCACCCCGTCGCAGGGATTAGAATCGCCGACCTTCTGATCGACAAGCCCTAGGCTCTGTGGTTTAACCCACAGCGCCACCCACGTCCCTGTAAAGGGAGCCCTGACTGTTAGGTCCAATCGCGAACGACTCTGGGGTTGCGGTGCTCACCTGTTCATAGTCTTCCCCACTATGGTGAGATTTATTGTACAGTATTACTATTTAAATAAATCTCACAATTCTTTCTTAATTTGCATCTATATATATAAATTAGCACATGCAAATCTGTGTCCTCTTTTGTTCTTTTTTTAAAAAAATAGTGATGTGTAACTGGCCACCCTAGGTTCCAGTTGAATATTTTGTGCAGTATGTCACACTGCCTTTTTAACTGTCCTGATCTCTCCCTTGTTATCTGATTTTCAACGCAGAAGCCACTGCCTGTTATTACATATTTCACAGAGGCATAATTTCAAGCCACACTTGATAAGAATCACTTCCTTACAAGGCTTCCCTGAACTCTTGGGCATAGGTTTTATCGCCCCTGACTTATGCAATTGCAGTTTAAATTATAGCCTTAAACTGAAAGGGCAAAATATTAATAAATATAATTCTGCTGCTGAATAAAAAAGTGTTGAAGCACCAATTTATACACAGAAAAGGGAGGGATTTGAGAATAGTGAATAAATAACTGCGATGACATTTAATTCTTAAATCACACCATTGTGCATAACACGATTGAAGGAGATTCCTGATCTGAATGGGAAAGGGGCCTCTGCTGCTCATTCTCAGATTTTCTTTGCATTCGACATATTTCTAAATGGCAGCTCTTATATGCTACAGAGCTAACAGAGAGCTGGGATTTGGTTTACAGCTATCAAAATAAAATTTCAAAGGTCTCCATATCCAATCTCCTCTGCAACGATTCCCATACCGCAAATAAAACCACAGCCTTGGCTTTTGTCAGACTAAAATATATGAAGAAGCTTCTTTTTCACTGGGTAGTAATGGGCTAGCCACTTTCTCTCAGCAAAACCTACTCTAGAGGGTTGTTGTGAGAATTAAATACATGTGTGTATGCACTTTTTGGAGGAAAGGTGTGATAGCATAAATATCTACAACACAGATGTTTCCAAGCATTATTTTCAAAAACCACCTGGAAGGATGCTGATGAAAGATGTCCTGAGAAGTAACTTCCATGAGAGTGCCTAGCTTTCTTTGGGGGAAATCAATGTGCTTGGAATGTATGGTCTATATGCAGCCCTAGACTAATAATGTTGATAAGAATTTGGATTTTTCCTGTTACAAACCAGTAATATTTTACTAATTTTTTTTGATAAATGGGCAGACTGTTAGAAGGACAGAACCATATATCTTCAAAGTTCTCTTTTCTAGGAGGAGTTGACCTGAAATCCAAACCATTAGGAACATAGGAGGTTGTCTTGTGATGAGTCAGACAATTGATCCACCTGGCTCAGTATTGTCTACACTGACTGGAAGTAGCTCTTCAGGGTTTCAGAAAGAGGTTATTTCCAGCCCTATCAGGATATACCACAGATTGGACCTTCAGGTCAGTAATAGACATTAGGATTACCACAATCAAGGACAAAGGCCTACTTAGAACCATGTCAGGATTCATTATCGAGGGTAGACAGCCAGTATTTCTGTCAAGGTAGATAACACCCTGGGACGCGGGTGGCGCTGTGGGTTAAACCACAGAGCCTCGGACTTGCTGATCAGGTCGGCAGTTCGAATCCCCACGACAGTCCCTGCTCCTGCCAACCTAGCAGTTTGAAAGCATGTCAAAGTGGGAAGGTAAACAGCGTTTCCGTGCACTGCTCTGGTTCACCAGAAGCGGCTTAGTCATGCAGGCTACATGACCCAGAAACTGTATGCCGGCTCCCTTGGCCAATAAAGCGAGATGAGCGCTGCAACCCCAGAGTCGGCCACGACTGGACCTAATGGTCAGGGGTCCCTTTACCTTTACTTAGATAACACCCTGGGAACATCTTTGACTGGCCAACTAAACCAGGTGAGGGTAGCCAATGGGTCTCAAACCCTCAGTGAGTTAGGGGCTTCCTCTGTGTGAGAAGACAGGCTCTGGAGGATTGAGTGGACGAGGCCAATAGTGGGTCCAACAGTCAAGAAGGGAACTTATACACCTCCTTCTGGCAACTCCTGCAACTGAGCTGGTGCCAAATGTATTGCTCTGCTTTCATTTAGCAAATATCAGCTAGGCTGAGAGGGGAGAGGGGTCTTGTTGTCTGAGCAGCCCAGGACCTCCACACACACTGACCAGGCTTGGTCACCAGGGAGGTCACTTTGGTGCTGCTAATGCAGTTGTTTGACTACACCACTGGAGGCACACTTAATTGTCTCTTAACAGATGCCAACAAAGCCACAAATCCAAGGAGTGAACTTGGCAACAACAACAACAAAACTCCTGAAGGGATAAGCATCAGGCCTGTCATTTCTGACTACAACCTCATGCATTCAAGTTCCCAACTGTCTAAGGATCACTCCAATGTGCAAACTGTATCCTCCATTCTCACAGATTACAGGTAGTGCATTCAGAGCATTGTGTAGCTTTCCCTAACATGTTGTTCTCCAGGTGTTCTGAACTCCAGCATCTATCAGTCCCATCCAGTATGGCCAATGTCAGGTATGGTGGGATTTGTACTCCAAAACATCTGGTGGGCACTGGAAGGCTGAGGTAGGCTGGCCTGGTGCATGCACAGGGTCCCTGCACAGATTGACAGACTACCAAACAGATGCAGTTGGAGGGGAAGAGCCAGCATGTATGATCCTTTCCCATTTCCCCATACGTTCATATGCAAAAATATTGAATGTCTACAGAGGGCTGCAAAGCAAACAGTTGAGTCAAATACACAGAAAACAGGTAGAATCTAGGTAACAACCAATAGTATGTTCTCTGTAGCAGTGGTTCCCAAACTTATCTTCCCATGGAAGAAAATTGCTGTATGAGTATTAATCTTACTTTTACACATGCACCATGCACCATCGAAATAAAGCTTGTGGGAATTTGGGAACTTCTTCTCTATATGTGTTTCTTAGACCAGAGAGAGATGATAATATAGGTCACCTGGCTACCTCAGCATATTCAATTTACATTTTGCTGATGAAACTTCTGACCAGCATGGGCCAGAATTTCTTCCATTGCTTACTTCAGTCTCCAGAACAATATCCTGATTTTGACCAAAAATACATATGGAGAGACAGGCAGGCAGGCAGGCAGGCAGGCAGACAGGCAGACAGACAGACAGACAGACAGACAGACAGACAGACAGACAGAAGGAAAGACATATAATGTATGAATGAATCCTGTTTTTAGGAACCAAAGTTTGAGAAATTATCAAATATCTAAACTAAAAGGCTTTTGGCAGTTAACTGAATTCAAATTTCAAATTTATGAGAATTTTTTTCTTCCATAAAGATCTGAGAGCATCATGCAATTTACATTCCCAAAGAGGTACTTCAAAAGGGCTTCATCATCCTTCATTGGGGGAAAAGTATTTTAAGTTAGCATTACTTTTTTTGTTCAAGTAGCAGGAGCTTTTAGTTATTTTCTTTAAAAGGTGTTGGAAGATGTGCAAAGAAAGGAAAGGAAGAATGTGCATGTGTAGAATATATAAATGAATGCCATGCTGCTCCTATGTTCAGGCAGAAAGGAATCTGGCCATTGTGGTGGGGTAGGAAACGGGAAGCGATATAAGAAGGCATCTTTCTCCATTCTGCCCTGGGTTTCCAGTATGCAGCACTGTTCCCATTCCACTGCAGTTCATCTTCTGTCAAAAACCATGCCATTCATTTTACAACTGCAGAGAAATTATGTAACTTATGGAATTTACTTAACTAATTACATAAAATACATTGCCGTTACAATATTCCACCTCATTCATTTCAGCGCAAAGAAAGCACAATGCAACAGGTGGAAAACAACAACAGTGAACACTGACTGTATTTGCTGGATTGATTTCATTTCTGGACATGGGATGAATAAGTGGAAATTGGAAATTTCCACTGCACTTTTTTGTTTTGTTGGAATTCTCCAACATCCCTAGGTGGGGCACAGTGCTTGCATCAACTGGTTTATTCTCTTTGATGGTTCTATCTGACAAATTCTGCATAATTTATTGTGGGTGATGAATTGCCAGCGATCTTTCAGTGGCAGGATTTCTTAAGAGACTCGGGGGGGGGGTATCCTTGGTGGCAGCAACCATGGTAAGTCTTTATTTTCAATTTTTTTAACAATATTTTTTACTTCTGCCTCTAGTGATGGCTCTTCTGGGCAGCTGCCAGCTGTGACCTGTCATTTTTCTGAGACTGTCCCAGACATAGTGTCATTCCAGGCCATTCTGGGATGGAATTGATCTCCCCGCCCAATAGAAATGCACTGAAGAAGCCTAACTGGATACCCATAATGCCATTTGTAACACATTAAACCAGTCCAAAAATGGCTTATTTTTCAAATTAAGAGATGCATAGTTGGAGCAGACATATATTACAAAGGACAATTTGTGCTTTTTTCCAAATCCCATTCAGTTATATTTCCAAGAGAGAAGGTCTTTATCTGATAGCCAGTATGGTGCATTTCTTAACTTAAATGTATCATTTTTGAGATGATTCATTTATTTCAACTGTGGTCTTGCCCATGTTATCCCAAGTGCTCAGCTGAGGGTTAGTGTAAATATTTGTGATCTTCCACTCCTAGTGCGAAAAAAGTATTTTATGTTGTTGATAAGTGGTGTCATGAAGCAGCAAGATTGTGAATGTTTTATCATCAGATTCTCTCTCTCTCTCTCTCTCTCTCTCTCTCTCTCTCTCTCTCTCACACACACACACACACACACACAGAGAGAGAGAGAGAGAGAGAGAGAGCACAGTGATGGACTATCAACATGATGCACTATTAAGCTAAGCTAGTTGCAGTTATACCACACAAGTAATCAGATCCGCATTACACTGTTGAGAGGGCGTTTGTGCTTTCAATAGAGAATATGATGTGCAAAGAAGCCTATTACCATAATAATCAATAAATTTGCAAAGCACAACACTGAATTGAATCTACATTGTGAAAACCACACTGCTGCTTTTGCTGGTAACTTTCCCAGCCCTGCAATGCCAGCATGCAAAGAAGCAGAAATATCTGTGGAAATAAAATGACGGTTTGGCACATTCCTAGCTCAACCTCAACAAGCTGAGAGCTAGAAACAATAAAGTTGTAGCTTAATTTCACCCTCTCTGAGTTTGTCCAAACAAGACAGGCTGGGAGAAAAGCTTCATTCTCAGGATTTTGTGAATTTCCACGGAAGGCATTTTCACAACTGTGGAGCAGCCACTAAGATAGTGTCTCTCTCTATATGCCCTTGCAATTTGATCTGAACATATGCTGCCTCCAAGCAGTCCCTGACTCCACCCTTTTAATATATATTTTTTAATCCTGTCTTTATGAAGACAAATCTTTCATGGACTACAAAGAGTTTTTGCCTGAATGAAAAGTATTGATTGAAAACTGACTTTTGGATTTAGCCCAAAGCTTTTAACCACAATAACATCTCTAGCAATATTGTTCCATTTCATTTCATACAGCCATCGCATTACGTTTACAAATCCAGCCATTTCTCCCAGGAGATTTCTCTTAGCTTTAATATGCTTGACCAGTCAGCTTTTGCAAAGCCCAGCTCATTTCTTGACGGGCTACATGACCTCTTGCCATGCCTGCTAAGGAGCAAAGTCATGCGGGGTCTAATTGCTATGCTCTGAAAGGATGCATCTACTCAGAAATCATATTTATTTAATTCATGACATCACAGAACATAATAAATTATGAATTTAAGAAAGATCATTATTCAGTGTGCGAATGCTTGTCTGTTTTGATAGCAAATTAATCCTGAAGCTTCTAAGAAAGGAAGGGGGGGGAAAAAATTCAAGCTGCATGCAGCAACATCATTAGGAACAGAAGAGAGAGAGAGAAAAATGCTACAGCTGTTTTCAAATGGTTGATCCTGCGCAGCACATTGTTCTCTTTTGCATGGGTTTTGAAATTGACTAAATTGTAGGATGCCAAGCCCAACACCTAGACCTAGGCGAACTTTCATCTGCTGTAGGCAGACGTATTTTTGACCACCCTAGCAAGAAAGCAGATTGCTGATTCACTATGCTGCAACCATTCAGAAAAGACTATTCCCCAAATGAATAGCAATACATTATGGTTCCTATTATCACGCAGTGCTATTTTTCTAGAAAAAGAGGTGCCGGAACTCACAATGAACGCCTCTCTTGTTCTCTCATAATGACGATAGTGCCCACCTGAGAGGTGCCAGAACTTTGTTCTGGAGAGTTCTGGCTTCTTTTTACACCTTTCTTTTTGTGCTTTTAATTGTGGAGGTTGTTTTCCACAGTAAGGGAAGTTTAGCTGTGTGTGTAATGAATATCTTCTGGCACATCATTCCAGAATCAAATCTTTCTAGGGTTTCTACAACCACATCGATCATGCAATAACTGCAATGGAAAAATGATGAGGGATTTTGTAACCATTTTTATTTATGCTGCATTACCTTTGGCTAGTGACTTAGTCTTAGTTCATCCCACCCTTGCTGGAATATATGTAAAAGGTAAAGAGATCCCTGACCATTAGGTCCAGTCATGGCTGACTCTGGGGTTGCAGCGCTCATCTCGCTTTATTGGCCGAGGGAGCCGGCGTACAGCTTCCGGGTCATGTGGCCAGCATGACTAAGCTGCTTCTGGCGAACCAGAGCAGCACACGGAAATGCCGTTTACCTTCTCGCCAGAGCGGTATCTATTTATCTACTTGCACTTTGACGTGCTTTCAAACTCCTAGGTGGCCTGGAGCTGGGACCGAGCAACAGGAGCTCACCCCGTTGCGGGGATTCGAACTCCCAACCTTCTGATCGGCAAGTCCTAGGCTCTGTGGTTTAACTCATAGCACCACCTGCGTCCCTTGTACATGCCTGTAATTTGCTGTTTTACTTCTTGTTGCTCTGAGCTTTCATCTGTTAATACCCCAAACCTTGTGCATGTTGCATATTAAAACACCAGAAAGTAAAACTTAATTAGTACAAGGAAAGCATTTCCTTCATGAGTTTTACACCTTTTAAGGGCAAATGTAATGTGAATATACATCTGGAAAAGGAAAGGACAGAAGGGCATTAGATCAGAACTTCTTTACCACCCTCACAATTATCCTTCCGCACAAGTTGCCTTTCTTCTTGTAAGGCAGGTGTAGATAACCTTTGACCCTCCAGATGTTGTTGAACTACAACTCACATCAGCCCCAGCAAGCATGGTCAATGGCCAGGTATGATAAGAGTTGTAGTTCAGCAACATCTGGAGGGCTAATGCTTCCCCACATCTGTTCCAAGGAATCTCTTATCAGAATGAATTTTTAACCACACACACACTTTTTACCCCCATACCAGTGTATGGAGCACAATATGCTGACCAACATCCATTTTCTATTACTGGGGAATGATCAGGAGCTCACCAAGTTAGTGGCTAAATATCTCTATTTGGTTTTTTGTTGTCAAAATACAATGCAGACGTCTGATCTCCCTGGAGACCAAGAGATGTGACGATAGACTGCTCTGCCTCCTTTCTTTTAACAAATGTTTTGTGCCACTGGGGAAGTGGTAATTCTGTATTGATTTGTTTTGGATGTTTGTATGTGATGCCAACAAAAGGTCTGATGATGTGATGCCAACAAAAGGTTTGATGATGAGGAGGATATACTGACCTAATGTACTATGCATCCAAATATTTACATATGATCCAGAAAGAAACAACAGGTGGCTGGCTATAGGTGCATCCTATAATATAAGATCATTCAGTTCATGCAATAGAGGGCTTTGATATGATGCTTATTAGGATTTCGCAACACATTTTTTTAAAAAATAAGATTTAAATTCAAAGATAATCTAGAATTCTTTCGAGAGCAGGTTTCAGTAATGAGTTACAATGTTAGATGTTTTCTCAGGTTTTCAAAACTGACTCATTTCAACCTTCGGCAATTTTTTTTCCTTCAAAAAAATAGAACGAAACAGTTCCTAGCTGTAATAGAAATAACACCAGATTTGTTAGCATTTCCACTTCTGTTTCTGATTGTATCTTTGGCAGCATTAAATTATGATGTAAAACTATGAATGTGAATTGAGGAGCATCAAAAGCACAGAAAAAAATTAGAGCGGAGTATTCTGACATATAACCAGCTTAAGTGGATTATTAATTAGCAATTCAAAGCTACTGAAGCGGAAGGAAAATCCCTAGCAACAAGAGGTCAACATCCTTCAATAGAAGTTTAACCTGGTGACAAGAGATCTGAACATCTCTTTTTGAATGATGTCCATTGCTTGTATTTGTTTGGGAATATAATCCTTTTACATTAGGCATTTCTCATTCTTCTGACTGTTTGCTTTTCATAGATGCTTTGATCGGAAAGTGAAAAGAGAAGCTGATTTGGAGGTATCAAAATAGAGAATCTAAGTCTCTTGAGTTAACACAATAAAACGGAAGCCATAGTTTGTCTGTTTATTAGACTGCATTTGCCACAGAGACATTCTGATCAAAGTGGCTCACAGAAAATAAACAAAATAATAGCACAATGGCCACAATATGTAGTAAGAATTATAATACCACTGCAATATAATATTGATAATTGGACAGTTAACAATTGATTAAAAGTTTGGGCATAAAACATAATGGGTTTATTAACAAAGGCCATTAGCACACTGTCAATTAACCTATTATGTTTTAAACATAAACATAATGACAGTAAAATTACAATGTCCAGTACCAACAATGTCAATGGTGTGGGCTGTATCCAGCCAGTTGTGGATGTTGGGGTCTCAAATTTCAGTGGTGCTCAGTGTGATGCAAACATTTGCATCTCTCACACCACTCTAAAGAAGAATTGTGGCCTCTTCTGTGGCACCCCTGAGGCTTCACACCCAGTGCAACCAAACTGCTTGCGCTCCCCTAAATCCACCTCGTATCCAGCTAAACAATTATGCTAGCACAATGACTTTTTAGCTATGTGGTGTAGCTTCCCTGCCACTGAAACACCTCTAAATCTGTTCCAGGGATTTCCCCAACCTTCCACTGCAGATTTAGGGGAGCACAGGGCCATGCAGGGAGAAGATGTGGAAGTTACAAGTTGCTGCGCTGGCATGACTGTTTAGGTAGATACTACCCGCTATCCACATTGAGCCATTCGTTCAACTGTTCATTTCAAAAGACCTAACAACAAGATGCCTAGCCCAAATCAACTCATAGCAAAAGAGGAGATATCTAGTAAAATTGAATTACCCTAGGCAGCAGCCTTCAACGACACAAGGACAAGCATCTATGGTAGAGCGGAGCTGCCTTCCTGATACTTGCATTGCTGCAGCTTACCCAAGCTGGGCTGGGGAGGGGCATTAGTGAAGTCAGTGTTGAATGGGCAAACCAGCAGGGGAATTCCTTTCTTGCTTCAATGTGTATGCCTGTCCCTGACTATGGTGTGGCACTACCCATCCCAGTGTAGAGAGGATTGCCTTGTAGACCTGCCCCACACTACTGTGAAGAATACTAGATCCCTACACACACACACAATCAAAATGTCCAACTAAATGTCCCATTCTGGATTTTGGAACTTGGGGAAGGATTGAGATTGCCGATGCAGCTCCCAGCTCTTTTACAAGCTGGTCTCTACATGCACAAAAGATCTGAGTCAGTGGCATGCAGTGAAATTTTCGTATGGGAACAGTTACGACCAGAAGCCCTAGCTTGCGAGGGTGATTGGGGGTGGGTGGGGTGACAGTGTATGTGTGACTTTGCAACATCCTGACATCACATGTGTGAGCATTGCGCCTCCCTCCCTAAGCTGGACAGAAGCTTCCGGGATTTGGGGAAGGAGGTGCCAGGACTCTGACAGGATGCTGGAGCCCTCCTACCTCCTTCTGAAAGCTGGGAGGGCTTTGGGAAGGTGGCGGGAGGGCTCTTGGACCTGTTAGAGCATCACACCTCCATCCCTAAGATGGGCAGAAGCTTCCCGGGGTTTGGGAAAGAAGCACCAGGGGAACATTTAGGTGACTAGCCTAGTCCGCCTGGTCCACTGACTGCATGCCACTTGCTTGAGTTTGCTTTGGAGAATTTTTGGACTTATATTGATATGCTGTTAAATTTGCAAAAAAAGCTTTCTATTTTATTTAAATATGTATTTAATTCCGTTCCTCTTTACCCAACCCATGTAGTGCATTCTGTGGGAGCAAGATCTGAATTCCTTTCTGTGCTGCGCAGGACTCAACTTCTAGCTGCATGCCTGCTTACAATGAGAAGGTTTTAAATAAGGTCTTTTTTGAAGACTTTTTATATAATATGCCACACAGTATGCCTGAAATTCATCCTTTCATTCTTAAATTTATACATTTATACAATTCTCAGGACTTGGACATTTATACAAAATCGATACATTATGCATGGAGAACCACTCTCATCTCTGCAGTCAACTTGGGAGACATGGAATGAATCAGCCACAGCCTTTAGTGGGGAAATTCACTTGCGCTCTCTGACTCACACAGCCCAGGCCTTTGTGTGTGCAGCTCTTATCCTCTGTAGTTAAATTAGGGTGAAGGATGGGATGGGGGCAGACAGTAGGAACTCCAGTACTAGGATATGAATCAGTGAGGGTCAAAAGAATGCTGCAAAGTCATTGCTTCTTTTCAGAGGATTTATCGCAGGAAGCAACGGCAACACATCCGAACTGTTATTTCATGACATGAAATGTAGCACCTAATGATGCTTGCAGCAGCAGTTTATTTTGAGCAGCCCGGGTGTTGGTACATGTCTCTGTCTGTCTGGTTTATTTAGAGAATGGACACAAAAGCATAGGGTAGGTTAGTGAGAGGGAAAGGGCAGGAAGAGACAAAGCAAAGGCAATGACACACAGCAAAGGATTTGTGTGTGTATGTGTGTGTGTTTTGGCATCTGTTTTCAGAGCCACGGCGCTGGGTTCCTCTAATGGGGAAAAGCCATAGGCAGGCAGGAAGGAAGGAAGCAAAGCAGACAATCCTTTTGAAAAGAGAGCCAGGACAACAGCAAGTGAGCCATGTGGTGGTGGAAGAGTCATTGCGCATTGTTGTATGATGCGGCAGACCCAAGGGAGGAGAGAGCAGTAGCAGGTCTTTCAAACTGGTGGTCCACTAAGCCAAGCTCAGTCCATCAGTCATCCATGGTAGGCTGACACCATGGATTGCCTGCTTGTTTATCCAGTCCAATTGAGCAAGTGGAAAAAAGAGCACATTTGTATTAGGAAGGCTAACTTGGACACCCGATAGGCCGTGCTTGGCTTGGCGAGTCATCAGTTGTACAGGTCCCCTGGGCTTCCACCTGTCTAGAAATGTCTGCAGTTTTCACATGTCCACATTGTGATACTTTGTTGAATTGTGAACCATCTTGTTTCTCCATATCTACCTCACTTGCCTCCTCCAATTGCTCGTGTAGTCGAAGTAACTCAGGATAGACCATGAAAGAGTTTATAAATCCCATATATGGTGATCAACGGTAGTAAGGGAACAGTAATTTGTTGACATGCATGACAGTCACGTGGGACTGTTAATGCAGAAGAAGGCTTGAGACTGCTTTATACTGTCAGGCCACTCTGCAGATTGATTGATTATTACATGTATATGAAATCGCTCCTCCAAGGAGCTCAAGGTGGTGTACACGCTTCTCCCGCTCCAGTTTATCCACACAGCAATCCTATGAGATAGGATAGGCTGAGAGATAGTGACTGGCTCAAGGTCACCCAAGTGGGTTGCATGACTGAGTTAGGATTAGAAAACTGGTCTCTCAGTTCCTAGTCAAAACCTCTAACCAGGATGCACCCTTGTTTTCAGAGGCAGTAAGTCTCTGATCACCAGTCACTAAAATAAGAATAAGAATGTCTAGCTCGGTGTGTCTGTTTGCCACCAAACCTCACTTTCTTTGACTCCCTAAGCCTTAAAATGCCTGCGGGTCAAAATGTCCCACGTTACTTTGGCTCCTTAGAAAGGGCAAGGCAAGCAGGAATTCAAGTCTGAATGAAGATTAACTTCACTCAGCACCACCGGCTTCATTGTAATGCTGTACTCCAAAGAACAGGCATTATAAAAAAGTTATGTTAGATAACATTCAGAGTTCAGACATGCTAGATAAGAGAAGAGACAGAGGATTCATCAAAATGGGACACCATTATTCCCCAACACAGACACCAGCGTTTGAACACTGCACTTTCTTTACCGCTTTAGAAAGCAAAAAAGTTAAAACCGATATATCAGCCCTGAGACACCTCAAGTAAAACATTACCATTTATCATATTTAGGGTGGTGGGTTGCTGCTGCTGCTTTTGTGTGTGTGTGTGTGTGATTACTCCTCTTTAATTGAGGTTTCAAAGGAAGCCTGCAGATTGCTGTTTAATATGGAACCCCAGTTATTTCCCAAACAATACCTCGCATTGGTTATCAGAGATAGCTTGGACAATGATCTCTTTAAAGTCATTGAGAAATGACATGCAGTTATTGAAGCAGTCAAACACATGGATTACTGATTGACAAAATAAACTGATGCCACTGTCTAGCAAGGGAGATTCTGTACTTGGAAAGCAACAATTTACTCCTTAGCAGATGATGATGCCAAAGTGTGCCCCAAGCTACACCATGATGCTAGGAGTGTTCGTGACCAGAGTGGGGAGAATTAGGATCACACCCACTAGCTGTTGGGTGATAACGCCGAGGCCAGTGCCTTCCCCCCAATGCAGCATCACCCAGGATTCATCACTCCGGTCTCCCGTCACGCTGTTGTGACCCATATCCAAGGACATGAGCACATGACTAGCAGAAGCTCAGCCTTGAGGAGTAACATCTAAGTCTAATTTATTGTGCACAAAATCAAACATAGCAGAACAAAGAAAACATGGCTTCTCTCTCTGTCTTTCTTCCTCGGAGAGAGAACTGCAAAAAAAACAAAAAAAACAAAAAAAACCAAAACAATAGCTATAGAGAGCGGAAACAGCGTATCTCCCTTTCCGCTCACAAGACTCCAATAATCAGTGCAGGAATGTAAACAGACACGTGACATGTAACAATCCCACACATCTGCAGCACGGAAGGAATTGAATTCTCAACACTAGCCACACTTCCTGCACAGTGATATGTTTGGTGCCTACACCCACAAACCCAATAGCTGTGTGACTGACATCTGAGGGAAGGGGGCAGGCAACGAATACATGCACACAGGGCCCCCAAATTGTGAACAGGGATCCTGGACCACAGCTTAGTATTCTAAAACCTAACTCACTACAGCTAACAACTGCAATTTTAATTAGTATTGTACAACAAATATTGCCCTAATGCAAATACTCTCATATTCACAAGTGAAATTCCCATTTCACAGCCAAATCATGTTGTCTCATTGGAAAGCCTACTATTCTTGTTCTTACACTAGCCAAATCAAATGTTCATTTAAAAAAAGTGGAGCAAAAGAGGAAACATCAGGATAGAAAAGTATTCCATAGGGAACATAGGAATCATGGCTCCATCTACTTCAGCAGATGTATTTGTCACAAGACTTCATTATTGTCTACATAGAGTGGCAGCAGCTTCTCCATGTCATCCTAGCCTGAGATGCAAGAGATTGTACCTGGGACATTCTGCATATGAAGCTCTTCCCCCTGTGTAAGCAGAGGTGCATGTTATAAAAATGGTAAATCTTCTATTGCTTCAGATTCAAGAATGTTATGTGTGAATATTTCAAGTGAAACTTTCACTTTTAATCATTAATCCTCACCCACCAGATCACAGAAAATAAATCAGAACAAAGATAGTAGCATCCAGATGTTTAGTAGACAAAACATAGTGCCGAGTGTCATCAGCATATGAATGATACTTCATTCTAAAATTATGATCACTCCCAGTGGTTTTGTGTAGATTTTAAATGTGGATTTAAATGTGCATCTGGTCATCTAGTTAGAGCTTTGTAGATATATTATTTAAAATTTATTAGCAATCAAAACCAGGATGATCTCTGAGTAGGGATGCATAAAATTTTTCATTTTCATTTTCATATTCTCTCAGTTTCTCATTTTTTCTAATCTTAAATTCAGTTTTCTGCATTCCTACACCATTTTGTGATTTTTTAAAAAGTCTGCATGAAAATTCATCAGTGCAAACTTCTCCTAATACACACATTTTCAAATGCAATTTTGCTTAACATAAAAAACCAATTTCCCCTAATATAATGTATTTTTGTATTTTGTGCATTATTTTCACTAATATATGCATTGACATTAACTTAGTACAGTGGTACCTCTGGTTACAGATGCTTCAGGTTACAGACTCCGCTAAGCCAGGAATAGTACCTCGGGTTAAGAACTTTGTTTCAGGATGAGAACAGAAATCATGCTCCAGCGGCAGCAGCGGGAGGCCCTATTAGCTAAACTGGTACCTCAGGTAAAGAATAGTTTCAGGTTAAGAACAGACCTCTGGGATGAATTAAGTTCTTAACCCGAGGTACCACTGTACATGAATTGGTGTATGCATCACTTGGATGGAGAACTGACCTGCAAAATTTGTGAAGTGTGAATTTTGACGGATGGCATTTGGTTCACAGTGTTTCAGAAAGTGAGAATTAGGTGAATTTTCCTTTAAATGTGAACTTAGTAAAATTTCTTCTCCATCCCTATTTCTGACCTACTACTGCTGAAGCACAGCTAAAACTTGAAGTTTGTGTAAAAATATTTCAGTATCTACATTTCACGTGACATACATCTGATGTCTGTCTCTGTATTTGTTTGTAAATGAAGAGATTTGCTGCACTCAGAAATGCCATGGAAATCAAGATGACATATCTCGCCACAAGAAGGATCAGACAAAACAGTATCTATGTTAGAAACTCAGGATCCTCATAGCTGGAGACAGTGTGCAAAGAATTTTGCTGGATTTTGAGATAAGATGCTGAACTGTCTTTCTGGGGATTTGAAGAAAAAAAAAAGAAAGATATCTGAAATGGAGCAAAGATGATAAGGAAGTCTCAGAGGGAAAATAAATCAAGGTATTTTTACAGCATCGCTTTTTCAGATGAGGATAATTGCTCTTTGAAGAAGCATAGCATCCCAAGTGCATTGTGTTTATTGTTTGGATCTGTAGTTAGCCAGTGACTGATCTGGTTCACATGACACTGTCCACACCATTCCAGCAAAAGGAGCCGAAGGTTGAAGTTGCTTTTAAGACACCACCAACAAAATGATCTTCCCAGTAGCTGCACATCCCTGCAGTTGAGGAAGCAGTGTGGAGCCATACTGGGAGGAGGCTGATCAAGCAGTCTAGGGAAGGAGGACGGAGGAGTAAACTTCTAGAATAAAATCATGCATCCTCTTACTAGCAGAAGGACTTGGACATATCATTCCACAGGGGACAATGGTGGCTTGCAAGAGACAAGAGAGATGAGATCTGGTGGCTCTCCCCATCCACGTCGAAACAAACTGAAGTGTAATGTTTCCCCTCTCAGAAATTTTGTTTCTAAATTAGATTTGCTCAAATTATACATTGCATCCCACTTCTAAAAAAGGCCCAAACCAATTTACAGCCAAAGCGAAGAATACAATAATAAAACCACAAGCATCATTAAAAGCAGATTTAACAGTACCATATCAATGGTGATGCTCACATGCCCAGGAAATCCAAAATGCCTTTGCCTGGTGCTGAAACAATGACAGGGTTGTGACTATTTATGTATTTGCTAACTTTACTGTCTGACATTTTTACACACCATATATCAGCCTTTGCCAACCTAGTGCTCTTGAGATGTTTGAGGGCAGGTTGGGTGATGGTGAAATTTGAAGCCGAAAACATTGGCAAATGCTGGCATAGGTGATTGGGTTACTAAAGTGAAAGCCATGACAAGAAGCCTTAATAAAATGGAAGGCAAAATCAGCTTCTTAAAAGTAGTGAGGCTGAGGAGAGGGTTTTATACAGCACATTTTTAAAGGAGCAGCTAATGACATATTCCAGATTTCACTCCAGCACTCTCAGTAACTGCCAGAAAAAAAATCTCTCTACTTTCCCCACCTCCTCCCACCTTTCACCTCATCACACTTAGAAGTGATTGCTGGAAGCCTGACACACATCCAAGATTCAGTGCTGAAACATTCCTGAACTATTTTACCCCCCCCCTTAAAGAACTGCTACAAGCAACAACGCCTAAAAAATTAAGGAACCAATAAAGAATTATCATTATGTTGTAGAAAACAGTTCTGTGCTATAAAAGTTAACCACCATCATACATAGATGCTTCTAACTTATACTCGATGGTATCTGTTTAAATTCCACCATCTATATTTAAACTGAGAGATGGCAACACTGAATAAAGATCTGCATGACAGCTTCTAATCAGCCCCCCCAAAACCCCGAGTGTTTGTCTTCCAGAAAAAAACTCAGTAAACTTTTTAAAAAGCCCTTTCTTTTTTAAAAAAACAAGGCTTCTAGTATTTTAGAAAGCAATGAAGGAAACTCATATAGATAGCTTAATTTCTGAAACAAGAGATCCTGGGCCTCAAACCAGCTTGGAAGCCAGGCTTCTTAATCCTGGAAGGAAAATGGCTGTAGGTTAAGTAGTGATGAGACAGACAAATTTTGTATATGCCCGCAGGTACAAGAGAAATTCAATACTGTTCTGCTGGTTCTACAGCTCAATATTGGTTTCTTCAAACTGGTTCTGGGCAAAATTGAAATTAAGGAGCACAGCTAATCCCCCATTGTTCCAGCCATGTGCTTATTCTGGCCATATAATGGTAGCTGCAAGCTCCATTATAATTTTTGTTGTAATCTTCTGCCCTAAAGTAGATAAATCATAGCAAATAAGATAACTCTCCTGGTGGTGAGGATCATCCTATCAACTTCACATGCCTGCAAATTTCTATAGAAGTGACAAGAATTGAATTAAAAGCAGGTGCCCACATAAATTAATATTGGACTATTCAGGTATCCCCAGATAAAAAGAGGTGTGCCCTTGTTTGTTCACAAGATCCTTCTTCTCATTAAAAGGATCATGCCACAGTGGCCAACTAGATACATATATCACATAACTAGGAGTGTGCATTGGCTCTGCCTTTAGCCCCCCTTCCATCTAATGATCCTTGCTCTCTTTCTCTGTATGTGTGCTTATATATAGATATATAGATTTACAGATATTTCTTTGATAGTGTCTATTTAGTTTTGTCATGGCCTTTGGCTAGTTCAATAAACCTTATCTACTACTACTCTGTGTGTGTGACAGAGAGAGGGTGGGAGAGGAGAAGTTCTCACCATCCCAGGGAGAAGAGGATGGGTCCCTTAAAATTTGTTGGGGTGGGGGAAAGAATCCCATTCTCCAACAATGACCCTTACAGGTAACTGAGTTATTGCGGCGGGGGGGGGGGAGGTAACACTGTCCACACCCCTGTCTGTCCTGAGGAGGCGTTATTTTATTCCATCACCAGCTAATCATTCCTGTTGTATTCCCCCTCCCCCTCCTTTTTGCAGAAAAACCACTGCAGCTATCATTCTGAAACTTGGGAGGCTTCACCCCATCAGAAGAGATTGCCATGCCAGCAACTTGCATCCAATCATGGCAGAAAATCAAAAAGTTATAGACTTTTCCTTTCTTCTTCTTTTTTTTAAAGCCAGACTTTTAAAACACCCTACGTAAAACCTCCTAGCTATATCTGCCAACAATTTGGCATGCTTAATCTACTCTGGATGGGCTCCTGTGCCTGGAAATTTCATCTGCTTCTGCGAAAAGGGGGTGGGAAGCCATAGTCTTTTTTAGATTCCACATTATAGTGCTGGGGAATACAGAGCTTTGTTTTCTACAGATCTGCTCAGAAGGCAGAGCACAGATCAAAGCAAAGAGAGAGCTAGGGATGGGTGGATCTGTCCATTTTGGTTTCTCCCAGTTTCTCGTTTTCTCCATCTTAAATTCAGTTCTCTGCACTTTTACCTCAGTCTGCTTTAAAAAAAAAAAAAGTCTTCAGGAAAATTGATCAGCATTTTAATGTGAATTTCTCCTAACTGTATGTTGTTTTGCCTATTATACATATTTTTTTTCAAAATAGTATTCCTTAGTATGATTCATTTCTCTGTGTTATTTGCATTAATATTTTCACTTTTATTCACACTTTCCCCTAGTATATGCACATTTGTACACATTTCTTGGATGAAGAGCTGCACTACAAAATTCGGAGAAGTGCAAATTTCGAAGTTTGAATATTTTGGGGGAGATGCAAGTTAGACAGGGTTGCTTTTAATGTTAGCTGAATTGGATTCCCCACCATCCCTAGGGAGTACACAGAGTGAATCAGAGCTAGAAACAGATCAGAATTCTTCTTCTTCTTTTTAATGCACACATAGAGGAAGAATCTTGGGGCGCTCTCATACCTGCCATCTAAGGATAAAAGATTGCATAAAATGGACCATAGTCCACAAAAACGTATGCCACAATATAACTGTTACTTTTTTAAGGTGCCACATGACACTGTTTGGCTTTATACATGGACATGGATAAAGGCTCGTGACCAAGGAAGGAGAGCAGCCCAGAGACTACAAAGATTGGAAAGCTTGCTTAAGGCAAAAGCAGAAAGGGCACTGAAGGAAAGCGGTATTAATTTGTCTTGATCTATACAAGTATTTCCTCTGTGGTTGTGGGGTGGGGAGAGTTGGTGACCAAGTAGTTAAAGAAGGCCTTGATTTTAATTCTACATTTGCTTAAGTTGTCCCTACAATAACATACCAGTTTTCCAAGACCTAATTTCTTAGCAGGCTGGTACACATCCCACTTTTGTTTCTGAATAAAGAGTGTTTATTCCCCAGTTCCTTTGGTGTTTATTGCAGCTTTTTGTCAGATGGTTCAACCGTATGTTCTATTAAAATATCTATATAATAACCCTGTTGCTTTTCCTAAAACTGTTCCCACCCCACCCCCTCTACCTTTGGTATTTCTCATTCTAGGTTGGAATGTCAATCAGCCAGTAACTGTCTGACACAAGGTCTCCCCAGCTTCCTGGTGCCCTGTGTTTGTTTACCATTGCATGAATCATTATTAAGGTGTTGCTTTTTCTTCCCCCTTAAAAAAAGAAATCCACACCAACCTTTTAATTTATTTGTTATGTCTCAAACAGCTCTCATGCCTTAAAGAAGCAAAGCGCTTAACTGCCACAACATTGATTTGATATGTGTCTAATTATATCCACCTGGACTGTTAATTCAACCACAGAGCAATCGTCTCCTGCAGCTGCCTCCCTTGTATTTGCTTTCATGCTCTTGCTCTGAAACTTTGCATTCAGCTCCTGAAGAGAATAATGTGTGGGTTGCTTTGAAGCTACTATACATTCAAGAGAGATTTGGTGGAAATTTCCCAGAACCACTTTTTGTTCATCTTTATCTAGCTAGCTAGTTTGTGTGTGGCAAGAGCTGCGTTGTCCTCTTAGCATAGGCATTGTTCAGCCGTGTTCCTGGATCTGACAGGAGGACCAGAGTGTTGGGGAAACTATTCTTTTTCAAAAGCAAGACACCCAGAACTGACACTGACACCGGGAAGGAGATACTGTTCTTAACTGCAATATATAAGAACTGCCCCGGGTGAGTGGTGGAGATGACAACTGCTGCCCATACACATTAGGTGTATGGAATTCATCCTATGATATTTTGAGTTCCATTCTGGGTTTTCCTTGTTTGGACCCAGAATGTGCACCACATCGAATCCCATTCACAGGCTTCCTCTGAGATAGTTACAGCAGAGCTAATGTGCACTGAAACAATTGCTCATGTGAGCAAGGCAACAATGGACCCGCAAACTCAGCAAGGTCATGGTTCCCTCCCCATAAAAATAAAAAATCTGGAAGTTGACTTTTTCATTTTCACAGAAGGAAAGCCATGATGTTGGATGTGTTTGTGGCTTCCATGCTAACTTGTCTGTATGATTAGATCACTTATGTGAAGAAGGGTTGCTGTGGGTGGTTTTAAGCACAAGTCTCCCATTACTTTTCTCAAAAGGGACTCTTCCAAACTACACAGGGACATGGAAAAGAAACAGGCAACTGGCACTTCACCACTACTATATCTAGGGCAGGCTGTGTATGTGTGTAGTTATAAATGAAGTACAATATTGCTAATGTGTTCACCTGATAATTAGCATAACTAGCCTGTCTTTTCCCACTTCTCCACACATATATTTTAAAAAGTGCTTTTGAGGGGTTCTGTATTACTGAGACTTAATTATTTTTTAGAAAATATATTACAGTGCATTTGCTAGTAGATCATACAGTATTACAATAAATAATTAAATGTAAGCTAAAATTGTCAAAATGAATATCACTTTGGGCTGTGGTATCTTTTCTTAATTCAGTGCATTTGTTCAATTACTAATCAGAAAGATTCATTAACTTGAAGTGGGCAAATTAACAAAGATCTGTAGAGCTACTTATTCATGCAGCTAAACCTTTGTGCTACTAAATTTAGTTGAACTACCTTTTAATCAAATAACTATCAAAAAGTAGTGTATTTCACAGTGCAATATTTAGTGAATACATAGTTTAATGATACATTCATAATCTAGCTAGTACAAAGCAATGCTTAGAATGCTGAGCTCATACTCATAAGCCCTCTCTTCAGGCATTCAGCCTGAACGTGCAAAGCAGCAGGTGCAGTGGCAAATGATGTGGTGGGATGCCACCCCACACTGGACCTCCAGTTTCTTGCATCAGTGCTGCTTCTGAGAGGTAGAGAGCGAGGGGTGAGGTGGTGGAGAGTCAGCATGGTGCAAACACATTGGCGTAAATGCTTGATTGTCTCCAGTGGATTTACACCACATCAACCTTGCCACCACCCTGCCCCATCACCTGTACCTCCCAATAAGCATCAGCAACACACCCCACTGGAGGTTAGGTGAGCATGGTGCCCTACCACATTGTCTGATTCTGGGCAAGTAGGAACACATGAGGTGAGCTATCTTTCCAACATGTCCGGTGTTGGAAATCTATTGCATGTGTAAGGAAGCCTCCTTCAAATAAATGGCGATCATGAGTTGACTGTGTAGTGCACTTGGCCAACACACTCACAGAGAGTGCAGAGCTTGTCTCACGCATCCCTGGTGGATCCTTTGTCCATTCATACAGAGTTGCTGAACAGGGCTATAGTTGCTGGGTGACCTAGATTGGTCCATAGCAAAGGGCCAGTGGTATGATAAGAGTGCTGGAAATGCTTATATTAAGAGACACTATTCTCTTGCAGAAAGAACAGGTTCATTTTCTGTGTGTGTGTCTGGATCCAAGCTCTCCTCTTGCATGCTCAGGTTTGGTCAGAAGCACATTTTATAAACTTTGCCCAAGTTGCTAGCCACACCACTTCCTAGGAAAGATGTGTGTGGCTACTCTGGTGCATGCTCTGCTAACCTTCCAACAAGACTACTATAATGCAGTCAGAATACTATTATGGGCCTAACCTTGAAGGCAGTTTATCATTTTGTTTTGGGGGCATTGGCTTGATGCAGCAGGTTCTTCCTATTTTCATATGCTTCTTTATCTCTTTTTCCTTCCTTACCCACTATACCTGGGGTGATACCTTGGGCCAGTCACACTTCTCTGAAGTTTCTCAGCCTCACTCACCTCACAGAGTGTTTGTTGTGGGGGAGGAAGGGAAAGGAGATTGTTAGCCGCTTTGAGACTCCTTAAGGGGAGTGAAAGGCAGAATATCAAGTCCAAACTCCACCTCCTCCTCCTCCTCTTCTCTCATGTCGCTTTGACTGTGCATAGTAGAATAACTGTGTTGGGCATTTCCTGTCTTGAGTGAATTTTCTCTTCTGTGGGGTAAAGAGCTGGGATGTAGCCAAGCAGTGTGAAGGCAACTGAAATGAGGCCCAAGGTGGATGGTAGGGGTCATTGTCAGAATTGGTCCACTACCAATTTACTGTATCTGCAGCAACGATAGTGAATAGGGGGAACTTTGATTTTCACTAATTGGTATTCAAGCTTCCAGTGGGAACTCTGTTTTCTTTAAAAGCTGACCTTCCTGGCTTGTCTCAAACTTTTGCAGATTTAAAGATCCAGTGAGCTTGTCATGTAAACCGTGAAATAAGTTGAATTAAATTTCACAGGTTATTGAGCAGTTTTCAAATACTTCATATGAATGTGCCGGGAATGATTTGCTATATAATTATATCCCCTGGGATGACATTCACTCAAAATTTTGCTGATCAGTGAGAAGGTAAAATAATTGATGTAAATGTCCTGAACACATTTGTATTTTCCAAATAGCGACATATTAATAATAGGATTATTAAAAGCATGAAATGGCTAAAGCAAATGATTTGATTTATTGTAGTGGAGAAAACACATTTTATTAGATTTGATTTAATGAGGAAAAATTGAGTTCTACCATGTAAACTCCAATATGAGGTGTCAAAGTTAATTTAAATGAGTGCCATTGCACTCCACATAGGCCGCCCACAATTTAGATTGATGGGGCTCCATTGACATCAATTGAGCTGGAGTAGAATCTCAGAATAATGAACACCTCAGAACTGCAGATCATTTATAATTTGAAAAGTTTTCCCTTTTGATCCCTCTGCAGCTCACTTTTCATGCCCTTTATACCGTCACCAGCTTGCTAAAGGCATGGATGGAACTTTTACAAGGCAACATCAGCCCTGGATTGGCTCAGCTGCAAGTGCCACCAAGGGTAGACAACTGGAAGACCTGTATGAATAAACACAACGTGAAAATGCACCAAAAGTGGTCCCCTGTTGAGGAAATGAAGGGTTTTTCTCTTAGTAATAAACTAATCACTAAGAGTCTTTCTATTTCATCTCTTTGTGTGTGTAATCTATGCACTTTTGTTTTATGCATAACAGGATCCATTTGAGAATATCACATTCTTTGGGCACTGAAGATGCAGTACTTGGAAAAAAGTGATACATCCCCCCTAACACATCTAGTGAAATAACTATATTTTTATCCATTTATTACTTATTTACTTAAATGTGATTTAACTTTTCAACAAAGAAATCTAAGGCAACAAATAAAAATGTAAAAGAAATATAAAATGTCAGAAAAATGATCAACTGAAAAGAAAGTGCAAAACCTAATCAAACCAAAGTTTAAAACCCAATAGAAACAGTACACACGGAAAGAGAGAGAGATAAGGAAAGTGAAGCCTCCAACAATCAGGTTGCCCAATCTGCAAAGACCCTCCAGAAGAGTCATGTTTTGACCATATGGCAAAAACTAATAGGGGTGGAGTTAGGTGGGCATCCCTTGGAAGGTTATTCGAAAGGTCTCATAACCCAAAATTGCACTGCATCTGGCCAGGCAACATACCACCAAATTTTAGACATTGGAGAACACAGTTTTCGAACACCATAAACCCAGAAGTAAATGCTTCGGTTTTCAAACATGCCTTGGAAGTTGAACATGCCACGTGGCTTCCACTGAGTGCAAGATCCTGAGGCCTAGCTGTTGGGCTATTGAGTCTTAGGCTTTCAAACATTTCAGAACTCGAACAGTCTTCTGGAATGGATTATGTTCGAAAACCAAGGTACCACTGTATATACTTCCAGAGTTAATGCTAAATACATTACCTCAGGTAAATGAGCCACCATAGCCACTAGAGGGCCATGAAAATTTGTGTCCTGGGCTTTTTAGACTCTTCCATCCATGTACTATCTGAAACCACATTGGTTTTCAGATGTAAAATATATTGGCATTATTTTCAGCTCTCCTACTCAGTGGTCTGAGGTTATCAGACACAGGTTAGAGCTCAATGTCGAGCCTACCAAGTGGCGATAGCGACAGTGAAGAGGACTTTCTTCACCGCCTCTACTGCATCTGCAGAAAATAGCAGCAGGAGACTCTTTCAGGTGGTTCACAATTTAATGGAACCACCTTTGTCATCAGGGCCTGGTAAAGACCCCAAGATCTCCTGCAACAATTTTGCAAAGTTTTTTTTTTTTTTTTCTTGCAGACAAAGCCGCTCAAATTCAGAAGGAGGTAGACTCCACCATGGGAGCAGGACTGGGGCGGGAGAGTGCCAGAGTCCTGTCTAGTCGAGTTGCATGGAATCAGTTCCAGTCTGTTTCCTCCAAGGATGTGGACAGGCTGCTTGGACGAGTGAAACCATCCAGCTCTCTCCTTGATCCTTGCCCATCCTGGCTAATACAAGCAAGTCAGGAAGGTCTGGGCGATGGGCTTTGTGGGGTGGTGAATGCTTCCCTCTGTGAGGGAGCCTTCCCAGACCCATTGAAAGAGGCGGTTATTAAATCGCTTTAAAAAAAACAAAACAAAAAAAAAAAAAACATCTTTAGACCTGGCCAATATGGCCAACTATCACCCAGTCTCAAATCTTCCATTCTTGGGTAAGGTGATTATGTGGGTGGTTGCTGAAGAACTCCGAGCATGCCTAGAGGATACGGACCATTTGGATCCCTTGCAGTTGGGATTCAGGCCTCATCATGGGACTGAAACTGCCTTGGTGGAACTGGTCAATGATCTCCGGTGGGCTAGGGACAAAGGTGAGAGTTGTTTCCTAGTTCTGCTGGATCTCTCAGCAGCCTTTGATAACATCGACCATGACATCCTTCTGGACCGTCTAGAGGAGCTGGGGGCACTGTTATACAGTGGTTCTGCTCCTTCCTCCTGGGCCATGTCCAGAAAGTGGTGTTGAGGGATGAGTGTTTAGATCCCTGGGCTCTCACTTGTGGGGTACCTCAGGGTTCCGTCCTCTCCCCAATGCTTTCTAACATCTATATGAAGCCGCTGGGAGAGATCACCAGGGGGTTTGGGCTAGGTGTTCACCAGTATGTGGATGATACCCAGCTCTACCTATCTTTTAAATAGGAACCAGTGAAGGTGGTGAAGGTCCTGTGTGAGTGTCTGGAGGCGGTTGGAGGATGGATGGCAGCAAACAGATTGAGGTTGAATCCTGACAAGACAGAAGTACTGTTTTGGGGGGACAGGGGCGTGTGGGTGTGGAGGACTCCCTGGTCCTGAATGGGGTAACTGTGCCCCTGAAACCAATGCACTTTTGCCTGCAAGAAATAGTATCTATAGCCCCTAATCCCATGTTTCATATTGACTAAATTTCACTATGCACTAAATTTCACTATTTCACATGCCAGGAGCTTAGCCAATGGTATCAGGTAAATTTGGTGTTTAGTCTGGGTGAGATAAAAGTTTATTGCATTAAACTGTCCTTTCAAGCCAAAGTATTGCACATCTCACCTACTGGACTTTTCTACAAGAGTCACCTTCATGGTTGTTTGTTTTGAGCCTCACAATTTTTTGCTTAAAGAGTGTGTGGGGAAACAAGTAGCTCTGAGAGCTTTCAAAAAAATGTAGGGCTTTCTCTGTGATGGTGTTTTTCAGAGAAATTGACAGTTACTTTTCAGAGCTGTGAAAGCTTCAAAAAATGCTATGCATGTGTGTGTGTGTGTGTGTGTGTGCGCGCGCGCACACACACACACACAGAGTGAATCTTGGCAGGATTATGTATACTTGTGAATACTTAACAGGAATATGTGGGGACAATTCTCAAGGTTATAAAGGAAAAAACTTGTTTGCTTTCAAACTGCATTAGTTTGCTCAACTCCTAGAATCATTGATTAAAAGAGGTTTTGTTTTGAAAAGATTGTCTCATGTCTCACTCAACAACAACCTTCACTGAGAAAGAATTAACTGGATGAAAATTTTATTCCCTAAACTCATTATTTATTTAATTTTAATTAAGACCAGCATTAAAGGGGGGGCATCATGGCTGTAAATAGTGCAAGATCATCATGAACAAAAAATAAAACAAAACCATGACAGAACTAATATAAAAAACATCACAAATCACTAAATCAACTCAATACACCACACATAGGTGGATCAGCTGTCTGACCAGTTGAGTTTTAAACAGGAGCCTGAATGCAAATAGCATAGGTGCCTGCTGGATGTTCAGTGGGAATGCAGTCCAAAAGGCAGGTGCCACCAGACCGAATGTCCTGATTTTTGTAGACATGCTATGAATCTCAGGAGCATCTACCACTATTAAGAGTGTTTCTCCTGAGGTAACCTGTTCCTAAGTTGTTCAGGGCTGCAAGTGCCACTCTTTCAGCACAGTTGTACTGTTGAAGGTGTTACAATAAACCATAGTAATCCAATGGACTGAATATTGAGCAATGGAGGCCTAGCTTAAACATCCATTGTTGTTTAGTTGTTTAGTCGTGTCCAACTCTTCATGACCCATGGACTAGAGCACGTCAGGCATTCCTGTCTTCCACTGCCTCCCGCAGTTTGGTCAAACTCATGTTGGTAGCTTCGAGAACACTGTCCAACCATCTCGTCCTCTGCCGTCCCCTTCTCCTTGTGCCCTCAATCTTACCCAACATCAGAGTTTTTTCCAGAGAGTCTTCTCTTCTCATGAGGTGGCCAAAGTATTGGAGTCTCAGCTTCAGAATCCGTCCTTCCAGTGAGCACTCAGGACTGATTTCCTTAAGAATGGATAGGTTTGATCTTCTTGCAGTCCATGGGACTCTCAAGAGTCTCCTCCAGCACCATAATTCAAAAGCAGTCTGGCAGTAGATGTTCCCAGGTCAACCCTTAGCTATACAGCCACATGTGGAGCAAGTCATGTGAGTGCTGATGTCATGTGCTCAAGTGAGCATGCATAGATTTTTGCATCTCACATAGCAGTTGCATGTCACATAGCTTGCAAAAAGTCAGTCAAAAATCTGCAACATCAGAGATTTTTCCAGAGAGTCTTCTCTTCTCATGAGGTGGTCATCCATAGACATTTCTAATTTGGGGGTCACATGGTGTTCATACATATGGCTACAGTGTGCAAAACACCCCTTAACTGACTAAGAACTAGTACAGCTGTCCTATTCCACCTTATTCAAATAAGCATGTGTTACTTGAAATGTAGGGACGTGGGCGGCGCTGTGGTCTAAACCACTGAGCCTCTTGGGCTTGCCGACTGGAAGGTTGATGGTTTGAATCCCTGCGGCAGAGTGAGCTCCCGTTGCTCTGTCCCAGCTTCTGCCAACCTAGCAGTTTGAAGGCACACCAGTGCAAGTAGATAAATAGGTACCGCTGCGGTGGGAAGGTAAACGGTGTTTCCGTCCACTCTGGTTTCCATCACGGTGTTCTGTTGTGCTAGAAGTGGTTTAGTCATGCTGGCCACATGACCTGGAAAATTGTCTGTGAACAAATGCTGGCTCCCTCAGTCTGAAAGTGAGATGAGCGCCGCAACCCCATAGTCGCTTTTGTCTGGACTTACCGTAACTGTCCAGCGGTCCTTTACCTTCACCTTTCTTTTACTTGAAACAAACCTTCAGAGTTCCATGGTGAAGAAGAGAGCATAGGAGATAAAGTGCTAAAACCATGAAGAATCTCAATTGCTTGGAGAAAAGCAAAAGAGGTGGACACCACGATTGACTTCTTCTGTATGTGGTAGCTTCTCTGCATGAAGGTTGCTCCAGATGTATGTCTTGCCATATGGAGGGACAGCTTCCACGCCACACAACTTATAGCAGCAAGGAGGAATTGGTTGTGCATATAGCATGCTGTGCTGATTTGTCAGAATGGTGACTCTCTGGGAAAGTCTTGGCAAACTCTGGATTGTTGTGCTCAAGCACCAGCGAGTTGTCAAAGATTTCCTGACTCTAGCCTGCTGCACTGGGGGCTGCAGTTGCCGAGTCATGCTTGCAAGCTGCTGGGAGAATGCATTTCTTGAAAGTCGCAACCTCTGAATGCTGATGCTTTTTGAGCTGGAAGGGTGACAGTGACTGAATATGGAGTGGTGTCAGCAGCATCCATTGAATGGATACCCGGGAAGACAAGTGTCCCTGTGAAAATTAGATGACAGTCAAGGTTTCCTCTAGAGTGCCAGAATTATTGCTCTATTCAGAGTCACTGAGTGTGCAATGTTTAGGCAGTGAAAGAGTTCACTGTAGCATGGCACACATTACATGGAGCTGCAAATAGGGTCATTCTTCTGTTTAGAGCCCCAGTGCCCAGAGTAATTAACTTCACATGCCATGGCTGAATGCTAAGGCTGAGTTCAAGAGAAGTGATGAGAAGTCCAGCCCTGAAGGGTATGGTTGCTTGAGTTCTTTATTACCGGCACAATGAAGGTAGTAATAGAGGCTTTTGTCGGCGGGGGCAGGTGTCTGCGAATGGGGCGGGGCTGAGCATCGTTGCAAGGCTTTTGCTCCAGAAATCCATTTTCAAATGTGCATCACATTGCCTGAATCCTGCATATCTCTTCCTTCAACTTTGGCACAAAGGGCATTCGTTTTGTAATGCTAAGTAGCATGGCTAGTCACACACACACAGAGAGAGAGAGAGCAAAGCAAAGCAAAGCAAAGCAAAGCAAAGCAAAGCAAAGCAAAGCAAAGCAAAGCAAAGCAAAGCAAAGCAAAGCAAAGCAAAGCACAAAAGCACCACAACTGGCTTAGCAACTGGCACAGCCACATGTAGCTTATGTGCCAAAAGGCCTAGGAGGGCTGTAGAGAAAAAACAACCAATGCCTCTGTCAGGCCAATGGCAAATATGGAGCATTTTACAGAACCGATCTGTGTTTCAAGAATAATGTGAGTGAAAGTTCTCTGAGCTTGCACCCACTTCTCTTTGCTAGGAGAATAGATAGCTGGCATGCTAATGCTGCAGGTGTAGGTTTTTCATAATTTGCAGCTAAGCCACCTCCCCATAAATCCTCTATTAAGGGAATCACATGGTGAACACAGTTCCTTCACTTCAAAAAGAGAGAGGAAGGTCTATTGAACAAAATTACAGACATTACTGCAGTATAATCATGTCAGTCCTCTGTATTTATGGTGCTAATGACAGCTACTAATTGCATATTTAATTTCTGAGTGGGGAGGGGAATGCAGGGGGAAAACAATTCATATCACAGACAATGAGAAATGACTTGTTCAGGGAAGTTTTTAATGTCTGACCTTTTATTATTTTTTAGATTTTGCTGGAAGCCACCCAGAGTGGCTGGGGAAACCCAGCCTGATGGGTGGGGTACAAATAATAATGATAATAATAATGATGATGATGATGATAAATTTTATTCCCACCTCCCAAAATTAATTATGTTCACTTGCTTTTGTTGCATTTACTGCAGTCAAAACAACTTATTTAAAATTAATCTATTGCCATATATTCTGAGGCTAGAGATTGGACATTTGATTTTGGAGTTTACTTATGTATTAGGTTGTACTTTGGGATTTCTGGTTTCGATAATCCAACCATACATATAAGGTGCTTTTGCCCATGCTTGACCTTGCAGGTCCACAAGTGTCCATGAAGACTGAACCAGCCTATAGACCTGGCCTAGGCAATTTACAAAACTACTTCACAGTAAGCACTGTAAAAATGTCCAGTTGATGTGGAGGCCACCTTATTCCCAGTTTGAATAGACACATGCACTGACATTAGAAACTACTTTTGAACAATGCACATTATTGGAAATGTCCCACCTGCCACCATCTAAAACGTCAAAGTCAGGCAGATTCTTTGGAGGCAGCTTCAGAAAAAATAATACTCCCTAGCTAGGCTATATCGACAAGTGAATCAATGTTAGATGAATTAACTCACTTAATGAAGCATCTTTGAACTGATGTTTTCAGAGAAGCTGATATGTGAAGTTCAGCCAAGTCTCTGCGCTTGCCTGCTTTTTGTCATCAGGAGATGTGTCACCTCAATGAGAAGTACTGAAGATATGCTGTCGTACGTAAAACATTAGAGACATATTGAATTACTTATAATAGAAGGCGAATTCTGTCAATTCACAGCTGTCCCCAGTTCTTAAAAATGATGGGGAGTGGATCTGGGAAGTTCTATGCAAGTACAAACGGACCTCTCCATCATTTTATTTAGAAAAAGAAGAGTGGTGATTGTGTGTGATGTTAGCTTCGTAAATCTAAAAGGAGAATGTACGACTTCATTATTGCACATTCCTATTTTCTGGATGATAAGCATCCACAATAGCAGCTTTCGGCAGCCCCTGCTCACACAGGAAATAGTACTGCATCTTTTCCTGGAATTTATGACTTGTTGAGGTGATAAGTAGAGTCAACTCTGCAAGCAGTACCAGTGTAAGTACAGGCATCAACTTATGAGTGTTCTACTAGCGCATGACTGCATATGTGCACAGCACCAGGAAATAATTAAACAATTACTACAGGGATGGGAAACCTTATATGTGGCCCTCCAGGCCTCTGCATCTGGCCTTTGAAACTCTCCCTGGGCCACACCTATCCCTGGCCCCTTTTTTTGTCTTGCTGGAATGGGTCCTTGAAATCTGAGAGTGTCTCTTGTTTTTCTAGATGGAGTGTGGAGAGGTATGAGGCTGTGTATACCGTAGACTACTGCCACAGTGGACCTTGGGGTCTCAAATTTCAGTTGACAGTTGTAAAAGAAAAATCTTCTTAAAAAATTAATAAAATAAAAAAAAAATTTCAGTTGACACCTTGTGCGACACCAAAATTCAGCATCCCCACCTCTCACACTCCATTCTTAATAATACACCTCTGCCTACTGTACAAAGGCAAAATTTACATTTGTTGCTCTGCCTGCTTTTGTCTCTGGCCATGGCCAACACTGGCATGTGCCCCCCACCCCGAACGTTGTCCAGAAAAAAAATGCAATCCTTAGGTGGAAAAAGGTTCTCCCTTCCCTGCTGGGACAAAGTAGGGCCAGAAGGTCTGAGTTATAGCTCTCGCTAACCCAAGATTGAGCCAAGTACAATGGCGATGTTTTCCTGTCTCATTGCATTTGGATGATGGCAAAACCAATCGATCATATTAGATGAGGACATGATAGAATTTTGAATTTTTGCAAACACGGAAGTTACTATAGGCAATATTTTTTTAAAAAACAAAAACAAAAACAAAACCAGCCACAGGGAAATTGAAATTATTCTTATTGGTTGTGTGTGTGTTTCATTAAAGCATTAGTGCTACTAGCTAAAGTTTTGTAATGTTCCCATTCTGAAATCCATTTGGAGCCTGATGACAAACCATATCCAGTTTCATATTTGAACATTTCAGATTTGAACATTTATTTAAACAGTTCATTCATTTTATGTTTGCTAGGGGCCTTTTTGTTTACTAGGAGCTGTAGGATGTCAAGTTTTATAGCACAGAAGAAAATCACAAAAAAATCATGGATTGAACAACTAAAGCAACTAAACTGGGAGAACAATAGCATGATTCTTTAAAAAATAGGTGACATAAGTCATTTTTTTTTATGCTAACTGATCACTTTGCAATTGTTTTTCTTAATGGTGAAAGGTGATTGCATTGCAGCGCTCTGCTGTATGAATGATTGACTGTACATTAGAACTGTAACTCATGTCTGCGTTTTGTTGGAGACCTGGATCATAATCCTTGCCTAAGTGCATTCATGTGACAGAAGGCAGGGAAATGACTTTGCTATGTACTTACTTACCTCAGGGCGGAACTTTGAAACAGCCACAATACAAAGTGTCATTTCTGTGCCCTTTTAAATAATTTTATTCTTACAAAGATTGTCCAGTTTGCGCCATTTTATAGGAAGCTAGAAGCATGCATTGTTTTATGGGCACTTCAAAGAAAGTTTTGAAGTTTAACAACTTAGCACCCCTGGTGAATTATGGTAGTGGTTTCCAGTCCTTTTAAATACAGAGATTTTCCTAAAGGAACTTTGGCCCTGTTCAGTATTATCCAAGTAATTTTACCACTTCACTGAACAAAGGAAAAATATTCTCTTGTCATTTGTCTCTTGGTGATGCACCATCTCCATCACTTCCGGAATGACCCCAGTATGCAGAGAGTGTGAAGGCACATTTGCTCTTAAATGCTATATAATCTGGAACTACCTCATGCATTTGGCAACTGGGGGATTCTGTGGGGCACGGGGCTTGTTCCTGTTCCTGTGCCACAAGCACAGTGTAATGGATGCTACATCATACATGCATCTCATACATGTATGTTTACAGATGTATGACTTGCATATATATTATATGGCATAAAAGATTCCTGCATGTTGAAGCCAAATTTCCTGGACTTTTCTCACATAATTCTCACGTAATTGAAAGTTTTCTCACATAATTAGGCTTGAAGCCAATAGACTGAGTGCACCCCTCCCCCGTTTTTATGCTTCTGTAGCAAAAGATCTCTATCATTTTGCCATTAGTAAGTTTTTACACTTCATTAACTTATTCTTATAAGTTTATTAATAGTCTGCTCACATTTTAGGGATCCCATTGTGTTTAGCCATTAGAAGCAGATGGTTCGGTTACCCTGGGCTCCTCCAAAAAGTGACAATTGCTCCACTCTAATATTCAGTTGCCAACAGAAAGAGAAGATAGAATAACTGATGCCTCTTATAATACACATCCTGCTTTTTCTGGAAACACAAAGTGAATGGGAGAAAGAAAGAGGTGTCGTTATTGTTTTTTAAAAAGTTGTATACCTTGGCCACGTTCTTCTAAAATGTGGATGTAATTGTCTTTATTAATGTCACTTCCTCTTTATTGGAGTAGCTGATAAAGCTAATACAGTTGTGAGTGTATAAAGAGTGGCATTTAAGTTTTAAAAACTTTATAGCAATTGGATCTTCTTAACCCTTGGAGTACTCAATCATGGGATTCCATTTCATGTAAGCATTGCATATCCCATAGTCTCCCACAGGTGATTATGGTTAAGCCTATTTGGGACAACATGCTTATTTTTAAGGTTTTGGCTGTTGCAGCTTTATGCTCCTGGTAGGAGCCAGACAGCTGTAGCAGCTCTTCTTCCGACAGCTAGTCGTGTCTGAATACCATATAATTGTAGACCACCTACACAGTCACAATCCTAATGGCCTTTTGCAACCTGCAATCCCACAAAAAAAGCTTTTATATTGTGTAATCCTTTAATAAACAGGCTTAATCTCACCTTTGGAATGATAAATTAAAGTTAACACTCTTAAAGCAATTTAACTCTACAAGTAACAACTTCAAGAGAAGTTGTTAATCCATTTTAAGCTGTAGCAGCAACACACACATACACATGAGAAAGAGGCTTGTGGCATAAAGTAAACTTTGTTGGATTCTAGGTGCCACAAACCTCTGCTGCTTTTGAGGTAACTTTAGTGATAAGCGTTATGAATGAACATTTTACAGTGGTACCTCCTCAGGTTACGCTGAGGTGGTAATGCCTCAGGTTACAAGCGCTTCAGGTTACCAACTCTGCTGACCTGGAAGAGTTACCTCGAGTTGAGAACTTTGCCCCAGGATGAGAACGGAAATTGTGTGCTGGTGGCGCAGCGGCAGCAAGAGGCCCCATTAGCAAAAGCACGCCTCTAGTTGAGAACAGTTTCAGGTTACGAACGGACCTCTGGAACAAATTAAATTCATAACTAGAGGTACCACTGTATAAATTTCATAGACAAGGTTTCCAATGGCACACATAGAAATAATTGTAAAATTTAATTTCTCTGCGTCAACTACACAAAAAAGGGCCAGCAACAATGATTGACTTAGATATCTGAGATGCAATAGCTGTGCAAAGACTGCAAAGGAGAGCAAGGAAAGAAGAAAAGGACACACAGCAAGACACCAGCAGCTTCAGTTCCATAATTCATGGGGTCCTTATAGACATGCCAGGGATGAGAGTTGGGATCACCATATTCCAGAGGTTCCTCTCCAATCTCAGCAGCTGTTTTAGAAGAGGACTATGAGTCTGCCCTGTGCCAGTTATGGCACATGTGTGTTCCAGGGCTCTGCTTTGTTTAATATTTACATGAAATAGTTGAGTGGGGGACATCCAGAGATTTGACTGAGGAGTCACCAATACACAGATGATAAACAACTCTATTTTTCCTTTTCATCAAAGTCAGGTAAGGCAGTGCTAATTTATTGCCTGGATATGATGTGATGAGGGCCAATAAACATAAGTTAAGCCCAGGCATAATGGAGATTTAGGACAGGATTCAAGTAATGTGCCCTGTCAGTGGAAACCCATCCAAGGACTTCCACTACCACTACAGGGCTTTACCTGGGACAGTGCATGAGGTAGAAGAGCCAACTTGCACCAAAGATTGTGGGGTGGGGTAGGGTGGCAGCAATGACATGTGTGTGATGTCAGGACATCAGGAGGAGCCAGAGGGCGGAGCCAAATGCAGCGGCAGCACAGCTTCAATGGCTGGTGGCTCCTCCTCTAGGAGTTGGTGCCCATGGCATGGGGAGAGAAGACAGTAGATGATTCCCTCAGGCAAGCGGAATTGTCTGATTGCTACAATGAATTCCTCTCTTTGTTGGTAGGTGATTCATCTGAATGGGTGGTCTTCAGCCTTTTCTGGACAAAGATCCACCCCTCCTAAAAGGCTTTTGTCTTTCATAATGCAAAGCACCTTTCACTAGTTAAGGCAGGTGACAAGTTCTGTCATCTCCTGGACAGAAAGAAATGGTCACAGTTGTCCATACAGTAGTAGTAACTCATTTGTTGTATGTATGACTTTCTTTAGAGACTTCTCATAAACTCCAGTTCCTGCTGCTTGACTGGGGTTGATCACAGGGAGCATAACAAACCACCTTTGGAATAACTGGATATCTATCCAGTGCAATACAAAACGCAACCTCCTAGGGGGCAGAATGCAAGTGGTGGGCGAGGCCAGGGGGAAATGGGGGCTGAACAACAATTGCAACTGTATGTACAGAAGGCTGCATTCCGCTCATGCAAAAAAAAGATACATCAACACACATACATTAAGGCAAGTAAGAGGCATTGTCACAATTCAAGGATACATTCCAGCAAAAATGCTCAAGGACTGCCTGGAGCACAGCCGGGGGAAAGGGGTGTGGCCTGGGAAGAGCACTGAGGGCCAGACAGAAATGCCTGAAGGGCCACATTTGGGTCCCAGGTCTGAGATCCCCTACGCCCACCTTTGGGATCTGAGTCCCCTCCTGTATTAACCTAACTTCATTAAGATCTTTACTAGAGGTCTTCTTCTATGTCATCACCCCAGACTTCAGAAGTGAAGCAGATGGTGAAGTCCTTCTCAGCGTTGGCACTCTGTCCTTGGAACATACTCCTGAGGGAGAATCACCTGATGCTGAACCTTCTGGTGCCAGCTGAAGCCACTTTGATTGGCCCAGGTGTTATAAAAGGTTGTAGGTAGAGCTGACTTTTCATCCTCTCCTGAATTTGTACGATTGATTCAGCGGCCATAGATAGATAGATAGATAGATAGATAGATAGATATAGATATATATGTTAATGATTTGAATGATTTATGGATTAAACTACACAAGCCACTCTGAAAGCAATTTGCTTGCCATGAATTCAGAAGGAAATATCCTAGTGGCTAACACCTAATTCAAAACCAGCCAGATGGCACATTAGGTGAAGAAAACAATGATGGATTCATCCTGGCATAACTACTGAAGGCCAGGAGTGTATGTTTGTATGTTTGTGTGTGTGTGTTTGATTGTTTCTTAGTATGTGTGTCAACTTTATCAATTTTTTTCCTGCCACATGCCTCTTTTCTAATGGATTGTATCAGCTTCAGCATATTTATTGTAAACAGCATATTTTCAGACCAGAAGTGTTGTGCATAGTTGATTAACACATGAAGTAATAATAGATGAAAAGTATTCACCCTCTTCACCAGTGTTCAAAGACTGTAAAATGGATGCTTCAGTGAGTGAAAGGAAAAACATTAGTGGCGTTCATTCTGCTCTTCCGACTTCTGGTTCTGGTACACTGTGGGATGGAAAGTAAGGTTCACAGATCATCTCCAAAGCTTTCAGAACCATGTTAGATACTTGTGCCTTGGATCCTAATTAGCCCTCCACAAACGGAAGGACTTCTTTCATTAATTGAGGAAACTGGGATCTCCAGCTGGAGTACACGTTGGAGGGTAGAGGGGCATTTCTGGTGGTTTGCCCCCTTTCCCCTACACTACGTCTCATACTATTCAGGAGGGTCTCCCAGTCCTTAAAGACAGATTTTCAAGGGTCGAAAGGGCTGCTGGGAGATGGGGAGATAAACTAAAAATGCTTTTGCTGGTGAGACCATCCTCTTAGTGGGATGCCATTAACAGGATGCTTTCCCCAGCAGAACCCTAACCCTAAGCCTGTGTTTTTCCTGTTGTCCCTGAAAAGCTCAAACAAGGTTTTTGTTGTTTGTTTTGCACTATAGAGAGGTTATAATGTCAGAGCTGGGTGCCAGTTTAATTGCAATACAGTTTAAATTCAGTGCATGAAAGGATCTCATGGGGGGGGGGGAGAATGATGACCACCAATTCTTTAACTTCTGGTATCTTGTTCAAGATTTCTATAGATCAGGGACAAAATGCAGGTCTCCCGGCCGCTCCGTGCTCTTGGGATCCACTCCAGGCTACATCTTCCCAACCCAAACCACTCACCAGCCCTGATTTGCACTCTCCTTGGGCGCTGTTGCTTGGTTCAAACTCAGATAATGCTTCTTGCTCACCTGGATTGAGGATAGAGATGGATGTTAGGGCATGAAGAAATTTGCCTTCAGTACAAAGGAGAAATTCATATTGAATGCTTTGTCCATTTTTGCCTTTGGCCCCAACCACTACTGCATTGTGGCCCCTGGAAGGTTGCCCAGAAAGGAATGTGGCCCTTGAGTTCTGCACCACTGAGATTGGACATTTTGCATAAAAGACCTTGTAAGGTTAATGATGACTGAAGCAAGATGAAATTGCACAGTCTTAAAACTGTTGCAATGGAATTGCTTTTGCTATTTTCTTGTTCTGAGTTCTGAGCTTGTTTGAATAAAGAAAAACTCAAAGCATAGGAGTTGCTTACTTATGGCTGCTTTGAGCATACAAATCTGAATGCTTTCTTCATGTTGCAAGTGCTGAAACAGGAAGCAGGAGTGAGCTGTACTTCCTGCTTTTGTGCTGCTTCTGTAACACGAGAAAATGGAGGGTGAGCATCTTTCATCTTCTGGGGAATGGGTAATGATTCTTGTGCTTCTTGTGCAAGGACAGAACCCGCAGTGCTCAACCTTTCATCCTGGAATTTACCAGGGCTCTTTTTTTGGCTGGAACTCACCGGAACTCAGTTCTGGCACCACTCAGGTGGGCACCATTGCCATTATAAGAGAACAAGGAAGGCATTCATGGTGAGTTCTGGCACCTCTTTTTAAAAAGAAAAATAGCATTGGAAGTTACATGTTTTGTTTTGTTTATTCCTCTGTATTTCACTGAGTGGCATGGGCCGTTTGGGTCTTTGTATCAGGGGGAATGAAACATGACCATCCCACATTTCTCAGGCTACTATCTACTGCTTCTGCAACAATGTTTGGAACAATATTATCTGGATTATGGTTCCTTTGTGTGGTTTGCTTGTATTGCTATTTGGGGAACGAAATATCAACCAGGGATGAACACAGTAAATTGTGTTAAATATGTTGCATCTTGTGTGCACTGTATGAATGCATTTGGCATCTGAGCAACTATCCGTGACCTTACTGCTAAATCAATTTTCTTCTTCCACATTCTGAATGGATATATAAGTTTGGAAAATTAAAATGAAGGAAACAGCCACCAGTAAAGAATTTGTCTTGTGAAGAGGCTGACAGATTTATGTGAATAGGTCTATTGAAAATAATGAATATAAAATAGTTCAGCTGATATAAACGTATTCATTCCCCTTCCAATTATTTGGTAGCATTTTACATTAAATTAGTACAAAGTTCTTTGTAAAAAGGAGATTCAGTAACAGAATATCTAATAATATTAGTTCAGAGAAAAAATGTATCCTACTGAATCCTTCTAAAAGGAAGGCAATTATAACTAAACCCGTGGATAAATAGATAAGCTTCTTCAAGAATAAAATGACGAGGGATGTTGTTTGAAATGCTACATGTCCCCACTCTCAAATATAAGAATGTTTGAGGTTTCTTAGTGAGAAATAACCAGCACTTCCATGTGATGTCATCATATAAGATGATAGGAAAAATATTGTTCCTTACTGCATCCTATAGGTGCCTCCCAATCATAAGTTTTATTGATTGCTCATATTTTGGGAGATCTGTTCATGATATGTAGGAAATACATTGTGGATGGAATCTGTCCATATCTCTCTGTCTGTAAAATGTCCAAAGTTCAGATAGACATCTGTTTAGTGTTTGATGAACATAGGAAGCTCATTATACCAAGTCAGATGGTTGGTCCATCTATCTCAATATTGTTTACACAGGACTAATCTATACTGGTCAATTTAAAACATTATAAACGCGTTATAAGCATGTGACAACAGAGGGTGCTTTAGAGCAATGTAAAATTGCCGGTGTAAAATTCCATTGAATTACATTACTTTTTAAAGCGTTTTTACAATCAGTGTAGATCCAGCCTCACTGCCAGCAGCTCTCCAGGGTTTCAGGCAGGTTTTTCTCCCAGTCCTATCAGGAGATACCAGGGTTTGAACCTGGGACATGATTCATATGAAGCATGTGCTACAGTGCTTCCGAATGAGAGCAGGAGAGACTTCTGGAGACAGCAAAGAACAATTAAGTGGCATAATCTTGTAATTTTGTTTGTCACATCCACTCTAAAAAGTGAAGTTGTCATATAGGAAAATGTTAGAAACATGCTTTGCAATCCCATATTTGGTAAGTAAAATAATGAAAACAATGTGATTGGATACTCATGACTGTATTATTCTTATTCAATGTGCTCCTTGATGTCATTTCATTTTGCCATTTGGCTGGGCTGTGTTTCATATGGCCGTTTAACAGTTTGCTGCCCTTTTAAGAAGTCAGGGTGTAACTCACCCCTTCATAGGTGCACCTTGTTGAACATAAGGGGCTCTGAACAGAGTCCTCATTCCTCTTCTCTGGCTAGCCATTTAAAGTTGCATGTGCGGGCCTGCAGAAGTGACTGTCTGACTGGCTGCACGAATGGAAGATGGACCTTCTATTGAATATAACTGTTTATGTTGTTATACTGCATTCCAATTACCTTTCATATACACATCTCTACCTGCATGGGTATGGATCATGCCCTAACTTATTAAGACACATGCCAGTACTTCCTTATGGATCAGCATTTAGGAAGCCCTGTTATATTCATGCCTCCAAAAGCACTGTTGGATCAGGCCACTGGTCCATTTAGTCCATCAGATGCCCATGAGAAGCCTGCAAGCAAGACCAAAATGCAACATTGCTCTCCTCACTTGTGATCCCCAGAATCTGGCATGCTACCTTTGATAGTGGAGATAGACTTTGTGGCTAGTAGCCATTCATAACCTTATCTGCCATTAATCTGTCTAATCCTTTTTTGAAACCATCCAAGTTGATGGCCATCATTACATCTTAAGCAAGTGGATTCCTTTAATACAGAGACAGGTAACAGGAGATGATATTTCACTCTATATTACACAGAAGGAAATGCCATTAGGCTAGCATCTGAGAAGTCCTATAGTATTTGATTTAAGTTGATGCTGGTTGATTGTTCAGCAACCAAAGCTAATTTCTCCATCTTCTTAGAAGTTCAACAGCTTTAAAAATATGTATGGTACTCAGATTCCCAGCAAGTGATCAACTAGTTTATTCTTCATACCTCAATATATTACAAGGACGATCCATCATTTTAAATACCGGTAAGTAATTTGATATCTTTACTCCTTTGTTCTTGGCTCAATTAATAAAAAGGTTTCTGAATAAAAAGGACTTTATGTTTAAAATGTTTTCTCCTATTACTCTTTTTGGAAAACCAATTATTTTTAGAGCCAGCACAGTTTTAAATGTGGCAATTACACCACCAGCCAGGGCATATATTCTAAGATATATGCCAACAGAGCTCAAACTGAATTATTCTCAAATTGTTTTTCTCTCCAAATATTATCGGTAATACTTTTCTCTCTTTCCAGTAATAATAGAACCCCAGGTCAGCCAATGAAACTGGTGGGCAGTCAATTCAGGGAAAAGAAAAGAAAGTACTTCTTAACACAATACATAATCAATTTATGAAATTCCCAGCCAGAAGAGGTGGGGTGATGACCACTTGAAGTTAGATTGCTTTGAAAGGAAATTAGACAAATATGAGAAGGTTGCAGGTCTTTCAACAGAAACAGAAAAGGCAGATTTTGCAAGGCCTTTATTTATGTATATAGATTTGACATCCTCAGCCCCCATGTTATTTGTTTTATTGTTGTTGTTTTCTGTCTAACATCAGAACAGTTTTAATGCTGTCATGGACCCATTGTACAATACAGTGTTACGTGCATAATCAAGCGTAATAATAATAATAATAATAATAATAATAATAATAATAATAATAATTTTTTTATACCCCGCCCATCTGGCTGGGTTTCCCCAGCCACTCTGGGCAGCTTCCAACAAAATATTAAAATGTCTGTCAAACATTAAAAGCTTCCCTAAACAGGGCTGCCTTCAGATATCTTCTAAAAGTCTGGTAGTTGTTTTTCTCTTTGACATCTGGTGGGAGGGCATTCCACAGGGCGGGCGCCACTACCGAGAAGGCCTGTTTCCCTGTAACTTGGCTTCTCGCAATGAGGGAACCGCCAGATGCACCTTCTGGACTAGGCCCATCATGTGCAGCATCCTGTTCTCACAGTGGCCAACCAGATGTCTGTGCAAAGCCTGCAGGCTGGAGATAACTGCAACAACACTCTGCTCACCTTCAGATTCTAGCAACTAGAATTCAGAGGCACAATGCCTCTGATAGTGGAGGTAGAACAGAGAGCGGAGCTGGAAAATAATGCAAACAAGACATATACAACTTCACATTTATCCAAAATTCATTCTAAGATCATCTGAGTTCTTATCTTGATTATTGTTTTTTAAAGGCAAGCCTTCTAGTAATATACTCATTCTCCTCCCCCTCATAAAAAATTCTAACATCACACCCGGGTATATGCTTTAAAAGTGGGTCCTTCTTAACCCCATGAAAATATTCATGAGTCACCCAAATTGAATCAAGTGAGTCTGCTCTGGAATCTGAGTTTAATGGAGTGCTCCTCCTTCCCCATTGCTGGTAGGCCTCTTCACAAGTCACACTCTTGATTCCAATGGAACCTGGTTAAATTGACCCTCCATTAATATTGCTGGAAGAGATTAGAGAATTATGGAGCACCAACATCAAAGCTCTTTGAAGTATGGAAAATATAAGATACTTTAAATACTTGCTCATCTGATAACATTTCCAATTATCCAAACTGTATATCAGTGAACAAGATCCTTCAGAATAGGCCTTCTACTCATAAAAATCCATGTCCCTAATTCTTTGCAAGATGCATGCTTTAGCTTTCTTATATTGTCAAATATTGTTCACCAAGAAGGCCCTTTTCCAATAAATATATACCACTTCTTTTTTGACAGAAAAACATAAAGAACCCCACCCCATCAGACTCTGCGATGACAGAAAAGTAGACAATCTGATTTACTTAGGGAATTGATAGTGGTTTCTGTGGAGGCAAAGAAGGATTTTCATAAATTATCAATTCTCTTGGTTTATGTAATCTGAAGAAATGTGATGTGCTTGAGATGCTGGGATTTTCCATATCTGTCCTGTGACCGAGAGCTTTGGGAAGGGTAAAAGCACAAAGAACAATTCCGCATAAATGAGCACTTCATACTTAACTCCCAGGCGTGCCCTTTAAAAGCTCCCACTGTAAAAATACAATTAAAAGTGTCTGCTTTAATCATCCATTAACTGATGGGCAATCTCTGTTGGTGCGTGATAACATTTGATATGCTCAAATGGCCCAGGTTTTGTCACATGTGGGAGACACCAACATACCTTTGGAATGAGGAACTACTGAACATAAATCTACATTTAGGGGAGGTGATATTGCTGCAGCTGTTGCTAGACATTTCATAAATAGAAATCAATACCTTAGCAGACTATGATTCATGGAGACTGAACACATACCCCCCACTCTCTAAGCAGATACCAAAAAAGCAGACTTGGCAGATTCCTTAAAAATAAGATTTTCAAAAAGTACTGTAAAGTGCTTAGACTCTGCTCCTCTTCTTCATTGTATATGTTCTAGTCAGTCTTTTTGACTCTCCATATGAAAGATTAAAAGCAGTAAGATTGTGGAGAGAAGGGAAAGAATGTTTTGCATGTTGTTGAATTCAATATGTTGTTGAATTCAATTTTCAATATGTTGTTGAATTCATATGTACTGCCATTTAGGATTTGTTTCCCAACACAGACAGATGCCAACTGGGTCAGGACAAATGGGACAAACAACTAATGGGAATCCAAAGGTTAGAACACATTCGTAGCTTTTGATATTTGTACTAGAGCTGTGTTGAAAATTTCTTCTGTACGTATTTGACCATGTTATGTTAATTAATGAGAAAAGAAATTGCATTTGAAAATTATCAAAAGGGAGAGCCTTTTTTGTGAAATTCTTCTGGCTATGGTGTGGGTTTTGCTGTTGTTGTACTCACCTTACTTTTGAGGTAGCTGAAGACTTTACAACTATCCTTTCTTTCATTCCACAAATCATATTTGCAGGGTTCTGAATTCTGCAGCCTTCTTGGGTGCTGCCCTTCTTCAAAACCCCATTATACCACATTGTTGGGGGGGTTTTAAAGGGAAGTCTTTGTACTTTGACTTTTACAGAAATTAATGTGGAAATATAACCAAGGAAAGGCACACTATAGGGGCAATAACTGTTTTAAGGACACCTTTGCATTGCAGATTTTGAGGTCTACCCATCCAAGGCCAAAAATTTGGCTGATGCTATGTATTCACTGATAAACTGAAACAATCACGGTGGTCAAGTAAGCAGCCTGACTGGCAGAAGATCTCAACACAATAAATCAAGATTTATATTTTGTGCCGTGTGGCAACATCTTCAGAGTGCCTTTCTTGAGCAAATACCTCTTGTGGCTCTCTCATAACTGATTTGAAGCAGGCTTGGTATTCATAAAGTTGTCTTGCCATGACAAAAAGGAGAAGTCAAGGTAAATACCTGGAGATAATTCTACTTTGGAAAAAAAGGGTATACAAAGATGAATGACTGCATTGTTCAATCAACCATGAGAACAGGCGAGAGATGTTAATCCCTCTTCATTTATATTAGATAAAATTCTGGCTCCGCTGGAGGCACGGGGAATTCTTTCAATATATTTATTTATTACAGTGAGGACTGTTAAATTCCTCCAGATAAAACTCTATATTAAAAACATCCTGAACATCTGCTTTAAAAAAGCTCCAACTCATGAAAAGTCACCTATTCAAGTGGGAGCAGTCTTTGGATAGAACATGATAAACACCCTGTTAGCCTCGTAATTAGCACCTATTACACTGCAAAAAACTGCCAAAGAGTGCAACAGAGCATCTTCTATCATCTAGCACTTAATAATGCAGTGATTCTGCATGTCTAGTCCTCTGTCTGAACTTGCCTGTTTTTTATACAACTAGGGTATGCTTTGTCACTGTTAGCTCCATTTGAATTGCAATATGCCGGTATTTATTATTTAGGGCTGTGTGGAATGTTTTTGTGTATGTACACATACATTTGCATCAAGATGTACACTTTTATGGAGCATGTTCTTGCAATGAAGCTGTTGGCAAATTGTGCAAAATGGTTTTACCCTCAAAAGTGTAGTGCGTGGAACTTGTGCAATCTCTTAACCAATCTAAAAAGACTAAGGAAAAAATTGCTGCTTCTTGGTATGAGGGAGTAAGCTTAGGAAGCACACATCAATTGTAAGTCAAAGGAAAGGTATCATAAGCTGAAATCTGTGAGATGGTAGGCAGCCATTGTCAAAAACAGACTAAGAGGGTGTGTTCCCTAACCCAGGATTGTTAGAATAAAAAATAATAATGAAAAGAGTAGCTGGTGCCTGAAATATAGCAAGCAGAATGCATTGCTCTGCTGACCAGAGGCCAGTGCAGGGGCCAGACTGCCTGCAGAAAAGTAGGAGCTAAAGTTGTATACTCCTATTCCTTAATTCTTTCCTTTGAGGCCAAAACACTCTTAAGTCCCCAGTAGCTCTCTTGGCTAGGTTCCAGCTGTAGATCAAGATATCTCTCATTCAAGGCTTGCAGTTATCAGGACAGCCCCTGATATTTTGCAATGTCTCACTGTGAGCTGTCACAGATTTAGTACAGGTATTTGAGCTAGCAAAGAGGTGGGACAGGTTTAGAGTGTAAAACTTAAGGTATGTAGCAGTCAAGGTATCTCTCATATCTACTCTGCTACATATGCATTCATGAAAGAAGGACCCACTTAGCTTAATCGGTTGGCATAGTGCAGTTTCTAAGCCAAATTCTACTCATGCAATGGGGATATTTCCCATCCAAACCTCTTCACTTCAACTCCCCATGAGCCCCTTGAAAATCTGTTCTCAGGTGTGTGTGTGTGTGTGTGTGTGTGTGTGTGTGTGTGTGAGAGAGAGAGAGAGAGAGAGAGAGAGAGACTGTTTATTTGATGATGTTTCAACTACTATTGTTAGCTGCTTTAGGAAGGTTTTACCCTGCATGCAAAGCTCTTAAATTATCAGTAAATATAGAACAGCATGGGATGGATGATGTGTAAGAGATGCAGCAGGAAAGAGAGAATATTCAGAATTTGCAGTGCCCCCCCCCACCTCCCATAAGCCAGAGTGCTTTTTCTGCCCATCCCAGACACCTTTGGGTGACTCAAAGATGTTGGGAGATGTGAAAACAGACATCAAATCAATTGGATAGAAAGCAGATATTTCGGAGGTCTCACCACAGCAGTGGATCTTGGGGTCTCAAATTTCCGCGGCGCCCTGTGCATTACCAAAATTTTGCACCCCAACTCTCACCTTCGATTTTACAGCATAGCTGAGGCGCCCCCTGCAGCTCCCCAAAGGCTCTGCACCCAGTGCAACCAAATGGGTCATGCTCTCTTAAATCTGCCTCTGCTCACAGGATAGGGAAGTTTGCGAAGAAAACATATCACCTTTTGCTTCTTCAAATATTTATGTCTTGTTGAAGCTACTACAATCCAAGGAGAGCAGCAGCCTGTATATATTTAGGCCCTGTCTGCTCCGTATGTTTAAGTCAGCAGGTTTTATTTGACTCCTGCTGTGACCATGCGGTTTCCTCATTTGTGTGTGTGCGTGTTGTCTGCCTGTGTAAATAGCAAGAGCATAAACAGTTCTACCTCGCAATGCAAATCAGTGTTTGCCTTGGATTTTCTGACTCCGCAGGCTGGCAGCCTTTTAGCTAAAATTAGCCACTTTCCGTTCAAGAGTGGGAAGAACAGTTTTTGACTCTTTTTTAAGGTTTACAGTGGGCACTGGAGGACAGAACAAAATGCTAGAGCATTAATAGTTAAAAAGCCCCTTAGTAAATAGAATGATGGCAAAGCAATGTGACTTTTTCCCAAGCTATATATTAATGTTCTATGGCTCATTAATACGAGGGAGGTGTGGAGATTGCTCTGAGCTGAGTAATGTAATATCATGTTAGTCCAGCAAGGCGTCAAGTGTAAACAAATTAGGAAAATTCAAAGCTGCTTATCTGCATTCACAACAACAGCTTATATTGAATATGGGCTATTTTCAATTTGGTTATGTATTAAATAAACAAAGTTAAGTAAATTTGTACCGTGTCTAACAAATATACATTATTATTTTTTAAGTATACACTCTCTTTTAAAAACTAAATATTTACTTGGTTAAATAGCTGAAAATGTCTTTGCTTTACTCTGTCCTTTTTTAAAATAAAAATAAAACTTAGAGTTGACAGAATAATAATTTACATGAAAAGAGCAGCCGTCCCCACAGTTGATGCATCTTTCATTTCTTTGGCTGCCTTGACCTTTAGCTTTCAGTCCTCAGTCTGGCACACACATGCACACCCATTCCAGCCTCCATTATAGCCTGGAGCTGTTTTCCTGGAGAGCCATTTACACATCCTTACTTTCACTGAGCCTGTAACTGGAAGACCAAAGCCAGCTCCCTTTCAAAATGGAGATTTGCAGCCAAGGACATGGGTGGTGCTGTGGGATAAACCACAGAGCCTAGGGCTTGACAATCAGAAGGTCGTTGGTTCAAAACCCCACAACGGGGTGAGCTCCCGTTGCTCGGTCCCTGCTCCTGCCAACCTAGCAGTTCGAAAGCACATCAAAGTGCAAGTAGATAAATAGGTACCGCTCTGGTTGGAAGGTAAACAGTGTTTCCGTGTGCTGCTCTGGTTCACCAGAAGCGGCTTAGTCATGCTGGCCACATGACCCAGAAGCTGTACACCGGCTCCCTCGGCCCATAAAGCGAGACGAGTGCCGCAACCCCAGAGTCGTCTGCGACAGGACCTAATGGTCAGGGGTCCCTTTACCTTTACCTTTGTCACCTGATCTAAGGCTAAACACTCACATGTTAGCTAGCAGAAAAACAACAACAGTTAATTATCAACCCATCAAGGAGCTCAGAGACCACTTCCTGCTGTTATTTAGCATCAATGGAATCTCCCAGTTAAACCCTTTCAGCAATACACATATTCTTCATTTCAGTGTTAATTACAGGTAAATAAGTATACTTAACAGGTGCTGGAGGAGACGCTTGAGAGTCCCATGGACTGCAAGAAGATCAAACCTATCCATTCTTAAGGAAATCAGCCCTGAGTGCTCACTGGAAGGACAGATCCTGAAGCTGAGGCTCCAATACTTTGGTCACCTCATGAGAAGAGAAGACTCCCTGGAAAAGACCCTTATGTTGGGAAAGATGGAGGGCACAAGGAGAAGGGGACGACAAAGGACGAGATGGTTGGACAGTGTTCTTGAAGCTACTAACATGAGTTTGACCAAACTGCAGGAGGCAGTGGAAGACAGGAGTGCCTGGCGTGCTCTGGTCCATGGGGTCACAAAGAGTCAGACACAACTAAACAACAACAACTTAACAGGGACTCTAACATGGAGCTACAGCCTCCCTGGAAGCAGTGAGCTACCCAGCTGAAAGCAACAAATCCAGGCAGTATATAAGAACATAAGAACAAAATGAAAGTTTTGTTGGACCGCACAAAAGGTTTGTCTAGTCCAGCCTGCTGCTTCCTGGAATGGCCATCCAGATGCCTATGGAAAGCCCACAAGCAGGACATGAGGGCAATACCTTTCTCCCTTTGTTTTTTCTTAGTGACTGATATTCAGAAGCATGTGGACACGTGACCTCTGTTCCTGCAGGTAGTATATAGCCATCATGACCACTCACCGCTGGTAGGCCGCTGTAAGTAAATACTGTGCACTGTCATCTTTGACAGCCTTGTCTTTGAGAACTCAGACACACCATCTCTTTTGGGGCAAGGTGTTACCCAGCCATTATCAGTCTTCTTTCAGAAGGCTGTCCTGAACCTCAGCCATTTTCAGCTGATGAGGGCCAAATGAGCTATCAAGAAAACAATTTCCCTCAAACATAGGACACCATTTTTCCAGGTTTTGCAAACTAATTGCGCAAAATAATGAGATGTTGTCTAGTAAGAGTGCATTTTAGTAGAATGACTCCAATTAACTGATAAAGACTTCAGGCTATGAAAACAGAGGAAAGCTGGTACCAGGGACTCTCAAAAACTTTTTATCTGCCAACCTATCCCCAGAAGGTAGAAAGGTGATGAAATCTTTCTTCTAATATTATTTGTCATTTCTGGGGAGTATCAGTAGCCAAAGATGGGGCTGGAGAGGTGGGGGAAGTGTGAGTACAATAAAACATTACAGTGGTACCTTGAGTTACAAACGCCTCAGGTTACAAACGCTTCAGGTTACAAACTCCGCTAACCTGGAAGAGTTCCCTTGAGTTGAAAACTTTGCCCCAGGATGAGAACAGAAATTGTGTACTGGCGGTGCAGTGACAGCAAAAGGCCCCATTAGCGAAAGCACGCCTCTAGTTAAGAACAGTTTCAGGTTAAGAACGGACCTCCGGAATGAATCCACTGTACGAGTGTAGACTAATAGAATTTTGCATTCATTTATCTGATGGATAAGCCAAGACAAACAGCTGCCTTGATGCTACCTTTTACATCTGTGAAATAGATTTTTATTCTCACATTGGATTTTTTCACCTATGATCACTACATTTTTAAGGGATCATTAATGTGCATTTGATTTGGAATGCATTTTATTATTATTTTTCTTGAGGAGTAGTCCAACACTGTAGCAACACAAAATGAAAACAAGCAAACAATGAAAACCTATTTTGGCTCATCTAATTCTTTCTCTTTCTTATTTCTAGTGTTCTCTGTAGGGTCTTAACTTCTGCATTTATCTGAAATCGCAATGACTGGCGCCAGCATTTTAAAAAACAAAGAAGGCACACTGGCATAAAAAAGGATTATTATGTTTTGTAAAAGCTTCCCAAATGCAGATATTTTGTTTTTAAAGAGAGAGAGTAGATGTGGCAGTATTCTGCAATTAATGGTTGCATTACATTGGGATGATAGCAGGCAACCTGAGACTATCTAACAGCCAATACCTGTATTCTGAAGTGTGACCAGATGCTTGGAATAGCCCCACTTGTAGCATCTTAATTCTAACTTTGCTTAAAAAAAAATCTGTATTGATTCTCGTGCTTTTATTCTTTATTTATGGCATTATCAGTTGGCATGGCCTTCATATTGTTACAAACCACCTCCAATCTCTGCTGAGTGGCAGCAAGATTCCAGAGAGTCCCATGATTAAGTTTCCTTCTGGAAAATTTATGAAATATGGTTTGTTTGAACATATTTACAACCTGTGCCTAGATGGAGAGATTTCCAGCATCTACATCGCAAGAGAATCTTTTGCTGCCCCGCTAAGAGCAGCCAGCTCAGATCCACAAGCAGATAAATCAGCCATACTGCCTGCGCCTCATGATGATGGCTTCTTCTTCTTCAGCCCAGGACGGCATTTACGGAGCCTCAGTGGTGCCAAAATTCCCCCCACTTTGTCAGAGTAAAAGGCTGCTGGGGGAGGGTGGGACCCTTTCTGTGAAGGTGAAGCTTGTAATCGGGACATAACTGCTGCTCCAATCTGAGGTTGACTGTGTGTCAGAGGTCTCTCCTCTTATAGCTTCCAGCATTAGCCCTGCATAGTACAGTCTTGCCTTGCTTTGCCTCTGAGGTCAGTGCTCACTGCAGGACAGCCACCATCACGGCCACTGCAGAAAGGCAAGTCCTCCCACCCCTAAAAGAGTAATGAACAGATAGTAAAAGTAAAGTAAAAAAGTAAAGTAAAGGACCCCTGGACAGTTAAGTCCAGTCAAAGGCGACTATGGGGTTGGGGCGCTCATCTCACTTTCAGGCCGAGGGAGCCACTGTTTGTCCACAGACAGTTTTCCGGGTCATGTGGCCAGCATGACTAAACTGCTACTGGTGCACGGAGGACCGTGACGAGTGCCAGAGTGCATGGAAATGCTGCTCACCTTCCCTCCACAGCGGTACCTATTTATCTACTTGGACTGGTGTGCTTTCAAACTGCTAGGTTGGCAGGAGCTGGGACAGAGCGATGGGAGCTCACCCCATTGCGGGGATTCGAATTGCTGACATTCCGATCAGCAAGCCCAAGAGGCTCAGTGGTTTAGACCGCAACGCCACCCGCGTCCCAATAATGAACAGATATAAGTGGGGAAACCACAATAGCCTCCATTTGTTGCACATTTTGGAATTAATTAATGAAAAGGGAATGGAATGGGCAACATTCAGGTTTTTTTCATTCTTTACACTTCTAGAGTCATGAAATAAAGCAACAGTTCACAAAGTACACTATTTATTTTAGTCCAGATTTAATGCATCAAGAAAAACCTGTCTTCATCTGTCTTCAACCCCTGTGACTTTTCTATGAAGCCTTAGGTTTTATTTCCCCCATCCTCTCCCTCATTGAAATCAAACCTAAACGCAGCTGAATTAAAGGGCAAAGACCTGCCTTTTTGTAGTTTTATATCCTCTAAAGCACCATGTACCTTGACAGCATAATCTAAATAATGATGGTAATGATAATAATTTTCAAGCACCTTAAGAGTTATTCTTTCAAACCGATCAATTCATGGGAATGCAGGAGGTGTAAACATTAATGCAGTTTTTCTTCTTGCTTTTGTCAGGTTTTCCCCCCCACTTCTGCTCCACACTGCAAAAGAAAGGCCTCGAGCGGCTCAAGTCCCCAATAGTGGTGGCACATCAGTGTCAGCTTGCTGTTGTTGTTTTTTAAAAAGATCCAGGCGCTTATACCAGCTTGAGCTAACTTTCCCCTTTCTTCAACTTTAGTTTAAAGCAGGCAGCTGCAGCATCCCAATGACCTGCTTTGATTTCTTGTTTGATTTCTTACCTGCCTATCACCATAAGGTTCCATGGCAAGCTACAACAATATTGAATCCAAGCTTAAAATCATGTAAAACAATTTGCAATCAGAAGAATAACACAGGTCCTAACACACACACACACACACGCTGCTTACCTACATAAAAATAAATGTAGACCAAAGGCTTATCTAGACCATGTTGTGTGCCAAGGCTCCGTGACCTGTGGTCCTCTAGTGGACAAATAACACACATGAACAAACAGATTTTGGTTTATGGGTTCAAATAGGCCACAACTTTATTGGTTACAGATGTGAGCAGTTTGGCTTAGGCATCTTGACTCCCGTCCATATGTAGTGAGTCCAACTAAGAGTAAACCACCAACAGGGGAAGCCCTATGAATTACATCAAATAGGGGCACCCTGAGGGGTGCCCATTGAGGTAGGGTATGGCCCTGGCCCATGTCTGGGCATGAGACAGAATCCAAACCCCCAGATCCCTTTAATAGGATACCCTTAATGAGGAGGCGCAGGTGGAGGCTACAACCTCCCCTCTATCCAAATAAAAGCTTGCCCAGTGCCTGACCACCAATTGAACCCATGGTTTAAATTCCATTGGCACTGATTGGTCAGCAAGGCCCGCCCCTTGAGCAGGGCCCCGCCCCACGCTGATGCCACAGGGAAGCGATGGCAGGGAGGGCACCAGTCTCTGACCCTCAGTCGGGTCATGCAGGGCCCGGGGCCCAGCTTCAGCGCTGCCAACCAAATAAGGTAAGTGGACTTCTCACAGTGGCCAACAAGATGCCTATGGGAAGCTTGCAAACAGGAAACGAGTTCAGCAGCATTCTCCAACTTGCTCTGTGTTGCCTTTGCTGACTGGCAGTGTTGTTCTCTAGGGTTCTGAAAGCAGGATATTCCAAATGATCTTCAGTTATAAGTTGTGTGATAAGATATCACTTTCTCAGGAAGAGTTCCCAAAGAGACACATTGGAGGCTAAACAATTCCAATATAAGTGCACATCTCAGAGTGAAGACCATGTGCAGAAACATTAAGTTAGTGTGATGTGAAGGAACAGCTTTTGCTCATGTTCTGGCCATGTCCTGATAATGCCCACAGTGTTAGTGTGATTTGACCTAGCATGCACTGATAATGCTCCAATCATGTTATAGTCACAGCCACCCTGATTTATGAGATTTCCCCACCCCATTTGTACCAGCCAAAAGCCTAGCAGCTGTATTCAGAAGCAGCTGAAATTTCTGTATAGACTACAGAATCTAACCTGGATATTATCAGGGGATGAATATATGAAGTCAGCCATGCTGCACAAGTGCAATATATTTCCTGACTTCCATACTCTGAAATAAATATGATTGGTACATTAAGATGCAAATAACTCTCTGCCTCCTCCCAACATGGCATATTTGTGAGCTAAACCAGAGATAAATGTGGAAATTAACACTCGGAGGCCTCAGGGGTATTCATTATAATCCTAGATGTCCATGAATCCTCAAAACACATGGATTATACTAACTCATAGACTGTTCGCTTTCGTTTTTCATCATGAACGCTGATGTGGGATATAGCTTTAATTGCATTAAGTGATTTACATTTTATTGTAACACACAAACAATAACTGGGTAGAAATGAATTAGAACAACGGGGAGAGACTTAAGTTTTTTGTGGTGCATTGTACTCCTACTAGCAATGTCACTATCTATTCTAGACTGCTCGCTAAGGTAATTGCAGATGACAATTGCACAGCCAGTTTGGGATAAGCTTTTTAGCACACAGAAAGGAAATCTGCATTACGTGAAGAACTAAAGCCATACTTGACTTTTTTCTCCATCTGTAACTTTTTAATAGACATAGTACCTATATTTGGTTTATTAAATGTGTCTGGATTTGCATCTAATAATACTGGCGGACATCCATCAAAAAGCATCTTTATAGCAATTCAAAGTACAATGTCATAGCTATTCTTTGATACTAGGACTAAAATATATGTTAATATTCTTGAAAATTTTGAAATCGTAGTATCAGGGCACTGAATATCTGTGGTATGCTGAAAAACCGTTTTCAAAGGTGCAATAAAATGTGTTTTCTCAGTCATGGTGCAACTAAGGATGGAGGGCAGTTTTGTTCGGTCTGCAGTTTTAAGTGAACTGATCCAATTTGCACCTCCTGGACTGAAATACAAATCAGAATGCAAATATACTTGAGGTTTTGCACTTCTCCAAATTTTGCAACACATTTCTCAAAACAAAAAAGTACCAAAATGAGATACATTGAGATAAAAAAAAAAGTATTTCAATATGTATTTTGAGATTACATACATATTTAAATGTAAATGTTCATACTGTTATTTAAACCAATTGCAGATTCATGCAGCAATGGGACGGCATTGACATATGAACACATGCAAGATGGGCACAGATGGGAATCAGGTGGTTCTGTCCACCCCTGTTCAACACAAAGCTTGCAGTCAAAGCTGCTGACATTCCTTAGAATGTGTCCTAGTAAGAAGATCCTGTGAGAACAGTTTGGTCACATCTCCTGTTTGCTGCTGAGTACAATGACATTTTCCCTCAACAAAAACCATGTATTTACTAGGCCCATTGCCCAGAATGGAGACAAGATAGAACTGGTAAAAGACTATATTTTATTAAAATATAACAAGGAAGAACTTGCACCAGTTTCCTTGACCATCTAACCTCTGTTTAAAAACCTCCAATGAAGGAGAGTCTGAGGCAGTCTGTTCTACACATGTTGCTTAGTAGAGGCATCACAATGTCTGTTTCATCACAAGGTTCTTTTATTTACTTATGCTGTAAAGGCTGGCTGCCATATCAGCAATAAGAGCATGCGCAAGCAGCAACAGTGATCAAACTCTTTGCTCAAGGGGAGAGACAAATGTAAATGGGTTCTTCCAGAAGTCTAGCTCAGATATGATCACAGGACAAGCGACGGCCACTCTCAGAAATTCGGTAGTTTCCCATTTTCCTGTAGCTCATAACATGAATTTCCAGCATTCAAGTAGAAAGTATGTGAAACATTATTACTGGAGATGCACAGCAGGTGCCTTTTAAAGCTAAAGGCCTTGGCATTTTCAAAAATAATAATAATAGCCTTAAAAATATCAGAGATATCAGCCTTCCATAAAGAGCGAATGATACACTCTAGGTAAAATGCAAAAGGTCACTGTTAAGAAGCAAAACTTTTGCAGTTAAAGAAATAAAATCACACTCTGAAAGATTGCTACCTGGACAGTAAATAGCTAGCTTTAATTACTTCTTTGCAGCCAGCCTTTCATCAAGGCTGCCCTCAACTAAGAACACAAGCTGGACCACAACAAGGAAAGGTCAATCTAGTCCAGCATCCTATTTCTAAGAGTGAGCCCCAGTCAAAAGAACAACCACCACAAACTAGCCATGAAAGCAGCATCTCTCCTATTGTTGACTTTGCCAACTGGCCTTCTGTGGTGAACTGCGTTTGATCTGGAGTTTCCATCCAGCCATTATGGTGTGCAAATATTAATAGATGCATCCTCTGTGACTCTATTCTTCTTTTAAAGGCATCTAATCTAATCTAATCATGGGTAGAGGGGGCATCTACCCATGCACATGACCCAGAGTTTCCTCTTTCAGCTTGTACATTGGAACACCTGCCCACCTCTCCCTAATTTTAGGGCTTTGTGCACCTGACCTTGCTATGCCATCGTGTGTTGTCTGTTGTTGGGACAGGGGCACGGTAGGAATTTCCCCACTTGGCTGATTGGCTGTTGCCATTTGGGTTTCGCCTGCTGCATAGCAAATCGTCACAACTTGTAAGGTTGCGGATAGGCACTGGTTCAGGTGATAGGGATGGGGGAGCGGTCTTGCCATCCCTATGTGAAGGGTATTCCGTTAAAGGAATCCAGGGACTCATCTGGTTTGGTCAACCCCTGAGAGGGGTTTGTGCTCGTACCTGAGTCCAGGGGGGCATCTGGGCATCTGGGTGGTGAACATAGTCTGTTCCTGGCTTTTCACCTTCCCAGGTGTTCACCCTTGGCTGACCTATGCTGGTGCCCTGGGTCAGCACTGCCTGCAAAAGTGCAGGGAACTAGTCGAACCAGAGCCTATGCAACCACTCACCTTCTGTAATCCATAAAGTTGTGGCCTACATTTTGTCAAAAACCAAAACTAAAATTTGAGTCATGTGTGAATTTATTTAGGGGGGAGGTGTCTGGGTCTGAACACGTAAGTCCTACAGAGTTTAGTGGGATTGCTTTCCTGGGAAGTGGGCATAAGGATGCAGAGTTAATTTTGTGTTATATACAGTGATTTTTTTCTTAAAAAATGTTTAGGAGTACTCTCATTCTCCCACTTATATTGAAATACTGCCCCTCTATGAGGCCAAACTTAGATTCACAAAATGTCTAGGGGTATGCGTACCTCTGCGTCCCCCCAGAAAAAAAGCACTGGTTGTATGGAAAAGTACTTTTCTCTCTCTTTCCTGAATCTCCTGTCAATTATTTCACAGAACTTCTTGAGTTGTAGTATTGCAAGATTGTAAGAAAAAACAAAGAACTTCCATTTCTCCACTTTCTCTATTTTATTTCAATAACCTCAAAGCAGTTTACAAAAAGAATGAAGCAATGAAATTATTAGTAAAAACCGTTAAAAACAAAAAGAAGTAAAATCAACAATAAGCTAAAAACCTGATTAAAGCACACCACTATATCCTCGTAGGTTTACTTAAACAAAAATGTTTTTAGCAGGCACCAAAAAAAGTACAGTGATGATCTCTGCCTGAAACCCTGGAAAGCCTTCGTTAGCTAGTGAAGACATTATTGAGCTAGATACACCAAATGATCTGACTCTGTATAAGGCAACTTCCTATGTTTCTATGTTACTTGCATTTACAGTATGTCTTCCTCATAATTCCCCAATTTCTACACCATATTCCACCATTGTAAAACATTACACAACAGGAATTTGATGCAACCACACACACAATCACATGAAGATTGCTTTTTTGCAGTGTTTCATAAAAGTGCACATGTGAATTGGTAGTATACAGAGTGGGGAGGGGGAGGAAACATGCCCATGGACCAAAAGAATGGGAAAGCTGTGGCAATCCATTGCATGCTCCAATGCCAGAACTTGTTTGGGTTTTTTTTAAAAAATTGTTAGTTCAACCAGAACTCAGGAAGGGTAAAACGCAGAGGAGAGTAAATTCACAGAACAAAGCAACAAAAGAAAGGACATCTATTCATCCTTACTGTGCATCTCTGGGATTGCAATGTCTGACAAATGTGTAGCCTCGTTCATGCAAATGGCTGCTGCCTCCCCACATGGACAGCCTCGTTTATACTAATCTTTTTCCAGGAGGCTGTGTGCCTCTGGCCGTGACTGCATAGAGAAATTGGGCAGCATGAACCAGGCGATGACTTGCAGGCTTCTCCATTTAGAAATTAAGTGTTGGCCACTGGGGACTAATTCAGCAAACTACTCCACCTTAACTGATTTGTACATTGGATTGTTGGTGAACAAGAGCCTCCAGTGGAGCATTCAACCCGTCTCCTCTCTTTCCTTAATTCACATGTTTAATAAAAGCTGCCAGCAGCTAGCATTTAAGTTACTGCTCCAGTGAAACCCTCTGGATATGTTATAAAATATGAACACCAGTATTTGTGCAATTTTCTAAGCACGACTAAGCTGAAATTAATGGGTACCTTTGGAATGACTGTATGTCTGCAACATATGCTTCAGGGGGTATTGACATTTGCCAGCTAACAATTAATCACCCTGAAATATCTCATTCTGGACATATGGGTAGGCAATCTGCTAGCTGCAAAACCACCAAGCAGACCTGTTGTTATCCATGCCACTCTGAATTATAGGTGATGTGAAAGGAGCAGTTCGTCTGGAATATTTTTCCCCCCTTGCAAAAGGATACTATTAAATGACCCAGATCTGAAATAGGAGGGGCCTCATACTCTTTACTCCCCCAGCTCATTTCTATTTAATCAATAGTATTCTGTCCCAGTTAATAGGATCCAATCTTCTGCAGGAGGTGTTGGTATCAATCTTGCCAGTGGACACAACCTTCCACCCATTTCCATAAATTCAAAATGGTTGAAATTGGCTGGGTGGAGAGAATTGTCTGAAATTGAATGGTTGAGTACATTGTGTAGGAAAAATGGGTGGAATTCAATGTTATGTCTGTATGAGCATTGCCACTTGCTAGATGGAACAATTTCCCCCTCCTTCCCCTGTGTGCTGTTCTGGGGGTTCTCTTGACCCCCAAAGCCAATTTTTGGGGTGCATTTCAGTTTCTGGAAAGCTTATGCAAGGATCTCTTCAGGAGAGAGTTTGAGGTGAGGAGTAATTTCTCAGTGCCAGCCATATTACTGGGCAGAGTGAGGTGACTGCTCAAATGGCAGATTCTGTGGGGGCCAAAGGCATCTCCCTGCCCTGGCTATTCCCCTTGAGGCTCCTGCCATTGCCCATTCCCATCTTCCTGAGTTGGTTCCAGGGTAGCTGAAATTCCTCCTCATTTCTGACCTAGCCTGACTCATTTCTTGCCTGGTTGGCATCTCTCAATGTGTCTGAAACTAATACATGGACAAATAGAACAAGACGCCTTCTCCCCTTTATTACACACACAGCCCAACAAGACAACGACAAGAATCCACCAAAAGCATACAAATCAATATGGCTAACCTGATTCAAAAACACACCCACACCCCACTCACACACGAAAACAAAGTTCACCACAACCAATCACAAACAAACAACCACACCCTAGGCCAACCCCAACCTCTCTCACCATCAAAGGAACACAAGCTAATAGTAAAGAGAGCCCGCAGAAGTGATGCTGACACAAAACCCCACACATACATTAAGTAGAATAGAAGCATTGCCACCCAACCCCAACCCCACTCAACATGCCCCCCTCCACCTCTTTCCCCATTTTCTTCCTAAGGTAACACTAATGTCTCAACAAATGAAACTGATCTGTAGAAAATGTAACTTGAAAAAAGAGGCATTGCACGTACTTTTGTAATCCAAGAGATCGTTAATAAAAAAAATGTTTAAAAGAAAAAAGAAAAAAAGAGCACTGTGGCTGGAAGGATCTGCCAATTTCGGTCCAGTTGCTCATTTCCCCAATCTTAAATTCAGTTCCCATTTCTGTAGCAATTTGCAAAATTCATCAGCATTTTAGTATGAATTTCTCCTAATAACTATCTTGGCTGAGAGTCTGGAAACATCTGTTCTCTGCCCTGCAGCCCTTTTACCACCTGGCCTGAGAGGGTGGGGCCCTGACTGACTCCAGCATCAAAAGGTGAGGCTGCTGAACAAACTCTTAGGTCGGGGTATTGTTTAGGGGGCTTTGTTGGGGCAGGGGTCGCTACTGTTATTGATATTACATTTTTGTATCTTTATTTTATATCTTATTATGATTTATGTGGAAATGGTTTAATTTGGTTGTGTGCTTTTTGATGCTTTATTTATTGTTTGTGACTACTTTTGCTGTGCTTGTAATTATGTATTTTTATGTTGTAAGCTGCCTTGAGCATGGTTTTAACTATGGAAAGGCAGCAAACAAATAAAATCATGTATGTAATTATGTATTTTCCCATCCATTTTTGGCTAACGCACATGCTTTCCTTTTCTTGTTCCTGGAAGCATGAAAAAGAAAGTGGGGAAAAGTGGGGAAAGTGGGAAAAGATGCTGCTGAGTCCCTGCTAAGCCATACCCACATTGGTAACTTGAGCTCAGGTTAACCCTTTCATGCATGCAAGTGTGGGTCAGTAACTGTAAATTGCAACAGGAAAATGGTTTGGGGTGGCCTTGGGAGACTTCAGAGGACTCTGCCTCTCTAGTGAATAATCTTTGAAAGGTTCAATTTTTGTTTGTGATTGCTGCTGTAGCAGCAATGTTGTTGGTCTGTTCATTTTTGTCATTTGCTTTGCACAATGTGACACTTCCCTCACCTCCTATGTCAGCTTTCTAGTCAGGCTTCTCTCTTCCATTTATTCCCGCCACTTCCTGTTTACCAGATTAGAGCAATGGAAAAGCGTTTCCCATCTTTCTAATAAGGGAGCATTAAAAACGGAGAGGTGAAAGTTCCAAATACCCACCCAGCTGCACAGTTAAAATTCTATTTCTCCCTTGAAACTTCAGCTACAATCTAATAGCCAATCATCCTTGAACTGAATATGAGTTTTTAAACCCGATTGAGAGGGAAATTAGTTTTATGGGAATCCCTAATACTTTCCCTTCCAAATAAATGTGAGTTTTGCAGTCTATTAGGGAAGTAGGTGACAGCTTTTAGATGCAGAAGTACACTATGCTGCATTTCCAAAAGGACTTATTCAGAGATACTGGTGCTTCCTATTTGAGATAGCATTTTGAGGCTGGATTTTGTGAAGCTGTGCCTGTTCTCTCTGTCTATGACTCACTAGATATCTATAGAAAGGGTCTGGGCTTAGAATATAATTTAAATGGGGAAGCAGCAAGGGACTTGGCTCTAAAGACTCTCCGACATATATTTTAAATATCTCTCATGGTTCCAAGTAACTTTCTCTTCTACTATGGTGCTACTAAGGCACCATTTAAACTAGTTCCCTGGGAAGAGGGGTTGGATTGTTAAACCACTCTACAAATTGTAGCTCTCTGAGGGGAATATGGGTTTCTTAACACTTCTCAGTATCCTTAGCAAGCTACACTTCCCAGAATTATTTGGGGGGTAGTGTTTAAAGTGGCACGATACTGCTTTAAATGTGTGGTGCAGAAAATGGGCCACACGTGACTCCGGCTTTCTCTAGTACACTCCTCAGTAGTAGCTGTGACTTCACTCATTAGTTAAACACACAGAATAGTAGAAGTGGGCTCATTTCTCACAATGAAATTGGCTAGAAGGATGCCTGCACATTTTGCTTCATAACTCTTTTTTTACTGGGTTAGAGCCCTCTGCTGGCTCTGTATTCCCATCATATGTCTTGGAGGCCCTGGTGCTTCCAAACATAAAATTTAGCATCCACTGATTTTATAGTAAGGACCTGAGTAAATTGCTCCTCTCACATGGCTGCAATCTTTTAAACATTACAGTAGCTGATTTGCCCTGCCCGCCCCAGATTTCAGAGGGCTGGCAGAAACCCTTTTTAAGGGACACATATGCACAGGGAGATGAGAGGAAAGGAAAGTTACATTGTGCAGCCATTCTCGAGCCAGTGCAACAACTTTGTTGGATATCGCCCACTGAATTTCAATAGTATTCAAACACATATCTTAAATGTATTTTTTAAATCTCAAAATTAACATTTCTAAACATATGTGATATGTTTTTTTCCAGCCAAGAACTGTGTTGGAACATTCTGTTACTGCAAAAGCTGGCAGACGGCTATGAACAGATCTGCGTGATAGTCCAGAAGATGCAGACCAGGTCCACTTATATTGGAATCTGCAAATATCCAATTCCCTCAGCATCCTCAGTGTTGGACAGATGATGCAGCCTGTGCAATTTTAATTTGTAGAACTCCGGCTTGTAGACCCTGAAAATAACAGCATCTGATTTCTTTTCTTTTGTGTGATACACACACACACACACACACACGTATATACCACACCTGAAACTGAGAGTCATAGTTGCACAGCAATTATTCTTTGCCTCAGCCACAATATGATACAAATCTGTAGTGCAAGACAGCTAGAGACTTTGAAACTGTCTCAAAAAGCTCACCCATCTCTGCAGTAATTCATTCCTGGAACAGATGACTTCACCCAAGGCTTTTATTTTGAAGATCCAAGGCCTTGGTATCTTCCCCCCTTCTTTCTCTGAATGATGTAGGTGGTGAGCAGTAAAGAAAAAGTTCACTTGACTATATGATGAATCACATGGCAGCTCCCCCCTCCCTCCAAATGTTGTCGCTATTTCACTCCTCTATGGTGCAATTCATGTAGAGCAAAGTTCCATAAAGGTGTTCTATGCCCTGTTTGGCTCCTTGGCCATCACATGAGCAGATACTCCAATTTTTGAAGAATAATTGAGTCTCAAAAAGCACTGGCTCTGTACTTTTATATACATGGTGTGGGACCATAAGTGTAAAAGAAGTTTTTGCAAAGAAATTAATCTTGCAATTTCAGAGATACAGTCCCATCAATAAAGTATATCAAATCAATCAAACTGAACAATCATGTTTGGCTTCTTTCATCACGCTATTTACATTCAGTTTATGCTGGTTTTGCAGCTGCTAATCCCTTTTTAAAACATGATATTGTTTGAGACATACGGCTAGATTCTGTGCTCTCTGGTACCGAGTACCGAACGATACCTTGTCTCTGAAATATTAGTGGCTGTCATTGTATTGAAAAACATGGGCTGACTAGCTACAAAATTGCCATGCAGTGTGCAGGTGTGGGCGTCTTAATTTCATAAGATACACGCATGCAAAAATAAAAAAAGCCTGGACACATTTGGTAATTATTGTGTTAATAACAGAGTAATTGCGTGGTTGTTTCTTGCCTACAAATTACATGGTAGTCATCCTTGGAATTACCATTAAAATGAAAAATGTCTTCACTAGATGCCAATGAGCGATTAGCTTATAATTACAATATAATGGGCATGCTTATTGGTGTCTGGCAAGATAAAGCACTGCACAAAATGTGTATACTATGAGGTATTGTTGGAGCTGACAAAAGTCCAAGGATATTTGTCTCTTTGAACAATAGCTGTATAGATGCTAAAATCCATGAATTTGTTCTTGGCAGCAACTGGATATCTGATGGCACTTGGGAGATCAATGTGGTGCTCCTCATTAAACAAGCAGTTTACCTACTGACAGCTAGATGCTATTTTAGTAAAACTGAGCCCAGCTGCACAGGTAGGATGGTAGTTTTGAAATAGCCATCAGCCATGAGCATACTGGACAGCCTTGAGCAAGCTGCTGTCTCTTAGCCCCGCTTCACATTGCCAGGCCTTGTGTAGGTAGCCTAGGGTCCTAGCTGCATCGGGCTGTGATGAATTTTGGGAGGTCAGAGACAGATGCATTGCTTTGTATGAGAAGGAATAGGAAAATCTAGCTCCACTTATTTTTATACTTGGGGGGAGAGCTTCCCATTTAGAGATCTCACCAGGCAAATAAATACATAACTCTACTCAGTTAATCACCAGGCCTTTACAACCCATGCTACACAGAAACAGATAGCCTTTCTTCCCAATTTTTTAAGGACATGCTGTACTGTTCATCAGTCTCCAAATAATAATAAGAATTGTGCCAGTGGAATCAGCACTGGTATGTGCTGGGTGCGGGGAGGGAGTGCCAGTACACATTGCTGAAGCCAAGCCACTGTTCTGACTTTCAAATGCAGCGGGAGTGGGGGGAATATTATGGGGGGAAACCTGTTTCCTTGGATGGCATTTTCCCTAGCGGCTACCTTCACATATCACTTATGCACATACATTGGCATTTCAAATAACTCTCTGATAGGAAAATAATGGGAAAAACCCTCTCCCCTCTTTTTCATTTCAAATTTCAGCTCAAATTTAATATTTAGTATAGAAATAGATGATGAAATGCGAGAGAAACACAGAGATTTCAGCTAATAAGGATGACTGACAAAAAATACTTTCCTATTAGCATTCCACTGCTCTTTCCTGAACTCCTTTGTTTTGCATCTGCTTTGCTTACAATCTTTTCTCTATGTGTATATTTTGTTTGGTGCACTAACTGTAGTTCTTTTGGAGTGAAAAGCTTGGATCCCTATAGGCAGGACAAGTGCTGTTTTTCTTTAAATCTGTGATCCAGAGATCTCTGGGGCTTCTTTGCTTACATGCAACTTACCTACAACCCCATAGGAACTTGAGTGCTCTTGTGCTCTTGTCCTATTTGGGGGCATCTCATAGGCATCCAGTTGGCCACTATGGGAACAGAATGCTGGACTAGATGAGTCAACCTTCCTCAACCTGTATCCTCCAGATGTTTTGAACCATAGCCACCCTCACCGGTGGCCATGCTTTCTGGGGCTGCTGTGAGCTGTGGTGCACAACATGCAGAGAGCATCGGCTCAGGGAGTTCTGAGACAGGCCTTTGGTCTAATCCAACAGGGCTTTTCTTCTGTTCTTTTGGCAGGAAATATTCCAGCCACTAATCATTAGCCAACAATGGGGGGAAGTGGCAGCCCTGCTTCCCTCAGAGCCCTACATTATAACACCTGCAGAATGGATTGGGGGTGAAGGGTTTTTGCAAAAAAAATAAAAAAACTTTAGGAAATATTATATATTTTGTGGGTGGGGGAAGAGGCAGGCTCTTTGGCCTTCTTGGCTCTGACATGAATGATTCCCACAGCCTCTTGGTAGTAAAGAATGGTCATTGTACAACTGTGAATCTTTCTTTTCTTCTCATACGCTCTTTTTAATTGCAGATGATTGGTACCAAATCCAGAGCACTGGCAAAGGTCACCACAGTCTACAGTAAGGCATTTCTTTGCACTTAGCTAATAATCCATCATGTCTGCGGCCAGCACTTTAAAAGGCTGTTTCTGAGCACAGAAGACAGAGAAGAGCTCTTCATTTCAAATCCTCCTTCACAATATAAAATATAGCACCTTTTTTTAAAAGTCACTTTCTACTGTGAAGAAAAGACTGCAGAACACTATTACCAATGATTTAAAGTGAAAGCCTCAGACTGAGTATCATTTACTAATATTTGCTAGCGGTCCGTGAAGGAGGCACAGCTGCTATTTCGTTCAAGCTGTGGAATGCATTCAATGAAAGAGCATAAAAGCATGTAAATATTTCTTTACCCAAATCTTTTAAATATTATAATACTTTACACTGTGGTTTGATTATCATATCAGCCACCTTTGCATCACAGTCATGCTACGATTGGTGTAGAAAGGCATTGGTTTGTGTTCATTGCATGCAGCACTGTCCATTCCACCACACTCTGGCCTGCAACAAAAACTATGTTCTTTGACTTGCTGCCTGCTATGGCAGAATTTTACATAATTAAATAAATTATTATGTTATTCCACACCATTCATTTCAACGCAGATGAAATGCAATTCTAATGGCATGGGAAGTTCATCAATTATATATTGTTTGTGGACTAAAAACGGCAGCAATGAATGCTGATCATATTTACTGGATTGATTTCTGTTCTGGATATTGGATAAATAAACAAATATTGGCAATTTATGCTCTCATTTCCATCAGAGTTCTCTGACATCCCTGCTCACTACTGTTTGTTGTAAATGCCTCACATGACCACCACTGCTGGGATTGCATCTAGCTGTGTGGTTCATGTGTCCAGTGGAGATCCACTAAAGGATGAGACATCTAGAGGTTGCTGTGGTGATTTTGCATGGATTTTTGCTGATGAAGCCACTCAGAACTCATCTGTCTTTCTTGCAATAGTTATAAAAAAAGGGAGAGGTAACTGGTGCTAGAAGATTGCAATTTATTATTATTTGAAGATTGCCTGAGTCCATTTGTAAACAATCTTGTTCAGAAACACTACAAGAAAATAAATAACGAGTATAAAATAGATGTTAAAATGAATGTATCTAAGAAAATCAATCTATGTTTGTCTTAAGTGTAAAGAGGGGTAAACTCTGTAAACTCTTGATAAGAACATCACAAAAAATAATGATGGGAAAAACAGAAAACTGAACTTACCCTGGAAATTAATAAAATACAACAAAACAAGGTAACATCAATGATCATAAAAATAACATTTGTAAAAAAACCCCACAATTAGAAGTTTTGGAAACACACAAATTATGCCAGTCAATTAACTTAAATAGACAAAGGACATTTGAATTTTATACCAATTAAAGAAACAGAACAGATGAAGCAAATTCCCCGATAATGAGGTGTGTGTGTGTGTGTGTGTGGTATTTCTAAATTTCCTGAGGAGATTACAGAAGACTTTTAAAAACCCTATTCTAAATTATATAAATCAACCCACAAATAGAAAAAAATAACAAAGTATTTATATAAAATGAAAATTCTGAAACTGAGGAAGGCAAGCAATTATTGGAAAAACTTGTTTTAGGCAATGGAATATTGGAAGCTATTTAGGCTTTAATGGAAAACTATGCACCAAGTCCTGATGGCTTAACATCAATGCACTATAAAAACTTCAAACTTTTTAGTAACTCCCTTCAATGAAAGTTAGTGAGATCCAGACTGAAAAATAGTTGCTGAAGATTCGACATTAGCATCTTCTTATAGACCCATATCACTTTTAAATACTCATTACAATATATTTACTACTGTCTTAACAAGGAAGTTAAACAGTGTCTTGTATAAAGAGATATACCAAGATCAAACATGGGTTTATTATAAAGGAGAAAAAGAGATGGTAGAAGAAAAGTATTACATACCACAAATTATAAATTCAGAATTTTAGAGGAGACACTGTTGATAGTTATGGATACAGAAAAGGCCTTTGATAATTAAGAAGGACCTTTCCTTTTTGGAAACACTTAAAACTTATTTTTGCAGTGGCTTATAGACAATGGATTCAGGCCATTTATTCATATTTGCAAGCAAGAATTCACACCAATTGGAATTTATCAAAAATGTTGATAACAAAAGGCATGTGACAGTGATGTATATTGTCAGCCAAATTGTTTGCCTTACCATTAGATTAGCACTTAAAGTAAGTAAGAAAGAAAAAATGAAAAAAGTATGTTTTTTTTCTCACTTAGTTGTCTGGATTGCATTCTCAGCAAGAGATGCCACAAACCTAAATGAAGAGAAAAGCACATGAAAAGAACTTCTGCCCACATTAGATGCAATTTGAATCCCACTGGAATGATAAGAAAAATCCTATGTACTGGTCTTGAATTGATTACATTATCCAAAAAAATTAAGGAGTTCTAGATTCTGTGTTCCCTGCCTAATGTCAATTACCTGAATGAAAGCTACCTGCCTATTACTTCTTCTTCTTCATCTCCTGTGGTCATTTTAGGAGTGGGCATATCAGTCTATTTCCGGTCTATATTAGTATCACATGTCTTCATTACATTCTGTTTCTGAATTAACCTATTTTTCCAAAGATGGATTTAATGAAAACTGTATTTAATGATTCATTTAAACGCATATTTTAAATATCTTTTCTCTCAAAATGCACTTTTCAAAATGTAATTTCTTTCACATACACATTTAAAAACAAAAATATGATCTTTTTTTAAAGCCAAGAACTTCACTGGAACATTCAGAAGTGCAGAAGCCAGCGGACAACTGCTTTTCAAGCCACATATTAGTCCCAGGGCTGCAGATCAGGTCAATCCATTTTAGCATTCTCAAAAAATTGCATCCCTCAAGCATCCCCAGGACTGCATACATACATAGAGTTTCGTCTTTTAACTTTATTGTTTACAATGTTATCACTTTTGTGTCAATTTCTAACATTTGTTTTACACAGCACTACCCTTTGCATTATGGAACTCTAGCCTTTTGATTTATATAGCAGCATGCTGCACTAAAATTCATTCACACTAGTGGCTGTGGTGTGACCCAATGAGGAATGTGTTTGTACATGTCACCACTCCCCCCACCCTTTCTGCACATGCATGCTTCTTCTGTTGATCACACAGTAACATGCCAAAATCCCACCCAAAACTATGTGAGCAGTGGAGGTGCAATCTATGACAACTTGAAAGAAAGGTGGGATATAAATACATCAAATAATTAAATAAGCTGCAGGAAACTTACAACACACAGCACCCACAATGTTCCAGGTTTCCAGGGTTGGAAATGGATTATTTTCTGGAAATGGTTAACATGGAAATGAGTTATAAACTTCTAGTAGATACCGTGTAAAGGTGGTGTCTCCTCTTCGCATTAACACCCCAGCACAGTCAGCTCTGTATTTACAGTCTTTATTACATATGTACAAGAAACAAGTATAGTTCAGGATTACGCGTCCAGACCCGTTGGGTCAGATTCGGGGAGTGGCTTCCTCCGATTCCTGCACCAACAAAGTAGGCATGTGAATCAAGTGAGATCTCTTTGATCCTTACGTTTCATTTCCCTCCTTGTCTGTGCTGATTTGAAAGCCCCCTCTCTTCCAGAGTCTGACCTTCCTTCCCGAGCCTTTGGGCAGTTGAAGGGCTCTGGAGCATCCCTGAGCCCTTCCTCCTCCTGGCTAATCTCTGTCCTCTCTTCCACTTCCTCTGTCTCTGGGTGGTTGAAGAGCTCCACAGCATCCCTGAGCCCCTGCTCCACCTCTTCTATCACTTGCTCCTCCGAATTCTCCCTGACATACCACTAGGTTTCCAGAAGTGGATTTTACATTGGAAAATATGGAAATTTATATGTCAGGAAAGTGCCATCTGAATGCAGCCTTGATCATTATATACTTGTGTAACAGGACTGAGGCAGGCCAATCTTAGTTGCTGGCATCCAATTGTCTCCAGAGACAAAGGTGTGTGCCTCTGGGGGTAGTCAAACTGCTGGAGAATTGCTCATAATTGCTCCCTCCCATGTAGTTTTTGCTGCATTAGCAACACTGAAGTGTCCTCCCTGGGGCGCAAGCCTGGGCAGTGTGTATTGAGGTCCTGGGCTGCCCAGATGACAAGACCCCTATCTCAGCCTCCCTGATGTGGTACAAAGGAAAGCAGAGCAATATGGTTGGCACCAGCTTGGCTGCAGGAATTGCTGTAAAGAGGCATACAAGACACATGTTGTTGGGCTATTAACTCCCATTGTTTGTGGCCATTGACCATGTTGCCTGGGGCTGATGTGTGTTTGAATCCTACAACAAATGGAGAGCTACAAATTCTCAATTCCTGGCATAAAGTGGATGTATGTGCTAGTTTGGATGGAGCTATTAATAAGCTGCTCTAATATTATTGTGGTTTGCCTATATGAAAAGAAAAAAATCTGTAGAAAGCTGAACAAAATTTTCTCAAACTGCACCTGCTATGTTATATACAGTACATTTTTTGTGGGGGTTTTTTGATGAAAAAATAATTCTACCCAGCTTTGTTATAATTTTTCCATGTGCAAAGACCAACCACTCACTGTGCTGTAAGCTGAATGGCCTTTATTGCATATTCATTTAACAATAAACGAACAAAGGTCTTCATAAAAGAGAATTATCTGTAAAATGTACCACAACATGTACTTCTCCAGCATCGAGGAGAACGGCATTGTAAGGTTCGAAGTAAGGAGTAAAACAAACAATGACAAATCTGAGTGGTGCATACAATGACAATCAAGCTTCTGTTCACTTCAAGGGGTGGGGGAGGCAAAGGCTTATTGTAAATTACAGTGTAAATGAATCTTATTTGCTTCACTGTTACTCATTTAGTAATGTACAAAATATTTCTCTCTCTGTGTGGCCCGATGTCAACACAATGCATACCATTTTGAGCAGCAGGGAGCTAAGGGTACGGAAAAGAAGAAATAAACCTATGAAGTTGGGGAGAAATGCTTGTTTCAGGGTTGGCCTAACATGCATCAATACCTTTCCATCATGGGAAGCTTCCTTATATGAAGTTTGACCATTGGTCCATCTATCTCATCATGAGCTGCACTGAATGACAGTCACATTCCAGGATTTTAGGCACCCTCTACCAGCCCTACCCAGAGATGGCAGGGATTGAACCTGGCACCTTCTGCCTGCCAGGGCCATGTGTCCATTTCCAACAACTTTCCTGTCTTGCTATGGGACGCGGGTGGCGCTGTGGGTTAAACCACAGAGCCTAGGACTTGCTGATCAGAAGGTCAGCAGTTCGAATCCCCGTGACGGGGCGAACTCCCATTGCTCGGTCCCTGCTCCTGCAGTTTGAAAGCACGTCAAAGTGCAAGGAGATAAATAGGTGGGAAGGTAAACGGCGTTTCCATGCGCTGCTCTGGTTCGCCAGAAGCGGCTTAGTCATGCTGGCCACATGACCTGGAAGCTGTACGCCGGCTCCCTTGGCCAATAAAGTGAGATGATCACCGCAACCCCAGAGTCAGCCATGACTGGACCTAATGGTCAGGGGTCCCTTTACCTTACCTCTTGTCTTGCACAAATGGCCACAATCACTAGGATGTTTAGTTAACAGCTTTTATTAGAGATTAAGGGCTACAACATCTAACACCCAACAGAAACATCTCCCTGAGTGTTAAGGCAGCTTCCCTAGATTAGGATTTAGGACCACCACTCTCTGAAGAGTCAGCCAGTTGCCCCACTCGAAAGCACATTGGTACCCAGTAAAACAGTCCAACAGTTTTCTGTCTGGCAGCCTTCCCTGGTGCTTGAGTGCAGAAGGAGGAAAAAACAAAACCCTTTTGCTCTTAACTTGCTCTTCTACAGTCTCACCTCCCTGGGAGGTTGAGGCCTCCTTTGTGTAAGTAATACACCAAGTAGTCAAAAGAAAGAGAGATATACATATTTTTGTTTCCAAGCGAGAAGTGGGCATAGCTGAAGCACTACATATACCATGCAAACAAAGTCTTTGTTAGAAGCAGCCATATCCATGGCTCCCCCTTTGGGAGAAATGACTTCCAAGAGCATTTCTGTGGCTTGAAAATGTAACAGGAAAAAACACCCTCCAGGTAAAGAGAAAGCAGTTTTAATTTGATGGTTAGCATTGAAGAAGATGGGTAGGCAACACATGCTTGCATTTGATGTGACACTTGTATTGTTGGTTTTGATCGGCTTGGCCAGATTTAAAATAAAGCTGTGCTAACTGAATACCAAACTCTTTCTTTGTAACACAAATGCTAATTTGCAGCGTCCAACCCCTGTTTTTCCCTTGGTTATTTTATACACTGACAATTCCCTCTGTAGGTGGTTTTATAACATAGTGCTTTAAGGACACTCTGTTTAAAAAGATCTATTGCATTGAGGCTTTCTGCAATAAATACAGTGTTGCAAACCTCCCTTTGCACAGAAGCTGTGAATCATACACAAGGGAATGCCATGTCTGGTAGCATAATTTTGACTTTAACTTTAATTCACAGCTATAATGGGATAGAACATATATGAATAGTTAATATTTATTTTTCTGAGTCGGTGGACTTAGGTGAGGCAGATGAAAAGAAAATCTTCACTCAGCTAACAAATCACTTTTACATTAGCAGAACCAAAATCTTCTCAGTGAATATATGTAAATCACTAACTTTCAGGCACCCAAGGGAATGTGCTTCATGCTATAACTTAAATACTAATGAAATCAACTGAAAATGATACTCATTAGTCAGCTGTGCCTTGATAGGGTTCCCTGTGGACTGATATAAATTCACCATTAGAAATGGATTCTCTCCTAGTCCACAGTGAGCATTTAATCCTTCTGCAAAGCAGATTCAAATTTAATGTGGAATGTGTGTTCTCTCTGTACTCCCACCCCCATTTCAGACTCTTTATGTTTCCATATTTGCAGTGCTTTGTTTCTAATCCTTTTAAAGCTGTCATGTTCCCTCCCTGCTGCCTCTCATTCTTTCAGTTGTCTGCACATATTTTGCTCATCCCTGTGTGACACAGAAATAAAAAATTAGCAAAAATAATTTGAAGGGCACCAAGTGGCATAGAGCTCAAACTAATGGCTTCCCTTTCAAGCCAAGTGCCCCCTCACCCTATGTAAAGAGAATGGGCCAGGGTAAATTTCAAACATCCATGGAATGGTTGTGCTTGCCAGGCCCTGAGTATAAAAGGGTTCTGGTATCCATGAACAGCAGGAGGCTTTTCAGACATTGTTGGACTACAACTTCAATAATCCTTGAACATTAACTATGTTGGCTGGGACTGATGGGAGTTGTAGTTCAAAAACATCTGGAGAGTCAAAGGTTTCTCATCCCAGTTGCAAAGCTCCTTTAACTAGGGCCAGATGAAAAAGAGGATAAGGCATCTCTAATAGTTGATTAGTAGAAGACACTTCAGGTGTGGCTTGCATAACATTCCCATGACACCTGGCCTGGAGCGGAGGGCAGGACCCGGACTGACTCCAGCTACGGTTGAAATATGGGTTGCCATATTTCAAAAAGTGAAAATCCGGACAGAAAAGCTGTTGAAAAATGAAATGTCTGGGAAATTCTGGATGTATGCTGGCTGAACAGACTCTTTGGCAGGAGCAGGTTGGTGGCTTCTGTTGCTGTTATTATTGCTCTAATTGTTTAAAATGTTTTTTTAAAAAACTTTTTAACTTGTGCATTTTAAATTTGGGTTTCTTATTGTTTTATAAATTAAGGGATATATGATGTGCCTGGAAAGAGAGGAGCTGGGGAGAGCGGGGGGGGGGGGACTACAATTGCAGTGATTCTGGGCAAGATGAGGTATGCAGCATGGGCAAGCTGGGTAAGAGGAACATGGCACAGGCAGTTAGGAACTGCTCTGTGTGCCAGCCCCTCATTCAACCTGGGGATGACCTGGATGTGTGAGCAGAGTAGGTTACCTATGTACTGGGTGTAGCATCAGGGCAGACTTGAAGCGTGGGTGGGCGGCAGCTGTGATGGGCACTACGCCCCTGCGGGCAGCATGCCCCACCCCCAGGACACATGCCAGCCCTGGCCCCCACCTGCTCTCCGCCCTCTGGTGCCGGAGCATGAAGCTCCACCACTGCTCCTAGGCTGCTCGTTCTGGGGAACTTCAACATGCAACTATAAACTCCAAACAACAATAGATCACCTATAAGACGTTTGTCTTTACAAAAAGTCTTTCTACAAAGTTTCTACAAAGAATGATGGCTTCTAATTTTTTTATTTTTTTTTTAGGGGGGTGGATCTTTGTCAGATTCCAGTTTGAACCAACAATGAGCACTTCTTCTTACAAGCAAGTTATATGACAGGTGCACCCATGTGTTGATTTGAGTGCATGATAGAAGCTTCTATGAATTTCCTGCTCCTCCTCATTTAGTGAATGACAAGCTTTGTGAAAGGGGTTCCATTTGAGCAAACTGTATAATTTTGTTGTACAAATATACAAATAACTTAAATGTACTTAAGAATATAAGAAGAGGCTGGTTCATCAGACCGATAGCCCATGAAGTCTAGCATTCTTTTTTCACAGTGATCAACCAGATGCCTAGGGAAAGCCCCAAAGCAGGACCTGAGTGCAACAGCATTTTAGTAAAAAATATTTACATTATATTTATAAGCTGCTTTGTGAGAGCTTTGTCCTGGAAGGTGACTTATTAATTTTTAAGCAAAGACAAAATATCTTCCCTTTACCATATTAAACCAAAGTACGGTATTTTTCGCCCCATAGGACGCACTTTTTCCCCTCCAAAAATGAAGGGGAAATCTGGGTGCGTCCTATGGGGCGAATGCAGGCTTTCGCTGAAGCTTGGAGAGCGAGAGGGGTCAGTGCGCACCGACCCCTCTCGCTCTCCAGGCTTCAGGAAGACATCCGCAGCCTAGGCAGCCCTGCAGGAGGTCCGGCAGGGATGTCTAGGCTGCGGATAGCAGCCTGCTTCCCGGAGTGTCGGGCCACAGGGCTCCCCACGCTGCGGATAGCAGCCTGCCGCCTGAGGCAGACATTGGCCAGCCCCACAAGCTCGGGGGACAGCAGGGAGGCGCAGCGCCGTTCCTCGACCTGGTTCGGTTTCCCCGACCTGCTTTTGGGGGGGAAATAAAGGAATTTTTTCCCCTTTATTTCCCCCCCAAAAAACTAGGTGCGTCCTATGGGACGGAGCGTCCTATGGGACGAAAAATACGGTACATTTTCACACAGTCCAAACAATCCAGTTTAGAGAAACCAGGCTTTGAGAAAATATGCCATTTTCTTTCTTCTTCCAGAAATATATAGTGTTTGATGATGTAACCTTTCTGTGAAAATTTCACGAATTAATTTTGTGTGTCGGTGTGATGTTTCATTGTAGGATATCTGTTTTGGACATGGAGATGTGAAAATTCTACCATGAGACAAATGACTGCATGCTAGGAATAAAACAAAGCAGAAAAAATAAAAATAAAAATAACCTTATTTATATGCAGGCAGTGGGACGAAGCCTTCAAGGCCACTGAATACATTCTGACTATTTAGACTAACATGTATTGTAATTTCTGCTGCCACAGATTAAGTATTGTGGAGCAAAACAATGTGTTTTGGAAAATCCATTAATCAGGATTCCTGCCTCCTTAAGTCAAAACCAGTACTTCTGAGGATGATGATGATTGGTACAAATGCATTCAGTCTTCATTAGCTCATTCAGCAATCTTTCCCCCATTCAGCTGTCCAAAAGTTATGTTGCAAAATGTTCACAATAAATCTTTACTTTTTATGTGGAAAGAAGTGTTAGGACTAGTGAGTAATCAAAATACTTGTCTTCACTATATAATCCTAATGCCTAACCCTTCCACAACCATTTTTATTAGCTGGGATTCCACTGGCAACAGAGGAGGGAAGAGACAACTTTCACTGATCACCCCTCCCTTCCTACAGAACCTTTTGCCTCCTGAAAATCTGATTTGGAGAACTAGGAGATTCTTTGGAACAGTGGAGAAAACTGTAGTGGGAGTGGGAATTGCCAAAAATTGCCTTGCTCATTCTGCCAACAGGGTCCTCAACTGGATCTTCAACCCATCAGTGAATGGAAGGAACCCTTCAGTTTACAACAGCCTAGTTAGAATCCATGCCATTATGATTCTTTGTCCAGGACATTGGCTGGAAGGAAACTCAGGGTTTCCTGATCTATACTCAGTGCATTACCCAGCAGTTCAGAGACTTTATCTTTCACTTAAGTGATTGCTAACTACAGAAAACCATCTATTTATTAAAACATTAGTTCAATTCACCAATCTACTTAGATTCCATGCTCATTCTTCTCTTTTTCTTTTTCCAAGTTTCCATTCTCTTGCTCCATGTCAGAGAGGTTTTTTAAATATTTGGAAAGGCATCACTAAATCCCTGTGCTTAGATCAAGTAATCTTTAAATCTATTTAATTGTGTCTCTTTTTGTATTAGCTCTGCTTAAAAATTCAATTCAAGCATGCATGCCATCATTATGGCCTTTTCAGGGTGATAGAAGTGGCAGTAGTTATTTCCAACCTGTAATTAGGACATGCAGAAATCTTCACTAAAAACAGAATTTTAATACCTCTGACATCATCAGAAGAAAGATTTTGTCTTATCCTATTTGAGCCTCAAGCATGAGCTAGAATTTATTGTAAAAAACAACAGTGTAACAAAGACAGAATCATGTCAGCTAGCACCCAAATTCATTAGATCCAAATTTTCAGCCACTTCAATTAGTTCTTGAATGTTATAGAAGATCAGCAGACAAACCAGTACAATATATGCAAGATTTACTAAGCTACTCAGTTCTCTATTCATCTTCAATAAGCTTCAATAATTAGATTATCTCCATTTGTTTGGAACATTTTTAAAAATAGTCATGAAGAAAATCTTAATTTTGTTTTGAAACATGGAAATTCAGCACCTGACTGCTCTGTGTATTTATTTTACTTTGTAAGTATGGCAGTAACATAGAGAAAAACCACATCCTCATGCTCATTTGCTGTTCACACTAGACCAGAGGGATGTCAAATACTATCAGGTATTAAATTAAGCAAGGACGTTTTCAGCAAAATTGATTTTTTGAGTCTTTGGAATCCTTGAAATCACTCAGAGTCCTTGTTGTTTGGCAGGTACCCCATTAATCTTTATAGGGTCCTATTGACATTGTTGGTTGCAACTTTCCTACTCTGCTTTCAGGGCAGATATGAATAGACCACAAAGGGGAAGAGGATTCAATTTTAATTCAGTAGAATCCACAGATAGCTCCTTAAAGCGAACAGAACATGATATTGAAAGGATTTTTAAAGACAAGGTGTAAATCATAAAGAGGGCTACTTCCTGATAAAAGCCAGCACTAGAGACAGTTTTGTCACTGAATTAATTTTGCTTGCCAGTAAGAGCAGTTTGAAACCTAACAAAGATCTGTTTCAGAGCTAAATGAGAAGACTTCACTGAATTAGAAGAATTCACTGAATTACATTTGGGGGGGATTTGGAGTAGGGATTTTGATAGGATGGTGTTCTGTCTTCTCCCACTTTAGGGTATCAGGGGAGGCTAGATTTATATTGGGGCATTTACAGGTGGGGTGGAGGTTGCATTCTGAAGCGTAGAGTCATGGCAAGGCAAGTCCATTAGTCCAGTCATGTCCAGTAGATCAAGGCAGGGCAAAAAGCATTTTGTCAGCACCATGGAGAGCTCACAGCAAACAGTGTTTGTTAAGACTCATTCAGGGAAAGCTGGAGGGAGTCAGTAAGACCACATCCTCTGACCTGAATGATCTGGGAGTAGAACAGTGATGCCTCACCAGGTGAGCAGAGATTTGTGACTAGAGAACCAGGAAAGAAATCGTCAACTGTAGACCTCCACCTATAGGGAGACAAAGAGGAATCATAAGTATTACGTGTAAAAAAGGCATAAACTGGACAAAATATTCAGTGGAATATTTTGTCAGTGTTTGAAAAAGAAAAGGTTCTGACCTCCTTTGACTCCTTTGCCTGGTCCTCGGACCCCAGTTGGCACAAATGAGTCCTTGAGAATGAGTATTTTTGCAGAGTATTGCTGCTTTTATTCTTAAAAAGTCTTCTTATCTAACCAAAACCGACAACCAACTTTCTACCATCCAACCAACCCACACTCACACAATCAATGACCACTCTATATATATACAGGCATATGCAGGTGAAAGGTTACATGAGTCATGCAAGAGTTGCCAATTCATTGTAGGCCGCCGACTCAGTTCCTTTTGTATTAAAGAAACAGTGGCCAATTTTAGGCCATGACATATTTTTTTCTCTGATTTCATGGGGCTTAGATATGAAGTCAGAGAAAGGAGCACACACAAACACACCCAACCCTATTGGATATTTAGAGAATACGAGTTAAATCTAACCTTACCTTTTACCATTTTCCTCCTCTATACCCCTTGCCAGCTGAGGACAATGCTTCCTGCCTATCATGAAGTGGCCTCTAATGCTTGCCTAAGACATGTGTTAGTCTTTAAGGTGCTATGAGACTCTTTGCTGGTTTTGGTGCAACAGACAAAGATAGCTACCCATCTGGAAGTTAATTATCTGTAGCATTTCACAGGCAAAAGCAGGCAGTAGGACTCTTTCCAACATACTGTCATTTCCTTCACGGATATATGCACATGAAAAATATTTCATTCAAATTCCAGGTGGGCTTTGAAATACACACAGAGAAGAAGAAGAAGAAGAAGAAGAAGAAGAAGAAGAAGAAGAAGAAGGCAGAAAGATGGGCTAAATATACATTACATTAACAACATGATTAGGAATCATGTTATGAAAAAAATTAAAAAGCAAGCATGGGAAAGTGGTGATTGTCTTCAGCTACACAGCATGTGAGGGGGCAGGTGTTAAGCCTTCCCTCTTTAGCTGTGGTATTGGTGGGGGAAAATTGCCCATCCCCAAGTGTAAATTAGTATTCAGAAGCAAAGGTCTTATTGGTGCCAATTGCTCATCATGGCATTAAGAGGAATGTATAGCAAGGCTCCTTGTTTTCCCTGCAAATCCTATTTTTTCGTGTGCAAAAAGAGCTATGTGTGTGAAAACCATTTCAGTGGTTCCAGCAGTATCTCTACTATAGTGAGAAGAAGTTGACAGGTAGTTAAATTATGTTGTTAGGAAGTCCACAGATCTCTGAGCTTCCATCCCCACCCCACCCCCACCCTCTTTCCCCTAGTCCTTATACTAGTCAGCTAAAGAACATCTGACAGCTGCACAAAATGGTGCTGGCCACATTTTCTCATCCTGGTGCCAAATACTGACCCTGTTATGCACAATTAGCAGGGATGACAGAAAATCCAGACAGGCACATTCATGAGCACTGACATTTAGACTGAACTAAGATCATTTGGAGGCCAACCATGAGAGCACTTTCCCTGTTGCAATACAATGAAATAAAACACAGCCCCCCTTTTTTTCTTGAATGAGGCATATACTTTTCATGTGAAATGCAAAAAAATTAAAGCCAGCCCCTCAGAGTAAAGAGGTGGGGAAGGGGGGGAGAACGGTTTATTCCCTCTTCATGTTAATATATGATTGGATCAGTGCCTCTCTCACTTTTTACTTGGATTTCAACCTTGTAAAAACTCTTGTGATTAAGCCGCTGAATCACGTCTCCCAGTTTTTGACCCTGAAGGTTTGGGTAGGTTTGGTAACAAAGGCTACTTTCTTCCTTAAATAGAAGAGGTGGGGGTGGAGGGAGCCGTGAAGAGAAGGAAATCTCACACAACAAAAATAATGGGAAATCCACAAAAGAGCCCAAAATGAGAGCGGCATTTATAATGGAATAACTGCCAGAGAATGAATCAGAGACACCCTGCCTTCCAAATTAAATGCTGTTTGGAAATGTGCATACCTCTCACTTAGTCAGTGGGAGACATTAATAAAATAGAGGTTTAATTGGAATGTATTCGTTTACTCTTCTGTTTTGACCAAAAACTGAGCCAATAACATCGCTTTAGTTAATTGTGGATGATAGTGTGATTTGTAACACCTCACAATAGGAAGAGCTTCTATTAAACATTGTAAATTGACAATGTTCAGAGTTCTGAGAACCGGGGGGGGGGGGGGGAGAGAACTCATCTTCGGTCTCAGCCAATTAGCATACGTTAGGCTCTTTCAATTAGAGTGAGTCATGCACTTTATTTAGGTCGCTGTGGGATCAAATGAAAGAAAAAATGGAGGCACTACAGTTTCCTAGGCTGGGATTTCAGGGACTGCACACTGAAGTCTGTGCCCATAAAGGGACATTGGGTTTGCATTTCTCAAACTTTCGATGCCACAGGGCAAACTGCTGTCAAAATTGAATAGACTACCAGAAGCAGTTTGTGATCAGGAAGTGATAAAAGTCAAGCATCACACTGGACAAGCATCCATCTGCTCTAGGCTGAACCTAAAATTTCCTGAATCCCAATGGAATATTGTGATAAGAAGGAATAAGTTGCAGGGCCACCATCAGCACCCAAAAACCTTTGGCAACTGCCTGAATCTTGGTATCTATGTCCTTGGGTAGAATCCACTGACCCCTGTCTTCGGCCCCTCACGCTGGGTGGCTGGGTCTCAAAAGCAGCATCTCTCCACAGCATTGTGCAGAATTTAAAATGGCCAATTCCTAATTATGTGCCACCAGTTAAGCTGCATCTGGGGTGGGACTGGGGAAACAAGGGCCGCTTCAAGCCTGAAGCCAGCCTTGGAAAGTCCCTCACATGGCTTGCCGTGTTTTCATATTTATATTTCTGGATGCCAGAAAGATAATGGATGCTTCGGGGTAATCTGTCAGAGGCCACATGCTGGTTGTGGGTAAGGATGGACCCTGTAATGGGTAGGGCCAGGGCCAAAAGTGGGTTGGAAATCACCCCCTTTGCCACCCGCTTTCCCCCTTTCCCTTCTCTTCATCACCCAGATGGAAACAGGCTGAGAGTCTGGAGGTTGACAACCCCAAGTGTAAATATTTGCGCAGTGTGCTAGTTTTCAAACAGTGACATGTCCATAAGCAAACATGTTTTGTAGCTTCTATATCAGACCCTCCAAGTGTCCCTATTTTCCAGGGACAGTCCTGGATTTACCAAAGTCATCCTAGTTTCTGATTTTATCCCAAAATGTTCTGCTTTTCCTTAGGATGCCCCTATTTTCATCAGAGAAATGTTGGAGGGTATGGAGTTATCTGACCCACGAGCCATCTGAAGGCAGCCCTGTATAGGGAAGGGTTTTTTTAAAAAAATGTTTAATATTTTATTATGTTTTTATATATGTTGGAAGCTGCCCAGAGTGGCTGAGGCAACACAGCCAGATGGGCAGAGTATAAATAGTAAAATTGTTATTATGGAATAAGATGTCCCTATTTCCATTGGAGAAATGTTGGAAGGTATGCTATATTACTGGGAATTAAAATGCTGCTATGACAGCAGGAGAGAATACAATTAAAGCTATGGGCTGGTAGGGACTGCCAGTAGACCTGGTGTCCCTGGGTGTTTTGGATGCATCCCACAGGAGACTTGGTGTGAAGCATAATTGTGCTTGGAAAGAGTCAATATTTGGCATCTGCTCATATTGATTCAATTTCTCCACACTGCTGGGATTAGCCTCTGTCACTGTGAATCAGGGCCCAGCTGGATTAGCTACACCCAGTGGGCTAAACCTAGAAATCTATTTTATTTACAACCTTAATTTAGATTATTTATTTATCTGTTTTGCTAATAATACCTTTCTCTTGGCCTGCAAGGACACACACATACAGCAAATGGTTGATTTCATGTCCAAGAAAGCTAAATCCCCTTTTTGTCCACTAAAAATACACTGAACTGTAGAAATGCAAGTCAATGTTCCAACCCTGTGGGACTACCTCAAAGGGTAATGGGGAAGTTCAGTCTCTATGACTCATTTAAGCCACTTCCTTTCAGCTCAGAAAATCAAAAGCGATGCTAATTGGTGCCAGAGGGAATGGAGCTGTGTGTGTGTCTGCTTGTGCCTGTGCCTCTAAACAGGACACCTCCCTATGAGAGATTTTATATGTGCAGTATTTTCTCAGAATCCTCTCCATCTCTGCCATTCAAATGTGTGTGTGTGAGAGAGAGATAGGCTATTGAGCACATGACTAATTAATTAAAAAGTAGTAAAATAAATAATATGAAAGCCACCTGTCAATTAAAAAAAGACAGATGCTGGTGAACTAGTGAAGTACAGTGGTACCTCAGCGTAAGCACTTAATTCGTTCCGGAGATCCGTTCTTAACATGAAACTGTTCTTAACCTGAAGCACCACTTTAGCTAATGGGGCCTCCTGCTGCTGCTGCACCGCCGGAGCACGATTTCTGTTCTCATCCTGAAGCAAAGTTCTTAACCCGAGGTACTATTTCTGGGTTAGCGGAGTCTGTAAGCTGGAGCATATGTAACCTGAAGCATATGTAACCCGAGGTACCACTGTACCTATAGTGAGAAAGGCATCCTACAAAAGAAAGTCTGGATCATTTCGTACCCACCCACCCCTGGGTATCTAGAATTCTCTCTTTGAAATAATATTGCCCAGGAAAGCAAATGACATTATTCAAAAAACAAATTACGACCAAGTCTTTAAAGGGTAGTGTTATTTCATCCATGCATCGCATCCCATTATTTCACCTGTGCATCGGAGAGTAGTGTTATTGTATTGTCTGTGTAACATTGCTATATTATTGGGCATTATAACTCTAGGAGGATGACTTTGTGTGCCAAGTTAAAACAGTGATGGCAGGTTTGGGATCGTTCATAAAGTATGTCATACATCAATATTTAATTTTTAATTCAGCTTTTTTCATTTGTGTATGTGTTTTCTTTCATTCTTCTAAAGCATAATGCAGATCTCATATTTTCCAGGCTTCAGTCAAACTTTACATTCCCATGGTACCTGTGCAGGTCACAATCATACAAACATTAGACCTCCAGTTCCTAGTTGATGGGATAACAAATGCCACATTATGCTGAAAGCAAATGTTAGCCAAAACATTTTTAAAAAATATTGGAAACTGGGTGTGATACATAGTATAACTACTTAGGAATTAAGAATGTGCAAACTGAAGACTTGCAAGGAGGTTTTATTTTGTTAGATAACAGCCCCCACTGTGGCTTGTACACTTCCTTACATGGGATGTTGTCCAGAATTTCATTGAAGATGGCTAGAATAATAAGAGCCAAGTGCATCTCACTCTCAGCCCTTTTGTTTTCAAATCAATGCAATACTTTCCCCTGTTCATTTCATTAGTTTTCTAAGAGGATCCCCAAGAGGAATATCTAATCCCTTAACCCTGTCAAGGCAGGGAGGGGGGATTCTTTTATAAGTGTGTTTGTTGCTCTGTTTACCAGAAGCACATAATTATCTGATTCATTGAACAAAGTGATGAACTGAATCCTGGGATAAATCCTAGCCATCGAGCTTGACATTATTAGAGAAAAGCAAATTGAGTCGGGTTTAGACTAGAGGAATTTGAGAGCTACTGTGCTTTTGAAGGACCAATAAGACCAAGAGTGTGAAGGAATGTACGGAGTTTGATCCTTAACAGCAAATCATTGGCCTGGAAGAAATGTGCTCCTAGGAAGAAACATACATTAAGAACACAATCTTGAAAGGAACTAAAACAAAATAAAAAAATTCCTTCCAGTAGCACCTTAAAGACCAACTAAGTTAGTTCTAGGTATGAGCTTTCGTGTGCATGCACACTTCTTCAGATACTTTTCGTGCATGCACACGAAAGCTCATACCTAGAACTAACTCAGTTGGTCTTTAAGGTGCTACTGGAAGGAAAAAGGTATCTGAAGAAGTGTGCATGCACACGAAAGCTCATACCTAGAACTAACTTAGTTGGTCTTTAAGGTGCTACTGGAAGGAATTTTTTTATTTTAAGGTGCTACTGGAAGGAATTTTTTTATTTTTTTATTTTGTTTTGACTATGGCAGACCAACACGGCTACCCATCTGTAATTGAAAGGAACTGTGAGGAACCCAATCAGAAATGCAAGTTACCTGTGTCCTTCAGATGTAATATCTGCCTACTCTGGTTTCACTTTAGAGAATATCTCATATTTGATATAAATATTATATGTTACTTTCTTCTACAAATGCAATTTCAGCTTAGTTGCCCTTGTGTCATGGATAAGCATTAGGGTTAGGGTTAAGACACTAGAGTACAGACTTCCAAGACAGTATTAATTATGTAGATAATGTACATATTCTCTGGGTTGTCCATAGTTTCTGGTATCAATAATGCAGTATTACCAGATCATAAGGGTCAACTGTATGTAAAAGTCACATGTTGGTGGTGGCAACATAACCCTGAATCAAACTCACAGATTGGGACTCTATATTGGTTTGGGATGTTGGTGTGATACCCAGACATGTTTCTCATGGTACAACATGGTCACCTCCATAATGTATGGTGGTAGCTTTACAACATACCTTATCAGATTAGTTAATCACACATATACCTTTGCCATTGTTTTAAAACCTTAATTTTTAAAATTATATTTTATTTTATTTATCTTTATAAGCCATCTAGCAAACTATGTTATTGGGTAACCAATGTAAAATGATGATGATGATGATGCAACTCATAAGTTTGATTTTTTGGTGGGGTTCACAATCTAAAGGACTGTGGGAAATCAGGATTTGTAGGGAAAGCATATTTGAGAATCAGAAAATATAAGTATTCAGGTGCATTGCAGCTACATATTGGAAGTCAAACTGCAGGTTTCAAAGGATAAGAGAGGTGTTTTTTTAGATCAGTGAGAGGGGGAAAAAACCCTTCTGAACAATGAATGTCACTTGTAGAAGATCACACACTGAAGTGAAAAAGATGGCAATAGGATCTGTAGGATTCAAACTTTATCCCTCAAGTTAAGAACCTGAGACCCACAAATGTAAGCCAAAGTATTAAAACTGCTTAAATTCATGAAAATCAAGGTTAACCTGATCTTAGTGTAGGCTGAAGTGCCCATCTTGAATGGCAACTATGCTTCCTCTAGGCATTTATCCATCTCTAGCCTCTTCCTGCAGCCATGAAAGCACAAATCTCCTCTAAAATGTTGCTGGGTTTGTGCATTGCCCATAGGCCTCTAAAGTAGATGCTCTAGGCTAGGGCAGACCACTTTTCCCAAGTGACATTGTCTTCTAGAAGTCTAGAACTAGAAAGTCTGCATGTAGTGTTCATGTCTGACACATCTTGAAGCCACTTTAGCCCAGCCTCCAAGGATGGAGGGCAACTAAGTGCAGGGGGCAGTATGATGGCTGTGAGAAAAAGGAAGGGAACAGTTGGATTGGCAGTGGTTGGAAACAACAGACTGACAATTTTGCTGATGAAAAAGCTGCGGATGGTGCCAGAGTCTGGCTCACCCTAGTTAGATTATTTGAAAATATTACACACACAGCTATTTAACAATTTCAGGAGATGCACACATGAACATTAATAGACCACTTCAGGTGTTAGGCATAGGTAAGATCAGAGCATGAGCTAGGCTTCACTGAATAGTCCCACCTGCCACAAAGCATATATCAACTTGTCTCATTCTCTCGAGTTTGTGCATACAGCACAAATGTGTGCAGGGATGGGATTTCACGTGTACAGACAAATACACAAAGTCTTGCTCTCTGCAGAAATTCATGCTTTATATGCAGATGCTATGCGGAAGGACTGGTGTCTGTGTGGCCCTGGGGCTGAGGCTAATTGGTGTGGCCTAGCTCAAATGTTGGCTTTTCCCATGAGCATAAGGCCCGAGCAGGGCTTATGTTGTGAAGGCAATGTATACCTCAACAACCAATCCTTTGTTGCTGGACCCCCACATAGTTGAGCATTTCTTGTGACTGTGAGCGGAATCTGGTATAATTTGATTGTATGAGTTACACAGGCATCTACTGGATATTGTCCATGACATGCCACACTTTCCCTGCCATAAGGAACTGTCTACCTTCCATTACACAGAAATAATGGTTCGCTCTACTGGTGCTGAACTGATGTTGGCACAAATATACTTCTTAACGAAAAACATGTTATTTATTTTTCTCTATATATTTTTGAACATTGCATGTCAAATTCTGGTTTTTTTTTAAAAAAGGATTTACCCATTATTAGCCTATATATGAAGCCACTAGATATGAAGTGTTATTCAGCTGCCTTCGTTCCACATGCACACTTCTCTGTTTTAGCAAATTTAACACCTCTTTCCAAGGACTGTTAATGATGATGAAGACTCAGATAAGATCGCCAGAAGGGCTAAGGACAGATCTTTAGACTGAGAATTATTATTTTTAATCCTCCTTACAAGGGTGAAGAAAGTGAAATTCTCACTTACTGCTGTAATATATATATTTTTTTAAGACTCCGAGTTTACTGTATATTTTTAAAGCCCTATTTAAAGTAAAGGTTGTCCGTGCAGAAAAGAAAGAAATAATCATAACTCAAAATCTTGGCTATATGTTTCCTTTGTAAGCACTTTTATACCCTGCAGGTTGGATAAACAAAATTGAAACTTCAGTTTTTAGTGATTTCAAATCTTGATCCCACTAAAGTAGAAATTGAACCCTGGGGCATAAGAAATACATATACAATGTTTCTATATGAGGTTTCATGTCACCACAAAGGCATTTCACTGTCTCACAAGAATGGCTATCCTGCTTGCATTAGCCCCATACTCTGAAGGAACAAAATCTCCTTAATTTCCCCTACGCTGAAATACAAATCCATTTGTTGCCAAACGTTTAGCTTGTCATTCCAACAAATTGGTTCTCTGTAGCTTGGATTACACTGAGTTAATAACGTAGCTGCACTTTTCAGGTTTTATTTAATCCTTCCCTCACAATAAAATGTGTTTGGTTTATAATACGAGGGGGAAATACTTAAGTGATACAAAATGTTTGTCTCGATACCTTCAGATGCTTAAAGTTTTTGTTTTGTATACCAAAATAACACTTACCTTCATGAAAATGCTACAGATGATCTGGAGATTTAATTTTCTTTTTGAGCACTTGAACACAAAATGCTTGAAATGTATTTGATTGTGACTATGAGAATGGTTGTCTAGCTGATATAACTGTTTCATGGGAAGTTCTCTTTATATTCATATTTCTGCAAATCTTCACTTTTTTGTTATACATAAGTTATTGTTTAACTAGCAATACAATAGCAAACCCTAATATATGTGTCCAAAAAGTGGTAAGGACCTAACAGAAGCAGAAGACATCAAGAAGAGGTGGCAAGAATACACAGAGGAACTATACCAGAAAGAAATGGATGTCTCGTACACCGCAGGTAGTGTGGTTGCTGACCTTGAGCCAGACATCCTGGAGAGTGAAGTCAAATGGGCATTAGAAAGCACTGCTAATAACAAGGCCAGTGGAAGTGATGATATTCCAGCTGAACTATTTAAAATTTTAAAAGATGATGCTGTTAAGCTGCTACACTCAATATGGCAGCAAATTTGGAAAACTCAGCAGTGGCCAGAGGATTGGAGAAGATCAGTCTACATCCCAATCCCAAAGAAGGGCAATGCCAAAGAATGCTCCAACTACCGCACAATTGCATGCAAGCAAGGTTATGCTTAAAATTCTACAGGGCAGGCTTAAGCAGTATGTGGACCTAGAAGTCCCAGAGGTGAAAGCTGGATTTCGAAGGGGCAGAGGAACCAGAGACCAAATTGCAAACATGCGCTGGATTATGGAGAAAGCTAGAGAGTTCCAGAAAAACATCTACTTCTGCTTCATTGACTATGCAAAAGCCTTTGACTGTGTCGACCACAGCAAACTATGGCAAGTTCTTAAAGAAATGGGAGTGCCTGATCACCTCATCTGTCTCCTGAGAAATCTCTATGTGGGATAAGAAGCTATAGTTAGAACTGGATATGGAACAACTGATTGGTTCAAAATTGGGAAAGGAGTACGACAAGGCTGTATATTGTCTCCCTGTATATTGTATATTGTCTCCCTGCTTATTTACTTATATGTAGAATTCATCATACAAAATGCTGGGCTGGATGAATCCCTAGCCGGAATTAAGATTGCCGGAAGAAATATCAACAACCTCAGATATGCAGATGACACAACCTTGATGGCAGAAAGTGAGGAGGAATTAAAGAACCTTTTAATGAGGGTGAAAGAGGAGAGTGCAAAATATGGTCTGAAGCTCAATATAAAAAAAACTAAGATCATGGCCACTGGGCCCATCACCTCCTGGCAAATGGAAGGGGAAGAAATGGAGGCAGTGAGAGATTTTACTTTCTTGGGCTCCATGATCACTGCAAATGGTGACAGCAGTCACAAAATTAAAAGATGCCTGCTTCTTGGGAGAAAAGCAATGACAAACCTAGACAGCATCTTAAAAAGCAGAGACATCACCTTACCAACAAAGGTCCGTATAGTTAAAGCTATGGTTTTCCCAGTAGTGATGTATGGAAGTGAGAGCTGGACCATGAGGAAGGCTGATCGCTGAAGAATTGATGCTTTTGAATTATGGTGCTGGAGGAGACTCTTGAGAATCCCATGGACTGCAAGAAGATCAAACATATCCATTCTTAAGGAAATCAGCCCTGAGTGCTCACTGGAAGGACAGATCCTGAACCTGAAGCTCCAATACTGTGGCCACTTCATGAGAAGAGAAGACTCCTTGGAAAAGACCCTGATGTTGGGAAAGATTGAGGGCACAAGGAGAAGGGAACAACAGAGGACGAGATAGTTGGACAGTGTTCTCGAAGCTATCCAGCATGAGTTTGAACAAACGGCGGAAGGCAGTGGAAGACAGGAGTGCCTGGCGTGCTCTGGTCCATGGGGTCACGAAGAGTCAAACACGACTAAAAGACTAAACAACAACTATATACAGCGGTGCCCTGCAAGATGAATGCTTCGCAAGACGGAAAACTCGCTAGACGAAAGAGTTTTCCGTTTTGGAGGTGCTTCGCAAAATGAATTTCCTATGGGCTTGCTTTGCAAGACGAAAATGTCTTGCGAGTTCCTGTGGTTTTTTTTCCCTCCCCCCCCCTTTTTCTAAGCCGCTAAGCTGCTTATCCGATAAGCCGCTAAAAGCCGCTAAAAGCCGCTAAACCGCTAATAGCGCTAATCCGCTAAGACGTTGCCACCAGTTGTATTAAAAAAAGTTGTATTAAAAAAAGACCTAAGGCAGGCTGCTGAGGACAACTTCAAGTTCAATATCTAAGGCTGAAAACTATGGCTTATTTTTAATGTGAGACATTTTGTCTCACTTTCACAATATCTATGGCTGAAACCTATGGCTTATTTTTAAAGTGAGGCATTTTGTGAAGCCAGACTAAGCATCGTGTGAAAATGGCACTGCTTATTCATTTGTTCTGCACTCTGTCCCCTCCACCAATATTTTTCAGAAGGAAACTCTACCAGGGTTCCATCTTATTCCTAGAGTATAAATGGGTTAATTCCCAACAAAGGATGCTAGAACTATTGCTTGACATGGGCTGATGGGCTGCCATATATCTGGATTTACCTGGACATGTAACCGAATTTTGCCCACACACTGCTGCCGACTGCAGTATTCCGGATATGTCCAGGAAAATCTCGACTTATGGCAACCCTACAAATAATTTCCACTTTCAATAATACATTGAGGTCTTATTTAGGCACCATGTTTTGCAAATATAGATGTCATTCAGTGGGTAAACGTAATTGTATTTATCCATTCGTTCCAGGGTGTATATAGTGGAGAGTGATCAGGTATGCATTCAGGGACCCAGTGCATGGATTATTTTTCTTTTGGATCATGACCAACATCTGATCTTGTATTTCTAGATTTCAAGACATGACAAGCCCCATGAAGTCCACTTGTTGTAAGGATCCAGCATATGGGCCACAGATTTGCTCCTGTTGCAAGATGACCAGTTAAAAAAATGATTTTAAAATATTGATATCATATTGGCAAAAGAATCTTCAATTGCTGAAGATGAGAAAGATAGTTTCTTTTCTTTACCTGGAAGGGAATGTAAGTTCCTTTCCCCCAAAGGTTGCATCTCTGACAGTCTTGCTGTATTGGCCTCTATTGATGCAAGCATCCACATAATAAATAATACGCCGAACTGTAAAAATATCCAGATATATTGACTTTAGTGGCAAACCATTAATTCTCTAAGTTTGTTTTACCCTTGTGTATGAGCCTTAGAATTGCTCTTGCATTTTCAAAAAATACAATGACTGAATCTAGCTTGATTCTCAATATATGGGGCCAAATCTAAGGGCATTTTCTCAAGTTATACTATGTGAATATGTTGCAGATGTCTTGTGCCTGTCTAGCACTTCTAAATGCTGTTAAAGCCTGACAGAAAGAAGAACGGAGCTATTTTTAACTTGAATGTACTTTCGAGTCATTGTAGTTTTCTCATTCGATTTACAGATGTGGGAAATGCAAAAACCAACTGGTGAAAATAGCCGAAGGTATTCTGTTTCATTGGCTTTTCCTTTATTGTACTAGAGAAAAGGAAGTCAATCAAGCAACTTGCTCCCTCCAAATTGGGGCTCTGATGGAAGCTATTTTGGCAATTTGCCCACCTCCATTGCCACATCAGCGTAGCATAAAACAGAGCAGATTGCAGGAACATTCATCTTTAATGTGGAGGTGCTACCTGTGGAGACTACAGGGGCCAGCATGTGGTGCTCTTTCTTTATCCGTGCGCCAGATCAGCCTAAAGGTGGCTGACATGCTGGGAGAAGCAGCTGTCCAGCGGTGATTAGTGGATGCAAAGCACAATAGCACCATTTTGAGATGCAGGCAGTCAACGTGGAGCACTGTAGGAGATGTAACATCCTAACAGTTTGTTGAAACAAGTTCAGAGGAGAATCCTCTTTGCACAGATTTGGTTAATGCATGTCTCCACACCTAATGGCCAGGTGCATTTGGGCAAGAGGTCAACAAATAGTTTAGTAGATAGATCAGGGGTGGGAAACATCAGGGTGTAGGCCTCCAAATGTTCTTAGCTTTTATCAACCCCAGCCAACATGACCAATAGTCAAGGATGGAAACAGCTGTAGTCCAGTGTCCTCTCCCTCACATAGATAATGTGATTATTGTGTGTGTGTGTGAATAAAAACAAAGAGAGAGATCCTGAAGTAGCAAATGATTGTCTACCTTTACTGTATTGTACCTATGGGAGTGAAGTATCTGACAGGGGCTCGCATGATGGCTCCAAATGTTCTGCTGGTCATAGACTGTTTGCCATCCAAATTCTGTAAGGAAAGAGAAAGCTATCAGTTTGGCTGAGGTTAAAAACTCACGCAGAACTACTGAAACTGTGGAGACATCCTGGGATACAGGAAAGCTGAGAGATAAGGAGCTAAGAAATAGATACAAAGTAGGCAGCTGACTAAGAAAGTGTAGCCTCACCAGAGTTCATTTTCTGAAGTCTTGGAATGCTTTCCCAGTTGAATCAACCAATAACTTTTCATTTTGTTCAGAATTGAAATAATTGTGCAGGCATAGAAGCCCCTTCTTTGTGAAAGATGCAGGAAAAATTCAGGCACTTGACTCTGTCAAGAGCAAAGACTTTCTACTGAGAATGGAAAGCTTTAATGAGAATGGTAGGAGGGGTTCAGCATAGTACTAACATGTCCTTTGCACTGCAAGCAAGTGGGGTAGTGGACCTGCTGAACTATGAACTAACCATGGTGATGGACTGGATGAGGGTCAATAAACAAAAGGTAAACCCGGACTGGATGGAGAAACTGTTGATGAATGTTTCCTCTGCTTGGATATGTCAGAGGTGAGGAACCTATACCACATAAGCCTGCCAGGTTGTTTGGATTCAACTATGCTTATGTTTCCTATGCCTGGTGTCATATAAAGGCAGGTGTGGGAAAATTCAAGCTTAAGCTGCAATGGAAGAATTTGGAGTGCAGACACAGCTTGATTTTTTTTGAAAGGTGATGCTCAGTCAATTCCAGTTAGGATCACACTCCTCATGAAGGAGCAGGTTCATAGCTTGCGGGTGCTCCTGGATCCATTAGTGTCACAGGAGACATAAGTGACCTTTTTGGTACAGAGTGTCGTCTGCCAATTTCAGCTGGTGGGACAGCTACTTTCTATCTGAATGTGGATGTTGTCTATGCTCTGATGACTTCGAGGTTAGATTACTGCAGTGCACTAAGCATTGGGTTTCTTTTATATGTGGTCTTGAAACTGCAGCTGGTATAAGAGTTAGCAGCCATACTCTTGAGTGGCATCAGCCATGCTGAACATATCATGCCCATTCTGACTCAGCTGTACTGGGTTGCATATGTTTACAGTAAAAATAATTTGGAGATTGGGACCCCAAAACCCCGTGGGATGCCCCCCTGAAGACCCTTCATCAAATTCCCCCTTCTAGCAGAAGTGTAGAGGGTGACTACAAGAGAGAGAGACTTTTCAGTAGCCCCCTGAATGCTCTTCTGAAGGAGATCTCTCTTGCACTGAGATGCTTTGTACTTTCATTGTTAATTTTTCTGGGGGTATCTGCTGGCTGTATGCTTTAAGATGATCCTGTGATGCTATGGGGTTGGTGAGGTTTTAGAACTTTTTTTTATTTAAAAAAAGATATAATTAGTTTTGCTTGTTTGTTTTAATATTAATGGAATATTTTGTACCTGTTTGATATTTTTGCTGTGAGTTGCTATCTGGCCATTAAGGTGATGAATACAAAATAACAATAATAATAGCAGCAGCAGCAACATATAATACAGTGTTTCCCAACCTTTTTTGGGCAAAGGCACACTTGTTTCATGAAAAAAATCTCGAGGCACACCACCATTACAGCCCCGTGACGTCAGCGCGCAGCGTCACGCCGGGAGGGACGCACGAAAGTGTAAGTTTCAATTTTTTCCCCTCCCCCTTGCCTTCCTTCTGTGCCAACCGCCAAAAAGCCAAGAAAAAAGCCAAGAATTTAGGGCAGCAGGTCGACACGGAAGAAGCTCCTACCTAAGGACAGGTGCAACGGCCGTGTCCTCTTCTGCCACACTTGGCAGCCCTGCCTCACGGTCGTGACTCCCACCCTGATTTCTCCCCGCAGGTCGAGCGGCACAGGCAGCCCAATGTGTCCAGCCCAGACACAAGCCCCGCTTCCCCACTCTAGATCCTGAATGCGACCAAGTGCTCTGGACTCCCGAGCAGGGTGGGAAAGAGGACTCGCATCTGGTAGCCTCCGGGCTCCTCGCCTGCTCGAGGGATGGCATTGCAGGCAAGCTGCCGGCCGTCGCCATCGCTGCCCCCTCATGCGAGTGGACCTGCCCGGAGTGGTGGGCCGGGGGAGGCTCGCTCTCTGTGGGGATGTGGCCCGCACGCGCGGCCCCGCTTCCTCCTGCCCAGGGCTGAGCTCCTTACCCGCGATCTCGGTCTCGCTCACGTGGATCCCACTTATTCCGAAGCTCGCGCCACTAGCCGGGGCTCTCACACCGTGCCAGGGCGAGGCGGCGCGGCCCACTGACGTCATCGCAGCTTGCCGCTGCCCTCGACTTCCCTGTTCCCTCCCCTCCCTCGGGTCGCCGTGGTTACCGAGGACTGCAGGCTGCTCGGGCGAGCGTGGGGCATTAAGTGGGAGAAGGAAAATTAAAATTAAAACTCGCCCGAAGGCCGCCTCTCCGGATATCTTTCGAATTTTTAAATTTTTTCCGCGGCACACCAGGCAACGTCTCGCGGCACACTAGTGTGCCGCGGAACACCAGTTGGGAAACACTGATATAATATAGAGATTTGTGGTTAATTCATATATACACTTCATCCTTTGATGGCTGATGTCCCAAGATTTCAATCCACAGCTAGTGTTGAATGTCTTTGAAATGGAGAAACTTCATGAAATGAAAGACTAAAGGGGGCTTATCTGAAATTTCCATCCCCATTCTAATAGTATAATTGCTTTGTTTTCATACTTTTGAGAGCTCAGGCACATGGGAGCCTCAAAGTGGGCTTTCCAAAATGCAGCTTTGAGCGCACTGAATTAGAAAACAGGATGAAGCACACTGGTGCAACGAGCAGATTCTAATGGCTCTACTTTGACAGCCTGCCCTTGTTCTACAAATGGGTATTCGGTGCATTAAAAAGGTCATCCTCTTCCTGATCCCTTCAGCATTGTTGGCAATGCAATTATTTCTGCAGCACTAGAATGATGTGCCATAAACAGGAGGGTTATGACTTCCCTCAGCAGAAAGCAAGTGCAGGTTTTCAAAGAAAAAGCTCTTCAAAAACTAGCATCTTTAATAACATCAGCTGAAATAAAGCACACTTCTAGCTAAGTGAATTGCTTTTAAATAAATGGGTTCCAGGGTGCTGTTTTCTTTCCTTTCAAAACCTGCTAGGTATGTGTGTGAAAGCCTGTCCTTAAGAAAATGCAAACAAAATTCTTCAAGCTATTGGATTCTCTGTGTACAGAATGCCTACTGTTCATGAGGAATTTTTCTACAAATGGAAAGAAAAAATGTCAGAGAAGCGATGGAAGAACAGTTCTTCCCAAGCTTTGCTAACATAGGAATGTTTGTTTATTTCTGCTTTTTGATAAACTGTGGCATTTTGATCAGAGTGAAAAGTATGCAGGCACAATTTTGGTCCATGGGTGGAATGTTTCTGGGTGCAGAAAGGACTGCCCAAATTGGAGAGGTAGCTTTTGAGGGGGAAAGGAGGGTGCATGAATGTAACAAACCATTTTGGTGCTACTTTTCCATTTTGGTTATTTTTTACACTTTGCCACCTTTAGCGGTAGCAGCAAAAGAACCCCTTCTGATTATCCTCCCCTGGAATGTCACTATGTCTTTACATAGTAATGCTCTAAGGAAGGGTTCGGGAACCAATCCCTCCCACTCATTATGTTGATGTACTCCAACTCCCACCATCCCTGACCATTGGCCATGTTGTCTGGGGCCAGAAGAAGCTGGAGTCCAACAACATATGCAGAGCCACAGGTTGCCCAGCCCTGTTCTAGTGGAAGAATAACAGCCGTAATTGATGCAGCAAAGAGCTTTCTCTTCACTTTAACCTGTGGTGGAGGGAGCAATGAAAGAGTCTCCTACAGCATCATGGACACAGAGGAAAATAAAAGAAGTAGTTCACTACAATTATCTCTCTTTTCTTCCCTGGCCGCTGCTGAAGCTGGCAGCAAGAAGTTCATTATATTTGTGTCCCCCCAAAAAACCCCCTCAAAGAAAAGTGTCTCCCCATTTTGCCACCCTTGAATGGGGCACACAAAAAAAGATACAAGAGAGCTTTCTCCCAAGCAGAAATGGATGTGAATAGCACCATTTCATTCCCCAGGGGATTCTGGGGACAGGGCCCTACTCATCTCCTTGTTGAGAACATATGCTTTGCTGGGGAGGAGGAACATCCATATCAGCCCCATTGCCTTTCCCTCCTTCTCCCAGTAAGTTGCTGGGCCCTCAGAGGGAAGGGAAAGTGGGTAGGTGAGGCAGCAGAAGTGGACTCTGTGAATGACCTTGCACATTTTGTTGGTGCTTAAACTGTGCACTGAGTTTCTCAGGCAAATGAGAAAGCACAACCCATTTGAGGTGGATGCTTTGGGCAGCCTTCCTTGGAAGTAGGTTCCATGTTTCTTACAGGAACGGTGCCATCTATTCAATTGCACAATTATCTCTTTTGGGTAATTGTGCAATAAAGCAGGAAACCTTGTACAGTGGTACCTTGGTTCTCAAATTTAATCCATTCCAGAAGTCCATTCCAAAACCAAAGTGTTCCAAAACCAAGACGCGCTTTCCCATAGAAAGTAATGCAAAAGGGATTAATCCATTCCAGACTTTTAAAAACAAACCCCCAAACAGCAAAATAAAAAAATTCCTTCCAGTAGCACCTTAAAGACCAACTGAGTTAGTTCTAGGTATGAGCTTTCGTGTGCATGCACACTTCTTCAGATACCTTTTTCCTTCCAGTAGCACCTTAAAGACCAACTGAGTTAGTTCTAGGTATGAGCTTTCGTGTGCATGCACGAAAAGTATCTGAAGAAGTGTGCATGCACACGAAAGCTCATACCTAGAACTAACTCAGTTGGTCTTTAAGGTGCTACTGGAAGGAATTTTTTTATTTTGTTTTGACCATGGCAGACCAACACAGCTACCTATCTGTAACCCCAAACAGCAATTTAACATGAATTATACTATCTAACGAGACCATTGATCCATAAAATGAAAGCAATAATCAATGTACCATATTATAAAATAAACAAGACATTATTGTAGATGATAAAAAATAAAAATTATTTTTTCTTTCCTTACCTGCACTGATGATAGTCATTGTTTGGATGGGGGGCTTTTATCCATTTCCGCAGTCACACAATCAGTCAATCAGTAGCTGAACTGGGTTCCACACAGTCACAAAAACAAATTAACCAAAAAAGCCACAAAAACAAAAGGACCAAACTTAATCCATTCCGGAAGTCCATTTGACTTCTGAAATGTTTGAAAACCAAGGTGTAGCTTCTGATTGGTACAGGCACCCCAGAAACAATTGCTGACAACCGCATCAGACGTTCAGCTTCCGGAAAACATTTGAAAACAACAGATATTGATAGACGACTTCTCAAAATACTTAGAGAGTTACATTCAGACACCACAGTTAAAATCAGAACTGGGATGTCAGGCAACTATACTGACCCACTGCCACTGGGGAAAGGGGTTAAACAGGGCTGTTTGTTAGCACCGTTCCTCTTTAATTTCTATATAAACGACATTGTTCAACATATGGCAAAGTATAAGTCATCAGCCCCTGCCCTGGAAGGCAAACACCTGAATATACTGCTATATGCTGATGACATGGCGGTCATGGCACTCACTCGAAGGGGCCTACTCAGCATGCTGGAGGGACTCGCAGCTTATTGTTCCCAAAACTCTCTAAAGATAAACTATGATAAAACAAAAATTGTGGTATTTACTAGAGCTCGCCACACATTTAGATGGTCTCTAGATGAACACAAAATTGAACAATGTCTCCTCTTTAAATATCTTGGTATCACTTTCCAAGCTACATCTAGCTGGCTTGCCCACTTCAAGACTGTAGCCCTTCTAACATGTAAGACAACTGGTGCTCTGCTCAGCTTTTTTTATTCGAGGGGAGGGCAACTGGTGACCCCGGCACTAAAAACTTTTGTTGGAAAAGTGATTCCACAGATGTTATACGGAGTAGAACTCTGGGGATGGAATCAGAAGCTGTTAGAACGGCTTGAAATCTTCCAAAATTTTTATCTCAGAAGAATTCTAGGCCTCCCTCAGAGTACTCCGGCAGCTCTCCTAAGAGTGGAAGTAGGATTACCTTCTGTGTCTGCCAGGGCCCACTTAAGATTCCTGCGCTTTTTCACCAACCTCATAGATGCCCCGAACACCCTATTGGCTAAACAAGCCTTTGTATCATTACAATATAATACCACTTGGCATAAAAGTCTACTAGACATTCTATCCAGATACAACCTACCTGAGTTTAACACTCTCAAATTGTGGAGCCCTGATAAAGTTCGGGAATGGATCTTTGAAAAAGATGCCTTTTTGGACTCCACCAAGATAAAAAACTCTGGGTTTTCCTACTGGTTCCCACGAGTAAAAGCAGTCAAAACCTGTGGCAACTACTTGGTGGAGATCACTGATCCCACCCTTCGGAGAGCTTTCACCATGGCACGGTTTCAAACATTGCCAACTGCTTATCTGACCGGTAGATACACAAAAACCCCAGTTGAACATCGTTTATGTCCTTGCCTTATGAAAATTAAAAAGGATCTTACACATTATTTCCTCTATTGCCCCATTTACTCGGGCTTTAGAGACGCATTGCTGCAAATTATACCCAACTCTATAACCAGTCCTGAAGATAGAGTAAAATTTTTGTTAGTTGATGCAAACCCACACATTACCCATGTGGTAGCGGTCTTTGTGATGAAGGCCATGAAAGCCAGGGAAAGATTTATGGTCGACAATGTAAAGACCCCTTCATCGTCTGTTTAACTCGCTGCCTGTTTTCCCTCCTTTTCTATTTTGTGGGAAGATGGTTTTGTTGGCATAGTATGTAATGAATTTTAATATTTTTAACTATTGTAGTGTTGATTTTTGTGCACAGGCATGGTCCTCACAATAAACGGATTTGATTTGAAAACAAGAACACTTACTTCCGGGTTTTTGGCATTTGGGAACCAAGGCATTTGAATACCAAGGTACCACTGTATAAGATAATTAGCCAGCTGCCAATATCTGTCATGTTTAAGATTTTATATACAACTAAGCGTTCCCACCCCTGCTTGCTCCACTCACCAACCCCACTCACTCACACACCCCTGGGCATCCCTCCCTTTACACCTGACCAAACCTGCATTCCTTATTACCCTGTCCCCCACAGCTCACCCCACCTCATTTAGCTTGCTTTCTACCCCTCCCCTGTGAAGCTCACCCCAAATATGGCAGCCCATCCCTCACAGCATGTTAATATGTTCAGTGGAGGGGTGAGCACAAACTGCTCCAGCAATTTTTAATGTGAGGGATGCTTCAGAGAGTGCCAAACCTATCTCTGAAGTGCCTCCCACCCTCCTTAAAATATGCTCCAGCAACATTTAATTGTGTGGGGGGTATGTTTCTCAGAGAGTGGTTTGCCAATCCGCTGTCTGAAACACTTTCTACTCTCCTTTGAGCATCACTCCTTCCTCATCAGCTCACCTGCACTGCCTGCCACCTATGGCACTTGCTTGCTCACCTGCTTGTTGTTCTGTCGTCATACTGCAGTTGGAGTGGCCACCTACTGGCAGCTATGCAAACTACAGCATGATGACGATTTTTCTTGCAAAAATATAGTATAGAGAGATATGTCACCTACAACTGAAGAGTCTGCCTTTGTTTCCTCCGCACATTTTCCCTGACTCATCATTTGATTCAACGAGTTTTATTGCAGTTTCCTTTTAGGGCTCTGATGAAAAGAGTTGACCAAGCTAATCTGGCTCTCATTTGAGAATGGTTTGGTAATGCCTTCCCCATTGAACCTGATCCGTCTCACTCATTATCCTATTGCATTAGCGGTTGGGGAAATGGTGTGTTTGAGCACATTTCTACCTCACTTTTACAGTGCAGGTTTGAAACCTGTTCCTGTAATAGAGTCCTATAAAAGCTTCCTCCATTCTCTGTGCTCATGGCTCTTTTCCACAGCATTAAGAGAATACTGCTTGTGTGTCATTTCTAAACACTGGAACCACTAAGGAGCATTAAAAAAAAAAAAACAGTCTAAGAAATAGATCTTTCCCAGAACACCTTTGAAAATCACTGAAGCATACCTGCATGCCTTCAAAGTGGAGGAAATTGGCGCCACAAACAGCCTACACCCATTTTCTACTACCACAGCTGCAGACCAGTGAGGATGAGAATAAATAACTCTGTTTTTATCCATGAACATAAATAACTAAACTATAATTGCTATGCCCTCACCCCTAAACTCATAAAATGCTAAGAAGAGACTGCAGAAGTTTGGATAAAGTCATTTCTGTGGACAGTTAAGCACTGCAGTCACTGCATGACTAACTTTTAACTATGTATTTGTGTAGACCGGGGGAAAGGGAGACAGCCTGTCACAAGAATTGCAAGAGGGACTCACATTTGGACAGAGATAGAAATGGTCCACCTCTTTAATAACTGTGGGAAGGACTGCTTGACAGCCCTGTATTGCATTTGACACTTGAGAATAAGGCAAAAAAGGTCAGATCAGAATCACTCTACAATGCACAGCTCCCTAGAATGCTGCCTCCCACAACCAACTCATCTTTATCTCAAAGCCCACATTCTGTCATCTCACATTGATTTCATAGGGTGTGTGTGTGTGTGTGTTGGGGGTGATGGTATCACCAAAGCTATGAATCAATGCAAACCTGGGTCGTATCGAATCCTGTAAACTGATGTAACAAGGAGGAGATAAGCATACATTTAATTACGAAAGTAGTTATTTGCATAAACCAAAGTAAATCGGAGAAGCTGACATACCTATATGTAGTTTCAAAAAGAGAAGTGGGGGAACTCCAGACATTAACCTAACGAAAGGAAAATGTTTGGGCAGAGCTTTTCTGGGTTGAATACTCCCCAACTCCTGTTCTTAAATGCCACAATCATGAGTTTTATCCATGTTATTTACATTTGCCATGTACAGTGGTACCTCGGGTTAAGAACTTAATTCGTTCTGGAGGTCTGTTCTTAACCTGAAACTGTTCGTAACCTGAGGTACCACTTTAGCTAATGGGGCCTCCCACTGCCACAACACTGCCGCCACGTGATTTCTGTTCTCATCCTGAAGCAAAGTTCTTAACCCAAGGTACTATTTCTGAGTTAGCAGAGTCTGTAACCTGAAGTGTCTGAAACCTGAGGTACCACTGTATTAGGGTTGCCATACGTCTGGAATTTCCCGGACATAGCTGGCAATTGACCTTCGGAAGCAGTGTCTGGGCAGAAATCACTGAAATGTCCGGGGAAATCCATATGTATGGCAACGCCCGTTGGCAGTGTCATATGTGGCAATTTCCCTTAAAAATCTTTTTTTTTTAAATAATATTTATTAAGATTTTCAAAAATACAGAAAGAAAAGATTAGAATACATTCAAAGCCTTATTTTCATACACCCACTTTCCGGGACTCCCTCTTTCCCCCACCCCTACCATATTCCCCTATCATATTGTTGGCTCCACAAGCTCTCAATTCTAATTAAAACTTAGTTTGTTTAAACCATTAATCGAATTTAAATTTAACTTTGTACAATCCTCATCAATACCCTTACTAACGAAACAAAAGTTCTTTTCCCAGAGCCCACCCCCTTTCCATTCCACAATTTCCCTTTTTTTTAATGATCAAAAACACCCCACACAATAGACATATAAGAAAATAAGAAATAAAAAGTGTAGTAAGTAAAAGAAACCCATTTCAAAAGATAGTTGACAAGCCTTTGGATTCTATTTCTCCCCCCCCCCTCCCGTCCCCGGTTTAGTTTCCCCCTGACCACCAATCCATGTTGTCTGCCTGGAATTTTTAAAGTCCATAAATCACATTTTCCCCCCAACTCCTTGCTGGCTTTTTCTTTTTATAATTATTTTTAGAATAATTTTTAAACCATTTAGCATCAAATCTATAACAACGCTCCCCCCATTGTTCTTTCCAAATTGTAGTCCAGTTTCCTCTTGTTCCGCTACTAAAACGTTCTAGTTCAGAAATTTAGTAAGTCTGCAGGGGTTATTGTTGTTCAGGAACAAAAACTTGCGTTCAGTTCCTTCCTTTCTTCAATAGAAAATTCTATTGTCTCCTTTAGCTGAACACCCTGTAGACACAATATTGTTTCCGTTTTGCAGCTTTCCCAGAAGATAACCAGTCCTGTAAAATTCCGATGGTATTTTTCCACTTACGACCTTCTTTGTAATGTCCCGAAGCTCCTCTAGGGGGATTATAGTAACTTTGTTTTCTCTAGTCCAAAAGTCCGATTGTTATCCATGTTTTCGCCATTTTGTATCCAAGTTTTAATGGGTTGTAATAAATTATAACAAAATTTAACCAGCAAAGTCCTCGTATTAAAGTCCTCTTTGAATTTCCGACTTTGACAGCTACTTTGACAGCTGTCAAAGTCTCCTTCGCTTTTCGCCAGGCTCTCTCCTCGGTCACCCCGGTTCCCGGGGGGGAGGGTTACGTTTTCCTTCTCCCTCAATTCTTCCTCCAGCACAGTTCTTGTAGTTTCCCATCGTGGAATTCTTAATTTTTATCAGCAATACAATTCTTTTTGGACCTTGGTTTCCCAGTCCTTGTTTTGGAAGGTTTACAATAGGGAGGGGGACTGACTTCCTTTTTAGATCCCCCCCGCTCGTATCAAATCCGAAAAAAAAATTTCTTGTTTTTCCTTTTAAACCCGGTTTCCAAATTACTCACGGGTTGTTGTTGAAAGTCCGAATTCTCAATGGAAGAAGTCAGCGCTCTCCGCCGGATGGCATGCGGCTTCGCTCGGCAGGGATAGCAGAGGACTCAAAGCACCACGCTTCTCCCCGGCACCCGATCCGTAGCCTTTAAAAAGGCTCCTTCACAAGTCGGGAGGGCGCTAGCGGTGCCAGCCGAGTCTCCATGTCCACGGCCTCCGTGGCCGTGGTTTTTAAGGGTCCCCGCATCGCCGGTGCGGTAGGACCCAGCCCCTGCCGAGCCGGCTCCTTCCGGAGCTCGGAGGGAGTCCGCCATTCGGCGATGGCGCCAACCCGGAAGTCAATTTCCCTTAAAAATCTCTTCACTTTTTTTTTTTTTTTTTGAAAAAACCTCAACAACTTTGGCCAAAAAGTTTCACTTTTTGAAATATGGCAACCCTACCATAGATGGCTTCTGGGACAAAGTTTTTGATTAACTTAAGCCTTCTTAAAAGAGGTGCCAGCTAAAACTATGATTTCACCTCTCCTAGTAAATGGATTGGATGGAAGTTTATTTATTTATTTGCACACAAAAAACACCACTGTATTGCCAATGATTGCCAATCATATTGCATATGATTAAAAAAAAATCATAGCAACGAATACTATAAAAGTCAACAATACAATTATATTGATAAAACTGAACAAATACAGAATACTAAATCTATAGATCAGATTAGTACACCAACATAGCTAGATTACTCCTCATGGAAAGCCTGGCTTCCTGGTTTATATGGGAATTAGCATATTGTGGAGTAATCTGGACTCATAATTTGGATTTTTAAAAAATCTGTTTAAAGGAAGATACTTATTCTGCTTTTAAAGTTTAGGAAAAATGCCCATGATGGTTAATGTGAAAATTACACATAGTAAAAAAAAATGTTAAAAACAGTACAAAAAAAAAAACAAAAAAACAAATGGGGCAGAAGAAAAAATTACAACCATCCACAAAGGATTGTCAGGAGTGATCAACTAGGATAAATGCCTGCTGGAATAAAATGTCTTCAAGGAATGAGGGAATGACAGACCAATCTCCCAGGGCAGGCGGTTATATAACATAGGTTCTGCAATGGAAAATGCCTTTTCATGTTCCCCTGCCAACTACACATGGCAAGTGGGTGAAGGATTCCCAGGACTCTGAGTTGGGCAATCTGACTATAGTGAAAGGAGCAAGCATGCAATTTGGGGGTGCTTCTCAATCTCTCATTGTCACTGGAAGCCTAAGTGCTTAGGGGTGACTTTTACCCATTTGGACGTGTATGCTAGCTGCATCTGCCTGTGGACAAGGGATAGCCTTGCCATTGTGAGTTATGCACGTGTAAGCTCAAGACTGGACTATTGTAATACACTCCACATAGGATTACTGATCTCAGACAAACCCACCACAGTAAAGTTACGTCCTAGTTGCTAAGAAAAAGAGAAGAGAATGGTTAAGAATGGACCTCCAGAATGAATTAAGTTCTTAACCCGAGGTACCACTGTACATCAGTGCCCTCTGATTCCACTTCTCAGCAGTTTCAGATCTGTAGCCTACTGCCAGAATATCATTACTTTTTCTTGTCTCCTATCCTCACCTAGGTGCTTCCAATAGAACTTCTATTTTCTGATCCTGTGCAGGTATGTACACATTCTTTACAAGTAATACTTGTTGAATGGTTTCTTTAAATGTAAAGGTTCATCATTGTTCCACCCGATGTGTATGTCTTTAAGGGGCCAGAGCAAAATAACGAGACCCAGCTTTACAGCTGTGAAACATAGCAGGTGCTGCTGAGTTGTATTGATTAAGCTGTGTCAGCAATTGGGTAGAGTATATAAGGAGCAGCACCTAGCTCTCCCATTACCCTGGGGGATGGGTTGGTGGTTGGGTCTGGTTTGGTTGTTGATGTATTTAGTGTAAATGGAGTTTTTGTTTTTGTAATTAAAACCTTGTTTAAGTTATTTTTGAATCCCTTTTTAATGCATGGTCTCCCCAGCAAGCTCTCTGCAGCGCTACCATACTGCAAATAGCCAACATCTTTGGTTATGGGCCCAGCTGCTGAGTGGATGACTGCATATTTTTGGACTCAGAGAAAGGTTTGAAAACTCCTTCTCCTGTTAGCGTAGTTTTTGTGGGTCTGGAAGAGTTCCAGAATGGTTGACCGGGTTCCTGAAGCTGAGAAGGCTCTGGTCTTCCCACAGCTGACAGATGAAAACTATAGTTTGTGGCCTTTTCGGGTGGAGGCACTTTTGACCTCTAGAGAAGTATGGACCTATGTAACTGATGACCCTCCTAACCCTGTGACTAATGCCTGGTCGAAGGGAGATGCAAAGATGTAACAAAGATATGTGTGACGTGTTAATTTCTACAAAAACTAAACAAGAATATGAACAGGTAGTATCAGTTACAGAAGAAATTTGATGTGGTGGAATTAGGCATAGCTAAAAATTACTTATCCATGCAAATTGAGAAAGGCAAAAATGGATCTTTTCTGGTTCATCAAACTGCAAAAATTGATGATCTTATTGAAATGCTATGTTTAGAAAATGCAAATGGGAAGGAAACGCCTATGGTGTGTGGCTTCACCTTTACAGGTGAAGATAAGCCATTTCCTAACAAAACTTTGTATCGTTCTGCTATAGGCAAGCTAAATTTCATTCAAAGAATCTCAAGATTTCTGGCAAAATTTGTGGAAAAGCCCACTACACAATGTTTCTCTGCTCTTAAGAGGGTGGTAATGTACCTTAAACATACCAAACATTATAGGTTGCAGTTCACATCAAGTATTGACAAAGGTTTTGAAATTTTCTGTGATGCATCTCATGCAGTGGAACAAAATAATTGCAGGGGTGTGTCTGGTATGGTGTTTTGTTATAACGGTTGTCCATTTGAATGGAAGTCGCAGACACAAAACATTATTTGTCTCTCCACAACAGAGTGAATTATGTGCATGCGTTCAGGCCACTCGTGATGTAGAATGGTATCTGCAAGTATTTGCAGACCTACAGATGCAAGTAACACTACCAGTAAAAGTTTATCTTGATTCCCAGAGTGGACTCGCTATCCTTTGTTCAGAGACCAATACGCAGCGCACTAGAGTCTTAAGATTACGCTTAGAATTTGTAAAGAAACTAATTGCTGACAAAATGATTGTATTTGAATATGTTCCAGGTGACAATCAAATTGCGGACATTTTTACAAAAGCACTTCCAAAGGTTACACATGAAAGACATGTACAAAGTATGTTTTATGTTTTTGTTCCACAATGATGAATCGCAGGGGAAATGTTGAATGGTTTCTTTAAATGTAAAGGTTCATCATTGTTCCACCCGATGTGTATGTCTTTAAGGGGCCAGAGCAAAATAACGAGACCCAGCTTTACAGCTGTGAAACATAGCAGGTGCTACTGAGTTATATTGATTAAGCTGTGTCAGCAATTGGGTAGAGTATATAAGGAGCAGCACCTAGCTCTCCCATTACCCTGGAGGATGGGTTGGTGGTTGGGTCTGGTTTGGTTGTTGATGTATTTAGTGTAAATGGAGTTTTTGTTTTTGTAATTAAAACCTTGTTTAAGTTATTTTTGAGTCCCTTTTTAATGTCAAAGAGAACAACAACTACCAGACTTTTAGAAGACAGCTGAAGGCAGCCCTGTTTAGGGAAGCTTTTAATGTTTAATGTATCACAGTATTTTAATATTCTTTTGGAAGCCACCCAGAGTGGCTGGGGAAACCCAGCCAGATGGGCGGGGCATAAATAATAAATTATTATTATTATTATTATTATTATTATTATTATTATTATTATTATTATTATGCATGGTCTCCCCAGCAAGCTCTCTGCAGCACTTCCATACTGCAAATAGCCAACAATACTACCCCTCTCTTTCTGCTGTGTGTATCCTTTATCAAACAGCCAAATCTCACGGAAACTAATATGACCAGATCTGCCCTCTGGAAAATGGGTGTGCTTGGCTAGGGAAGGGAGCACCTGGTTACAGTCCTGTCTGAGAATCCAGGAGCAAAGCCAGGTCCAGGGGCTCCCCCAAACTGCAAGCCTGGTTAGGAGAACAATGCAGATCCAAAAGTCAAAGCCCTTTGCAGAGGAATTGAGAGTGCATCCACATAAACTTTTGCTCTAGGCAACAGGCTGGATTTATAGTGAAACAACATATTTCTCAGGTATTATAGGCACTTTGGGAGTGCTTTGTTTATATAGTAGCATTTCATTGTGCAGCCATCTAGGAAAGGTCCTATTATTTGCTATGGTGATATATTGCAATAAAAGTGTTTGGATTTAACCTTGATTTCTGGGTGGGTCTGCAGAACACTGATCACCTAACCTTGTTTCCCGGAGAGCCAATGTGGCACAGTAGATTAAATGTGGAGCAGCTTTGTCACGTTGGCCACGTGACCCGGAAGTGTCTGCGGACAGTGCTGGATCCTGGCCTCTTAAGTGAGATGAGCGCACAACCCTAGAGTCGGACACGACTGGCCCGTATGGGCAGGGGTACCTTTACCTTTACCTATGGGTACAAATTCTCACTCAGCTGCAGATGACCACTTTTTAGGAGGATAATGAGTGCTTCTAGGTGAGGGCATATTGTAAATTTGTTGTTGAGATGTAACAAATGTGTTACTGGCAACTTGTTTTTTGAACTTATCAAATTAACTCATTTATGCAGGGGGGAAAGCAGGTGCATGTATATACACACACATGCATGGACACCAATGAGATTTTAAAGCATTCTGCTGTGACATGGAATTAGGGTGTCTGCTGTGCACAAGCTCTTGGACAGCTGTTCTCAACCTGCTTCCCTCCAGCTGTTTTGACGAGAGGCCATCACAGTGGCAGGGCAACTGCATTAGATACAGGTCCCAGGTTTAATCCCTGACACTTCCAGGTAAGGCTAGGATGAGGCCCTAGTGGTCAGTTTACTAGGGGTCAGCAATTTTTTCCAGCAGGGGGCCGGTCCACTGTTCCTCAGACCTTGTGGGGGGCTGGACGGTATTTTGAAAAAAATATATGAATGAATTCCTGTGCCTCACAAATAACCCAGAGATGCATTTTAAATAAAAGGACACATTCTACTCATGTAAAAACACGCTGATTCCTGGACCATCCATGGGCCAGATTTAGAAGGCGATTTGGCTGGATCTGGCCCCCGGGCCTTAGTTTGCCTACCCATGGTTTAGACAACACTGAGCTAGGTAGACCAAGGATCTAAATCAGTATAAGGCAACTTCCTATGTTCTGATGACTACAACTCCCATCAGCCCCAGCCAGCTGTTGGGAGTTGCAGTTCAAAAGAATCTGGAGGGCACCTGGATTGGGAAGGCTGATGTTGCTGATGCCAGTCTTTTAAAAGATAGACTCTGGTCACAAATGCTTTCATGAGCATCTGTCAAATGTCCATTCAAAAGCCGCAATCGCCTGAATCAAGATGTTCTGTATTGTAGCCTGGCAGAGCAAGTAGTTCACAGGGGAACTATTAGGAATGAATAGAGTGACACACTGTATTAATGGACTCTTGCTATCAAATTGAAACTGGGATAGTCTTGCTCTGAGCTACTGTGATTTTTGATGGGGATGACATATCTTAAATATATGCTCCAAGAACCAACTGCTGCATTTTATTTAAGAATGATCTGTATTGGGGATACAGCCAAGGAGGCCTTGCTTCATCATGTCACTAGAACAATGTTTGTAAACCAGGCTACTCTAGCACATTTATTTATTAGACCACCTTTATTTCCTTGGTTGCTAATATCAAGTCAATTTGTATTACTCAGAGCCATTTTAACACCAGTGACCTTTACCATAGAACGTTGCTTATTGTAGACTTCTCTTCCCTTTTGCTCCCAAGTCCCTATGCTAATTTCTGGGCACTGGAAAGCTAGAGTGGTGTCAATTATGGAGAGAACATGTAAGACATTGATTCATACGCTGTGAGTCAGGGGAACATGTTTATATTCATTTTCTTTGTGAGAAAGAGCAGAAATCAAGAGGAATCTGACATTTCACTTTTTTTGTCAGACAAAAGCATACTCACTACAGTATCCACCTTTCATGTGAATCACAAAAACCATGTTCTCACCCACAGAGTTTTGCCCACTGTGACAGGAGCAGAGCTATTTAGCAAACCTGCAGGAAAATTTCATTACCAAAAACCCAGAGCACAATTCATGACAGTTCAGCCTCTTCTTGGCAAACCTTAACAAAGTCAGAAATTCCCATTTTAAAGCCAAACGCAGTTATGGGGATCAAAAAAATGAATCTTTCCTATTCAGCATAGGGGAACATGGGATTTCTGGACAGCTCAGGCCCTATGATTTTCTTCACAACAATAGAGGTGCCACAAGAACAAAGGGCAACACCAAGCTTTCAGGCGCAGTGCAAGATAACGAATATGTGAATCTAAAATATTAGTTCAGTAATTCAGATAGGACCTCACAATCTGGACTTACTAGCTGTACAGTAGAACTTCATGAAGTTAGGGCCATATCACATCTTATAATGAAAGATGACTCCCTGTTTCCACAGCCAACCTATCACACACATTTTCTGTAAAGATTAAATAGCAAACACATACTTGATAAGGCACTGCAGCTGAGAGTTGTGTCTACACATCATTTCCTGGTGAGATTGTCACTTAAGTTCACATGTCCTGGTGAAATGAACCCAAAGACCTAGGTTGGCTACCAGCTAAAAGCAAGTGAAATTTTAATGTACACACTCATTCTCAAAAACTAGTTTATAGATACCAAGGAATTGCATGTGTATGGAGAATGGAGTGTCTCCTAAAAACAGTCATTTGTCAATGCTTGGAGAAAAAATTCTGAATGTTCCAAAATAAACAAATGTGTGTATAATCTAAAACAGACAGCAGGATAATGCATTTCATTTGTTCTGCAAGACAACAAAGAATTGCGGCTATAATCTCTGCATCACAGACAGTTTCTTATGTACATTTGCTGGCCCATTCTTTCTGATCCTGCAAAAAGTTCAACAATTTTAAGAATTCAGTGTATGGACCTTCAAGCAACACTTATCATGTAACCAAGTATATTATTTTCTGTTGGTAATTTGAAAGAATTGTTTTGGCTTCATTATGGAGCTATAAATCATTTGGCTGAACTCGTTACATGCTTTCATCTGAGAACTTGAAAAATAACATGTTGTTTACGAGCAAAGCTATCCCTTTCTACCTTTATTGTACATAAGAAGAGCCTGTAGGTAGCTGAACCATGAAAAGTCATCTCAAAACCACATTTCTAAACCAAAGAGCAAGTCCACAAATTTCCTAAGGCCCAATTTATGAAACTAAAGTGCATTTAACTATTCTGGTGGTCAATCAGACTGATGTACTAAGAATGTTGCTTGAGTGGATCACTTTCTTTGGAATAGTTGACACCCATCTCCCTTGCAGTTCAACCCACAGTTGTCCAATCACTGCCAAGCTTTCAAAAACAGATGGAGTCTTGCCATGTTGCTAAAACAATGGTTCAAGACACCTACAAGCATGCCAAATGCCCCAAGTCAATTCACAAATGTAATGGCTGTTTGGTCATGGTAATTTGCTCAAACTTTATAAAGGTTAGTCAATTCTAGAGCATTTATGAGGATTGTGAAGAGAATATTAAGACCCTATTTAAATACTAAATCCTATTTTCTAAAAATGTTATTAAGACCTAATATTAAGCTCAATTAATAATAATAATAATAATAATAATAATAATAATAATAAGGCATGAATTAACTCTGGTTTTACAACCAATTACTTCTTGTTTAGATTTAAAGCTCATGCTTTCTCTGCTCTTCAGGATGAATATTTTCTTATCTAATTGATCCATATCACCACCAAATGAAGTATGCCACTATTAGTTTGATATTACAGATGGGAGGGTGAGAGACAGAGACCTGCCACAGAGGTTACTCAGTGAGCCCATGAGCATGATGAAATCTGAATCCAAGAAGAGATAGTGATGGCAACCAACTTGGCTTTAAAAGATAATCAGACAAATTGATGGAGACTAAAGTTATGCTCTACCTCCACTGTTGGAATTGCTGGGAACTGAAAGTAGGGAGAGTACTATTGCGTCCAGCTTCTGCTTCTGGGCTTCCCATAGTTATCTGCTTAGCCAATGTGAGAACAGAGCATTGGACTATCAAATGCAAGTCAGCCACAGTGATCCATGTTTGAGGCCACAATGCTTTCCTTTCTTGAAAAGGTTTGGTAAAGGACCCCTGACAGTTAAGTCCAGTCGTGAACGACTCTGGGTTTGAGGTGCTCATCTTGCTTTACTGGCTGAAGGAGCCAATGTTTGACCGCAGACAGTTTTTCCAGGTCATGTGGTCAGCATGACTAAGCTGCTTCTGGCGAAACCAGAGCAGCGCACGTAAATGCCATTTATCTTCCCGCCGGAGCTGTACCTATTTATCTACCTGCATTTTGACATGCTTTTGAACTGCTATGTTGGCAGGAGCAGGGACCGAGCAACAGGAGCTCACCCCGTCATGGGGATTTGAACTGCCGACCTCCTGATCGGCAAAAGCCCTGGGCTCAGTGGTTAGACCACAGCGCCACCCGCAACCCACAATGCTTTCCTTTCTTAGGAACACTTTACTGGTTAACGGTGAAATCCTGTGCATTCTTACTCAGAAAGAATTCCCATAGTATTCAGAGGGTCTTATTCACTAGTGAGCACATGCAGGCTTGGAGCTTGATTTTCTTCCTAAAGTGTATGTGGTGGGAAATCTATTCTTTTGATTACATTTCAGCTGTTTGGACCTTATGCGAAAAAAGGTTAGTTACAATGTGTCACAAGGTAACAAATCTAAATTTAGTGGTTTTGTGAATGTTCCTTTCAAGGCTCCAAGGATTATTCTACTCTGCATTAGAGAAAACCTTCCCTGGTGATTCAGCTCAGCTATAACCTTTACTAGTGCCAAAGGTTAATGTCCATAATTAGCAACCTTCTTTCCAGTTAGAGTGTTTGCTGCCACAGCAGCACACATTGATTATTGCTGCATATTTATGCATCTTAGTAAGGAATCAGTTGACATTGATGCTAGCACTGACAGATTCATTTTTCAAAGTCCTGAGTGGTTGATAGAAATAATGTCTGGCTGAAACAATAGCATTGAAAATGATATGTATCACAAATAAAAATATCAGTTTGTGAAAACCATTTATCTAACATGAAACATTTCTATTCAGCAGCCAAATACCACTCAGTCCAAATGGAAAGGGATATATTTGGCAATGCATATTATACAGATAAATCCACAATGGAAGTGGTGGGGTGGGGTGAAGCTTATGCAATGGATACAATCAGCAGCAGCAACAACAAAATTGGGAAATGTTGGGTACCACAAAGAAAAGAGCAGTCAACATTACCAGACTGAGATTTGCTTCTAACATCGCCAAGACCTGCTTGCTTTGTGAACCACAAGACTATCAAGTACATAGAATCATGGAGTCATAGAATCGTAAGTTGGAAGGGATCCCAAGGGTCATCTAGTCCAAACTCCTGCAATGCAGGAATCTCAGCTAAAGCATCCATGGCAGACGGCCATCCAACTCCTGCTTAAAAAACCTCCCTGTCAAACAACTCTTACTGTCAGAATGTTTCTGCTGATGGAAAGAGAACGAATGGGAGAAAACCTCTCCCTTTCTCTCTCACACACATCCACTGCTGCTACTGAATTTTTCAAGGAAGAAGCCTGAATTCTTTCTTGGCCTTCCCTCAGGGTGGTCAAGGAGGTTTGTTGAGATGTAAGGGGAAGGGGGTTTGTGAGCCGTAATCATAGAATCATAGAATCATAGAATCATAGAATCATAGAATCATAGAATCATAGAATCATAGAATCATAGAATCATAGAATCATAGAGTTGGAAGAGATCACAAGGGCCATCGAGTCCAACCCCCTGCCAAGCAGGAAACACCATCAGAGCACTCCTGACATATGGTTGTCAAGCCTTTGCTTAAAGACCTCCAAAGAAGGAGACTCCACCACACTCCTTGGCAGCAAATTCCACTGTCGAACAGCTCTTACTGTCAGGAAGTTCTTCCTAATGTTTAGGTGGAATCTTTTTTCTTGTGGTTTGGAACCATTGCTCCATGTCCGCTTCTCTGGAGCAGCAGAAAACAACCTTTCTCCCTCCTCTATGTGACATCCTTTTATATATTTGAACATGGCTATCATATCACCCCTTAACCTCCTCTTCTCCAGGCTAAACATGCCCAGCTCCCTTAGCCGCTCCTCATAAGGCATCGTTTCCAGGCCTTTGACCATTTTGGTTGCCCTCCTCTGGACACGTTCCAGTTTGTCAGTGTCCTTCTTGAAGTGTGGAGGTGTGTGTAGCTTTGGATGAAGTGAAGGGGTAGAGTGGTTTTGGCAAGAAGCAAAGGGAGAGGGTGGCTTTTCAGCAGTAGGTGGGCTTGGTAAGCAAGCGAACCTGAGTAAGTATGTATACTTTGAGTTAATAGCTTAATTGACACTTTTGTACACCTCCTTGGAATCCTCTGATGAAGGGCAGCTGAGAAATCTTTTAAATAAATAAATATTAGACACCAGTCACATGGAAGATGGGATTCAAGGGCTGGGAAATAGAGCAGCATTTGTTTCTAAAATAAATAAATTCAAAGCCAGCTACTGTTGAGGAAATGGCACAGTGCTAGCAACTCAAAACCTACCACTGTAGAATTTCAGGTTGTAATTCAAAATAGGATGGCTCATTCCAGATCCTTGCAACACTTAACGGTCTCTAAATTCAAAATCCCAGGACTTCCCCACTGCTCCTGCAGATATCATATTAACAGAAACCTGCTGCAAGTTGCATCTCATTTACAGGCCATAACAAGCCCTGTCATAGCAGGAAAATCTGCAGCACAGCAGGGCAAAGGAAGTCATCACATAAAAACCAGCTGTTCCCTTGCAGGTTTAAACTTGGGAAGCACCATCTTTGCAAATATATTTTCCCAACCACCCTAGATGCCTAATGAGTATAATCAGATCTGGCAAATGGCGCTCACCATCTCTCAAGGCAACATTTTACTGAGAGATGGAAACTTTTCGGACATTTTGAATACTGTAGTTCATGGAAATATGATTGTAACCCCCCCCCCAAAAAATAGCCATTTGATTGCATAAGTAAATCCCCTGGCTACTGGCAGTCTTGGGAATGAATATCTTTACATAGTAGGAGTGAATTTAATGCAGTGGAAGGAACTGTGACTCTCCTCCCAAAAGCCTTCTTACTCACAGAAACAAATGCATTGTGCTATGGAAAAAGAGTGAGAATGCTGGATCTAAGATAGGTGTTTCAAGTCCAGTAAATATGTCAATATGGTCCTAGTGGTAGTTAAAATGCACATTTATTTAATGAAGAAACATTGTCTGGCCAGGCCAATAAATTTATGCTGATGTTAGTTAGGTAACATAATGATTTAGCATTTTATAAACACCTCAATCAATAGATGTAGAGGACTTGGTTAATATCCATAGGCTGTTATTGAAAAGGTCTATAAGATACATAGCAGACTGCATTAGCAACTCATACCGACATCCCATCATATATTTATAGAGGTGGATGATGTAAAACCCAGTTTCATTTTAAAATGAATATTAATTGCTACTATCTCATTAATTTCCACAGGGGTAGTCATGCTAGTCTCCTGCAGCGAAAACAACAGTCTTATGACATCTTAAAGACGAACAAATTTAATAAGTCTTTGCAAAATGTGGTCTACTTCATCAGATACATTACACAAGGGGTTCCATTCTATCACTTGTGGACTGAATTAGCGAAGTGGATTTTTATCACGCTATATGTGTTGCTTGAGCTCTGCATTATTGGTCATTGTTAAACACATTTTTATCTCTGCCTGTGCTCCTCCCCCCCTTTCCCAATTGCTGCTGCCCCTCTTGGGGGTGGGGTGAGTTTGCCACACACACACCTCTTTGAGAAGCCTTGAGTCATTTCTCCTGAGCAGAGGGGTCATTTCAGAGCCCCTCTCCTTAAAGTTTAGTATACTCACAGTTCCTGTTTTTACAGTGTTTGTATACATAAATGTGCAGTGCATTCCTTCACTTTCAGAGGGAAGCACCACTGATTTCCATGGGGCTGATTCTTCAGAAACTGGGTATAGGATTACGGTCAGAGGCACAGCAATTATATTGCCCAAAATAGAAGACCATAATGACCAGTGACTAGTAAAATGTGAATTCAAGACTCCACCATCTCTTAAGAGAAATTAGCTACCAATTTTCTAGAGAAGCAATACTAGGGGGGAAAGTGCAAAATGGTGCGGAAATATGTTGGGGATGGGGGGGGGGGGAATCTGTCAGGAAGAATAATAATCCAACTGCACATGATGGTTAATAAAGGACCAGCAACTGCACATAATGGATAGTAAAGGACCAGCAAATTGCTTCATTACTGAAACTACTATTTGAAGTGAGCCACCACCTCAAGTTGATGGGCTACTGGGAACCAAGCTGCTCTGTGGAAAAGGTGAAATCAAATAGCTCCACATAATAGAACAAAACAGGAACCTGTGGGACAAGACTGGGAGGTAGAAAACAGCTGGCCCAGCCAAGAAGCTAGAGGGTCAGTGGTAGAAGGCAGGTGAAACTGTGCCAGAATTAATTGGGGTGCTAAGGGGTTGAAGCAACTTTGGTATTTGTACAAGTTCCATTAATTTCAAGCTGATTTGCTCTGGAGATTTGTGGTAGAAGTGAGAAGCAATGTATTAATGTTAAGCCTATCCAGTAAATACAGAAAAGTTCAGATGTCTGGAATTTTTATTTCGATTACAAATGCTGGTGTGTTTATGGGGTAATTCATCTATCTCTAGTATGTCTGATAAGGTTCAGCACTGGTCAGACTCAAGGGGCTAGAAGTATATCTTATATCTGTGGAAATAATAAATTTAGCTTCAGACTAATGTTGTCAGCATTTCCCCTCTTTTATTTTGTGGCACGAACCTTTTTAACAAATGCCATTTTTCATTTGATGCAACCATTTCTCAGAGTATATTTGCCAATTTCCCAGCACACTGAAAACACTGTACAGAACATTTATTTATATTCTTTCTGATTTAATCTCTTTTGGTAGTTCTATACTTTTCAGAATATAAAATACTTATCAGCATTTAAAGGTTAGAAAGAAACAGGTTTTGTCAGTACACTGGCTGTTTATTCAACTCATAGATTATATTAGAGGGGAGGGTGTGGGAGTCTTCCCTGCTGCCTAATTTTGATTATGTTTGCAAGCAGCTGATAAAGCCCCACAGGCAATGACTAGGACTAGTCTTCATTTTATTTTATTTTATTTTATTTTATTTTATTTTATTTTATTTTATTTTATTTTATTTTATTGGACATATCAGTCAAAGACATTTCAGCTACTGGGAAGTCACCACAAAAAAAAATAATTAAAAAAATCCGCAAACCATTCCTAGAATCATAGAATTGTACAGTTGGAAGTAACCCTGAGTCCAACCCAATGCAATGTTGGAATCCCAACTAAAGCATCCATGATAGATGGCCATCCACTGTCTGCTTAAAAATGTCCAAGGAAGGATAGGCCACCACTTCTCATGGAAGTCTATTCCACTGTCGAACAGCTCTTAGTGTCAGAAAGTTCTTCCTGATGTTTAGTCAAAATCATTATTTAGTTAGAACATTAAGGAAGGCAACAACCCTGTTCAGACATTTTTTAAAGAAAGGCACAATGGCACAAAGTGTGTAGGGGTGCACATCCATCGGCCTGTCTGTGCCACCCCTGACTTTCCTGGTTGAGTGTAAAGGATTGCAGGACCTTCTCAGCCCATTCAGCTGAATGCAGTTAGAAATCCCCTTCACACTTGCCCTCTCAACTTTGGAAGGTCAGGAGTGGAACAGGCAGGGTGGGGCCATGCTGGTCCATGTGCCCCTAATGTTTACCAGATGATTTGCATGCTCACACCTTCCTTGAATGTTACTCCCCGGAAGAGGGGAAATGGTGAGAATAGGAATGGGGGATAAATTTGAGTCAGTTCACATCTGAAGATGAACTTACATAATTTGCATGAATGTGAACCGAAACACAGCTATTCCCTCAAACACCACATTATCTGAATTTTGTAATGCAGTTCTCCAACCAGGTAATATGTAAAAAGGGGAAAAGGGAAAGGGAAAAAAAGAAATGTATACTAATGTAAAGTGCACTATATTTATGGCTATGAATTAGGTTGTTAATGTTTATGTTTCCATTCACCTCGAAAAGGCTGAAAGCAAAGATAACTGATTTCCCTTCTTTAAGCAAAGCTCCTGTATCAATTATCCAGCATCCCTAATTTTGCTATTTCTTTGCTTCATGCTATTTTTTTTGTACTCAACACATTTGCAAAATACACTGTTTTACATTTGCTTGCTTCACACTATTTTTCAACCAACACTTTTGCAAAACGCACCATTTGCTAGCATGCATCCTTTTCCTAAGGGCAACCACCCGCCAACTTTGATCTGACAGGAGCTTACTATGTCACCATTAGTTTCACATTTCTCATCTCACCCCATCCCTCCTGCTTGTGTTACAGTCAGTGTATCATATCCTAAGGGCAACTGGCCTCTGAGGCCTGTTCTGTTCAAATGTAGCATCTGCATAGAGTGGAGAACAGGACTAGGAGCAACAATAACAGCAGCCATTTCTAAAATGAAGAACTTCAAAGCAGTGACACTCATCAAAGTGCCACTGCCAGACATAAGGGCATAGATACTTGCCGGCAGCATCACAGACTGAGCATGGGTGCCTGTTTCAGCCCAGCCAGAGCACTTGGAGAAGGCCACACATTTCTCTTGGAGCCATAAGAGCCATGTTGACAGGGACAAACAGACATCCTTGGTTCCTTCATCAGTGTGTCTAGGGAATAGTTGGTTCTGGCAAAGCTTATACAGCTGTGGAATCTGGAGGGGGGGGGAGGGAGAAAGAAAGATTGTTGTACATGAGCATGTTGTTGTAACACCCGAAATTGTAGAAGGTAAGGAAAGAAGAAATGCATGAGCAAAACATGGCTTTGCTAATAGATCAGACTAGTGCTGTGCTGAAAATTTCATGACCAGTCTCCATTTATCAGTGAAAACAGAAACTGCACCTGAAAATGACCAAAGTGGAGTGAAAAGGTCAGCTGTTGTTGTTGTTGTTGAGCTCCTGCTGCTGCTGCTTTTGGCACAGGAGGGAGGAGCTTCCACATATTGGAAGTTCAACGGAGTGCTTGTCCCACAATCCTTTGGATATGGCCATGGCACCTCACTCCAAGTTAACACGCCTTTGGGGCATCTCCAACTCTGGAGGTGGGTCATGCCAAAGGGGAAGCATCACACAGTTCACTCTAAAATGAGAGAATTCGTGAAGGATATAAGAAACACTGTTGGGGATTAGCTGAAGGGAAGGAAAATGCAAGGCTATTCCACTGCATACTGTCAATTATACCTTCAAGGAGCTATTTCCTTATACAATTTAAGTGTGGATTAGTTTCCTCTTTTTAGTAGATTGGGAAGCTTTCCTTATCATGTATTAGCTATTGTCCTGCACACGACAGTGGTTTTACTCACCAGAGAGGCTCAATGGAAGCCCATTTAACTATAATGGCTAATGATTCATACAAATCGGAGTTAGGAGACCAGGACTGATGAAGAACTGTGCAAGCAAGTCAAAATGTGTTGCAGGAGAAAAGACTCAATTATTCTCCAAAGGCGAGAAAGAAAAACATTTCCTTTCCCTGCTCTCCTCCAGATATATGACAAAATCATGAGCTGAAATGTTAAACTATTGTTACAATTTGGAAAACATAAAAATGGGGTGTGGGGAATAAAATAAAATGGCAAGCTGAAAAATGCTGAAGATCATCACAGTATCGTGGATTTTCACTCCTTCTACTAATAACTGACAACGGATGCTTTGATCAAGCAGATTCTGTTGACAGAGATTTTCTACAGCAGACAGAAACTCTTATCTTCAAGCCATGAAACACAAAAAACGTTCATAAAGACCACTTTGAATGCCATTTTCTCTGCATTGTGTAAGTTTAGGGATTACTGAGCACAGAAAGGGATGTGATGAAAGATACAAAGCTTAGAAGGTGCTCCAGCGCACAGCAATTCATTACCATTACATTACATTATTCCATATTCAGGAAATATGTCAGTATTTCCCAGACTTAGGGTAGTCGACACACTTTTCCTCCTTGATAAAATCTGAGACACATTAAAAATAATTTTTAAAAAATCCATAGCTTGGTGATACCTTTACTGGGAGCAACCAAAATCTCACAATGATGTAATCTTCCAGAACTCCTTATCAGGCAAGTTGTTACATAAAACAGGTAAGGGGGATGAGGAAACATTTAAAAACCAATCTGTTCTATGTGGAGTTGCCCTTGGGCCTGGTTCAGAAGCTCCAACTGGTGCAGCCAGATTGCTGATGAGGGCACATTATTGTGACACACACACACACACACACACACACACACACACCACAAGGTGACTCAAGGTGGCTTACGCAGAACTGCTAAAAAACATAGAAAAAAACAATAATTTTAAAACAGTTAAACATTGTTAGAAGTAAAACTATATACAGTGGTACCTCAGGTTACATACGCTTCAGGTTACACACTCCGCTAACCCAGAAATAGTGCTTTAGGTTAAGAATTTTGCTTCAGGATAAGAACAGAAATTGGGCTCTGGCGGTGCAGCGGCAGCAGGAGGCCCCATTAGCTAAAGTGGTGCTTCAGGTTAAGAACAGTTTCAGGTTAAGAACGGACCTCCGGAACGAATTAAGTTCTTAACCCAAGGTACCACTATACATATAAAATCTATTTAAACCATACAAATAATTACAATATAAACAGCATGTGGCACCACTGTTTAAAACATTTGCACTTGTTGCCTATCTACTTCTGAGCCAGGCTGAAGGTCCTTGTCCTAATTTACTAAGTCCTGAATGACTTAGGCTCAGGGTACCTTCAGGACCACCTGAAACCTTATATCCCAGATGAAACACAGCTGTTGCCCTCTAGAATGGATCCTGTAAAGTCCATTCCTCCAGACAATCCTGTGAAGAGCCCTCCTGGCACCCCATAGCTTATCTTGTCACTGGAACCTGTTGGGCAGCCAGCTGCAGACTGTTTCTGTCTATTAGTCTCCTACACACTTCAATCTTACCTCAGTTTGGAGCTCTCCAGCTTTGCTTTAAGTGGACATGTATCAAGCACACACATGAAGCCAGAGATGCAGCCGTAATTTGCCACAGCGAAGAATTGTGCATGCACTGTAATTTTCCGGCACACTTATAGACTGGCAGTTTCATCCATTTAAGTTCCTCAAACCAAGCTTAAGTGGCCCCATTTCTACAGTTCACTGAGGTAACAGCCCCTTGAGCAAGGACCCTTGTGCCCAATCCAGCGCTGTGTGAGAGACCATAGAAACATAGGTTGTTAAAATCAAAGCTTCCTATATATCATTGGTGCTGGTAATAATAAGAATGTGGAAGATCTTATAAAATTGGACACAGTTTACCTTTCAAGGAACCTGAGTTTGCTGATGATGTGTGAGTGGCTCTTCCTTTTGTCTGTTCTGCTGCACAGTTTATTTCATTTCATCTCTGAGCAGAACAATAAAAAATGATACTGATCAGAGAGGCCTTTTTTATTATTGCTTTTCTATCTCACTTTTTCTCCTTTTGGCTCTTGAGCATTTCGGCTTTGTCAATATTGTCATTCGATGGCCACTCCGAAAATGATTAGCTGCTTCAAAGCTTTATTTGATCTGCAGCTAATGTAGTGCCAATACTGTAACCGGCAATTGCTCATATTCATTTCTCTACCAATTCACAGACAATCAGATTCATTCCCACCTTGAGACCCAGATATCAACATTCACCTGAGCCCATCAAAACAGTCAATCTACATAATGGAAAAATGTAAAAATCCAGGGGTCAGGTAAGTGCACTTTCTTCTTTCCAGCTACAAGGAATATTCTATTAGCATAACTTGCAGTCTTCAGCTGCATGTGATTTCAGCAGGACAAATAAATGTTTGCTATTCCATTTAGATCTTTTAAAAATAAAACAAAATAAACTTTTTTCTTATTTTAGTTATAGAGTACCTTTTTCTGTAGATTGTGAACAAAATATCTAGCGATTATTTTTAGTCAGCCTGACGCAACCTACCCTCCTATTTTTAAGTACAAATGAAAGGCATACATGAGGTGCATGGGGCGTTAGGAGAAGGGCAGTAATTGGTGGGGGATGTGTTGTGCTCCTTCTTTTTGTCCACCTTTGGTCCCCACCCTGCACTCAGCTCTCAGAACCAGTGTGGTGTGGTGGTTAAAAGCGGTAGACTCGTAATCTGGTGAACCAGGTTTGTGGCCCCGCTCCTCCACATGCAGCTGCTGCTGGGTCACCTTGGGCTAGTCACATTTCTCTCAGCATCACTCACCTCACAGAGTGTTTGTTGTGGGGGAGGAAGGGAAAGGAGATTGTTAGCCGCTTTGAGACTCCTTAGGGTAGTGATAAAAGGTAAAGCTAAAGGACCCCTGACAGTTAAGCCCAATCGCAAATGACTCTGGGGTTGCGGCGCTCATCTCGTTTTACTGGCCAAGGGAGCTGACGTTTGTCCACAGACAGTTTTTCTGGGTCATGTGGCCAGCATGACTAAGCTGCTTCTGGCGAAACTAGAGCAGGGCACAGAAACACCGTTTACCTTCCTGCTGGAGCAGTACCTATTTATCTACTTGAAGTGCTTTTGAACTGCTATGTTGGCAGGAGCAGGGACCGAGCAATGGGAGCTCACCCCATTGAGGGGATTCGAACCGCCAACCTTCCGATCAGCAAGCCCTAGGCTCAGTGGTTTAGACCACAGCGCCACCTGCATTAGTGATAAAGCGGGATATCAAATCCAAGCTCCTCCTCCTCCTCCTCCTCCTCTTCTTCTTCTTCACCAAAGGCTCCTAGAAGCTGCCAGTATGTGACAGCAGCCACACTCCAGGAATGACTTTGATTGGCAAACCAAGGGTCTCAAAGCCTTAGTGAGTTAGGGTCTTCCCCTGTGTACAAAGACAGGTTCCAGCAGATTGAGTGGATGAGACCAATAGTGAGTCCAATGGTCGTAGTGGATAAAACAATAACCACTGAGAGTGCTCATACAGTTTAACCAGCTAGTGGAGTGTTTAGACTAGAACAGTAAGCAATAATTAACATTTTGCAGAAATTTTGCTTTCTAACCCATTTATTGCTTAAGCCGCTTCTCTTATCCACACTCACTTGCAAATTTCCCACTCATTTCCTTGGTATCTGTTGTCTAGCATCTAGTTAACACCACTACAAAGCATATGCCTGATGGTTTTAGCCTATGTGTTGGCAGAGTCTTTCACTGTGGCCTTTCACACCAAACTAGAGTTAGAGGGGCTGTTGTATTAATTAGCTAATTTGTTCAGCACTTAAAAGGTGTGAGACACTATAGACATGCAATGGATTATTTACGGCAAGCTTGATATTCCTAATACTTTTCAAATCCCAACAGTAGACCATGTAATTAAAAGAATTTCATCTGCCGTAACATAACCTAGTGGTGATCTGTTTGAATCCATTTCAAAATATTTGCAACACTGAATTTCATTTGAAGTATTTACAAATATATCTGATGATTTCTCTGCAGATTCTACACGGCATACCCTAATTTTAGTGTTCGTGAAGACAAAATACCTAACATTTTAACAGCAAGGAGTAACAGCTTGAAACTGAAAATCAAAAGCTTGCTATTCAACAGAATGAATAGAAGGAACTAGCATCTCAGTTTTATTGGCTAGTTGAAGACATTTTTTTCTTGGCTGGACTTTCAATGCTATCACATGGATCCCGCAAAAATAAAGGAACTGAGAGTGAGTAACATCCTGCTTCTCTTAACAGGTAACATCCTGACAATACTATGAAGAGGTTCACATTCATGGCCAGTGCTCATGTGCAGGTTCCATGTGGATAGCGGTATCTCCTTGTGAGGTGTATATGCACAGCAGTCATGATTTGTGAGGTTTCAGATTGCACCATGTAGACAAGCCCCATGCAGAAGAACATCTTCTAAAACAGTATCTCCAGAAGAGTAGTACCCCATTGCAAGGATAGTAGCAGCCCATGTTCACTCCTGAGATACTCAGAAAGGGTCTACCATAAGTGTGAACTCAGGGGTAACCAAGGCAGTGTCCTGCAGATATTGCTGGACTGCAACTCTCATCAGCCCTAGCCAGCATAGTCCATAGTTGGTGGTGATGTTCAGCAAACCTCTGGAAGGGTCAAGGAGCTGTGAAGCATGTTCAGGTCAACAACAGGACAGGGAAGCATGGAGGCATGGAATGCAATTAGCTTTTTATTAACAGGAAATAATGACATAGTAGAGCCCTCTGGTTTGTCCTTTCCTCTCTAGCCTCTCACTCTGAATCACTCCCAAGCAGGCAAAGGCTGTGTTAAGAGGCTGGGCTCCTCCTCTGGGCCTTTCTAGCCAAGCAATGTGCAGGACTCTCCTTGAGCGGGGTGTCAGGACAGAGGGGGGAGAGCCAGCAGGACAGAAACTGTCCTGCTGCTGGGTAGCAAGGGCAACTGCTGACTCCTCTCTGTCCGCATCTGCACTCGCACTGTGACTCTCAGCCTCTAACCCTGTCCTGGAAGGCCTTCCTTCTGCAGATGTCCCCCCATCCCCACTTGATTGCTCAAACCTCCTGCTTCTAGCACCTCCCCGCTCATCCCAGACTGCTCTTCGGTATCCCACTACCATGACCTAGGATCTAAGTCTTCTTCTTCTGTGTCTTTTTCTTCTCTTGGGCAGGAGCCTCCCATCATTCTTCATCATCCAGCCTGCCCCTGACAGGTAGGCACCATAGTGGCTGCCTCTGTATTATGTATTCTAACCCCCTAAGCAAGGTGTGGGACACGGGTGGCGCTGTGGGTTAAACCACAGAGCCTAGGACTTGCCGATCAGAAGGTTGCTGGTTGAATCCCCATGACGGGGTGAGCTCCCGTTGCTCGGTCCCAGCTCCTGCCAACCTAGCAGTTCAAAAGCACGTCAAAGTGCAAGTAGATAAATAGGTACCGCTCCGGCGGAAAGGTAAACAGTGTTTCCATGGGCTGCTCTGGTTCGCCAGAAGCGGCTTAGTCATGCTGGCCACATGACCCGGAAGCTTTACGCCAGCTCCCTTGGCCAATAAAGCGAGATGAGTGCCGCAACCCCAGAGTCGGTCACGACTGGACCTAATGGTCAGGGGTCCCTTTACCTTTTAAGCAAGGTGTACTCTGAGGGCTTTGAATGGCATCAAGAATATCAAGCAATATAGTAAATAATCTCTCTCTCTCTCTCTCTCTCTCTCTCTCTCTCTCTCTCTCAAACACACACACACACACAGTGTGCATATAACTAGACAATCAAAGTGGCTCAATCTAGCAGTCAGGAATCAAGATAAAAAACACATACTAGATTCCCCAGCTTTTGTTAACTAAACAACATAACAGTACACTAGCTGTGAAAACAGCATCAGGGCATCAGTTTAAAAACCAGCAGCAGATAAAAACCTGGCAGAACAGAAAGATTTTGACAAGCTTTCTAACCATCAAGAGGGAGAAAGGTACACAACAAGTCTACAACAGGCAGAGACAGTTTGTAAGAATTTGGAAGAGCAGAGTTTCTTGCTGTAAAATAAAATAAAATGCAGCTCCAGGATCATGTACAGTGGTATCTCGTGTTGCATAATCTCTGGGTTAGGGAATCTTGGGGTTACAGCTGCGGCAAACCCGGAAGTGTATACTTCCAGGTTTCACTGCTCGCACATGCACAGAAGGGATCTGTGTGCTACGTGCATGCGCAGAAGAACTCTATCATGCCGCGTGTGTGTGCAGAAGCGGTGCCTCTAGTTATGGATTTTTCGGGGTGTGTACGGCACCCTGAAATGAATTACATCCATAACCAGAGGTAACACTGTACCAGGAAACAGAATGAATTGAATGGTTTTCTGTGCATGCTCTCAGTATGTGATGCCAGTAAAAGGGGCAAATTTCTCTTCCTGTCTCCCATATTCCGTGAATTTTGTTTCTTCCAATGAAATTCAAGGCAGGAAAATGGACAAACACTTTCAGAGAACACAGTCTAGAGCTGCATACACACTTCTGTTTGCTCTGCATCCAGTCTACTCCAACTGCAAGTGAGGGTAGTCGTGCTGCTGACATATCTCTCTCTCTCACGAAAAGACAATGGAATGTGCCTCCAGGGTTGAAGTCAAACTGCTACATTAGTAGGACTGAAGTGACCTCCATGGGGCGCAAGCCTGAGCTCTGTATGTGTGAAGGTCCTGGGCTGTCCAGATGACAAGACCCCACTCTCGGCCTTGCTGATGTGGCCCAAAGGAAAGCAGAGCAATATGTTTGGCACCTACTTGGCTGCAGGAGTTGCCATCCAATCATCTTAGTGACTCCGCTCCAGATTTGTGTAGGGTTTACTCCTTAGTCTTTTCTCCTTCTGAAGATATCCTACAAAGCACAAGAGGTTTAGGATCAAAGTTTTCCTTCTCCTGGATGAGCTACCATCTCAGGTTGATGAGCCCCATCTGCCCTTCACTTCCCTCTACACCATGTGCAGAAAAACCTTCTTTTCCATTGGACCCACTATTAGTCTAATCCGCTCAGAACCTGTCTTCACATGCAGGGAAAATCCTTAACTCACAGAGGGTTCTAGGCCCATCGGTTACTATTACCTGGTTTAGTTGGCCTGTTGAAGACACAGCGTTAGCCGCTGTCCATATTTATCCCATAGTTTATTATGAAATATTGTGTTTTGATACATTCACCCCATTCTTCAATCCAAACTGTGTAAAAGAATGATGGGCATGCTTTTTAAGTGTGCAATGTGCATTCAGCTTTAAAATATGGAATTTCCTCTGAGGTTGCTGTGATGGCACAGTGGCTTTAAAAGAGGATTAGGCAAATTCATGGAGGATAAGTTTACCAAGCTGGTATAAGATAAACAGTGATGGAGATCTATTGCCTTTATATCCTGCTTCTAGGTTTTCCAGAGGTATGTGGCTGCCCTCTTGGGCAAGGAAGACAACCTGTAATCCTCTAGATGTTGTTGGACAACAACTCCCTTCATCCCTGAACACTGCCCCTGATGGCTGGGGCCAATGGGAATTGTAATCCAATGACATCTGTAGGGCCACAGGTTCTTCCTCCCTGGTCTAGGGGGACCTTTAGTCTGATCCATTAGGGCTCTTCTTATGCTTTTTAAATCCTTATATTCTCTTGGAATAATCAAGCTAATAACTTTTTTTTAAAAAAGTGCATTAAGAACCCAAGCATTTTTAGTTTTGAAGTCTAATGCTTGGCATTAGGATGTATTTTCAGACAGCAGCCTTCCCAATAGGTTGCAGTGCATGATTTGCTTATTAAAAATGTTGAGTGTGATAGTAGACAAAACATATTGGAAGTGAAGATTCATCTTCAGTTGGTGCTCTTCAGCAGGTAGTGAGTAAAATTTAATAGAGTGTTTGATTTACAACCCAAAGATAGGCCAAAATGAACACATTTATTTAAAAAGCACCTTTCACACTCTGAAAAAAACCTTTGACAGCATTACTTAATAAAAAAAACCTCAGTGCCATTGAAAATTCATTTATGAGTGGAATAGCAGTTAGCAGCTGACACCACTAATGTGTGCAAAGAATCTTTCCTCGGGTTTGTCCATCTCATCTTTCATCTCTGTCTCGACAAATGAACTGTTTTCATAGCATGATAATTATGCTGTCTTGTCTCCCCTAAAATACTGTGATTTCACTCCACTGAGAGAAATAAAAATGAGATGAACTATGTGAGTGAAAGGCTTGAAATACAATGCAGGTCAGGCATCGTTTGTAATGGTGGGGCGGGGGGGGGGAGAATATTGGTAGTATTAAAGCACAGTGCAGTTTTACTTCTTCTGACAAAAGTCATGAAAAGTGGCGACAACTGCTGCTGGTTTCATTTATCAGAAGAAGCCAGAGTTTTGCTTTGCTTTTTAAAAGAAGGGTCAGTGTAAAATACCAGTTAAGCTTAAAGTATTGCAAGACAGAAATCATGAAAAGCGGTGACAACTGCTACTGCTTCATTTTTCAGAAGAAGACAGAGTTTGGTTGTTGTTGTTTTTTAAAAAAGAACAGCCCGTTTAAAATACTAGTTAAGTTTGAATTCTTGCAAAACAGGCCAAGAATGCGAGTTTATTTTGTTTGCCTTTATTGCTTTGCCAGCTTAAATCAGTTTTCTGCTGCATCAGCCAGAAAGAGGTCAGACATTCAAACAGTGCCAATGCTCTGCATCCTGCAGGTGGAAATACAGCTAGGTGGAAAGCAAAATCAAACAAAACTGTCACTCAGAAAATGCATAAATAAAGCCACACGTATCTTTAGATATACAGAATTGGGGGGGAAATAGGAAAGAGAATCAATATGCTTTGGGACATTGTTTCTTGCAGGGTTTTTGTTTGTTATTTTTACATGTTGGAACAATATCCACTGGGAATGGTTCAGAATTTAATGCTCAGCTTAAGAAAAACCACTGTCAATTACGCAGGTGGTGGTTCATCCTTACCAGTGGCTCCCATAGGTGTATTTCAGGACCACAAGTAGGGTGCTAATGACAACTGAGCTACAGCCTTGCAGAGATGTCATCTGCATGAACTGGAACTGCCATGTAGGGGTTGTATGCTTAGCTGCTGCAATGCCCCACAGTGGGATAGCACTTTTTGAAGCAGTCAAAATTGCACAAATCACACCAACCATATATATTGCTCCCCCACTGAACTGCTGGCTGACAAAAATGTTGTGTCTGGTAGAACAGCCAAGTTACAAGCCCATAGGTACTTTTACAGGTGTCGCTGTAGTGGAAGCTGGTTCATTAGGACAAATGAAGTATTGTTCCACTATCCTCAGCCAGCCCCGACCTGCCTGCCTTACTGCAGATATTAATATCGTGCAGTTTGAAGTGACAAGATGCAGAAAAACTGACTCCTTTCTGAAATGAAACATTGTCCACTATATTGTCCATTAGACCCATAAGATTGTTCAAAACTTGACTTGCAGAACTTCCTTCAAAACAGAACAAAAACATTAAAGATACATCCAAATAATTCCATACAAGATTTTGTGCTGCCCAGCACAGGCTCAGCATCTTAGAAATAAAATATAATTCCAAACAGACCTATAAGAAAAGACATTTCTCTCTCTCTCCTTAAAGCCTGAAGTTATGTGCTCCTGGAGAGCTTCATTACATCCTTACTCACACAGAGCCTGGGAACAAAGGACCCAAGCCACCACACTTCCAAGATGGCAAATTTGTACTTCAATAGCCTCCCATGTGATCTAAGGTTAAACACTCATATGTTAGCTAGCAGAGAACAATAACAATTATCAACCCATCAAGGAGCTCAAAGACCATGTAGTATACAGTGGAATTTCCCCTTGTTAAACCTTTTCAGCAATATACACTGTCAGTCTCCATTTCACTGTCAAGTAAAAAATTATACTTAACATGCCTTCCTACTTACAAGAAGTCCAGTCATGGCTCCCTCAAAGAATTCTGGCAACCACAGCCTGTTAAGGGTACTTAACAGCTCTTCACAGAGCTACAATTTCCAGGTTGGTTTAATGATCAATCCCTCAGTGCCAGGGAATGCTGGGAATTTAGGAAATACAGGGGTTCCTAGAAAAGTCCCAGCACCCTTAACAACAAACCTTTCTCAGGATCCTTTGAGGAAAGCCATGACTATTTAAAGTGTTATAATAGTACTTCAAATGTATAGTGCAGATGGGGCCATAGCATTGCATTATTGGACAGCACACTTGAATCTGTCAGGATGAAGCATGGCTTGAAAAAAACAAAACAAAAAACAACAACACCGAATTAATTAATTAATATAAATGTCAAATCATGATGTGGTGAAGCTTTCAGCATGCACCATCGTATACTCTTGCATGCTGGTACAGCTAGTCTTTGGAACAGAGCAGGCTGTCAATCTTTTCCTACCATTGCATGTCTGCCTAGGCAACCTTTTACTTGAAGGGAATTTATCAGAAAGAAATTGGCTAAGACACAGTTCTTCCTTCTCTTGTGTTTAATTAGCATAGAAGGTTTGTCTCTGATAAATGCTCAAGATCAGACAAATCTGATTAGAACAATGATTGATGAATATGAATGATGGGGAAGGCAGGCAGGGAGTATTTTCTAGTATTCATTTTAAAACAAACTTGTGCCCTAAAACGTATAATAATTTGCAAGCGAAAAGGACATCTTCATTTTCTAAATGGGGTCTTTTTAAATGATAGGCAATAATGGGAGGATAAGTCCATTATTCATTTATAAGGGAATTAGCATAACAAAGCTGCTTAATGCGAGAGTTCAGAAAGCTCTGATTAATAAATTAATCCTTACATTTTACAATAGATCTCACTTTTGAATAATTCTTATAAGAAAATCTTTTAATAACTTCAGTGTTTTTCCACTCAGAATGTTAACCATTTGTTTGCTGCTGTACAAGCAGAAGTAAATGCCCAAGAGCAGACAGCACTCTTATGTTGCATTGTGCTTGTAGTGGAGAAACTTTGCTGTGAACAGTGCACATCTCATTCCCTAGGAGACAACTTGAAATGGGAGTGTGATATGTGCATATGTGCAAGAGCCAAAAAGAGCAAGTCTCGATTTCAGCCTGATTCTTTACAGAGAAGCAGGACACATTCAGTTTAGTAAGGCCTGCCTGCACCCATGATGACAACCTTTGCACACCTCATGCTCTCTCCAGAAAGCAAAGGGAGAAGAAGCTTTGTTGCACACTCTTATTCATCAAGACTTCATGGTTTGCTCACACTTGAGAGCAGCTGCTACTAAAGTAAATGACAAACAACTTAGGTCACACCTTCACCATATACTGAAAGGACTGTTGTAGCACTTAAAACAGTCTTGTGTCCCCCCCCCCAATGAATCCTGGAAACTGTAGCTTGTTAAGGGTGCAGGGAATTGTAGCTCTGGGACAAACTACCATTCCCAGGGTTCTTTTTGGAGGGGTCCCATCACTGTTAAAGTGGTATATTTTCGGGTGCCTACTAAAAATACTTTTACATAGGCAAGCCTATTGAGACATGCAGAAGCTGTCATGTGTTTTAACCTGGTTTTAGCTTGCTGTTGGCTTTATTTATTTTTGAATGTTTTACATATTTGCTTTTAGACTTTTTATTGTTTTAATTTATTTATTTTTTGGAAACCACATTGAAGTTTTATTGATTGCAATAATCGTTATATAGATGCGAAACAGAGGCACTGGCTAGCCCCTGATTTTGAGGGGGCTGGAGCCACATGACGTGCTGGCATGGCATGTGTGACATTGCATATGATGTTACCACTCCTTTAAGAACTTTGGGGGGTCCAAAGTGCCTTGCCCCCCGTTGTGAAATCAATATGTAAATGAAAATGAAATGAGACATGGTCTTATTTGCAAAGCTAGCCACAATGCCAAGGATGGGATGTGGGGGTAGGGTTCTTCTGTGATGTTTCCTTTCCCCTTCCCAGGAGAGTTGTGGTGATGAATGAGTAATGCTGTGTTCCTGGGCACATGGAAGAAAACCCCACTTGTCTCAGTAGAATGACTGCAAATATGCACAGGATCAAGCTTCAAGCTAGCCTTCTGGCATATGCTCATAGAGAGGCAGGATGAAACTTAAGCATTGGCTGCAGGCCTCTCATCATCAACACAGTAGCTATCAATGTATTTGAATATCATCATCTTTTGGAAGCTATTAATGGTGTGAGACCTTGGTATGTATAATGTATTTTGGTTTGAATGCCACTGCCTAATTTGGAGGTGGTGTCTTCAAATTGGAAAAAAAAATCCCTGCACCCAAATAATGAGGTGGCTTGAAATAACAGTATTATTAAAAACTATTATTAATTAAATTTCTATCCTGCCTTTTCTCCCAAAGGAGCCCAGGGCAGCAAACAAGAAAGTAATATAATAATTTCAAGGTTGCTAGCAACAGCCTTTCAGTCTGCAAATGCCTGGGTGTGCAGGAATGTTTTGAAATTAAAAGCTGAGACAGACACATCTCACCAGGGAGGGTATTCCACACATAATGGGGAGGGGGATGCATGGAGGCTGAATGCACATCCTGGTGTCAGAGGCTGTAGTATGCAGCAAGGTGCAACCCCAGTCCATCTGTGCCCCTGCCAGCACCAAGTGATAACTCTTCTGGCAAGGGCAGGACTGTTCTTCCTACCTCAAATGACATGCAAGAGCAGCAGCTGGGCAGTGAGTTAGCTGTCCTCCATGCGCTCCCTACAGTTTGAAAGGGGCATCCATTTAAATCATGCATGCCTAGCAAAGAGGACTCTGAATCACACTGATAGTATCCTTAATAATACAGCTGCTTGGGCAGCCAAGTCAGGGCTGGAATTATTTCTGAGGAAACATGTAGTATCCCAGAGATTCTACAGCTGATTGGTGGTTGAAACATCTGAGGACTGAGAGGAAGTCTACTAACCAGGACTGGCCCACCAAATCCCAAACGCCAAACCAAATCAGGCCAATATGGGTACACCTGGGATTTGGCCAGAGCAGAGTCACCATTGTGCCTTTCCTCTGTTCAAAATGTGAAGAAGCATGGGTGTTAAATCCTGCTATCCAATGAAACTGAGGCATTCCTGAGGGGGCATGTTCAGTGTAAGAGAAGTCAAGCCAGTGCAAACAGGAATTGAATACGAATTGGGTAGGAAGAGCAATTCATTATGGATTTTTGAGGGGGTATATGCTGAGTTCTTCTGCAGGCACACTGTAGCCTGTCATGTTTGCATCCCCAGTCTTAAATGCTAGCAAATTATATTTTCCATTAATCTTTCTGCTCAAGGCCTATGGCTGGTATGGTTTTCAGACCCGATGAAAACAAAATAGCTTGCCTCCTTGCCACCTACTCACCACTGCGGCTTGAAAGTAGTTTCTAGGGAAAAGAAAGGGAAAAGAAAGGTAGCAGGGACATCTTGGAATGGCCTGAGCTTATTTAGGAGCAGAGACTAAATGCAAAGCAATCTCGGCTTAGATTTTTAAAAGCATATTTTTCCTGAACAGGGCATATTCACTTCAAGACTACCCAGTTTGCGAACAGTACCTACTAAGGAATTAACAGGCACCATTTTGAAGCAGGGCTATGCAGCACAATCAATATATTAATATATATGGAATGATGCTTATTCTGAGTACCCATATAGCTATACCCCACGTGCCTCATGATCTGCTTTGCCAAGAGCCTCAAAGGGATGCTTAAGCAGCCATATTGATACCCAGCAGCTAGCACCACTCTTCAGTCTTGTTAATTTCACTTCTTTTTCCTCTCCTTGCTGGGAAGGTTGCTAATATTCTATTTTTCTCCAGATATAGTAAGAGGGTCCCTTCTCCCTTGACACTATGATAAGAGTACAGACACCATGTTTGAAGCTGTGGGGAATTTTAATGCAATCCAGCATAAGAAGCAAGATAGGAACACAATTACTGTCACACAGATATGCTCCCTGGGCTGTTCCTAGCACTGCATTTTAGTGACACACATTTTTGAGTTCCATGATCTTTAGATGATACATCAACAACACTTAGGCATGAATATGGATGTTGCTACTGCACATGTCAAGTCACATGTACATCTGACTTGCATCTGGTTCTCTGTCACCCCCCAGAAAACTTTTGTTGTTAAGGATTTATTCAATAATTTATTGGAAAAGTGCTATGTAAATATTAAGTATCATTGTCGATTACTATTCTTCCCACCTATCAGTGACAAACTAAGTCTGTCAGAAACCCACATACAACCAGAAACATAAAGATAATAGGGCAGGAGTAGCCAACATAGTGCCCTCCAGAGACTGTTAGAATACAACTCCCATAAGCCACTAATGACATGGCTAAGGGATGCTAGGAGGTGTAGTTCAGTGGCCTCTGGTAGATACCACATTGGTTCTCCATGCTCTGTGGTGCCTCATTCCCAGTCTTCTGGCTGAGAAGTAGAGTAGTCCATCAGAGCTGGAAAGGCTCTGTGAAGAAGCTGACCAGCAACACAAGGCCAGAGAAAAAGGGGTCAAGCAACAAGATAGCTGTTTGGAAGGCAGACAGCATTAGAAACTGGTCTATGGGTGGACAGGGCTTCTCTTATGGCTATACATTGTAGGGAAAAATCACTAGTGGTGGGCTGGCTATCTTTCAGGAAATGTTCTCACTGAGGAACCTCTGAGAAGCTGCCAACAAAAGACAAGAGTTTCTTAGACCACAGTTTGTAAGTCATTGCTTTATGACATGCTTTAATAATTAATTCACCCAAGAGCAGAATGTAAGCATTGGGGCCTTGAGTCAAACTCCTCACAGTAGCTTTGGCTGGGTGGGAGTTTTAGACCAAAATATTTGAGGGACACTAGGTTAGTGAAGACTGCTATAGACTTCAGCATACAAAATGTGTTTTGTTCACCTAAAAGCTCTTTCTTAGTTTTTCCTGCTAATGTCAACAAGCTACTTCTTAAAGTTCTCAATTCATTCTTAGAATCTGCATTGCATTGATAAAGCTTCATTATATTTTCTCTGCAATTCCAGATGAAGCACGGTGCAAAATCATTTTCCCCATCATCTTCCAAAGAGTCAACAAGCAGCCTTCTTAATCCTCTTGCTTTAAAAGGCTTTAACTTTTTTTTGTCTTCAACCTTTTAAACCTTGATGAATCAATTTCTTTCATCCAGACCCATTTAAAAGGCTTTATTTAGAGGATGTTATTAAAACATCTGGCATAGGAGCTCTGAATCTATGGAGAGAACCCAGGACAGTCGTTCTGCCTCCTAAATTTGATGTAAGGATCAAATCATCACACTTTAAGCCATCTGTTCATATCTGAAGTTTAGCATTATCTTCACAAATGTTTTGTGTTAGTTGTTGAACACCAAATATGTTGACCCATATCCACAGAAACATCACTGTACTTACATTCCACTGAAATTAGTCAGACGGCATGGCTAACATGTCCCATTGATTTCAATGGGAAGTAGGTGCTGGCAAATTGTCCAAGTACATGCATTTTGTGGTCCCCCGAGAATGGTGAAATAACCAAGACCAGGTGATGGGTATAATCAGGCCATATCTTTATTGGCCAGCAGCATATAAGTGGGGTTGGCATGGCAAAAGGGCAAGGATCATTTTTTCTCATTTCATTCAGCCCCTGCTGACATAATTATATTTTGTCACCATTGGGAACTGCCCAATCCCTTCCCTGGGAATAGCTCAATTTTGAACCCTGGTGTGCTGCAAGCCAAGCATCCAGGGTTTAACTGAGCAACCACAATAAGAGACTTCAGCTAAACAGAGTCCCTAACCTGAACTTTGGGCCAATTCTCCTCCCAGGCCCCTTTTAGGGAGCCCTCCTTTGCTATGCTGATCCTGTCCTGTGCCATTTCCACTCACAGTTTAGAAAGCCTGTCAATGCCTGACATAAGTTCACAGACGGAAAAGCAAAAAAATAAAAAAAATCACCAACCAAGGTACCAATTGAGGCTGATAAGAAGAAGAAAAAAACATTTTTGGTCCTGTCACTCAGCAACCCTAATATCTCAGTGAAGCTCTAACCCAAGGATAGGCGAGTGGGGCAAAATGACCCCAAAGTGAGGGCTTTTAAGGCCTTGGCTCCTTTCACCCTCTTGCAGGGCTTGAACTCAAACTGTGCTGCAAAGGAAGACTGTAGCCAATCTCAATGGGGCTTCAACTCAGCACTGATCAGCTATGGCCTTTTTTGAACATAGAAGACTTGGCCGCTGTACTCCAAGACCTGCTGATTTCCAGACTGGATTATTGCAACACACTGTACAGAGAGCTGTCTTTGAAGATGGCTCAGAAACTTCAGCTAGCCCAAAGTGCAGCAGTCACCTTACTGGCTGGGTTTGTACTTTTCACCATATGCTGAAGACACATGGCTTTACCCTGCCTGCCCTTTGACATCGGAAACACATGTTTTAGGAAACACCTCATTCTCTTGATAGTAATCCACTTTTACTGTTTTACTATTCTATTTTTAAATTGTTTTAACCTGCTCTGGGGCATTATTGTGAAGGGAGGGCAACGGCAACAGCAACAGCAGCAGCAACAACAACAACAACATAGTAATAACAATAGAAAAAATACTGATAAATCAACAAAACATGCCTTGTACCTTTGTAGTGAAGACCCATAGCTCAATGGCAGAACATCTGCTTTGCATGCAGAAGGTCCCTGGTTCAATCACCAGCATCTCCACCTAGGGCTGGGAGAAACCTTTGCTTGAAACCCTGGATAGCTGCTGCCAGTTAATGTAGAATCTACACTGTAGATGATGCTGAGCTAGATAGAGGAGTGCCAGTGAAGGCATATGAGACTTATTGCAGAGTTGCAGACATTTCATTTCATGTTGCAAGATAAGATTTACCAATGGAACTAAATATACACCTAATATTTACCAGTAGTTCTCACTTCCACTGCAAAGGTTCATTTCCAGGAATGGAAATACATGAATAAGAATTATAAAACTGAATTCCACACACACTACACACACACACACACTTAAGCATAAGAAACAATTGTCACACTTTTTGGGCTCAGAAACGATGTTGCAGAGAAAGGAAATAATGATGAGTTCTATTCTGAATAAATTCAAATACAACCAGTGGGACCAATTCAGTGTGCACATACACACAGCATACCTAGAGTCGGAGCCATGCAGTACTTTTCACAAATTATCCTTACTTCAGACAGAATCCAAGAACAGCAGATTTTGAAAGCATCTGATAAATTGCCTTTCCTAATAAGTATCACTCTGAGAAATAGCAGGGAAGGCACTGGGGAACGACTCCTAATTCAGAGCTTACTGAAAATTAATAATCCACACTAGAACAAAAGAGGAGCTTCCTTACTTATCTGTATTATAGCTTTCTCCTGGACAGTTTTCATTTGGAAGCTCTTTGTAATTTGCATATTAGAATAAATGGGGTCCTGGGGTATGGTCTGAGGCCCCCACAGTGCTGAAGCTAAGCAGGTTTAGAGCATTAGGGTGGCTGTTTGGGAACTCTGCATACGCTGCCTTGAATTCCATTATAGAAGAAGTATAAATGTAAAAAAATTAATCCACTGTTATTTTCTTTTGTAGAGCATACTGTAAAGATGATTGTAAAATTGAGTCGAAATCTTGCCAACAAACCACCTGTCCAACCAAATAGTAAATGGCATCACCAAAACTCATGAGTTAAGGAAGACAGGAGCTCATTTGCTCCCAATATCCTAATGGCACTGAAAAATGCTAAGGGGTTGATGAACCATTTCTTTGTGGAAATCATTCTACACCTTGCCTCCTCCTAATTAAAAAAATCATAGAATTGTAGAGTTGGGAGATACTCTGAGTGTCTAGTCCAATGCAGGAATCACAATACACTGTTTCTCATCCAATTTGAAACCATGCCAGACTCTGCTTACCTTTGCAAAGGTGCTAGCAGTTTTATTGCTGCACCACTAGACTCATGGACCCCAATAATTTCCTCCCCCATTAATACACTAACACACTGATTCACTGTTCACTCCAAAAATGGCCTTCAACCATTAAACAAACTATGGCTTTTTAAATGCGAGGAGCCTGCTATTATAATCCCCGCCCCGTGATTCTTTTATTGTCTTTTATTATTATGCTATGCAAATTATGTTTGTTGTTGTTGTTGTTGTTTTTGGTCTTGCATACCACCCTGGGATCTTTGGGTAAAGAGCAGTATCTAAATTACTACTACTACTACTACTACTACGACTACTACTAAGACTAATACTAATACTAATACTAATACCAGCACACTGCATCCACAATCTCCATCAAAGTAGGGGCCGTCAGACAAAAGACAAGGACCATTTTTACCCCAAAAGGCCTGGATACAGAAGGGCAGACATAGCTTAGACAAACAGGACATAGGGGCCTGCTTCACAGCACTAGAGCGATGCTGGCTGACCATGTAGCCATTCATTTAACTTATGCACAGTCATCATGGCTATGATGCCATTTTGCCTCAGACACTACCAGGTGGAAAGATGAAACCAGTTAATGGGACTTTCCCCTTCACTGTAACCTGTACCCAGAATTCTGGGTCAAAAGCCCACTTACAATAGGCCAAGGAAATTGGGGGTTTCTTTACATTAAGGCATACCTTTCATCACTCCTTCCTGCAGCAGCCATTCCTTCACCCTCAGAGATGTAATTGGGCTTGTCTGTTGAAGATGGAACTATGCTAGTGAAGAATCACAACCATAAGGGCCTAAAGTAGGGACATTGATTCACTGTTCGCTCCAAAAATGGGATACAAATTAAAAGCAATAAAATACGAGTTGCCGTACATGACGTTTCATCTCTGGCAAGCTAGTGAGAGTAATGCATTAGCTGCAGGCGGGTACATTAATCTCGCAAGCTGGCCCCATATGAAATCTTTTAGATAGCAGTGGCCTCTTCTTTATTGCATTTTCATTAGGACCTTTCCTGTAAAACTCTTTGTAAAAACTAAAAGGGGAAGTGGTGGGAAAAATACATGAAAATGAAATGTTAGTCATTTCGAAAAAGTTTTATTGTAGGCAAATGGTTGTTCCCATCCCAGATTTCAATGTGTTCTTACTCTTTTGTATCAATGAGTTTCCACTTTTGTATTCCTTGAGTTTCCACTGTAAAAGGCCATTGTCTGACTGCAAAAGGAATACCACGAGTGAAAGACAGTTTGTATTATTTATATTTTATAAATTATTATAGCTTGTTAACAGCCTTAGCTCAAAGAGGTTTACATATAAGAGCAAAACCAAGAAAATTACCCTCAAATTAAAAACAACAACTAAAACCTTAAATTCAAAAGGAACAGAGTTAAATCTTTTATATATATATTTTAAAAGCTATGTGGAATAAATATGTTTCAATTGGTTACCAACATCATCAGGGATGGGCTAGTCTCATCTTCTTTTGGAAGGAATTCCACAACTAGGATGCTGCTACAGAAAAGGCCCTTCTTGCTCACCAACTGAACCCCTTTTGCTGTCAGAGATATATCAAGAGAGGTAAATGCAAAGGCTGTTTGTTGATTCATTTATTACATTTATATATCACCCTTCATCCAAGGAGATTGGTATGGTATACATGGTTCTCCCCCTTCCTTTATCCTCACAACAACAGTCTTATGAGGCAGATTTGACAAAGAGATTGTGATGGGCCCAAAGTCACTCAAGAATCTCCATTGTTGTGAATCCAAAACACTCTCCAACTAGTTACAGATAGGTAGCCGTGTTGGTCTGCCATAGTCAAAACGAAACAAATTCCTTCCAGTAGCACCTTAAAGACCAACTAAGTCAGTTCTTGGTATGAGCTTTCGTGTGCATGCACACTTCTTCAGATACACTTCTTCAGGTATCTGAAGAAGTGTGCATGCACACGAAAGCTCATACCAAGAACTGACTTAGTTGGTCTTTAAGGTGCTACTGGAAGGAATTTGTTTTGTTTTGACTCTCGAACTATTCAAGCTAGGACAAGGGGACCAATCTGAAGCTAAGAGGGAGGGGGCTCTCGTCACTGCTTGACAGCCCAAAACTGAGGTGATGCTTTCCAAACATAGGGAGACACCTGCTGAATTTCAGCTTGACATATAACTATTAAAGGTGCCAGGCCAGGCCAGTAAAAAATCCAGCAATTTTACTTTTCCAATATGAATTTCTGATACCTCCAGGACATAGTTACTTCATTTTATATCTCTGGTATCTTTAAAAAATTGTTCACAGCATATGACTCCTCTAAGGATGTAAGAAGGCAGTGATTTCCATTGCAGTCTGTAGTTCATCAAATACTATCTCCCTATTATTTAGCTTAAGCTACGTACAGAACATTTCCATTGCACCAGAAGCGGTTTCGTCATGCTGGCCACATGACCTGGAAAGCTGTCTGTGGACAAACACTGACTCCCTCACCCTGAAAATTGAGATGAGCACCGCACTCCACAGTTGCCTTTGCTTGGACTTAACCGCCCACGGGTCCTTTACCTTTACCTTTTACTTTACATCCATACATATATTACATAACTATTTACGCAAGTTACATAATACTCATTTCAATATAAAGGAAATATCAAAGCAATGTAAAAAGGTCATTGGTTACATATCATTTGTGGAGTTTTTTTTAAAAAAAACCACAACAATGTGAATGAACACCAATCATATCCACTTGACTTGTTTCTGTTCCTGATCCTGACCACAGACAAACATGCAAACCACAGCAATTTTTGCTACCCTTTTCATTTTCATCTGAATTCTCTGTCATCCCTAAGCCCCATTGGTCCCTTTCTCTGGCAGTACTTTAATAAGAGCAATATTGCAGAAGGAAGCTCCTGGTACAACTGACCATTGACAAAGGGGTTAAAGAAAGTCATGCATGGGTGGAAATAATCCATTAATACCACCTTCAGATGCCAGATTCATACAAGAGGCAATGTTTGTTCCTTAGTTGCATCCAATGATTGTGTCTTTTTTTTATAATGATGTTATGTAAATTGTAGGCTAGATTTCTTTTATGTTTAACTAGGCGATCAAAGTACAGATGCTTGATCAAACAGACCTACATTCACTGCAACTTCTTTGTCTAATCAGTGATAATATATTATGACTTCTTAAAATTCTGCACATGAACAGACAAATCAAAAGAGACGACAGACAGACAAAACAAAGAAAGAAATGGAGAGAGTGGGAAAGCTCACTTCCTGCCTTTCTCTTTTTAATTAATATTCAAAAGCAGAACCAAAATCATGAGCAGTGAGGCAGGACAATCCCAAATAAGAACATAATAAGAGCCCTGGTGGATCAGCTGAAAGCCCTCTCTAGTGCAGCATTCCGTTCGCAAAGTTGCATGAGATACTGGGGTGTGTGTGTGTGTTTTAGGGACTCATTTCCTGCCCTGCTCTGTGTCTGTTGCAAGCAGCACTCTTTCCATTCTGCTGAACTTCTCCTTCCACCAAAAACTCATTCTGCCAAATAACGTTCCCCTTTATTTGCCTTTTAAAACTGAAAAGCCCCAAATGCTATAACTTTTTCTCGTAGAGAAGTTGATCCAACTCCATGCTCATGTTCCTTCCCCTTTTCTGCACTTGTTCCAGCAAGCTCTATTTCTACGTGGGGGGGGGGGATGCAAGAAGTGAATTTAAGAATTGGGGGGGGGGGAGAGAAACAGAAAATGACAGATTTGCCCATCTCTAGCTGCAGAGGCAAGATTTGGCCAGAGAAGCTCCCTATTTTTAAGCTCTGTCTTTTAGTCACTATTCTAAAATAACTCTGTGCATATTTTGCAGGCATGTCCCCAGATCTTCTTTTCTTAATTATATCAAATCAGATTGTGTGGCTCCAGATGGATGGGTGTTGCCTGGTGCATCTACACAGTACCAGTGTGCACCTTCTTTTTCTTTTTATACAATATGTTTTCAAATTAGGGAAGGGGAAGTCTGTTGCACACACGCAATATTAAGCCATCATCTTCTCTCCAGCTGTAGCTGTCACTTTCTCACTGAAGTACACTGGCAGAACGCACGACACAAGTGTCTTGAGAAATCTCCTGCCACCTAAATGGCTAAATTTGACACACCGTATCAAAAACCTAAAAGGGGCGGAGGAGATCAGTGGCGATGGAGACCACATTCACTGTTTCAACAGCCTTTTCCCCTGAAGGTTAATCCTCCCTTTCTTTTGCTAAAAATGCAATCCCATATCCACTTACCTGGATATCCATCGAACTCAGTGGCACCTACTTCTGAGTAGACAAAATTGCTCTGTTAATCCTCTTGTCCTTGTCTCTTTGGAGTGACTTTGGGGAGTTTGTAAATTGCCTGTCTAAATGCAGGGGTCCCTCCCCTGGCTCAACTGCCAACTGCTAATCAAGGTATTTTGGGACAACACACAACAGTGTTTTAAGCCTGTAAAAGAAATACTGTGTAGTCAACAACTTTTAAATTATAGTATGTGGTGGGTGGTTGATAAGAATGTGCAACTTTTTTTCTAAAATAGAAACACTTTCCCAGCTACCCTTATCTGTTCTCCTCTTCTATTTATCGTTCCAAATGTTTCTAGGGACTATTAACATTCTTTCCCTTCCCTGTGCTGGTGAAATTGTTTTCTTTTCAGAGCATCTTCTATATATTTCAAGTTGATTTCATCTTCACCTGTGAGCTACAGAACAACAAGTTTAAGGTATATTTTTCTTGTCAGGCGAACACTCTGTAAGAAAGAGAGGAACACCCAACAGAGTGTACGAGCGAGTGCACCATTAGAGTAGCAAAGACACATCTGCAATGTGTTCCTCCTTTCAGTGGGCCCAGTATTAATAATTTTTATCATTATGGCGTCATCAGTATATATGGTTCTTTTTATCAGAATTTCATAAAGGTAGGTCCCAGCCCCCAAGACCTTACAATTTCTATTTCAACAAGGAGACAGAGAAATGGTGAGGAAAGGAGAGTCAGCTGGAACCAGGGATGTAAAAGAGCAAGTGCAGTCTGGTGTGCTCAGGCTTTGCTTCAGCTGGAGATGAGGACGAAGAGGTTAAGCCAAAGGCTTTGCTGTAAAAGGCAGTTTTTGAGCTAGGATTTGAAGGTGAAGCAAGGTGGCTCCTCGAGCTATTCCAGGCATGCAGGGCAAGCGAGGGAGAACAGATGGAGTTTCTTAGGAGAGCAAGGCAGCTGAGTCGCAGTTTACAAAATGCTAAACTTGTAGATGTGTGAGCCTTCTCAAACTTACAAAGCACCATGAGGGAAGTGGTGGCAATCAAGACTGTGGCACATAGTCCCCTACACTATGTTCCTGTCAAATATCATACACCGAGTGTTCTTAGCCTTGGGAGTAGTAGCAGCCAGTTGGGCAGTGTGGGTGGGTCTGTGTAAACTGACCTGCTTTGCCAGCACTGTGCAGTGCTGCCACTTCCTGAGAAGGAGAAGGAGAGGGGTAAGTCAGTGGAAAGCCAGTGTGGTGTGGACATAGTGTGGGCACAGTGAGCGAACATCAGATTGGCTCCTTCTGGACAAGGACCACGATAGGCTCCTGCTGCCTTTCCTCTCCCCCTTATGGTAAGCAACAGTGATGTGCATCACTGGGGAGGCAGGTCAGCAAAGCAGCCCCACCTGCACCCCTCCTACTGGCTGCTACTGCTTGGGAGGAAAGCTTCCATTGTTGACAACAGAAACTTCCCTCCTGAGGCTCATAGCAGTTTTGAGGGACTGTGGATTTTTGTGAAGACCATGGTGAAGGAAGAAAGGGTCAATTCTCCCACCAACACCTTCTATTTACAACATCCAGGGCCTTTTTTCAGCCAGAACACACCGAAATTCAGTTCTGGCACTTCTCAGGTGAATGCCATTGCCATTATAACATAGCAAGGGAGGTGTTCATGGTGAGTTCTGGCACCTCTGTCTTCAGAAAAATAGCATTGACAATTTCCATAATATTCACATGACTACTAGTGACACATGGTACATGATGGACCAAGAAAGTTGGCCAAAAGTACACCAAGCCATTGAGACCACTTGAACCTCTAGAGACAAAGCTAGCTGTAGGAATGCTTCCAAGTTTTTTTTAAGGGAGAAGGCAACCATGTCTAGAGCAGGTAGTACTCATTCCTGTAAAATGGTGACCTGATCCACATACACTAATATAAATATACTTTCTAAAAGGCCTGCTGGTCAAATGAATTTATGCTTATTCTGCTTTATTTTTTTCCATCTAGAAATCCAGAGTCCTCTTTTTTAGTTCCCCAAGAGCTATATATTCAGCCTCAGTGCATGCCAAAATTTGCTTTGATTTTTGTGTAAAGAAACTGCCTCTCTTTCTCCCATAGGGTTCTTTTTATGTAAGAAAACAGGATTTCTTTCATCAGCGTAGTTTGTTGAATCTCTGTGAACATCAGTGTGTGCTTCTATGGAATTTCAAGCAAATTACTTCTTATACATTTTACAAGAAATATTCGAACCATTGTAAATGGCAGCATGACTCATTCGAATGATAAACTTGGGTAACCAAGTAACAGAATCTTTTTCACAATGTTGTGCTAAGCAGGCCTGCTACCCTTGGCATCTGTTCTGAATGGTAACAAAATGCACCATACATTCAAGCATATTAAATAATACCCCTTGGGTTTTCATATGGTAAAAAGGTTTAAAGTGCACGCAGAATGCTTCCCCCCCCCCCTTGTTTTTGCACCCTCTCGCCATTCTAACTCAGGAGGTTGGGGTGGGAAAACTTCTAGAACAACATGTCGGGGGAGGAGAGAGCAGATTCTTCCACCAGGCAAGCAGAAATCCTTCTGCTGATGGAGTTATCTGCTTAGTACTATGCTGAATTCCGCATTTGACTTTTGAATAACAGTATTGTGCATCAAAGCCTCCTGGGTGCATCCAGACTTGGATCTTATTGCATTAGTTTTCCTGATTATAATTCTGGCACTTTTGTCATAGTGTCATTATGAAATTGTAGCTTCTTGATCAATATACTTGCATATTCTGCTAAAATTAAGGGGCAGGGAACCGTATGCCAGGATGCTACCCCAAATTTTGCCCTAAGCTCCTCTGGGTTAACAGGGTTGCAAAGCGTCCCCCCTCCCAGGAAGCAGTTAATGTGAAAATGAACACCAGACTCCCACTAGATTTCCAGGAATGGCTTTTACATCATGTGAAAGATCATGTAAAACAAAAAAATAACCAGGTAAGGAAAGGTGAAAATGGAAGAAATAGCTGTGGGAAAGCAGCATTTGTGAGCAAGCTGCTTCTAACAAAGAAACAGAATTGATCTTTAGTTAATCATTCACCCAAAAGATTAGGAAAAGTCAAGCCTACTTGACCCTGAAAGCCATTTTGGTTTATGAACTTTTAAATAGGGCTGTAGCTCGGTTTGGCCATGAACCAATTTGAAACAGCTTTTCTATTGTTATACAGCCATTTTGAACAATCACATAAACACTGTATGCCAAACAAATGGGAAGATTTAACTCCATCCCCAAACTAGCAAAACTATGTTGTGTTGATATCACTATATCTTGCTTCAGCATCTATAAACCTTAGGACTAATTCTTGCATTGATTTTGACCTTGTAAAGTCACCACAGTGGGACTTTTAACTATTGTGGGACTTTTGTGTGGTAAATGCTTGTTCTAAAAGCCAGGGCCGGCCCACCTATGAGGCAAGATGAAGCAGCTGCCACAGTTGGCAGAAGCCTAAGCAGCAGCATCTCTTATAACACCACAAATGCTTGGGAAGGCTTCCTTTTATTCGTACCTCTTATATTGCAGTGTTGATGTCTTGTAACATTTGTTTGGTTGATTCTTCATTGGATTTTGTCATATTTTTACTGCATCTTCTGTCATATAAATAAGTTCCTCACCTCTTCGCTTCCCTGCTCCTCCACATGCAGCTGCTGGGTGACCTTGGGCTAGTCACATTTCTCTGAAGTCTCTCAGCCTCACTCACCTCACAGAGTGTTTGTTGTGGGGGAGGAAGGGAAAGGAGATTGTTAACCGCTTTGAGACTCCTTCAGGTAGTGATAAAGCGGAATATCAAATCCAAACTCTTCTTCTTCTTCTCTTCGGCGGCCTTTGGGTAGATAAGCAGTATATAAATAATAACAATGACAATATTCTGGAAATAAGAATAAGCTTTTCAGTCCCCTGAGTGAAAAACACTCTTTTGGACAGCTTTAGCTTCAGTGGGTTCCCAGTTTTACAGTAGATTCTGTATTCAGAAGGGGGGAAAGGTAAAAGAAAGGTAAAAGTGATAGAATCATAGAATTGTAGAGTTGGAAGGGACCCTGAGGGTCATCTGATCCAATCCCCTGCAATGCAGAAACATGCAGCTGCCCCATATAGGAATCAAATCTTCAACCTTGGCATGGCTCTAACCAACTGAGTTAACTGTCCAGTTCAACGTATGTAGCCATTATTGCACAAAAACTGAATGCGGTTAATTAGAGGTTCTTCATTGTTTACAATTAAATTTACAAACCTACTAGAGTCTCCAGTTGTGGTTTTTAATTGAATGGCAAGGCTCTGAACCCAGTCCTCAAAATATGCCTGGGAAAGTTTAGAGGAAATAATTACACATGATTCCTTATCTGCCAAAGAAGTTTATGCTGAGGTTATCTTCCATTAAGATGCTGAGAGAGGGTGTTATGACTCAGGGGAGCAATGCCTTCCTCAGCACATTTATAATAGTTATATTAGGAGAAGCATCTCAGAAAGACAATGAACAACATAAAAAATAATATGCCTGAGCTCCTGAACCAATGACATGATTTGACCCCATAAGGCTGTCATCTTGTCCTGGATGCTAGTGTTCATTAACTAATATAGTGCTGTATTACTATTGCAGTGCTGTCTCTTGTCACTATTAGAAAGGTCCAATCACTAAATAGCCTGTAACTTGTGTAGCCGAAGGGCTAGCTGCTGCCATATGAACCTTCATAGACATTAAGATCCTCCAAAGTTTACATTCTCATCCATCAGTGAAAAGAAGGCCAATGAAGTATTCTTACTTTGCCTAACTCACACTTCCTGACTATCATGAAAGCTTTTGTGATCATGCAGCACAGAACATTTTTATTTGGACTGTTTTATTTGATGAGAGAGAGTTTGAATCTGTATGCATAGTTTTGTGGGACAGATTTAATTGAGAATCACATGTGTGATTGTTCATGGTGCTGAAATGTAAACAGAAAATTATGCTCACCCTTTAGATTTGTTTATTATCTGTTGAAATATCAGCGGCTTCTGCAAGCATTAAATCTAAACTGCACATTCTTGTGACCGAAGTGATGAATGCTTGTTTTAATTGGTTTCATCTAGATATACAACTGTCAGTATTTTGCTTGAGTTATTTCCTTATCATTCCTCTGTATATACTATCTCCCTTTCCCTCCACTTAGCATTCCATGAAGTATTCAAGTACCATATGTTGATCCTTGAAAATAAAAGATGTCACCATAGAGGTCACTTCTAAAATCTCTTGATGTCCCTCTTGGGTTTACTTTTGTTCTTCTTTATTTGTTTTATGCCACAAGAAGTAAAGTAATGTTTTCATTTAAACAGTGTAAAGGCTGTTTTCAGAAGCACAGTCTCCCTTTAGTTTGTTCTGTTTAGACTTTCCTTTACTCACAGCAAATAAAATTGATGGGCCAACAATGTGCCTACAATGAGCTCCCTATAAAAACCAAATAGCTTATGCTAGAGATGCAGTCTCCCTGATGAATTTATGACTGTTAGAGTATCTCTTGTCGAGATCACAAAAGAGGTTGTCTTTAAAGGCTTCGGTGCCTTTATTTGCATGATCAATTTTTTGAACACCGAAAACTCCAATTTATCTTTAACAAATGATTTAAAACTTGTTTTGAATAGCCCAGAATTAAGCAGCACCTATTAACATTCACTTCTCAATCCATTTTGGCAGAGGATTGCTAAGATTATATTTTGTTTTTCCAAGCTGCCTTGAAAAGGTATGGTATTTGAACGTATTTCATCATGATATAAGTACAGACTATCAGAAGTTTTAATACATGGCTGATAACATCAATATTGCATTCTATTCTGTAAATGCATCATCTTTCTAAAAATGATACTTTGGTGAAAAGTTCATATATCAACTTAAACATCATAAGAACAATATAACTCTTCTAGAGCCAAGGTTCAGAGATCCAAATAGGCTCAATATGTCTAGATGTGTTCTGCACATGGATAGTGCATGATTTCTGGAAAGATGATCAAAAGATGTTTGGGTATTTAATTTGGGCTATCAATTTATTCATACTTTTATAGTTATTTTTTTTAAAAAAATAGTTCATTTTAAAATTGTTTTTAATGTATGATAGTGTTTGCTGAATCTGGATGCTTAGGGATCTGTTTGTTGTTCACATAGAGAAGTGGAATGCAAATGTTTAAATAAACATATTGGAAAAAATATCTCCACAGTCAAAACAAGACCTCGGTTATGTGCTTTCAGAAGCACCCTTTTGCCTAGCAAGCACACTCTGCCCCTCACTTAATGATTAAAGGTAAAGGTAAAGGTAAAGGGACCCCTGACCATTAGGTCCAGTTGCGGATGACTCTGGGGTTGCAGCGCTCATCTCGCTTTATTGGCCGAGGGAGCCGGCGTACAGCTTCCGGGTCATGTGGCCAGCATGACGAAGCTGCTTCTGGTGAACCAGAGCAGCACACGGAAACACCATTTACCTTCCCGCCAAATTGCACTTTGACATGCTTTCAAACTGCTAGGTTGGCAGGAGCAGGGACCGAGCAACGAGAGCTCACCCCATCACGGGGATTCGAACCGCCAACCTTCTGATCGGCAAGCACTAGGCTCTGTGGTTTAACCCACAGCACCATCTGCATCCCACTTAATGATTACTGTTGCACAATTCTCAAAAACTATCTATACCTTTCCTTGAAGTCACATCAAATATTGCAATTGTCTTCTTAACTGGAGACATATGGGTTAAATCTCCCCTCCTCATGCACTGTGTTCTCTGTTGGGGGTGGGGAAGGGTTCTCAATTCAATCTATATACATTGTACAGTGAGCATATGTGTAGACAGCCAGAACTGCACCAAAAAGAAATTCAATTTAAACTGCATTAAAAATAAGTGATAAACGGTGAAAAAATGGAAATGTTCATTCACAACCATGAAAGAATGATACAAAATAAACAGTAAATTACAGAAAAATAATTACAATATAATGGTCAAAACCGTTACAATGGAGCTACTATAAAAGCTTGAATAGAAGCTACACCTCTTTACCCTGGCTTTTCAGTTGAATGATCATGGAATAAAGTTCAAAAATCTCTGAGCTACACCTGAAAGCAGTTCCCAGAGTTGTTGGGTTTGCTGAATGGTAAGCTAGAACTCTTAATGATTTTTAGTTCATCTTCAAGTTTATTCTCTTACACATTTTTTTTAACTCTTTATACGCTTCAGAAATTTAAACTTAAAGATCATAATTGCTGGGGGAAATAAATTAAACAATTCAAATTCCACTGAGTGTATTTTGAAGTTTCCTTTGTCTTCTTAACTATATTTTATACTTTAGCACAACAGTTTGTAATATTCAGATGCTGGGGGGAAATTGCTGAGGATCTACCGGTATATAGATGAACTTGAATTGAACATGATCCAAACTAGTTTGTTTTGTAAAGAAACGAACATGAACTGGAATTAGTTCCTATTTGGACATACTGAGCTTAAGGTAGGAACTGATTTCTGTTTAAAACGAACTCTCCAAGCTCTGAGTACAACATTCCTTGTTCTTTAATCTGGTACCCGGTATCATTTTTAAAGATATCAAACAGGATGGGAACACTTTGTATCATGAAAGAGAGCTAGATTCTGGAATGAAAAAGAATGAAACTAAAGAATGAAGTGTGTGTGTGTGTTTTGCTTCCCAGAGGTCATTCCATTACAGATAGCTTGTTTACAAGACTGAAACCGATTGCTATTGAAACAAATGATCCCAATAATGCAAGGTAAAGTCTGCCCATTTATTTGATGTATTTCAATCGGTTTAAATTCACCTCTGGATTTCTTTCCTTGATAAATATTTGACAGCTTTCCCATTAAAAACAACAACAGTGTTGTCGTGCTTTGTTTTAAAAAAGACACAACCCCAATGATTCCATCTAGAGTTCATTCTTCATAGAAACATCCACTGTCACATAAGAAGAAAGTTGGACATAGTGTTTTATGGAGAAGGAAGGAAAGAAAGACTCATTTTGCTCCCTTATCCCAACAACAAAATAACAGAGTCAGTGCTCAAGTGGACTCTCATGTGGCCTGTTGGCTGAGTTAAATCAGTCAGCAGCACCTCTGCAGCTGGTCAGCTTCACCTCAGCTCCAAGTGCTATGACCCTCTCCTGTCAATAAGAATTACCTGAATCAGCTTTGTGTACCTCCATCAAACAGGACAACCAGGGTGAGCCTCTTTCTCTGAGTAAATGATTTTGCCTAAATAACAAAATAGCATTGGATATTCTAATTTACCTGACCTCTGTCTTCCAGTGGTCAGGTGAAGAAAATGATTTATCCCGCCCTTGAGTTGCTTGGTGACATAGCACTGTAATCTGGGATGAAAGAGACACATCTTACATATCTTCATGACCTTCTTTCTGTAGGCTGCCCTCTCATATTTCAGCCATGCTCCCATCTAGCACCATCCTTCCCCATGATTGGCTTTTCTCTTATTTTAAGGAAACAGATACAAAATGATAGAATGCACTCAAAGGGACATTGAGGAAATGAGCAGGGTCTCCAGATGTTGCTGAACCACAACACTAACCTTCCCTGCCCATTAGAGGCTGATGGGAGTGGGAGCCCAACAACATCTGGATGGCCAAGTGTTCTTGGCACCTGACCTACAGAGAATGCTAACCCCTCAGGGCTACTTGGCACTAGCCATCTACCCCACTCGTTCAACAGAACTCAGAAGCAGGGGTTTCTTGTCGTGCATTTGTCAGAGCTCTTGGACATGCTTTGTTTTCTCTGTTTTCAGAAATAGGGAGACTTTGTGCATTCATTTGTGTCTTGTCCAAATATACAATATTTCTGAATGGCAGTTTCAGACAAAATTCAAGATATTATCACACTCTATGCAAGGAATTATGCTCATCCCCTTTTTCAGATTGCCGGAACATGAGTTGGAAACAGTGGATCTGGAAGTGTTATTTAACTAGTTTGCTGCCACACGAATCTGCACAGCAGAAAGATGGAACTTTATACAACTCTACACAGTTGCAGGGGCCTAAACTAGAACTGCAGCACAGGAAAAGGTCAACCCATTCCTCTCCAAACTGTCCCCCCCCCCCCGATAAAAGGAGCCCCATGCTTCTGTTCATCCTCAAAGATGCTACAACTCTCTGCTGAGCATAGCATATCAACTAAATATACTGGTGTAAGCCCTGGCATTGCTGTGGTCATCTTAGTTGGACCTTAGGCTTGTAATTTTTGCTTTTAGTGGTGATGGTTGTGAGAAGATTATTGGAATACCATTATGAATGAAGTTAATGGGTAACCTAGCTAATTCAGACTTCATTCCAGATAAAGTTTTGCTGGGGGTTTTTTTACCTGCAGCAATAGTTTGGCAATCTTACCAGTATCAGAACAAAGCAGCAGGAGATTTGCTTTGTTCCCACTGTATCTCAGGAGAAGTGTGCTTCTGTTTTGTTGAGAAAAAGCGAGATAATAGCACTTGAAGTTGCCAAGCCATGGTCCCACGCTGTGAGTCAGGCATTAAGCACTATGCAGCTACAGTGGAATTCTTAGCAGGAGGATGCAAAGTGGACTCTGTCTGTGTGCCGCCTGTCATGCATGACCTACAGTGGGGCAGCCACTGATCACAGAATGTGAAAATTGCCCATCTGGGACCAGACAAAAACACTGTAAATGAGCAATAAACTCAAATTGGTTTCAGTCACAGGGTCAATTGCCATTGAGTCAGAAGTCCTGAGTAACCTCATCACGGCCCTTGTTACCCACACAACTGAGTGGGTTGCTGTCTCCTAACAGCAGAGAAGGGATTCAGTAATTAAAACACATCTCTTCATAGCCTCTGCCAGGAGATCTTTGGCTGTAGTCTTCAGAGACACCATGATGCAAATGTGACATGTCAGATGTAACCTAAAATAAAACAATGGAATGGAAAATATCATTCAGGCTTGAAAATGATGCCTTTGTCTTTTGCTGGTTTTTTTTTTTTTTTTTTTGGTACTTTATTTACTAGTATCACCTGAGGTCACAGCTTTTAACAAATTTCAAAAGGAACACACGGAGGATATTTCTGCTTGATTGAAAATTTGGATTCTTACAATTTCTGTGCAAGTGCAAGCTACACATATTTTAGGGGAAGCACAATGCATTAAGTTCATATATTTTGCAGTGCCTTCAGTACAAAACTGCTAGATTAAAGTTGGGATGTAGTGTTTTCTCCAATGTTAGTCGCAGAGCCATTAAAATTAATGGACGTATGGACTATGACCCTTTATTTTCAATGGGTCTGCTCAGAGTAGAAGTAACATTGGCTACAACCCATAGTTCATTATTCTGTTATGGTGATAAAAAGAAACATGGAATGATGCATTACTATTTATTTGTTTATCCCTCCTCCAAATGCCCAGGATGCTGAGAACAGGATAGGCCATTGAAGTGATACAGCAGTTTCTTGCTGTGCTGTTATGAAAGCATTCAGGTGAAATGAACCTCTGCAAGGGAGGGAATGGATCATATTCTGCAATGGAACAGTGGAAGAAACCAGCAACCAATGGGGAGAATAAGAGCAATGTTCCATTGGTCTCTCACCTAAACTCTCAGACCTGAAGTCTGAGGCTAATAAATTAGAAAGGTGCTTTATCCAGTTTAATCCTATTTTGCTTTTGCTCATAGTCTAGCAGCAGGACAGAGTCTTGATCTCAGTGGGTGTATTTTGAACTAAACCAGCAACCTCATTTTAACTGCCCACAATGAGTTGAAAGAAAAGAAGCAGAGAGAGAAGAGAGAAAGTCTGAGCTTGCTCCATTCGTCCTTTTCCTGTTTTTAAATTACAAAGAGCTTTTATGCCACAGGATGAAACATCTACATAGTTTAAAGGTCAAACAGGTGAAGAAGCTTCACTCCTTTTTACAGTCTCCGTGGAATTAGGTATTTCAAAAATCATTTTTCATTTTTTATTATCTTTCCACACTGGTAGAGACAGCTATTTACAATGACCCATAAAATCCCACATATAAACCATTCTCTCTCACACACAAAACACATATAGTTGGGGTCATAAATCAATACTTATCTAATGGTCTTCCTCTAAAGAGCTTTAAAAAATGTTTATGTGCCTTACAGATGTAATTGTGACTTTTAAAAATGTAATTCGCATGAGGATGGTTGCATTTCTGCAGACAAACCAAACAGGATTCATTTCATTTCTAATATTATAATTTGTAGGGGATGTGTCCATATTGTGGTCATTTGGACCTGGCATTTGGAGGCTATTTCTTCTTCTTCTTCCATTCTTCTTATTGGGGTGTGTGGGGTGTTTTGTAGGAGGGAAACCCCCTAGAGCTGATGCACTATTCTTACTACAGATGCAAAATAAGATCCTGGCTGAGTCTAATTAATTTAGCGACACAATATCCCTTTGAGGTAGAAAAATGCTATTAAACTCATTTTTCAGATAGCCAGAAAGGTTAATAATTTGCCCTGGAAAAGTTTCTAAAATGCAATGCAGAGGTCTGGTATAATAAAGTTATGGAGCCAACATTTGCATGATTATCTCACTTCTCTTCCACTCTTCCATCAAAAATAAATTCTAGGGGTGAGCTGCATTTAGGTGGGTGAACATTTTCAGTTCAGAAAAGGGAAAAAAAGGATTCTCCACACAAACACCAAATATTGTCTGAAATATATTTCTCCCCCTCATACCTTTCTCCTTTTTGGGGGGGGGGGAGATATCCTTTTGCTCCTTTTCATTCTTGCTCACTGCTTTTTTTAAGCTGCTATTCTGGTGAATTCCTCCTTATGTTGGCTGCATGATCCAACCAATCAGGGATCATGTCGCTAGTGTAAAGGTCAAATCCCCACCTATGTGGAATCATCACAAAGCTAAAGTGAATTTAGGGCAGTGGTTTCTACTCCCACATTGAACAGGATAATTGTTGCATCATGTTTTTAAGTCTCTCAGATTGTCACCAAAAGGGGGAGATTTTATGTGTGATATACTGTTCCCGCAAACTGCACCATCCTTCCATTCCATTGATCCCTAATAAATCATTCACTTGCTCACTCACTCAGCCCTAAATGGATAGTCCTGAGATGTTCCCCAAGAGCTGTAGTTTAGTGTGTGCTGAACTTGCGGTATGAAGAGGAATTGCCTAGATCAAGCTTCAACTCAGCTGTAAATTCTCCGAATGGTAAACCACAATCTTTTAACAATTCCCCCATATGGAAGTAATAACTGCAATCTTCCTTACATGCAGTGTTTCTTTACTCCCTTGTGCCCTTGAGGAGAGTTATTTAAGGTAGGTGACATCAAAACATGTTCCAATGGATTCCAGAAGGTAATTACATGTGCAGATGGTGGACTGGTGGCTCTGAATACACCATTTTCAGTGGTACACTACCAGAGGCTGATGGATTCAGAGGGTTTTCTTGTAGATTTGGCCAATGACCCTGCCAAGGTCCAGATCTCTGCTTAGAATATGGGGGTGATTTTGGCCATTCAGATAGTCACTCCCAAATGGCCGTGATTTAACCACTTCATCATGTTAAAGGTAAAGGGGTAAAGGGACCCCTGACCATTAGGTCCAGTCGTGACCGACTCTGGGGTTGCGGCACTCATCTTGCTTTATTGGCCGAGGGAGCCGGCGTACAGCTTCTGGGTCATGTGGCCAGCATGACTAAGCCGCTTCTGGCGAACCAGAGCATCATGTTAGCTGCTTCATATTCTGAGGAGCTGAGGGGAGTGAAATGGATGACCAACTGATAGCACAAGACTTTTGCCAAATGCAACCAAATACTGATGAAGTTCTGTTGTAGGGCCTGCTGTGGCTGAGATGGCTCACAGAAAAATTTTCCACCATTGCATCTGAATGTTGGCCAGTGGAGATTTTTGAAGTGGCCGAAGGCCTTTTTATGCAGGCCCAATGGAACAATTGTGGAACACTTGGATGTTCACTGTGACCAATTTGCACTACATTTTTAGATAATTTTGAAGAGTTGGATGCCATAGTTATTACAAAATTAGAGGTGGACATGGCTAGAGCACTGTCTAGGTATGTTGTCACAGGCTCTTGTATAGCCTGAGAATGTAAGCAAGGTGCTTGGAGGTTTTAGTCCCATACTTGTACTTGCCTTTTCTAGCTAGGGAAATCAACCAGGCTGGGTTTCCAACTTGGACCACTGAGATCGTGAATGCTGCTCTGAGGGAGGGAAGCTTTTCTTGTTTCCCTTAAGGAGGAAATAGTGCAGACTTTCTGGAAGTGGGGTAGGATCTAGTCTGGACTCTACAGTTCTGAACAGCTTTAAGCCAGTGTCTAATTTACTCTCATCCTCTTCAATACCTTGCTCATTAATGGTATCTCAACCCTAGGCCTCCTTTAGCTTTGTGATGTCATCCCTGGTTGTTTGGATGCATACCAATTTGGGTCCCATGCTGGTTTGGGAAGGGGAACAGCCTTGGTTGACCATGTGAATATACTAAGACAGGTAATGGAGCGTTGGAATGGTTGGTTCTTGGTTCTCCCAGAACACAGGTTGTTAGCACTGAAGTGCATTCAACCCTAATTACACTGGCACACTCCTGATTTACATACATGAATTCTCACTAATGTTGTATTCCATATTAGCTGAATGTGGGTCATAGATGCTGTTTTTCACCAACCCAAAGAAAGGACCCTGTGTTAGAGAATCCTGTTGGGATTCTCAGCTTGTCTTCTAAGAATTACTACAAGAAGATGATGTGCCAAATTAGTACTGCTATGGTTCTCAAAGGTTCATAAATACTAAATACCAGAAAGCATTGCTTTCCATGTACAGTCACCCCAGGAGCAGAAAGATTTAAATAAATGACTCTTGCTTAGATACCTCTGACATTGTAAAATGAATCACCATTTAGTTAGCGATTTGAGCCGGCAGGAATAAAAATCCCAGTGTTGGGTAGAGAGGAACAAGCCTGCTTCATAAATTTCACTTGCTCATTATGTCTTATTAAATCTTTATAGAATATTATCCTGGCATACAGAATGCAACTTAGACATAAGCCAAGTTCATAATGCCCAAGTTTCACAGAAATGGACAGCATTCATAATAAATGTCCAGCATATTGAATAGCAGTACTAACAATTTGCCAAACATCTGTGCCACAGTAAGTGAGTGTCTAAGCCACAGAGTTAACTTCAAATATTGCCACATTTTTAATGCTCTACCATATTTAATAAAAAGTTACACTTGAAGAAGAAAGGTTGCAGTCTGGTATAGTCACAAAATTTTCCTATGCTATTTTGCTGGACCTTAAATGTGTTGACATGTCCTGTACCTCAGGTTGTGTGCTGTAGTTCATTGTGAGCTCTCATTTCTGGCTTTAAAAAAAAACACAACAAAAAAAACCACATGATTAAATGAGCAGATGTCTTGCTTAAATTTTTTTAAAAAATAAACAACATGGATATTTTATACATGTTTTCTACATCAAGCAATATTTTGATGGATGTGGGTAACCAAGGGCATTTTTAGTTGTGAACAATATTTACATCCGAAATCCTTTGACTAATATTTTGGATTTACATTGTGGTCCTTCAGAATGTACCAGTGATTAATTCTGTTTGTCTAGATTCACGTCTCATAAAGGTTGGGGTGATAACTATGTAGCAGTTTTCCCAACGTGGCAACATAACAGTATGACACATTCAGTACATTTTGATTCATTTGTTCAATCACTGGCAAAATTATCTGATGTGCGATCCAACCAGATCCATGACTACATCACTGTTACTGAGCTTTTCACATAGTAAACAGAATATATGAATACTTCTTAATTATTCTCTACTATCCAATTAACCTTGAAATTCCACTACAGGTAAAATCTCTACACCCCTGAAGTGCACAGTCCTCTGCCAGGAAAATATTAGACAATAACCAGATAGAGATATTGAGAGAAAGATTGAAATTATTTCTTCTGCACCTGTACCCACACAAACAAAACACACACATACACTGTTGTACTATTTTGAGGAATGATTGATTCCATTCTTAAATGGTTCAGTTAGTGGATCAATCCACTTAGGCTATATCAGTTGGTTAAGATTGGAGACTTTCCTAATGAATTAAGTCTGTGCCAATATTTCATCCCTTGCCCTCAGTCTTTCATTGATCTACATTCCAAGTTACCATCTCATATTTTTCATTCTCAAATATTTCCCATTGGTCTAAGCATATAGACCAGGAGTTAAGTGCCTGAATAATATAATTACAGTGAACATCTTCTGAGGTTGCAGCATCTTAAGTAGAAAGTGGCTATCGTTAAAATTTTGTGTTCATTACTTTTAGCTGTGTTTTACAAGAAGACAAGATAAATACAACATGGAAATAATGCCCAGAAAGGGAAAGACAAGCAACTATCCCACAACCCTGATGTAATTGTTCCCTCCGCTTGTACCTGTTTAACATATTTGTTTAACATATTTGAGTATCAATTGCTTATGACCACTAAATTTTCACCTAACACTTATAAGTTAAGGAGCAGGGGTTAAGGTGTAACAATTACTTTAGCTTTGCTGGAATGCATTGAATTTTGTAATCGAGAAGATATTTAAAGATTTAGATGTGTGACAGTCGATACATGCAAACAAAGCTTATGTATTTTCTGGGTTTTATGGCACATCTATTTTAAATTTTAAATGATTGGATGGCAGATGCCATCAGGCCCTATTGATGTAGCTTCTTTTGATATGATATGATACTTACAAAACCATTACGTACTTAATGCCTCACATATAATAAAAATGTAAGAATGTCATAATGCATTGGATGATTTGCAGTGCAGCATCACTTCTTAGTTTTGGAGCTTAGTTATTCAAACATCCAAATGTAGCATTTTAGCAATGCATGATTATCCCTTATGAACACTTATGTATCTGATTATTGTAAGGAATAAAAAGTCACCATAGCAAATGAATTTATTTATTTTTATTTTTTTAAAAAATATGTTTTATTAACAGGCCAATCACATCACATTATCCAAATCACATTAGTTCCAAATTATACAGCCAAATTTTAAATTTTGTTGGGGGTACCCATACATCAAGTTCCGCACGAGTCCAAAACTCTGGACAAGTCCAAGCATCACTTATATTACTGCTTTACTTAGACAGTTCTATCCAGTTCGATCCGGATAGTCCTTTATTACTTTCTTTCTCTGATGATTTTCACAAGCAGATTGAAAACAGGAGTCTCTGTGTGGGTTTTGTGCTCCTCAAAGATCATATCGCCCAGGAACAGCCTCTGTTCAACACTTCCATAAACAAAATTAATCTTCGGTCTGTCCTTTATTTTTCTCAGGCTTGCCAAATAAATCAAATGAGTGAGTCAGGGGGTTCTGTCAGGTCAAGCTTGCATTCCAACATTCCTTCTCTTTCGAACAATCCTGATTCTCCTCCCCCTGTCCTTCTTTCTCCGGCAAGCCTGTCTTGGCGAGATGCTATTTTTTAACTGCGTCATAAAATTTTTCCTCTTTCTCACCATTCAATCCTCTATCCTGTTATAATCCATCCCACACAGTTCTTGGATTCCTGCTTGTGTTTAATAAAAACGCAACAATCTTATTTCTATCTGGGGTGAAGGGTTATTAATATCACATCGTGCAGAGAGAAAAAAAAGTTTTTTCCTCCACCCCCCCTTCGTTCCATACATACAGTCTCCTAGTGGTGATTCATCAGAAGATTTACGTATCCATCCGTCACTCCCGGTTCTTATCCTCGAGCATTACTTGATGTATGTGCTTCAGCTTTATTTCCAATCATTTGTTTCCAATTATAATTCCGAGCTGAAGCAACCAGCACGCGCTAATTGGAATCGGCGTCAGGAAGATCTGACTCCACCGAGGGCTCGTGCCAAGTGTTCAGCACCCCCATCTCACGGATCTGGGGGTGCATTGTGAACACTGCTGGCAAGGCAGCGCCTCCCATCTCCTGGGGGGGGAGGAAGACTGCATACTTCCCATAGCAGCCCCTTAATTACCTCATATGGGTCAGAGAGATGTTATTGTCGGCCATCTTCCAACGCGCCACCTGGTGGCCCCCACCATAGCAAATGAATTTAAACACGTTTGGGGCAGTTTCACAAGCAGGCCTGTGAAACCTGCTTCTCCACCCCACCTATATCTATATCTGTAATCTTTGTCCATTTTGTCCTTAAAACTTAGATGGAACCCCTGGCGAGTCCTTACTCCTTGACTTTTCTGAATAGTAACTTAATGCTGGCTCACTCACTTTCTCTGATTTCAGAAGGGTGGAATAAGGCATACAAGCCATGTTGTGTCTTAACTCCTTTACTCTAACATAAACCCCGGTTCTCATGACGAGCCCTAATATCATCAAAGCAATTCTTGGTGTAAGGAGATCCCTTGTGTCCCCCCCACAACCCAAACAATAAATGTTTTCTTTTCTTTCTTTCCTTTTCCCTGCTGTGTGTTAGCCTAGATTTTATGCTTCCCTTGGCTGCATGGGCCTTGTTTTGTTTTCACGGCTCTTAAAGGCAAATTCCCTGTTCTAAATGGCATGTCAACACTGGTGTCCTTGTGTCCATTTCCCTTCTGTCTCTTGATTGATATTTTTAGGGCAGATCCCCCTCCCCAACATCTCAGCATGAATTTACTGTGGCAGAGCATAAAGCTGTCACTCAGTTGATTTCTTCTTCTTTGTGTTTCACGAATCGATGGCTACTTAGGGAGAGTGACAATGCCTGAGGAGGGGGAAAAAAACCTATTGACTGCAGATTTTGGACACTTTGGGTTGACTTTTAGATTCGCTTACTCTCTGTGCACTCCATGTTGCTCATTTGGGCATGTTGGGCTGGCACGTTGGCCTGGCACGTTGTCCATTTTGCTATGTTTTTTCTCTCTCAAACAGAGAAATTAAAGGATTTCATCAATTACCATCAGAATTTACTGCTGTATCTGATGAAAGGGCTGCTGGTTCCTTTGATTAGAAATACCAGTTTGGGAATACCACAATGTTCACTGACTCTAAAACAAAGTCAGTGGTGTTGTCATTGAACAAAGAGACTGATTGTAATAATTCCAACTTGTGTTGGAACAGCCATTTGTAATTTACAGCCTGATCCAATGTGTCTTCACCTAGAAGCAAATGCCTTTGTGTTCAAGGGGAGAGATTTCCAAGTAAAGGTGAACAGTATTGTAATGTTAGGCATTGGTGGCATGTCATGTTTTGTGGCAAAGCACGTACACAAACAATATTTTTTGCCTGGAAAAAGACAAATTGTTTAGCGGGATAATGGATATTCTGTGATAATTATGGTAAAAATAGTTTTATAAATTGGTGACTTTTGAGATTGTATTTTAAGGTTTTTATACATTTTTAGAAAGGTTTATAAAAAAATAAGCATGGTTTGTCCCATTTCTTATAGGAAAGCCCCTGTTCTGGCTAAAAGTGTGCCAGGTATTTAGACTCTTCAGCATATTTGAGATTGGTTCTTCTTTTTTAGTTTTTCCGTGGCAATACAAGAGCCATGTCTACAGCCAAATTCTTCTTTCTCCATGAACCCCTTTCCCTAGTGCAAGACAAGTGGGAATCAATACTCCTTTTCTGCCAGCATTGCATTCAAGCGATTTAGAGATAATTCTTTCCATTAATTCTCAGTGAAAATAGGTGCAGAATAACTGGTTTGTGTTTGAAATGCCTGAATTAAAAATAACTGTAGAGTGCATGTGAAGACTTCAGTTTGCAAACTATATGGTTACCACCATGTGGTTGGGAATGGGAATGCCCATAGCCAGGAAGAGGAAAAGTTGAAGACTGTGTTGTTTCTGCATCCCTTTACATCAGCTTTGCCAATTTGCTGACCTCCAGATGCTCCTGTCATGAGTCAGTTGGTAGAGAATAAGACTCTTAATCTCAGGGTCGTGGATTCAAGCCCTACATCAGGCAAAATATTCCTGCATTGCAGGTTCTTGGACTAGATGCCTCTCATGGTCTCTTCCAACTCTATGATTCTATGACTTGGAATACAACTCCCATCAGCCCCAGCTAGCATGGCTGATGGGAACTGTAGCCCCAAATATTTGGAGGGCACCACGTTGGCGAGGATTGTCTTACATGAATATCAATACCAGTCTGCAAGAAAAACTTATCGGGGTGCAGCTGTATAAAACAGGGCTCAGCAAACTTTTTCAGCAGGGGGCTAGTCCACTGTCTTTCAGACCTTGTGGGGGGCCAGACTATATTTTGAAAAACATATATGAATGAATTCCTGTGCCCCACAAATAACCCAGAGATGCATTTAAATAAAAGCACACATTCTACTCATGTAAAAACATGCTGATTCCCGGACCATCCGCGGGCCAGATTGAGAAGGTGATTGGGCCGCATCCGGCCCCCGAGCCTTAGTTTGCCTACCCATGGTATAAAACAAAAATGATAACATTTGAACTTGCCTTGTGTGACTCAGTGTAATTTCATGGCACAGAGGTGGGGATTTCTAAATCTGATTTAAACATCTCTTGTGAAATTGGTTCCAGCTCTTCTGTATATATTACACTTCAGCCACAAGAGCTTAATAAATGGTTATGGTTCCTTAACTGCACATATTTACCAACATTCACAAAACACATTGCCTCCTTGTGCTGAATATGAATGCAAGAGCACAAAAATGCAGGTAAATATAAGAGAGCAGATGGTGCTAGAGGAAAAAAAGAAAAGAAAAACCTTTCCCTAGATCTTGAGCCAGTATTCCTGGATGTTTTATATTGCCACTGAGTGTAGTAACTGTAGACCTTCACGCTGCACAGATGGAAGTGTGAGTTTGAGGGCTATTGAGCATGTGGATTTTCCCAGTGTGTCACAATTACGGAAACATCTGTGCTAAATAACTTCAAGCTGATCCACGGCAAAAATTGGCAATGTTCAATAACCCTCAATATCCCTTTCCCCCTGAGGTGTGATAGCTTGGTGGCTGTGAGTTGGGCTGCTTCGTAAGCCATGTAGCGGCAATAATTCAGGCCTTATGTAGAGGGCTCTCTTGTGGTCTGTTACCTGTGAAGCCCATATGCTATTTTTCTTCACTGATTTATATACAGACTTGTTTTCAAATGTGCTTCACACCTGGAGCTCACGTTGTCTTGCTGTCCGAGAGATTTTACAGTTATGGTGACCAGGATAGACCTTCTCTCTCTCTCTCTCTCTCTCTCTCTCTCTCTCTCTCTCTCTCTCTCTCTCCTCTCTCTCTCTCTCTCTGTGTGTCTTTCTTTCTGTCTGTCTGTCTGTGTCTGTGCATATTTATAATATTTATAATATTTATAATAAATATGTTATACAAGCATAACTTTGAAAACTCCAATCGGAGTTTTGAAAACTTCCTTAATTTCCCTGTTTTCAGTCCCCAATTCGATTTACACATCTTTTGGCTCATAACAGCACTGCCATTTTTTTGCTGTTCTGTGGCTCATTGTACTATTTTCTCTGGTTTGGATTCACCCCAACTCACTACCCCCCAGATAGGGTGCCACTATCAACAGTAGGAAAGCTTTTGTAGGCTCTGTGTGGCATCCAGAACTTGTGTTGGAAATTCTTCATTTGGGCCAATTTCCTGAAAGTCACTTCCTCAGTGGGATGGACCTGTGATTGCTAGCTTCCTGACAGGAGTGTTGCTGCTGCTTACTGGGAGGGGCGAGGTGGTCAGTGTGGTGCAGGCACACCGGCAAAGCTCCTGCTGGTGAACCCATGTTGTACCTCTCTGCTGGTTTACACCTCTCTCTCTCTGGATAAGCAGCAGTGACACAGTAGCAGGAAAGTTGATATTGTAGCTCCGTCAGGTGAGCTGCTCCTGACCTTTCCTTGATTTCAGACCACTGTGCCTTCTTTCCATTTTCATGGAGTGGCCTACTAACACTTATTTTCTATATATATATTTCCACTGAAACTAAGGTCTTTAACAAGACACAAATGCATACCTACCAAGTCTTCTGGAAAAAAGGGACATCTGGGGGTTTTTTTTGGCATGAGATTGCAGTAGCCATTTTGGGTGATGTGCTGTCATGCCATGCTCTCACCCCCCAAAAAAGTGCTTTTTTGGGGGGGGCATGATCTCACACGGTGCCCCAAAACACACATATTTTGGTGCTGCACAAGATCTCACCCCGAAAAAGCACTTTTTTGAGGCAAGATCATGCGTCCCTGTTTTGGATCTGAAAAAGTTGGGTGGCATGCAAATGTGCAGGCGCATATGAATGAGAAATCACAGCAACACTGGGCTGCATAGTCCATGTAGATTCCAATGGGCAATACTGACTGTGAGGTATGAACGTGTGAAATTTCTTTCATAGCTATGGAAGTGCTTGTGAAAAGTTGATAAGCAAATAGAAGACTGAAAGATAACAAGGAAGGAACTTTTCTTTTCCCATTGATAGCGAAACCCGCTTGAAGGCACCCCACACTCCCTGTTCCTGAGTTTGTCTGCCAAGTGTAACAACATCAAATGACGCTTTTCTTATTTCCCCATAGCAACAAACTCCTTGGCCCGAGTCAGAGCATTCCCATATTGTCAATTGGAAAACATCCCATATAACTCTGAAGAGCACACAGTGCTTTCTTCGGTGCAATCATCTTCATTTTCTTTCTTTCTTTTTTAAAAATGGCTTATGTACCAAAGGCAAGTTATTTATATCAAGTGCAAAGGATGGCACGATGACAGCTGAGTGTTTGAAATTCTCTGCAAAATTCCACAAATCTGTCCTCTCAATTGACTTTATGTTCCACTTGAAACAGCTGTGAATTTTAATGCCATATTTAAATTAAAAGCATACTGATAAAGTAACATGCAGGAATTTGATAACTGAAAAGAGAAAATATGTAACATGCTATGTGACACATTTTGGGTGCCTTTGATGTTCAACTGAAAGTGCTAAATAAGTGCTGGAAAACAAGTGAAAATAGCTTGAGTAACCTTATGTGGAAACATATTTTAAATCCCCAAAGTACTAGTAACTTTGTGAAAAAAGGTCTTCTGTAAAAATGATTTATCTTACGTTAATTATTACAATAAATTAAAAGAACAACAGTCAAATGTTTGAGCTGCCCAAACTGGGAAATAAAATCTGGCTATAAGTCCGAAGATGTAAGTTCTATTCACATTTAAACTCACTTTGAACTTGTCACAGGGCTTACAATCAAAAGATCTGTTATGAATTGGAATCTGGTCAATGAACAGGAAGCAGAGTAGGAATAAATGGACAGTTCTTACAAGGAAGGTCCCCCAAGGATTTGAATTTGGGTCAGTGCTTTTTAATTTATTTTCAAGTGGGACATGTTGGGGCAACAGATCTGAACTTCACATGTACACAGAGCTGGCAGTGACTAAACAGAAAATGGAAATGGGCATCATGGTGGACATTTCAATGCAAATGTCAACAGAATGTGCAGCACTATGAAAAAAGCAAATTCTATGCAAGGGGTCATTGGGGAGTTTATTAGCATTTCACTTCAGCTCGGGAAAGGGAGAATCCTCTAGATCAAACTGATTTGCCTTGCTATTCAGCCTCCACACAGAACCTGTGTGTATAAGTGTGTGTGTGTGTGTGTGTGTGTGTGTGTGTGTGTACAGAGAGGGTGACAGAACTTCTCATCATCTCATCTTAGAAGAAATCCAGCCTGATTTATACTGACATAGCACAGAAGAGATTTAGGCCTGCTGTTTTCCATGTGTAATGCAAAACCCAGTCCCTGTAAAACCCAACTTCCAAAAACAGTTGTGAGTCTCAGGATGTTAATCTTGGTGTCCTGGATACATTCCAAATCAAGTAATTACATTTTATTTACCCAACGTTCCCCAACAGTTTCGGCTGGAAATGGAATTCATCTCAACAGTTGTGCAGCATTGGTGTACGCTTCAAAACAGCTGTTGTGCTCCACTCTACTCCAGAGAGGCTTTCATTTCAATGGTGAGTGACATGATGACTATATATTCCTCATTTGTGAGGCTTAGGGGTCTTTTGAAGCTTAATTAGTAAACGTTCATAAAGTGCTGTAATTAAAAGTGATGTAAATGTGCAAATTATATTGATCTGAATAACATGAGGGATGTGTAACATGAATAAAAAAGAACCTTTTTTCAGACAAGAGGTCTACTTTTTTCTAAGAAAATTACAAACAAGACCATCAAAATGTGGCACCTGCAATCTAACTTTATCTCGGTTGCAACTTTGGGGCAGCTTGATGACCACAAAGGAGGAGCTGAAATGTATGTTAGGTTCCTAGATGCTGAAGAACCAAGTGTAAATATTCAGAAGGAGAAGCTTGTGGGTATAGCAAACGCCTGCTTAAGAGTAAGTGCACGGTAGCTAATATCAGTTGTTCAGGAGAAATTAGCAGAAGTTATGTTATTTCAATTAGTGCAGGGTGGGAAACTGTCCTTGTTGCATAAGCTCAGTTGTATGAATATTATATTACAGGCTCCCCTGCTCCCAAGCCTTTATGTCACTCTTCCACACAGATATCAAGGTGGCCATTCTTCAACCTATCCATTTATCTGCTTAATTAAACTGACCCCTGCTATTACCTGACCCGCAGAGCATAGGAAGGTATATGGACTCATTCAGGTCCACTGATTTCATTGGGGAAGAATCTTCGCTCTGATAAAGGCTGCAATTCTAATTCCCTATTGTTGTTGATTGGAGGTTAGAATGATGCACATTCACCTCTCTGCTGGCCTTCTCCGGAAGAAAGGAAGAACTTTCTGCCAGTAAGAGTTGTTTGACAGTGGAATAGACTCCCCCGAAAGGTGGTGGACACGCCTTCCTTGGAGATTTTTAAGCATAGGTTGGATGGCCATCTGTCACTTATGATCTGGTTGAGATTCCTGCATTGCAGGGGGTTACACTAGAGGACCTGTGAGATCCATTCCAACATGATGATTCTATGAGTATATGAACAGCACTGCTGCTGCTGCTGCTGCAGGGCTCTGTCATGGCTAAGGCTGCAGCTGTACCTGGGCAGATAGTAATACCCCGCCAGCCATTCTCCCAGTAGATGGCATATATCCTTAAAACAGAGAATTGTGGGACAGGGTTGAAACACTAGAAACTTTGGATCCATGGGTTCAAATGAACTGTAGATCCTCTGAGAGGCCTGATACTCCTTAGGCAATGTGTTTAGAACTGCACTTTCCAGCTCTATGATTCTGTGTTTCTGTTATTAGTTTATTTATTTAGGGGGGAAATGATAAGTTGCTTAATAAAAAATAATGCACAGGATACATTGTTGCACCAGCAAAGTTCCCTTCCTCCAGGCTCCCCAACAGCCTCCCCATCTGCTCTAAGGGTACCCACCCCTCAGAGTAGATGTTGCAGGTTCACAGAGGGAATGAGGAAAAGGCTAAGTCCTCCTTACATAAGCAGTAGTCCATTGTGCTACATTTGGATTTCACCCAGAATATTTCATCTACTCTTACTTTGTTTTCCCCTCTATGTAGTTATATCCATATCCATAGGGGTGTAAGGAGAGGGGTTGTACCTTTGGTGTGAGAACATCATGCACCTTCAGGGGTAGTTTGCCCACCTTTGGTCCCCACCCTGCACTCAGTTCTCACCTGTGGCTCCTAGGAGCTGTCAGCAGGCGACAGCAGCCATACCCCGGAATAAGGTTTCGACTGACTGGTGCACTTGATTGTCGCTCAAGGCAGGCAGATTGTGTGCAAGATATGTTGCCTCAGCGTGCAGGTGTATGTATTCAGTAAGTATTTCTACCATGGTTAATAATCCATGCACTAGATTAAAAAGCCAGTGGAAGCCAAGTGGTAGCACTTCCTAGTGGTTGGAACAGTGTCCCCTCAATGCCACTTCTATCTTCTTTCCATCTTGAGGCTATAGCCAATGTAGACTGTTCAGCCCGGACACTGAGATCCAGTGCCGAGGGCCTTCTGGCGGTTCCCTCATTGCAAGAAGTGAGGTTACAGGGAACCAGACAGAGGGCCTTCTCGGTAGTGGCGCCTGCCCTGTGGAACGCCCTCCCATCAGATGTCAAGGAAATAAGTCAATATCTTATTTTTAAAAGACATCTGAGGGCAGCCCTGTTTAGGGAAGTTTTTAATATTTAATTCTGTATTGTTTTTAACACTCGATTGGGAGCCACCCAGAGTGGCTGGGGAAACTCAGCCAGATGGGTGGGGTATAAATAATAAAATTATTATTATTATTATTATTATTATTATTATTATTATTATTACTTCAACAGCAAGTGGGTTGTGATTAATTGTGCTTAGGAGTAGACAATTACTTACATTTATGTTTAAAATAATCTAAAGGCTGCAGTTTTCATTTATGCCGGATCCTAAAATGAAATGCCCAATGGGTGATAATATAGCCCAAGGCTAGAGTTAATGCCCAGCTAGCTCTGAGAGTCTATGCATGTCTATGTTTATTTATCAGATCAAGCTCTCAAAGGGGGTGGGAAATAGTTGGCTGGTGTCTCACAACAACAGTATTGCACAAGCTGTATGGCTTCTTCCAGCCTGCTCATTTATTGTAGGAGCCTGAAGATTGTTTAACACATTTAAGAGTTGTTAATTTTCATAGCAGTAGCTAGCTGCAAACCTAAATTAAAACAGACTGCTGCTGTGCTGCTACTGGTTAATCTCGCCATTAGGTGTTTTGCACTTCCAGACAAGTTCACCGAACACAAAGCACGACCGTCTTTTTGAGTGCAAAACTATCCCCTGCCAAATAGATGTCATGACTTGCAACGCTGTGCTTTGCTAATGCTGTATTATTTTCCTAATGGTGTGTGGCCTCCTTCTGTTTAGGATCACACTAACATTATGCTGTTTAATGGCATATGAGATCACGTTGACTTACATTATGTCAGCTGTCAACATCTAACTCAGCTTTGGAGTGGTGCAGATTTCAATATGGGCATTTTACAAAAAAATAGCTTTCTTTATTAAAAACTGGAAGGTGGCAGTCAGCTGTTTTAAATTTCAAAAATGCTGGGTCTGTCTGTGTGTTTAGGCATGGGGAAGATGGAGTTTATTCTATCATGTGAGGACTAGTCCAGAATATGTTATATTTCCCATTATCTAACACAGGGATAGGCAATGTGGTGCTCTCTAATCTTAGAGCCCAGAAATTTAAGCTATTGGAAATAGGCTCTTTGTGAAGTTTTGTTAGGAATAAGATAAAATTCATGAAACCTACTATTGGCTTTTATGCAGGAAAATGGCCTTTGTAATGCGTGTTTGCTCTCAGGTGATGAGAAAGTGTAAAAAAAAAAGTGCTAAAAGTTTTTGTAGTACAGATACAGACTTATAGCTCAAACGCTTTTTTAAAATAAAGGAATAGTGGCCATTCAACTTGATTATAAGAGAAAGCATTATGAATGGTCATGCTGGGCTAAGCTGCAAATATACTGTTGAGAAGCTTATCTGTCTCATTTTGTTTCTGCGGTATTTTTTATTGGACATTGAATGTTTTGCTTACCCTTTCTCTAGATACAACAGAGTACAGCTAAAGTCTACAGTTGCAAAGGAAATGAATTCCTGAGAAAGTATGTTAAGCTTCATTAACCATCCCAACACAGTTATGCAGGGGTGGGGGACGAAAACAGAGACCCCACAAAATGCTGTTGTTAATAATTCTAATAAACTTAATAAACTTAAGATCACTGAATGAACAGGAGACTCAGACAAGGACAAGCTTGGGAAAAGGACTTCAGGGACATACAGTTTGCAACTTGCAATAGTCTTACATGAGCACAAGAAAAGGTTTGCTCAGATGCTGACTGGCCACCCTTTGCTAAGTTGATTGCTTGCTAATGGTCAAAAATGACTGGCTGATATTTCCTCTATGGGTAGTCCAAGATTTAACAAAGGAGCCTTAATGTTCCATTAATGGCCATGGATGTTCTCCTGAATGGGCAATCTATCTGCAGGGAGTGAGATCTGAGACCAGTGCTCTGCAAACCTGTGTGTGTCTAAAAGAAGGGAAAGCTGTTTGAATTTGGAGAGAGCAGCTAAAAGGTTTGCCCTGCAGTTAGCTGTAGCTGGGATATAGCCTAATAGAGTTTATCCCATGGGTAGGCAAACTAAGGCCTGGGGGCCAGATCTGGCCCAATCGCCTTCTAAAACCGGCCAGAGGACGGTCTGGGAACCAGTGTGTCTTACATGAGTAGAATGTGTGCTTTTATTTAAAATGCATCTCTGGGTTATTTGTGGGGCATAGGAATTTTTTCATTCCCTTCCCCCCCTCAAATGTAGTCCGGCCTCCCACAAGGTCTGAGGGACAGTGGACAGGTCCCCTGTTGAAAAGGTTTGCTGACCCCTGGTTTATCCAGTGAGTCTTTAGGATGTATGTTTAAATAAAGAAAAAATAAACAGCACCAGCTCACATTAGGATGGACTATTGTTTTTGTTTGTTATTATATTTTTTGCCTTTTTATATTGTAACCCCCCCTGAGATCTTCGGATGACGGGCAGCATAGACATTTAATAAATAATAATAATAATCCATCAGTGACTGTCCTAATTTAAACATAAGTGGTCCATAGGTCAGATGTATCTAAAGTTGAGTTCTGCTGAAGATGTGTCCCCTTTCTTCCAGTATGCCCTCCTGGTGTGTTTGTAATTAAAGTAAGTATTTAATAATCATTTAGTGTTGCCCATTGGAATGTCACAATTACTTAGGGAAGCAGGAAGTAGATAACAGCATCTTCAGAAAAGGCAAATATGGTTTCCCAGAGAACATCTCCAAGTTCACACAAGGAAGCCAACACTGCAGACTTTAGAGAGGTTCAGTCCTGTGGATCAGGGAAGACTGCAAGCATAAACAACCTCTCCAAATATTGTCAGCCTCATTTACTGTTCTTGATATTTGGCACCATAAAGGCATGCATCATTTTACAAAGTTTTACTACCGGGGAAAAACTGGCTTGTGTCCCAAAGGAGCTTACAACCTCAATTTTGATTGTGGAGTGAAAGGAACAGGAGGGACAGGAGATGGATGTGTAGAAAGGAAGTCACACATTTACCCAACCCAATTGGTCCCTTGGGTAAGAGTTGTGTGAATATGCTTTTCAGGATACCTGGAAGCAGCAAGAAGTCAGTAAATGTGTGTGTTTCACATAGGGATGCCTGAGAAATGTTAATATCTACTAATTCCTATATGACAGGGGTGGGGAAACATTGTCAGCCCAAAGGTCACATTCTCTTTCTGGGAAACCTTCCTAGGGTCACGCTCCAGTTCTACACACTTATGAACCCCCTTTTGTTCTCCATCTGGATAAGCAAAACACATTCAAGCAAAATGTACAAGGGCACATTCTAGTCAGGCAAAAATGTTCAAGAAGGGTGCAAAGAAGGGCTGGTGAGGGGTGTGCAGCCTGGGGAGAGTCTAGAGTCAGATACAGAGGCCTAGAAGGAGATGTCAAGGAGATAAAGAACTATAAAACTTTTAGAATACATCTGAAGGCAGCCCTATATTGGGAAGTTTCAAATGTTAGATGTTTTATTGTGTTTTTTTAATCTGTGTTGGAAGCCACTCAGAGTGGCTGGGGCAACCATGCCAGATAGGCAGGGTATAAATATCATCATCATTATCATGATTATTTGGCCTCTTGGCTTGAGGTTCCCCATCCCTGCTTTTGTGAAATGATTGGAACTGTGCCCCTTGGATTTTCCACCTAGAGTTCACACTTCTCCATATGTTGTGACTCAGCTCTCTGCTGTTTAAACATACCAAAATATGCCTGTGAATACATATTTTAATAGAAAATACATATTTTGAGGTGTGAGGAGGAAAGAACAGAATGGACTTGTCATAGGTGATACATGTGAAAGTAGTACCAGCACCTCCAGGTGTCCCTGTTTTCCAGCGATGTCCCTGATTTAGAGAAGCCGTCCCGGTTTCTGATTTGATCCTGGAATGTCCCGCTGTTCCTTAGGATATCCCTATTTTCATTGGAGAAATGTTGAAGGGTATGGAGTTAGCTAACTCCTGAGCCATCTGAAGGCAATCTTGTATAGGAAAGGTTTTTTTAAAAAATATTTAATGTATTATTATTATTATTATTATTATTATTATTATTATTTTATATATGTTGGAAGCTGCCCGGGGGCTGAGGTAACCCAAGAAGATGTCTGAGGTAGAAATAGCAAAATTTTCATTATGGAATGGGACATCCCTATTTTCATCAGAGAAATGTTGGAGGGTATGTAGTACAGAGCAGAGATAGGAATACTTGCACTTTTGCCTTCTACTCATGTTGTTGTAACCTGTGAAATGGAGCTACTTTAGGAAGAGATGATCTCTATGAAGAGAAGACATATGGGTTTTTTCCCATATAAATCAGGAACTGCAAGCACATCTGTGTGCTTTCAGGACTTTCAAAATAATAATATCACATATTCTAATGCGATGGGGAAATGATAAAGAAAATAGCACAGTTTGCATGTTTTTTTGAAGCAGAAAAGGGTGTTTAGAGGCTTTTGATATATATACTTTGACAATACATAAAATGCAATAGTCATCTTCCACAAGGAAGTTCTTCTATGCAAACCCCATTGAACTGATCGGAAGTTGTGCCAAGTTTCCTTTGCCTTTCAGGTTGCCTTGTGCAGGACAATTTCCTGAAGGATTCTGTACCCAGAAGAATCGGGAAGAGGAATGGCAACCAGGAGGCCTCCAGCACTGTCTGCCGATGTTACAGGGAAGCAGAGCCACCTGAGCAAACAAAGCCATATGGCCAGAGGTAAGAGAGAGAGCAGTCTTAACAAACATGCCTGCAAACAACATTTTGTGCTGTATGTTTTACTGCAGTGGTGCTGATTTTACAATCAAGCATCTGTTTAAATAGCCCCGGCCCTTAAAACAACATTTTTTTAGAATTCTTCCTGTTGCTTCAGAATTACTCCCTAGTTGATCACTCTTTCGGTGCCTCTGTTGGAATTATATCAGCCAATAGATCTCATACCAAGGTTTTTGGTCTATGGGTTATAAGTGAACCATTTAGCAGCCTGTTGATCCTCCTGGACACATTATTTTATAGATTTTATTTGTGTGTGAGGGGGGCAGGGCGGTAAAGCTGCTGAAGTTAAGGGTATCCATTGAAAGCAGATAGTATCAAAAAGACAGATGAAACAAACAGATGAAACTCTTAAAGAAGTAAAGAAGGTAATGTGTATGTGTGATAGAGATGTTATTTTGTATTAGGTATTTTTATTGCATTGCAGATTATTACTTACCTGGGGAGGCTAAGCAAACCTGCCAATAGTAAACCTGCCAAAAAATGTGAATCAGTGTACTTACTTTAGTGCAGCCTTCCCCATCCTGATCCCCTCCAGATGTTCTGTATCATAACTCACATCATCTTTGGGCATGCTAGCTGGGACTGATGGGAGTTGTAGTCTCAACAGCACCAGATTAAAGATAGCTGTCTGAGGACCACACAATATTAAAAGCTACAGGCATCTACCACAATTTGTTCTCTCTTTGCTTGCTCTCTTTCTTCACATTTAAGCCCTAGTTACAAAAGATGTAGTATGATGTTCAGATAATGCATGAGGGAATAAACGTGGAGAGGATGTGGGCACTAGCAGCACTGATTTTTTTTTTTGGGGGGGGAGCCTTGTAATCTGATGTGGAAATGTGGTGAATTGAATTTAAGACTGTAAAAAAATCGGAAGCAAAAATGGAAAGGTGATTTCATTGTTCTGTGTCTCTATCTCTCCCATTCTCTTCTTTATTTCTGACATCAGGGAAGATTCACAATATCATGATGTGGTATCATGCATGGTTTTGTAATAGATATTACAAGAGAGAGAGGAGAGAGAGAGTCCTGACAATCCCACGTTTCTTATAATGTTGTGCATTACTTGCAAACACTGGTCAATTTGACTACCAAAATTAGCCTAGAAGCGACACAAAGGTGATGGGCTGTTTATTACATCATCATGTGTAATTTTGACTACCATTAGGAGTGCTTGAAATTGATTTGTTAGGTGTCAGTCAACAAACTGATGCTAATGATAGCTGACACATGCAAACATTATATAGCCACAGTGATTCAGACCAAATGCTAAAAATACTAATAAGCCATGTCACAATTTTATGCGTTGAAAGTCTTGAGCTAAAAAATTGCCATTAATGCAGTGGAGCTGTGTTTTTGATGATGTCCTTGCAGAAGTGGGGGGGGGGGAGGGGAGGATGTCCAGCATAGTAAAATGTAAGGATAGGATTAGTATTCTTTTGAAGACTGTTGTTGCAAACTTGATTTCCCCTGCTCCAAGAACTGCTGCACACTGCAATTTTTAATTCCTCTTCCTTAGCCAAACACTTTTCTCCTGCTCCTATCTTCATCCCCCTTGGTATGTTTGGATGAAATTTTGCACAGTGGTAGAATATTTTTTCTGGATGACGTGCTTCTCATATGAAAGTCTCTTGAGAAGTTTATGTTTCATACTCCCTACAATTATACTTCTTGTTCTCTTAACTTGTGTATGCTGTGTATTTCTAATGCAGGTTGATGAGCTGTGATCTCACTTCCAATTGCTAAAGCTGGTCTATTAGCACCCATTTGTACAGGGTTTCCCTCCCACCCACCCCAAGGTCAGATGCGTTTCACACATTAAATCTCACAAGCCATATGCCTCTGGGTTGAGTCAGTCTATACAGCAGAAGGTGCAAGAACAAGATGTGAAATCTCCATGAGCCATAGGGCAATCGTATGTCAATAGTAAACAAGAATAAGAACAGGACGGATAAGTATGAGTCATGAAGCTCAACAGAAGTTTTTTAAAAGCTTGTAAAATGAATTAATGTGGAATGATCATGATTGAAGACAAATGCCATTTTTAGGGGACGTGGGTGGTGCTGTGGTCTAAACCACTGAGCTTCTTGGGCTTGCTGATCAGAAGGTTGACAGTTTGAATCCATGCAATAGGGTGAGTTCCTGTTGCTCTGTCCCAGCTTCTGCCAACCTAGCAGTTTGAAAGCACACCAGTGCAAGTAGATAAATAGGTACCACTGTGGTGGATAAATTGGTGTTTCCATGTGCCAGTAGCGGTTTAGTCCTTGTTAGACACATGACCCAGAAAGCTGTCTATGGACAAACACTGGCTCCCTCGTCCTGAAGCGAGCTGAGCGCAGCACCCCATAGTTACCTTTGACTGGACTTAACCATCCAGGGGTCCTTTACCTTTACCTTTAACCTTATGTGCTTTTAGTTCTACTTAACAAAATAAGTATGTTTTGCTATGCGTTTTGAAAGTCATGCACATCTACAGCACACTTGTCACAATAGAACCAACAATCCTCCAATCAACCCAGGAGGGAGAGGGGGATTGACAGTTAACGAAACACCATGGGACTGTCCTCCCCGCTTGGGGTGCGGTTGGTTGGGTTTTATCTTCTAGGGATACTTACCCTATCAAACCTCCACCTCTTCCCCATACCATTTTGACCCGGGAGTCCTGGCCCAAGGATGACTTGTTATTGAGGGGATGTTACCCCTCTATTGGGGAGGCTAGTATGGGGTCTGGGATTTCCACTATTGAAGGGCTAGGGAGGAATGGCGGTGGGGCTAGATATCTCTATCGGCAAAGGGTTTCGAGATGCAGTGATCCTCAAACCCCTTCCACTCTACGCCCCATCCCAAGGGATGAGGGTAGGGAGAGCAAGGATTACCAACCTCCGTCATTGGTGCTGTGCAATGCCAGGTCCATAGGCAACAAAACCGCCACCATGCGTGACTTTTTTGTCTCACAGGGGATTGACCTGGCTTGCGTGACGGAGACCTGGGTACGGGAAGGCGAAGTAGTCTCCCTACATGAGATAACACCCCCAGGTTTCTCTGTCCTCCATCAATCGCGGACTGTGGGTCGGGGGGGGGGAGGAGTAGCGTTGTTAATCCGGGAGGATTTTTCTTTCAGAGCTCTGCCATCACCGGCGATCTCCGGCATTGAATGTGTTGGTCTCGTGTGGGGCACCAAGGAGAGCTTGGCTGTCTGTCTGGTGTACCGACCACCCAGCACACCGGCAGCCGCCCTGTCAGACCTGCTGGAGGTGGTGGTGGGCTGGGCCTTGGAGTTCCCAAACATACTGGTTTTGGGAGACTTCAACGTCCATGGCGATGCCGCTCCCTCCTCACAGGCTCTGGACCTATCGACTTCCATGGCAACATTAGGGCTCTCCCAGTTTGTTTTGGGCCCCACTCATCAAGCAGGCCACACGCTGGATCTGATCTTTGGGGCTGGAATAGATGTGATCATGCTCCCCCCTGTGGAAGTGCCATGGCCTGATCACTACGCTCTGAAAGCCAAGATAGACTTCCCGCTCCTCCCCTGCTCGGGTGGCGAACCTATTTGGGCTCGTCCGCAAAAACAGATGGATCCTGATAGATTCCGACAAGCCTTACGGGACCCTGCTCCTCCTGGCGACTCATTAGATGACCTTGTTGAGGACTGGAATAACCGGCTCTTGGCAGCCATTGATGAGATCGCGCCTAAGCGCCCTCTGCGACCCCGTCGAAACCGGGCCCCTTGGTTTACTGAGGAGCTCCGGAAAATGAAGTGGGATCTCAGACGGCTAGAGCGAGTATGGCGACAGACTCGTGACGGAGCCTCAAGAACATCTTATAGGACACTTATGAAAGCCTATGAGATGGCTATGAAAGCTGCTAAGAAAGCTTACTTTGCAGCTTCCATTGCATCCGCTAGCTCTCGCCTGGCACAACTTTTTACAATAATTAGGTCAATAACGTCCTTAGGAGGACAACCAAATTTAAGCACAAATTCGACCCACAGCTGTGAGGCATTCGCGAGCTTTTTTGCGGAGAAAGTCTTGTTGCTCCGCCGTGAACTCCCTGCCAGTTTAGATACAGTGACTGAACTGGAGGCCCCTCGATTGACTTCAGGTCCAGTGTTGGACCATTTTGATCGGATACTCCCTGCTGATGTGCATAGATTCCTCCAAGTTGGTAGACCCACCACCTGCCTCCTTGATCCGTGGCCATCTTGGCTGATTAGGGAGTGTTCAGATGTTGCGCGGACCCCCCTGGTTGAAATTATCAATTTATCCCTTGACACGGGGACATTCCCAGGGGAACTGAAGGAAGCAGTAGTGTGTCCACTCTTAAAGAAAACTTCATTAGATCCCTTAGACCTATCCAATTACCGCCCAGTTTCAAATCTTCCATATCTGGGTAAAGTAATTGAGAGAGTGGTTGCTGAACAGCTTGGTAGGTTTCTGGAGGAAACATCGGCTTTAGATCCATTTCAGTCCGGTTTCCGTCCTGGTTATGGGACCAAGACGGCTCTGGTTGCCCTAACAGATGATCTCCGCAGACAACTGGATTGAGGCGGGTCAGGACTGCTGATCCTTTTAGATTTGTCAGCAGCCTTTGACATGGTCGATCATTGTGATGGCCTGGGATTCCGATTCAGAGGATGAACCAGAGGAATCCCAGCCTGCACAGGAGTCCCCGCCTCCAGGGCCGGCTGAACTGGGGCAAGGTCTAGATGCTGAAGAGCCTGCACCTGTGGCAGAGGACCAGGAGCTGGCCCCAGGTGAAACCCTTCAGGCCCCAGAGGGGCTTGAGGACTCAGTGGCTACAGGTGAGCCTCCTCCAGGGCCCAGTAACCCTTCGGCCTCTCCTGATCTGCAGAGGCTTAGGGCAGAGAGGCGAAGGGAACTGGTTGCTCCCAGGAGGAGTGCTCGCCTTAAGGCCAGAGGAGGCGGGGCTCCTGGGGGCCGGGACCGCCCCTGGCCTTAGAAGAGGATAAAAGCCCAGTCAGCCCGGTCCCAGGTTGCGGGAGCAACGTCGTTGTTGGCTTTGGACCTTCCTGTGTTCTTGATCCCTGCTTGGCCTCCTGTTCCTGACCATCCGGTGCTCCTGTTCCCTGCTCGGCCTCCTGTTCCTGACCATCCGGTGCTCCTGTTCCCTGCTCGGCCTCCTGTTCCAGCGTTCCTGTTCCCCGCCCGGCTCTCCGCCTCGGACCTCGCCCCTCTTCGTGTGGACTCAGACTACGCTCAAGGTACCTTTCCCCCGGGTCCAGCACAGTTTGCTCCCGCCACACCCGCACTCCCCCTTCGTTGGGGTGCGTTCGGGAAGAGCCAGAGGCCATGGCTGACCAGGTGGCTGCGCTGGTGGCTTTGGCCCAGAAGAACCAGGCCTTGACTCACACCGTGCAGCAGCTCAGCGACGCAGTTACGGCACTTCAGCAGCGCTTGGAAGCCCTACCGGCTCCTGGGGCCGACGCCCCGGCTCCTGGCAAGTACCCAGTGGCTTTGCCCGAGAAATTTGATGGAGCCCCGGCCAGCTTTCCCATGTTCCTCGCCCAAGCCAAGCTGTATATTCAGGGGCGAGCCCGGAACTTCCCTGACGACCGCACCAAGGTGCACTTTTTGATTAGTTTGTTAAAGGACCAGGCGGCCAAGTGGGCGTTGCTGCTACTCAGGCAAGACTCCCCCTTGCTGGCAGACTATACGGGGTTTTGCAATCTTTTGGAGGCCGCGTTCGGCAACCCCCAGAAAGGGAGTCAAGCCAACCGGGCGATTCGGCAGTTGAAACAGGGCGAGTCCACGGTGGCCGCATATACCACGGAGTTTCGGCTGTTGGCACAGGACTTGACCTGGAACGACTCGGCATTGCGGGACCAGTATCTCGAAGGGCTTTCGGACGAGATACTGGACCAGCTGGCCACAATGGAACGCCCCACCACGCTAGACACTCTCATTCAACGGAGTCTACAGATAGACGACCGGCTGGAGGATCGTCGCCAGGCCCGGGGCCGACGACACCTCCAGTTCTCGGCACCAGTTTCTCCCGGCAGCCCCACGGTCACAACTGAGTTATCGGAGGAGCCTATGCAGCTCGGGGCAGTGCGGCCACGCCTTTCCCCCGCAGAGAAGGTGCGGCGTCGGGAGGGGAATCTATGTCTCTACTGTGGCGGAAGTGGACACTACGCTCGGTCCTGCCCTGAGAAACGCCAGCCGCAGGGAAACCGCCAACCCCCAGTAGCTGATGGCCCTAGCTACCGGGGGTCCCAAACAGCGCAGAATGGGCCCGCACCAATGGACTTGCAACATCTTATGGTTCCGGTACGTTTATACCCTCCAGGTGGGCCCTGGATTCTTACCCATGCTTTGGTGGATTCAGGAGCAACCCGTTCTTATATGGACGCTGCTTTTGCTGCCCATCATCAGGTGCCACTTCGGAACAAGCCAGAACCGGTCCAGGTGGAAGCAATTGACGGACGGCTTCTACGTTCAGGAGCCGTTACTCAGGAGACCCAGCCCCTGGTCCTGTGTCTCCAGCAGCACCGGGAGTTGCGAACTTTGGACATTGCCTCTATGCCCCGGTTCCCCCTCGTGCTCGGGATGGACTGGCTGGAAGCTCACAACGTTCAGATTGACTGGGTCAAACGGACTGTGCACTTCCCAGACCCATGTTCCCATGCTCAATCCGAGACGCTGGCGGCCGCGCCCACGGAGGAGGCAGCACCCACGCTCCCAGCCGTGTACCAGGACTACCAGGACGTGTTCGAGGAACGGGGGGCAGACCAGCTGCCGCCGCATCGGCCTTTTGACTGCGGCATAGACCTCCAGCCCGGAGCGCCCTTACCAGTGAGTCGCTTATATTCTCTAACAGAGCCAGAGCGCGAGGCTTTGCAGGACTTCTTGCGCAAGAACCTGGAGCGTGGGTTCATTAGGCCTTCCACCTCGCCTACCGCGGCACCAGTGCTCTTTGTTAAGAAGAAATGTGGGGAACTTCGCCCTTGCCATGATTACCGAGCCCTGAACAAAATTACCATCCCAGACCGGTACCCCTTGCCCCTTATCTCGGAGTTGCTGGAGCGGGTGCAAGGGGCACAGGTGTTCACCAAGCTGGACCTCCGGGGGGCCTACAACTTGATTCGGATCCGAGCCGGGGATGAGTGGAAGACAGCATTTGGGACCCGGTACGGGCAGTTCGAATACTTGGTTATGCCTTTCGGTTTGTGCAACGCGCCTGCTGTGTTCCAACGCTACATCAACCACGTGTTCCAGGACTTGTTAGACAAGTACGTGGTGGTGTACTTGGATGACATACTGGTTTACTCCCGTGACCCGGCTCGCCATGAGGGACATGTCCGGACCGTGCTGCAGCGCTTGCGTGAGCACCGTTTGTACGCAAAGCTCAGCAAGTGCGAGTTCCATCAGCGGACTGTGGACTTCCTTGGACACCGGCTCTCTCCAGATGGGGTGCAGATGGACCCTGGGAAGGTGGCAGCGGTTCGAGAATGGGCGGCACCCCGGAACCGCAAGGACCTACAGCGTTTCCTGGGGTTCGCCAACTACTACCGGACCTTCATCGCAGATTATGCTCATCGCACCACCCCGTTGACCCGGCTACTGCGCCCAAAGACGCCGTTTTCCTGGGACAAGGAGGCAGAGGAGGCGTTTCAGGGGTTGAAGGCCTGTTTCCAGAGGGCGCCAATCTTACAACATCCTGACCCCTCTCGACCCTTTGTGGTGGAGACCGACGCCTCCAGTACGGCTCTCGGCGTCGTCTTGTCTCAACAGAATGGACCTGAAGCGCCACTCTTATCCTGTGCCTTCTATTCCCGCCAGCTCCTACCAGCGGAGCGTAACTATACTGTGTGGGAGCGGGAACTACTGGCCATCAAGGTGGCCTTTGAGGTCTGGCGCCACCATCTTGAGGGGGCACGACATCCGGTGGAGGTGAGAACCGACCACCGGAACCTGGAGTACCTCCAGACCACCCGCAAGCTGAACCAAAGACAGATCCGGTGGGCGTTGTTCTTTTCCCGGTTCCAGTTCCGGATCCGCTACATCCCTAGCTCTCAGAACCAGAAGGCGGATGCCCTGTCCCGGAAACCTGAAGACAACTCAGACACGGTACAGCAAGCAGAACCCACCACGATCCTACCTCCAGCTGCATTCCTGGCCACCCAGGAGGCGGAGCCACTGCAGGCTCGGGTGCGGAAACAGCAGCGGGTCGACGCTTGGGCCCAGGAACGACTCCAGGAGCTGGCTGAAGGGTCCAGCCCACAGTATCCGGGGCTGGTCCTGCATCAGGGCCTTCTGCTGCACCACGGTCGTCTGTACATCCCGCCAGGGCCACTGCGGCTGGAGGTTCTCCGGATGGCCCATGATGCCCCAGCAGCGGGGCACTTTGGACGGTATCGGACCACCCATCTGGTCAGTCGTGAGTTTTGGTGGCCCCGCCTGAAGGCTGACGTGGCTCGATACGTTGCTGGTTGTGATGTCTGCCGGCGCGCCAAGGGCCCTACCGGGCGACCCCCCGGCCTACTTCAGCCATTGCCAGTTCCACCGCGCCCTTGGCACACGGTTTCGTTGGACTTTGTAGTGGACTTACCCCCGTCTCGTGGTTGTACCTGCCTCCTAGTTTTCTCCGACCATTTCACCAAGATGGTGCACTGCGCCCCCTGCCCATCTGTACCCACAGCCAAGGAAACCGCTCAGCTGTACCTTCAGCATGTCTTCCGCCTGCATGGCCTACCTGAGCGCGTGGTGTCCGACCGGGGCGTTCAGTTCACATCCCGGTTCTGGCGAGCATTACACCAGACCCTCGGGACAGAGGTCTGCCTCTCGTCAGCCTACCACCCACAGACCGATGGCCAGACGGAACGGGCGAACGTGGTGCTGGAGCAGTACCTCCGGTGTTACTGCAGCTACCAGCAGGATGACTGGGTCGACCACCTGGCATTGGCGGAGTTCGCCTACAACAACGCGGTGAATGCGTCCACCCAGCAGACCCCGTTCCAGGCCAGTTACGGTTATCATCCACGGCTGTTTCCAGATGTGCTGCCGGCATCCGCGGTCCCGGCGGTGACGGAGTGGCTTCAAGAGCTCCAGTCCCAGCAACAGCTTTTGGTGGAGCAACTGCACCAGGCCAAGGAAGCGTACAAAGCCCAGGCCGACCGCCACCGCCAGGTGGGGCCGGAACTTCGCGTCGGTGACCTGGTTTGGCTCTCCACTCGCCACCTCCACCCTTCTCGACCTTCGCGGAAGTTGGACGCCCGATTCACCGGCCCGTTCCCTATCGTGGACCAAGTCTCTCCTGTGGCATTCCGTCTCCGGTTACCCGCAACCCTGAAGGTTCACCCGGTCTTCCACAGGTCCCTTCTGAGTCCAGTGGCCCCACCCGACGAGTTCCACCCGAACCGTCCCCGACCGCAGCCAGTGTTGGTTCAGGGAGAGCCTGAGTACGAGGTGGAACGCATCCTGGACTCCCGATACCGCAGGGGAAAGCTGCAGTATCTCATTGACTGGAAGGGGTACGGACCGGAGGACCGTTCCTGGGAACCAGCGGCCAACGTCCACGCACCTGCCTGCCTCCGAGAGTTCCATGCGACGTACCCCGGCAAGCCGGGTCCGGACCCTCGGTTGAGGGGGGGGCCTGGGAGGGGGGATGGTGTGATGGCCTGGGATTCCGATTCAGAGGATGAACCAGAGGAATCCCAGCCTGCACAGGAGTCCCCGCCTCCAGGGCCGGCTGAACTGGGGCAAGGCCTAGATGCTGAAGAGCCTGCACCTGTGGCAGAGCACCAGGAGCTGGCCCCAGGTGAAACCCTTCAGGCCCCAGAGGGGCTTGAGGACTCAGTGGCTACAGGTGAGCCTCCTCCAGGGCCCAGTAACCCTTCGGCCTCTCCTGATCTGCAGAGGCTTAGGGCAGAGAGGCGAAGGGAACTGGTTGCTCCCAGGAGGAGTGCTCGCCTTAAGGCCAGAGGAGGCGGGGCTCCTGGGGGCCGGGACCGCCCCTGGCCTTAGAAGAGGATAAAGGCCCAGTCAGCCCGGTCCCAGGTTGCGGGAGCAACGTCGTTGTTGGCTTTGGACCTTCCTGTGTTCTTGATCCCTGCTTGGCCTCCTGTTCCTGACCATCCGGTGCTCCTGTTCCCTGCTCGGCCTCCTGTTCCTGACCATCCGGTGCTCCTGTTCCCTGCTCGGCCTCCTGTTCCAGCGTTCCTGTTCCCCGCCCGGCTCTCCGCCTCGGACCTCGCCCCTCTTCGTGTGGACTCAGACTACGCTCAAGGTACCTTTCCCCCGGGTCCAGCACAATCATGATCTTCTGAACCACCGCCTCGCAGACGTGGGGATACAGGGCATAGCCCGTAACTGGCTGTGCTCTTTTATCTCTGGTCGGGGACAGAGGGTGGCACTAGGGAGGGAAATGTCGTCGCACCATTCCTTGGTGTGTGGAGTGCCGCAGGGCGCAATTCTCTCCCCGATGCTTTTTAACATCTTTATGCGCCCACTTGCCCAGATTATCTGGAGCTTTGGGCTGGGCTGTCACCAATATGCTGATGACACTCAGCTCTATCTGCTGATGGATGGCCACACCAACTCAGCCCCGAACACACTGACCAGATGCTTGGAAGCTGTGGCTGGATGGTTTCGTGGGAGCCGATTGAAACTAAATCCTTTGAAGACAGAGGTCCTATGGCTGGGTCGGGATGGCATGGGGATGAGGGACCAACTCCCTTCTCTTGCGGGAGCCCAATTAATGCCATTGCCTTCCGTTAAGAGTTTGGGTGTAGGACTTCCGGAGGCGGCGCGAACGGCAATGGCGGTCCTCTTCCTTTTGTGAAGGGGAAGCTCCGCGGAAAACGGGTTGTCTGCTATGGCGAAGCGGAGACCCGCATCGGAAACCCACAGCAAGAGCCTGTGGTCCTGGGACTCGGCGGGCGCCAGAAGCGGCTCCCGAAACGTAGAAGGAACCCCGTAAAGAGGAGCAATTCAATCATCTTTAGGTGGGAATTTCCTCAGGGCCTATCCTTCACCTTCAGAGGGAAGAAGGTTAAAATTAAAACAGCTGAAGATAGAGACAAATTTTTGATTGCCTACGGAGAGGACCTTCAGAAAGGGATTGAAATACCCCCGGGGCCTGGACCATTAGTTGTACCTCCACCTTCGGAACCTGAAGATCCAGAGAAAAAGATACCACCACCAGAGCAATAACAGATTTATTCAGGATGTCTCTGCAACTTTTGAGCTGGAATATTAATGGATGCAACTCCCCGGAAAAAAGGAGGAAGATATTTCACATATTGAAAAAAGAACAATTGGACATTATTTGTTTGCAAGAAACACACGTGACTAGGCTCCATAAAAAAGTTTTAATAAATAAAAGATTAGGCCAAGAATTTATTTCCTCGGACAGAGTGAAGAAAAGAGGAGTGGTGATCTATGCAAAGGATAGCCTGTCACCAAAATTTGTAATCAAAGATGAGCAAGGAAGAATTTTGGCAATTGAGATACAACATCAAGGAGAGAAGCTTTTAATACTAGGAATTTATGCACCGAATGAGGGGAAATCGGAATTTTACAAGAAGTTGCATGAGAGTATGCTGGATTATCTGGACTATGACAGCATCATAATGATGGGCAATATGAATGGGGTGGTATCAACCAACATGGACAAGTCACAAAGCCAAAATGTTACAAAAGATGGCAGACTACCTAAGACTTTCTTCGAACTGACTGACAATATGGACTTGATTGACATTTGGAGGACAAAGAACCCCTTGGGAAGAGAGGGAACATTCTTTTCTGAAGCCCAACTGACATGGACAAGAATTGACCAAATATGGATATCTAGAGGTCTGGCACCTATGATCAGAAAGGTGGAAATCTGCCCAAAGACCTGCTCCGACCATAATGCAGTTAAGATGGATATGAGACTACTACCAGCTGGCTCCTTCAGATGGAAGATGAATGACAGTTTGTTTCGAGATCAGGAGATTGCTAAGAAGGCCCAAAAAGCTTTGAAAGATTATTTCGAGATAAATTTGAACACGACGGTGGAAAAAAGAATTATCTGGGACGCAAGCAAGGCTGTGATGAGGGGGTTCTTGATACAACAGAATGCTGTTAAGAAAAGGACACAAAATGAGAAAAAAGACATTATTTTGGAGAAAATTAAAGAATGTGAGAAGAAATTAAGATCAAAACCGAAGTCACAGCCGATTCTGAGAGAAATTAAACTTTATCAAGCACAATATTCCAAATTGATAAACCAGGAAATAGAGTGGAAAGTTAAACTAATGAAACAAAGAACATTTGAATCGGCAAATAAATGTGGGAAACTGCTAGCATGGCAGTTGAAGAAGAGACAAAAAATGAACACAGTTACAAACTTAGAGATTGAAGGAAGAAACATACAGAACCCTACGGAGATTAGAAAGTGTTTCCAGAGGTATTTCAAACAACTGTATACTCAAGGGCCGCAAGATGAGGCTGAGATAGAACAATTTTTGATAAAGAATGGATTACCAAAATTGTCACAAGAAAACAAATCAATCCTGAACTGCAAAATAACACGACAAGAGATTGAACAAGCCATTCAGAACATGCAATTGGGCAAATCTCCAGGGCCAGATGGGCTTACCTCCAAGTATTATAAGACATTGAAAGACTATTTGATACAACCACTGATGGAGGTAGGCAACGAAATTTTGGAGGGGAAGAAGGCGCCGGAATCGTGGAAAGAGGCCTTCATCACATTGATACCTGTCAGGGAACTGCCATCGGAGAGACAGGTGGTGGACAGGCTCCAGGAGAATAGGAGAGAATCTGCAGCAGAAGAGGGAACCAGCAGGGGGAGTGCAGGAGTCACAGCGGAGGGGAGGCTCTGGGATGCTTCCAGTGAGAGTAGTGGAGAGGTAACGGGACCCCCGTTGGGAACTCCCACCCTTCGCCGGAAACTGTCACGCAGAGAGTCACGAAGGCGCATGTCCGTCAAACAGCTTTTATGTTGGCGTAAATTCCGTAGACGCCCACTGTCAGATACTACCAGCGACTGACGGAGTCATGCTTTGGGGGCTCCGTTAGTGCATCGGTTTGGATGACCAGCCAAACCCCAGAGGGATCAAGCTTTTACGCACAAGCAGCTCATTATCCCATCACAGCAATCTGACAGTCTTTGAAAGCAGCTTGTGCAAGCAGAAGGCATCATGAGCGAACCAGCCGGAACCGGAGGAGCAGGAGCTGGAGCTGGAGCAGGTCCAAGCCTGGAACAAAGGTACAGGGTGTTGGAGGTCCAGCTGGCACTGCAAACGGCGAGGCTCGAGGAGAGGAGGGCTCAAGATGCAGATAAGGGGAAGACCACCCCACTTGCCAGACGGGTGCCTGGACTGGTGCAGAAATTTGGGGGGGATCCCCGGAACTATCAAGCCTTTAGGACAGAGATGCAATATGCTCTCAATCTACTGTTTGATGACTTCCCCGACGAGAACTCTAGAGTGGCGTACGTGATTGGCCATCTAGAGGGAGGGGCGAGGGACTGGGTTCGGCCCCTGATGGCAGCCAATAATGAAATCTTAAAGGACACAATGAAGTTTTTCCGCGCCATGGACTTGATGTTTTCCAGCGAGATCGAGCAGGGAGTGGTGTGCAGGCAGTTAATGGCGTGTAAACAGGGGAGCCGATCTGTACGTGAGTACTGGACTGAGTTCACCATGCTGATTCATAGACTTGGGTGGGACCTTGCTAGTGAACCTATTCAAATGCTGTTTGAAGAAGGTCTCTCTCCGGCAGTGAAAGATGAACTTTCCCGGGCGCCTAGGGCGGAGTCTATGGATCAGCTGACTAAATCAGCGCTGTCCATTGGGGCACGCCAGGAAGCTAGAGCTATGGAAAAGCGGGAAGGAAAGGGGGAACGTTGGAAGGACTTCCGCATTCCAGAGATTCCGGAGCAGCCTTTCCCGCCAGCAGAGCCGATGGAACTTGGAACAGCGCGCGCGCGCGCAGTTTCAAACACCAGTGAAGGGCGGAAGAAGGAGGGAAAGAGCGGCAAGAGATGCTATCTCTGCCAACAGCCAGGTCACTTTGCCAGAGTCTGTCCGCAAAGGAAGGAATGGCAAGGGATGGCGGGAACTGTTGGGGGGAAGGAGGAAGAAGAAATCACGGAGCAAGTAAAAGCCAACGCCTGGTTGCCAACATCAGGGCACAGCAGCCAGGCCAGGGAGTAATGAATGTGCCCACGCCGGAACCTCCAAGACCAGCGCTTGTGATAGAGGTGTTGCTGGAACTGGCAAACGGACACCCACTGAAGATAAAAGCGCTATTGGATTCAGGTAGCTCATGTAATTTCATGAGCAAAGAGTTTGCAGCTGCACACCAGATACAGACTATCCCATTGAGTAAGCCTTTGCAGGTTACCACGATTGATGGGAGGGAGCTGTTGGGAGGAGAAGTGAGCCAACAGACTGTACCAATGATAATGAGGGTGGCACGACACACCGAACTGATAGCGTTTAACGTAGCCACCTTGGGAGGAGCTCCTATTATCTTGGGTATGAGCTGGCTGGCGCTACACGATCCGCTAGTAGGCTGGCATCAGAGAGTGGTTTCCTTTGGATCAGCACATTGCCTAGAACACTGCAAGGAGGGAGAGGCTCAGGCAGGCGCCAGGGCCACTCTAGCAGAGATGGAAGTGATGGACAAGGGGAGGGTGCCACCACAATACGCTGACTTGATTGACGTATTCAGCGAAAAAGAAGCAGATAAACTGCCCCCGCACAGACCCTTTGATTGTCAAATTACCTTACTCCCAGGAGCACAATTGCCAGTGGGCAAGCTGTATGCAATGTCAGACAGTGAGATGCAGGAGTTAAGGGAGTTCATTGACAAGAATCTCAAGCGAGGTTTCATCAGAGAGTCACGAGCGGTGGGGGGCAGCCCAGTGTTCTTTGTGGACAAAAAAAACACGGGCAAACCCAGGCTTGTATGTGATTTCAGGGCCCTAAATGCAGTGTCAGAACCAGTGACTTTCCCTATGCCTAGAATTGATGACATTCTAACACGGGTGAGAAAAGGGAAAATTTTTACCAAGCTGGACCTTAGGGGGGCATATAACTTGATACGTGTGAGAAAGGGGGATGAGTGGAAGACCACTATGTTCACCCCCTTGGGGGCCTTTGAGTACCTCGTTATGCCTTTCAGATTACAAGCGGGCTCCGCCTGCTTTCAATCATTCATGAATCACGTCCTGGGGCCACTGCTCTACAAGAACTGCGTAGCGTTCTTAGATGACGTCCTGGTGTACTCAGACAATGAGGAGCAGCATGTGCGAGATGTAAGAGAGGTACTGAGCAAGCTGCGAGAAAACCGGCTGTGGGTGAAACTGGAGAAGTGTCAGTTTCATACCAAGGAGGTGGAATTCCTGGGGTACCGGTTGTCTGACAAGGGATTGGCCATGGATCCCAGCAAGGTTCAAGCGGTACTGGAATGGAAAACACCAAAGACCAAGAAGGACGTGCAAAGGTTCCTGGGCTTCGGAAACTTCTATAGGAAGTTCATCAAAAACTTTGCCCATTTAACAGCGCCCATCACGGATTGTCTTAGTAGCAAAAAGAAATTTGTTTGGACGGGAGAAGCGCAGAGGGCGTTCGAACGCTTAAAGCAGGCGTTTGCGTCGGAAGAGCAACTTTTGCACGTGGATCTACAACAACCAATGAGAGTGGAGACTGACGCATCAGACCGAGCGGTGGGGGCCGTTCTTCTTCAGCCGGGAAAAGATACGTCTGAATGGAGACCGTGTGCATTCTTCTCGCGGAAGTTGAACAAATCCGAGAGGAACTACACAGTGTACGACCGAGAACTGCTCGCCATTCATGAAGCATTCTGGAAATGGCGGCACTTGCTGATTGGGGCGCAGCACAAGGTTCAAGTCCGAACTGACCACAAAAATCTGGAATACTGGAGAACAGCCTGAGTGCTGAACCAGAGACAAGTGAGATGGGCCCAGGAGTTCTCCAAATTCCACTTTGAGATTCGTTACGTGCCCGGCTCCGAGAACGTGAGGGCGGACGCTCTTTCCAGGAAACCTGAGTACTTAGAGGGGGAGGGAGCGCCTGAGGCAAGGCATGTAATCCCTGAAGACCGCTGGGTGTGTGGGGCGGCATTGGTGGGGCAGAGGGAACTGATAGAGGGTACGGAGAACGATGAATACGCCCAAGAGAAACTCAGAGAGCTCCGGAGGACAGAGGAGAACACAGGGGGGTTCGAAGAAAAGAACGGGGCGTTGTATTACAAAGGGGCACTGTACATACCCGACGGGGAACTGAGGGGCAGAGTACTCAAGCAGTTGCATGACAGCCCCACAGCGGGACATTTTGGACAGCACAAAACCATGTGGTTGGTTACCAGGGAGTTTTGGTGGCCCAAGGTGAGGGAGGACGTACGGGAATATGTCAGGGGTTGCGACAGGTGCCAGCGAGCGAAAGGAGAGAGGGTGGGGCCAGCGGGGCTATTACAACCCTTACCCACGCCCGAAAGGCCATGGGAGGCAGTATCCATAGATTTTATGACGGACCTGCCAAAATCCAAAGGCAAAACAGCTGTCATGGTGCTGGTAGATCAATTAACCAAGATGTGTCATTTTATAGCTTGTTCACATGCAGTCACAGCGGAGGAAACCGCCAAGTTGTTTGTAGAACATATTTTTAAGTTGCATGGCGCCCCCTTGAGGGTTTTGAGCGACAGAGGGAAACAATTTACTTCCAGGTTCTGGAGGAAACTTATGAGCTTACTGCACGTAGAACTCAATTTCTCAACTGCCCGGCACCCAGAAACCAATGGGCAAGCGGAAAGGGCAAATGGGGTTTTACAACAATACCTGAGGTGTTATGTAAAAGACAGAGAAAATGATTGGGTGGATAAGTTACCTCTAGCAGAATTTGCCTACAACAACGCGGAGAACGTGTCCACAGGGATGAGTCCCTTCGTGGCAAATTATGGGTGTCACCCCCGGGCATTCCCAGGAGAGGGAGGGGAGAGGTGGAGCATGCCGGCGGCGGAATATTTTTTTGAAGAGATGGAGGCGATCCACCGTCAGCTTCAACTTAACTTAGAGAAAGCCAAGGAAGAATATAAGAAGCAAGCAGACAGAAATAGGAGGGAAGGTGAAACTATAAGGGTGGGGGACCGGGTGTGGTTGTCCACCCAAGGGCTACCGTTCAAGGGCGGGAGTAAGAAATTGAGGCCCAAAAGATTGGGACCCTTTGAGGTCATACAGCAGGTCAACCCAGTGGCATTCAAACTCAGGCTGCCCAGTCACATGAAATTACACCCAGTATTTCACAGGTCATTACTGTCGCCGTACCGAGAGGGACGTGAGTGGGGGGAGCGTGAGAGAGAGGCCACCCAAACGCCCGTGATAGAAGAGAGAGAGTGCGACATGAACGTGGCAGGAATCATTGATTCCAGGTGGAAGGGGAATCAGGTGGAATATCTGGTAGAATGGGAGGGGGAAGCAGAGTCGGAAAACACTTGGGTACCAGCAGAGGTAGTCAATGACGAGGTTTTAATAGAAACATTTCATCAGCGTTTCCCAAGAAAACCGCAACCCGTGGCTCAATTTAGAAGGGAACACTTTGGGACCACCGATGAGGAAGGAGAGTTTGAAGGGTTCCCAGAGTCAGGGGTGGGTGAAGAAGCCGACTCCGACGAAGAAGAGGAAGACGGGGAGAGAGACGGTACGCCGTGGCTAGAAGTGTTAGAATCCTCGGACGACGAGGAGAGTTCCTTCAGGGGCTTTCCGCCCTCACCGCCAGTGGGAGAGGAGGCGGGAGGGGGTGAAGGGGGCCCTGGGGGGGAGGTGGATGTCAGGGAACTGCCATCGGAGAGACAGGTGGTGGACAGGCTCCAGGAGAATAGGAGAGAATCTGCAGCAGAAGAGGGAACCAGCAGGGGGAGTGCAGGAGTCACAGCGGAGGGGAGGCTCTGGGATGCTTCCAGTGAGAGTAGTGGAGAGGTAATGGGACCCCCGTTGGGAACTCCCACCCTTCGCCGGAAACTGTCACGCAGAGAGTCACGAAGGCGCATGTCCGTCAAACAGCTTTTATGTTGGTGTAAATTCCGTAGACGCCCACTGTCAGATACTACCAGCGACTGACGGAGTCATGCTTTGGGGGCTCCATTAGTGCATCGGTTTGGATGACCAGCCAAACCCCAGAGGGATCAAGCTTTTACGCACAAGCAGCTCATTATCCCATCACAATACCCAAACTGGAAATGGAAAAGACACAACTTAAGAATTACCGTCCCATCTCCCTTTTAAATGTGGATTACAAAATATTTGCAGACATTTTAGCAAGTAGATTTAAAAAAGTTCTAAATGAAGTAATTCATAAGGACCAGGCAGGCTTTCTCCCAGGCAGACATTTGTTTGCTAATACTAGGAATATTATCGACATTTTGGAACTCTTGCAAACAAACATTAATACAAGAGCTGTGTTAATTTTTATAGATGCGGAGAAGGCCTTTGACAATATTTCCTGGAAATTCATGAAGAAAAACTTGGAAGGGATGGGAGTGGGACGGGGATTCGAAAATGGGATAGATGCAATCTATTCAGAACAAAAGGCCAAATTGATAGTTAACAATGTGGTTACAGAAGAGTTTAAAATTGAAAAAGGGACACGACAAGGCTGCCCTATTTCCCCATTGTTATTTATTTCGGTCCTGGAGGTGCTCTTGAATATGATTAGAGGAGACCAGTTGGTTGAAGGAATCCAGGTCGGAGCGAAACAGTACAAACTTAAAGCTTTTGCAGATGACTTGGTTTTAACTTTACAGGAGCCAGAATCTAGTACGAAAAGAGTATTACAGTTGATTCAAGAGTTTGGTTGGGTGGCGGGATTTAAATTAAATAAACAAAAAACTAAGGTATTGGGAAAAAACTTGACAGCTACAGAGTCAGAAAGGTTTCAGAAAGAGACAAACGTGGTTAAAAAAGTAAAATACCTAGGGATAAACATAACAGCAAAAAATTTGAGTCTATTTAAGGACAACTATGAGAAATGCTGGTCAGAAATCAAGAGAGACTTAGAAAGTTGGACAAGATTGAAACTTTCCTTGTTAGGCCGAATCGCTGCTATAAAGATGAATGTATTGCCAAAAATGCTGTTTTTGTTTCAAACTTTGCAGATTGTGGACAAAACAGAGTGCTTTCGGAAGTGGCAGAGAGATATTTCTATATTTGTCTGGCAGGGCAAAAAGCCCAGAATTAAGTTTAAGATATTAACTGACGCGAAAGAAAGAGGGGGCTTTGCCCTGCCAGACTTAAGGTTGTACTATGAATCAGCAGCTTTCTGCTGGCTAAAAGACTGGCTGCTTCTCAAAAACACTGATGTATTAGATTTGGAAGGTTTTAATAATGCTTTTGGTTGGCATGCATATTTATGGTATGACAAGGTCAAGATTAATAAGACTTTCAAGAACCATATTGTCAGAAAAGCAGTGTTTAATGTCTGGACAAAATACAAAGACTTACTGGAAAATAAAACTCCAAGGTGGCTTTCACCATTGGAAGCTAAGGCCCGAAAAGACTCAATATGGAGGCCAAATGGCCGAAGTATTGGGAAATACTAGAAAAAGATGGTGATAACTGGAAATTGCAGAGTCAGGAGAAAATGAAAGACAAAGTGCGAGATTGGTTACATTACGCTCAGATTAAAGAAGTTTTTAAACTTGACAAAAAGTTAGGATTCCAGGTGGAAAAATCGAAGTTAGAAACGGAACTGTTAGAGCCTAAGACTAAGGTACTTTCAAGAATGTATAACTTGCTGTTAAAATGGAACACACAAGATGAAACGGTCAAATCGGCCATGATAAAGTGGGCACAGGACATGGGATATAACATCATGTTTGAGGACTGGGAGAGGTTGTTGAATACTGGGCTGAATTTTACTGCATGTAATGCTTTGAAAGAAAATGTTATGAAAATGATATATAGATGGTATATGACCCCAGTCAAACTTGCAAAAATATACCACTTGTCTGATAATAAATGTTGGAAATGTAAAGAAAATGAAGGAACATTCTTTCACCTCTGGTGGACCTGCCCTAGAGTGAAGGCTTTCTGGGAAATGATATATAATGAGCTGAAAAAGGTATTCAAGTATACCTTCCCTAAGAAACCAGAGGCCTTCCTTCTGGGTATTGTCGGCCAGAAGGTGTTAAAGAAGGACCGAACATTTTTTTATGTATGCAACAACAGCAGCAAGGATACTTGTCGCTAAGCATTGGAAAACCCAAGATTTACCCACACTGGAAGAATGGCAGATGCAACTGATAGACTATATGGAACTGGCTGAGATGACTGGCAGAATCCGAGACCTGGGAGAAGAGACAGTGGAAGAAGATTGGAAGAAATTCAAGATTTATCTACAAAAGTATTGTAAATTGTATGAATGTTAAGAAGGATGCTAGAATATAAACAACTTGGCACCATTAAGTTAGATGAAGTGAAATATGAAGATAAGCTAAATTTAAGAAAAGACAAATTTTGGGATAATTTTTAGGTTATATTTGAACTTTTAAGATTTGAATAAAGGATATCTAAAACTAGAGATACAACATTGAAAATTAGATAATAAGAATAGAAACAAGGGGATAAATTTGCTGGATAAAATTTTATAGTCAGGAACGCAGGAGCGGGAGATGCGAGGGAGTCCAAAGAAGTTAAGAAAATTATGTTAAGAGATGTGTTATATTGTATTGTTTATTGGCATTGTAATTTTAAAAAAAACTGTTAATAAATATTATATATAAAAAAAGAGTTTGGGTGTAATCCTTGACGCCTCCCTTTCCATGGAGGCGCAAGTTACAGCAACAGCCAAGGTGACATTTTTCCACCTTCGCCGCATCAAGCAGTTGGTCCCTTACCTTTCCCGCCCCAACCTGGCCACAGTGATCCATGCGACGGTCATCTCCAGGCTTGACTACTGTAATTCGCTCTACGCGGGGCTGCCCTTGAAGCTGACCCAGAAACTCCAGAGGGTGCGATGAGGCTACATTTTAATATTTTAATGTTTCAATATTTTAATGTTGTATTTTAATTTTGTTTTTAAGTTGTAATCATTCAACTTGTTTTTATTATTGCTTGTAAGCTGCTCTAAGCCCGGCCTTGGCTGGGTATAAATAAAAATTATTATTATTATTATTGTTATTATTATTAATCATTTGTTGCATTGTTCTACAGAATGTACATTGATTTAGTTTAGTTCAAAGAACATTCTACTAGTCTGGCTTATCAGAAAGCAGGACCCTAACACTTATTTCTTTTGATAGTTTTGGATACCTTGTCTGGCAGGTACACCTGGCATTATACCTCCAAATCTTCCTGTGACCATGCTCCCAAAATTGGACCAGAAACACAACCTTGGCATCAATACTCTGATACGGAATACATAAATTCCAGTGTGTAATTTTCTCTAATTTTTTTTATTTGCTAATTTAACAAGAAAAGGAAAAAGGGGGGGGGAGAGAAGATGAATTAAAATTAAGAAAGAGAAGAAAGAAAGAAAGAAAGAAAGAAAGAAAGAAAGAAAGAAAGAAAGAAAGAATAATAACAGTAGACCACCATGAGTTCACACTGAGGATACAGTGACTATCAGTACATGAATCTTAAACATAAAAGTTAATGTAAGATCTCCAGATGTCCAACTAGGCATCCACATGAAATTGTTGCTTATATGAAATAGGTATGAAAGTAGGCAAGGCAGTGAGGTCCTCAGACCATTGGGTAATAGATGCCTTCCAGGGTCAAAATTTGAATCTCTATGCCACCATCTGTGTTCATCTGTTAATACTTATGCTGCTAAAATATAGTTCAAATGCACATGGACATCTGTAAATATCAAGGATTTTGCCAATACAAAATTGATGTGAGCGGCAACTTCAGTGCAAATTAGGTAGTTTCTTTTGAAAGGCAAAAAATAAAAATAAAAAAAAATTGAATTTCTTCTCCATTCCTACTTCGAAGTAATCATGCCTTGTTGCAATCATTTCCCACCTTGAAGTAGAACCTAAGCTAACTACAGGGGTCATGACGGCCCATCATTTGATATCCTTTTCTTTTATTCAGCTTGGCCTCATTCTTAGGAATCATTTAAATAACCTGCATATACTATTATACCAGCATTCCATCTTTTAGAATTCAGGAAGGCATATTTTCCCTCTTCTTCCAGTGAAGTTCTATGCTCATAGATCATGCTTTGGCTGAAGGTTAGCAACATAAATCTTCCAAATAAAGAACAAAGGTCTACCAACCTCCCCTTAGTTCTCCGTGAAAAACACTGCTGTTTTCAAAACAGCAATTACCCGACACCATAAAAATACATCTTCCAATTCCCTTCTCAAATCAGAGACAGGAGAGTCTTTTTTCACGGGAAAAATGTATACAAATCTTCTCCTTTCGATATATATATTTTAACAAGCTGGGTTTCATTTACATTGTCGAGGTGTTCTTTGTGTCAAGGCTTTTTGATCAATTGCTTTTCATTTTGCATTCAGTCTTCCAGTAGAGATTATGGGAAATTGAAAACTACGGATTTGACATTTTCTACAAAGAAAAAGCTCCTGCCATTTTTATCGAAAGCTTAATTGCTCTGAGTTTGGATAACCTTATAAAGATCAAAGGGAGCATGAGAATAATAATACACAGCAATTATGCACCACTTTTAACCTCTGAAGTGCTTTACAAACATTAACATTTAACAGATGACTAAAATGAGCAGGGAAGTTAAGCCAAGGTGGGAAATGGTCGTTGTCAATTACAGCATGCCGTTCGGTTTCTCCAGCTGTTTACTTACAATAGGTTTGTGACAAAGTGGTCAAATGGCTTACAGCATCTTGGATATCAGGTGGGTCTTTTTTTAGATCCTCTGAGTGGATCGCTGGGAGATCATTCTCATAGCTTTCAATTGCCCCTTATTTGGTGGGAAAGTCCCTTATCCCAGCGCTGTGTCCCACTGCTGTCCCTTACTGATGATATCCCTTAAATTTCCTGGGTTTCAAAGGAAGCAGCTCCTCTCCCTCCCTCCCTGCCGGCCAGGGAGGAGAGAGGCTCCAACTGTGTTGCTTGGCTGCGTTGCTCACCCAATAAGGAGTATAAGAACGACTGGGGGGTGGAGCTTGCATGCCTTGTGCTGATCAAATCGGCCGCGTTGCCTGGGGACTCACCTTTGCTCAGCGCTTCCCAGCGGAGAGGTGATGGTGGTTTTCCTTGCTGCATTCCCTTTGCCGGGTTGCTGCGCTGTGGGAACTACCACTTGAGGCTTCGTTTGGCTGCTGGCTGGTTTTTCTGCCTTTGGCTCGGAGGGGCTCAGAAGTTGAACATATCTGTGTTTGGAAAATCCCTTATTTTGGCTGCTGATCCCTTATTTTTGAGGCTGCTGGTCCCTTATTTTCAAATCTGTAAGTTGACAGCTATGCATTCTATAAGAAACTTGAATATTTGACATCTTTGTAGAGCTATGTAACCATTTTTTGTCCCTGTACTTCATATAACACGAGAATGATGTTTAGGAATGCTTGAGAGATTTAAACAGTTTTAAAGGTTGTATTCTTGCTGCCTTAATCACTGTAGTTCTGATAGGGAAATAGGAAACTGCTGTGTACTTCGTCAGACCCCTTTTAGATCAGGCACATCCAACTCCCAAGAGACTGAAATCTACTCCCAGTATATAAAAACTGGCAGTGATCTACCCATTCTCATTGAAGGGAGGAGGAGCATTTCCCAAAAGTCATTGCCCACTTCAGTTAATCCAGCTATCGATAAGTCTCCCGCGATTGACTGCTAACATCCAGGAATCTACCTGTAGATCACAGTCAACCAGTTAGACATATCTGTTCTAGATCAAGGCGCTTTTGGAGAAAACTGATATTCTGGATCCATTTCAATTGGGATTTGTGCTTTGGTTGCTCTGTATGGTGATCTCTGTCAGAAGAGAGACATGAGAAATGTGTCCTTGTTAAATGTCCTCAGCCTCTCAGTGGCTTTCAATACCACTGACCATGGTATTCTACTGGAGCGGCTGTCTGAGTTAACGGTGGGTGGCACCACTTTGCAATGGTTCCAGTCCTACTTGGATGGACGTTTCCATCCAAGATGGTGCTTCTTCCAAATCTGGCATCAATCTTAGAAAGTTTCCTGGTAAAAGTGAATTTGGGAGAGGTGGAAAGGAGAACAAAATAAACTCAGGGGACCATACAAGAATGGAGGGAAGGAAATCCACTCTTCTCTAGATAGGAGCCACAAAAGCACATACAAGAGAGAGCATGCAAAGGGGAAACAGGAATTTCTTGGGAAGTTTTCTTCCTGTGGCAGCTTCTAGTGCTAAGCACAAGTCCAGGGTCGGTGCTACCATTAGGCAGAGTGAGAAAGCTGCTTCAGGTGGCACTAGCAGCTACTGTGGGAAGTTGGAGAGTATTGGTGGCTGTCCCCTAGCCATTTCCTTCTGTTGGTGGACAAAATTGTGTGTGCCACCATCTGCCTTGAACCCCCTATATTGGTTGACTTCCCTCAGGTTTAGTGGAGAACACTGTTCCATCACCTGTGTTAAAGTAAAACTCAACAGCCAATATGCTTGAGTTCTCTGCATAGACTGAAAAAGGAGCCACCTTGTCCTTCAGCTCCATCAGCAAAATGTCTTGGGGTGGGCCTCAGCATTTGTTGGGTTATCTGGGAACTGCTAGGTTGAAAATGTAGGAAAGCCTAGTGTTCCTACAAATCTTGCACACATACCTATCAGCCCAGCCATGAAAGACAAGCTAAGGAAGCCATCAAAACTCCCAAATGTATTTGTTGTTCCTGATCAGAATGCAAGTCCTATCTTAGTTCATATCTACCTTGGGAAGGCATATGTAGCTGTTGGCCCTCACTGGGATAGAGGGACCGTCCCCTTCTTAATGGAATAAATTCCTATTTGTAGGCTTGCATGAGGTATTGAACTGTAAGCGGTGACATTTGTATCCATAGAAAAGCTGTCACTGGTCCCAGTGTTTGAAATTACACCTGCCTGGGAACAGAGCCAGAGATGCCAGATGCAAAGAACTGCTGAGAAAGCCCAGAGATTAAACATGATTGACTGGGCTGCCTCCTGCTGATTTTGAGAAACCTACACAATTATCTGGAAATTGTATGATGTTCAGGTGTGTACTGTTCTTTGTTATGTATGCAATGGGGGGCCCCAGTCAGGGAAAGCCCTAAACAGGAGGCTGCACCTTTTGAAAGGCTCAACTCAGTAAGCAAGTCAAATTAAATATTAAGAAGTGTTATTTAAAACAAAAAAACACACATGCATTTAAAATCATTCCAAAAAAAGATCAGTGAGGATAAATAAAACATTATCATCTATCTATCTATCTATCTATCTATCTATCTATCTATCTATCTATTGCCTTCCACATATATATCTCAAGATGATGTACAAAATGCAATAAAAACATGTAAAAAAAAACCAAAAATGAAAACAGCAAAGAAAACAATACCAGGCAGATACCCATGGCAGAGACCAGCTATGAAAGCTTGTTGGAACAAAAACACTTTCAGTTGTTTCCAGAACGTATAGATCATGGTCAGCTGTTGTGTCTTGACAGGACGTCTGTTCCACTGAACAGGGGCAGCCACACTAAAGGCCCTGCTCTGAGTTACTGTGGAGTGAGCTTTTGAGAACTTTGGAACCAGAAAGACATTTTTTCCCATAGACAATAGTGATCTATGAACACAAGACTTCAACTTGTAGTTAATGACTACTAATTCCTCATATGTCTCTCATTGTGACTTCATACTTCCGCAAATAAGTGTTTATCTTGGGCTATGGGTTGGAGCTGCGTGCACCCCCTCATTAATGCCCTCTTAGCTCCTCCATGAGCATACCAAGGTGCAGCAGGCTGAGCAACTGTAGACAGAAGAGGGAAGCGGTGGCAGTAGGCAGCCTGGTGCTGAAAAGAGAACCACCCCAACCTTAATTTTCCCAGTGTGCCTCTAAGCCCTATTTTGGAACCAGGAGGCATTCTGACAAAATTTCAATGGTGACTGGAGTCGCCTCTCCTGACATGTCTCTTCAAGGTGCCAGACCATTTTTGAAAAAAAGTAAATTAAAAGAAAAAGAGGCAGGTATCATCAGTGATAGGACTTCTTGGACTAATGGACCCTGGCATTCGCCCCACCATGCTGGGGTGCTTGCATTGGACCATCATTGGACCACCTCTACTGTCCTGTTGTCCTCCAAAGGGTCAGCACATTGTGAAGTATGGTGTGTGCTCAGAACATTCAACTCTGAACATAAACAAAACCCAAAATAAATTTGGAAATGTTTCCTCATGTTGCCAGTAATACCAAGTCAAGAGACTAATGGATGAACTGTAGCTTTGGTTAATTAGGTTGTGGCTGGGGAAGTTTTTGGAGAAAAGGTACAGCAGGCTCAGTTGGTGACCTATCTATAACCCTGAGCACAGGGAACTCTGAGCAGGGTCTTCTGATCTGATATTAGTGTACATTTTGAGAGAGGACGGACTTGCATAACAAGAAGCAATCCCTGAGGTATGTTCAGGCCAGGCTAATGTTTCCATGCTTACTATTCTATCCTTCTCATCTTCCAAGGAGGTCAGAGCACTGTACATGGTTCTCCCTCCTCCCTCACAACCATGATGTGAGGCAAATTAGACAGAGCGATGATCACCTAGTGAGGGCTTATTACAAATTTGGACCTGGATGTGGTTTGGCACTGTAAAGACTGCACAGCATTTACCATCCTATGACTGTTATTAGTTCTGCTCTACAGAAATTCTATTGATGAAGCAGGATTATAAAAGTAAACATGCTTGTACTGGTTTTATCGTTGTTCTAATCCACCAGCATCTTAACCTTTAAACCTCACCCCCATTTAACGCAAGTTGAGTTTTGGCACAGCAGAAATAACACCTCCTTCTATTGTGAGAATGTGTTCATCTGTACTGCTTACATAGCTGTTTCCATTCCAGCATTGGGCAGGGCAGGTTAGTTTTGAATTCACTGGGGATGAGAGCTCTTCATCTTGATTCAAGGTAATTGGGTTGTTGGCAGTGGTTGGTCCTGACCAAGGATGGGAAACCTTAGGTTCAGAGGTCCTCAGAACTTGGGATGGAAAAGAAATTCCCTTTGCATTTATAGGTTAACTTACCCAATCTATCCTTTTCAAAACAATATGCAAACCAAACCCATTGAAATTCACACTGGATTTTTCAATGTAGCTCATAAGCCAAGTAATGTATACAAAAATGCATATATTATGTTAAAGTGTGGGTAAAATGTATATATTAGTGAAAGCAGCATACAAAAAATGTGTTTTGCAAAACACATTTTGCAATGTGTTCCTTTGCAAAAATGAAAAATGTGTTCCTTTGCAAAAATGTGTATATTAAGCAAAAACTGCATGCGGAAATGTATATATTAGAGGGAAATTGCACTAAAATGCTGGTGGATTTTCACGAAAACCTGGCTTTATTTATTTATTTATTTATTTATTTATTTATTTATTTATTTATTTATTTATTTAAAAAGTCACAAACTAATGTGGAAATGAACTTAGGAACTTATGAGTGGGAAAAATGAAAGACTGAGAGAAACCAAAATTGACCAATTAGTCCATCTCTACTTAGAACTCTCCCTAGATCATATCCTTCCTCTAGCACTACTTCACACCCTCCTTAATCTTATTTTTTTTTGCCTGGAAGGAATGTGTCCTTGAAATGTAATATTGTCTCTTGTTTTCCTGGATGGAGGATAGAGAGAGGTGGGTGAGTGTGTGTAGAAACTGACCTATTCTATTGTACAAAGATAAAATGTATGCTTGTTGCTTCACCCATTTTTCCTTTGATGCTGCCCACCAATAGCATGTGGGCCCCAGGATTGTTGAACATGGTTCCCCATTCCTGATCGTGACTATGCAATGCAAATTAGAATAATCTGGCATTAGTTTATTTTGTAATTGACAGGATCAAACATACTTCTTGCTTGGTCACCAACATTTCCCCTTTCTCATTTGCACACTTATCACTCTGGGCTGTCACTGACACAGCAGGATATTAGCTCCAAATGTTCATAACTGTGGGTTTGCCATTAACATTAAATGTAAAAGAAAGCATCTTCTTTCTTGGAAGCTAATCGTTGGTGCATTAGAAAGCATCTCCGATTAAACAGGGGGGTGGCGGGGGTGGTGACAGAAGCTATGTTTATCTAACTACTTTTTGTGTGTGAAAGATTTGCAAAAAGCTTTTTTGACATTAGTGGAAGTGTAATCACACACCCCTCCCCATTTCACATGAATGTACCCGCTATTCTCAGAGACTTTTATTTCCCCCCTCCCAGATAAAGCACTCCTCAGGTTTTCTCTGCTTATCTGTCAGTATAAAACCCCTGCTATTGTGCAAAAGTGAGAAGGAAGGTAATACCTAATTTCAAAAACTTTGAAGAAGAGTTTTATCTTGTATCTCTTGAAGAGAGTAAGACATATTCTACAGTTGCCTTTATATTTGCTATTCTAAACACACACACACACACAGAGAGAGAGAGAGAGAGAGAGAGAGAGAGAGAGAGAGAGAGAGAGAGTAAAGTTGAGAGCATTAAACAGAAAACCAGGATGCAATTAAAGCCCTTTCAAATTTGGGTGTTACAGTGTTTTTCACCCCACTTCATGTATGTTGAGTGGAGGATGGTCAATTCAAAAGTTAAAGAAGGTTATTTTCTTTTTCTCAGTCTCTTTTAAGGCTATTTGAAAATGGTTAAATAGCCAACTTAAGAAATAACAAAGCATGACTGGGACGAAAGCTAACATATAAGGACAATTCAGGAGAGAGCCAGAAGAGGTGGGGCTCACAGCACCTGCTCAAAAACACAAATGTCCCCATGCATAGGTGCCAACTCCTAGGGGGTGAGGTCCCCTTGCACCCCCCAAAAATAAAATATTATTGCCCCAAATATTAATGCCCCCAAATGGGCATTGCCATTCAAATAGTGTGTATGTGTGTGTGTGTGCGCGCGCGCGCGTGCGCGTGCTGTGTCATGTGATCAGTTATGTGGGACAGGGCTTCCCTACCAATATTTTATTTAAGTAGCCCCGCCCCCCCCGAGCCAAAGAGGTTAGTGATCTCTGATGTAAAGCACTGGCTGCAGTATGAAGGAGATGATGAAGAAACATAGAGATCTGAGTTATGGTTTAGCTGGCTCCCTGGATGTGGGAGCAGGGCTCAACCTGCATATTTGTAAATGAAAACAAATATTAAACAGCACCAATAAGCCTTCAGTGACCTTGTTCCAAAGAAAACCAATGCATCATCTCTGAAGCATCTCACCATCCACAAGTGACTATGGGCCACAAGTCGTCCCTCTGAATTTCTAGACACTTGTTGAGATATTATATTTTTTGTGTTGCCAGTCTTAGTTTTCAACACTGCATTAACACAGAGGTAAATATACCGAAGCCTAAGCGGCCATTGGCCTTGCAGCAAATCTTAGTGCTGAACAATGACTTTTACTTCCGAGACAGCGGCAAGACTCTTAATCCATGTTGATCACAGAGCCCTTTTCAAAGACTTTACACATAATTTTCCTAACTGGATTAATTAAAAACCTATCTAGCCTTATCTTCATTCAGTTAGACAGGTGTCATAGTCTATTTCACAAGATTTGGCTTAGTTAATACAAATAGTGAACTACTGTATAAATGAACTCCGTACTGTTCAACAAACACTAAGAATGGAAGCGGGAAGCCACTTGCTTGGTCTCCTTTGATTTAGGCAAGCTTAAATGGGCAAATAAAAGCTGCCTTTCACTGAACTTAACCAATGGTCCCATCACTCCTGTCCTGTTTCCTCCAACTGAACATGTATAATGTTCAAGCAGTCATAACGTCTGCAAGCAGCTTATTATATTATATTTCATTGCATTCCAGTGTGGCGGTGTGTTTCAAGAGGAAAAGATGATTTTATTCTGTTTTTGTTTTCTTTAACAGTAAAAATATATTTTAAGTCTTATTTTAATCATGGAGGACTGGGCTAATAATTAGCTCATGATATGGTATAATCTAATCACCCTGCAAGTTTTGATGGAGGAAAATTGTATTTATGTTCTATGGATTTATGATCGAGTATTTCTGCATTCCTCATCCATGACAGGTTTGCAAGAGGCAATTCCATTTGTTATTATATGTGATTTCTTTATTGATTTTTATGTCATTAAAGATGACAGTGAAATTACTGGGGGGGGGTGTGTGTGTGCTAAATTTCCTTTTGCTCCAAAAATGAATCAACTATGGAAAACATCAACTAATTCTTAAAATAGGATTTATATAATCATTTTAATATTCTAATCCATAGATAGATAGATAGATAGATAGATAGATAGATAGATAGAAAAATAGATCTAGATATAGAACAATCTCTCTTTCCTCACACACCCACACACACCCCTTGGGCTGTTTATGACTGGAATGATCCTCATAAACTCTTTTTTGTAGTCCAGGCTAGATATGATGGTAACAGACTTGTAGATTTTAACTGGTTCTGCTCTGCAAAACGTACTTTCTGCAAAAAGTACAGGGCAGGGGAATCTTCTTTTAAGAGCAAAAGGAAGAGTGAAGAGTGCAGAATTCCCACCCCAAATACCCACAACTTACCTCCAAATTCAATCTTCCCATCCACCAGGTTCTGTGAATGGAAGAGATCCTGGCTGGGGGGCGGTGTTGTAAAAGGCTGTAAAGAGGTGATTTGAAGATGGGGTGAAAGGATTAGAACTGTTCACCCATGAACTTGTTTGTGTCTTAAATTGGAACCCTGCCCCCCACCCCCTGCTTTATATGTGTTTTGGTCAGGTCCAAGTTTAAAATACACATGGGATGCCACCATACCCCTTTTGACTCTGTTGCTCTTTAATCATATACTTTGTGTTGCTGACTAATGTTAACTTGAAGGCCAGAGCCTTGTATAGTCCACTGGTTTGGGTTTTTTTTTTTTTAAAAAAAAAAAAACTTTTCATGGGACATAAAATTCTTCCATGTGCATCAGCACCAGAATGGAAGAGGAGGTTATTTGAAATGGTTCAACATGGTTCCTTCCAACGCATGACAGGTACAAACCTCCTAGCAAATCTCCTCCCCTTAGGAAATTAATTTCAGAATCAAATAGTTTGAGGAGAACTATGTTATCTAGGGATGGATCAATTCCTCCCACCCCATTGGATTCTGAATCAGGCTCAGGAAACTGAGCTATTTTTCAAAAACAAAATAAAACTGAATCACAGAAACTTCCAAGCCCAATTTTGATGCCACCCATTTAACTGATTGCTCTTCAGTTTCTGTTTCTTTAGCAGTAGGGAGGTAGGAACATTTCTCTCTCTCTGCCTTTCCTTTATGAAAGTCCAAATGCTGCCATTGAAGTTGCACTAGGGTATATTTCTCCACTACGCCGTGAAATTAAATCAATTTTAAGCCAAGCAGAGGGTTAAGGAATTTCAACTTGATGAGGGTGCTGAGAATTCACTGTTGGAGAACCCTGGTCTCTCTTAAGCCAGCTGAAGTCAGTGGTGTAGATACACAACCTGCCACCTTGACGCACAATAGTTTCTGCAGAATAAGAGAAGCAGTGATGAGGAGAGGGGACCGGGTGGTGGAAATGAAAGACGACCTACACTCTCTAACCCCCTTCATATGTTCAGTAAGATTGCCATAGATCAGGGAAATTCCTGACATGCCCCTGGTTTTCAGGTGCAAATGTCAGGGGAAACCCGGCTGTATGGCTCCTTATGGAAAAAGCAGTGGAAAAAGCTCCAGAAACTTAAAATCACAATTCTTAAACATGGCAACCCTATGACCAATGAATAAAGGGGTTTGCATGTGATCACCAGGGAGAAGGCCTCTGGTGCCGGCCCCACTCCTAAATTTACATGGTTTCTGCCAGCCCCACCCACGACATCCGTTTGTTAGGTGCTGACATCTGCAGGGTAAAAACCTGTATGCAGAGGTAGATTCCAGGAACTCAGATCCTGCACAATCAGGATAGCATTAACTCACAGGAAAGCTTACATGCACAGAGATCTAGATCAGAGATGGAGAACACTTTTCAAAGCTGTATTCCCATCTAGGCCACCTTTCGGGGACCACATGCCAGGGCTGGGTGGGGCAAGAGGCCAGAGTAAAAAAGGTTAGCTTCTATACACACACCTCCCTGTCCTTCATCCAGGCAGTGATACATTTCAGCCAGGCAAAAACTCACAAGAAGGGTAATAAACAGGGCCCATGAGGGTTGTGGCTGGGAAAGGGGTGTGGCCTGGAAAGAGTGCCTAGAACAAGGTTGCCATACGTCCAGATTTCAAAGGCGGAATTGACATCTGGGGAGAATTTCTGAAAGGTGGCGCTTTGTCCGGGATCTTAGGCAAGTCAATCAAACTCAGCAACTAACCCAGAACCAAACAGAGACTTGGGGGCTGCGTTTGGCCCCCCTCTGCATAGAGGAAGTTCTAATTGCCATGACTCCTATTAATCCCATGCAATTCAATCACCAGCAGATTGTCAGCAGTTTCTGGTGTAATTCCATTTTATTCAGAGTGGAAACTTGAAAAAAATGGGGAGGGGAGAGAAAATGTTTCTGGTGGTGTTGTGGGAGGGGAGCAATTTCTTTAAAAAGTAATAAACTGTTCTTGAAATGGGAGAATTGATTGTGGGGGAGTGAGGAGCCTTGTACCGTTTTCTTTTTCTTTTAAAGGACTTAATGAATGTTCACATGGATAAACGGCTATTTATCCATCTATCATACTTTTCATTATCTTTTAAACTACCCTGAGCATGGTAGGAGGGTGAAGGGAAGAGAGAAGGGCAGTCAAATTCGTTACCCGTCATAATTACTGTCAAAGGCACAGTTTAATTGGTCTATGTCACTGAAGTATATATACCACAATAAAGGCTGCTGGATTAGTTTCCTCTTTTCCCTGGGAATGTGTGGAGTGCCCCCAAAATTCTCAGGCTGTGATGCTACATAAATGCCCCCCTAAGAGTAAATACTATTGATCACAGTGGGATTCACCTTTAAGTAAACGTGCAGAGAATTGCACTGTATTTCAGTTCATTGAGAGACCTTTGGGAGAGGAGGAAGGTGATTGGAAGGAGAGTCTGTATCTTGGTTGTAGAACACATGTTTTGCACAACCGAAGCACCAGGTTAAATCCCTGGCATCCCCCATTAGGGTGTCAGACAGTCTGAAACCCTCCCAGGCAACACTGGGTTAAGGCAGCTAAGGATGGCCAAATCTGCTAGATTTGGTCTCTCTCAGCTTCTCATTTTTTCAAGCCTAAGTTCAGTTCTCCACTTTTGAAAAAGAAAAAGAAAAACTTTTCATTAAAAAAATCTCTTTGTCACTAGGTGGTGGGGTTTTTTTTGTCATAAAATGCTTATAAAAATTCACCACACAACTTTAGCACAAATTTATCCTAATATACAGATTTTTGAATGCAATTTTGCCCAACGTGCACATGTTTGCAAATGAATTTCTTCTGATACCAATGCATTTTTGTATGTTATCCTTAGTAATATATGCATTTTTATGCACACTTTACCCTGCAATATGCATTCTTATACACATTTAGTTGAGGAACTGCACTGCAAAGCAACTGGAGGCAGAGGGGAGGATAGAGGGTGAAGAAAGAGGTGTGAGTGGAGGGGGGCCCTTTCCCCATCCTCTGGACCCCGTAGGAAACTCAACAAACCTGCTGTACTTGAACTGGGTGTGGAGAGTGCAGCTGAATGAGACACAGCTGGGGGCACCCTGAAGAAGTACCGCCCACCTTGGACCTGCCCATTAAAAGCAAATCTAGAGTGAGAGACTAGGGTGATGCCTGCAGTTTCCAGGAATGCTTCTTGTTGTGAGACTTTTGTGGGTGAGCTGAGAGTTTGTTTGGACCCTGGCTGAGAACCCAGAGCCTGAGAGGGAGGGTGTATCAGAAGGAAAATGAGTTGATATTGATGTATATATATTGGTAACTTTGTATTAATGCAACATTTTTATATGTAATGGTGTATTTTTGTAATATTTTAAGTTGCCTGTTGTTGCTCCACTTTTTTTGTACTCTGCTAAGGTATATTTTTAATATATTAAGTGCTATAAAAATTAAATAAGCAGTATAAAAATTAAATATCCATAATTCTGAGAAGTGTCAATTTCAGAAGTTGGCTGTGCTTCAGTTTGCATATTGCTTTGGAAAGAGTGAATTAGATAAGTTCTCATTTAAATGCCAACTGAACCAAATCTCCCCATCCCCAGAGGCAGCTCTACAGTGCCATCTCTAAGTTTTTGAAAGCTTCCCATCTGTACAGTACAGCCTCATTTGATAATGCTTTCTGCTTTGATAGCTGGTGAATGCTACTCCTTTAAAAAGACCTCAAAGACATCTTCCATGCATTCCTAAGGAGAAGCCCTCTGTAAATTGTCCCTTGCGAATGACATCTCAGTCATCACATAAGGTGCTGATTAGAAGGGATGGTCCATTTTGAATTCTGGAAGGTTATTCACTGGGCAGAGTTCTTCTTACAAAAGAATAGCTGTTAAACTTCTTAAATTGTCCATTTGATGGGAGACATAAAGCACTAATATATATTTTGACATCCCAGTTGTTAAATGTTAAGCTCTTCACACAGGACATTAATACTTGAAAAATGACCCCATTCCCGCTTGATGTAGATAAATTAAATTAGTTAAGATTATTGTAGATTTTATTCATATATCCAGACAGTGGAACATCATATCAAGGCAGTGTGCTAGTGATCTTTCCTGTAGTGAAGAAATCGTTATGCTGTCAAAGTTCATAGGGTTTGCGATTTCCAGCAAACTCTTCAGATTTGCCCGGTGCAAATCAAATCAATGCTGAAATGAAGCGGTCTGCAGTGTGGGTTGCTCCTGCTGGGCTGTGTTTGGGAAGATGGGGTGAGAAGTTGTGCAAGTCTAGAATAACACCACAAACTTCCTCTCTTAGCCACATTTATGTTTTCCAAAACTTGCTATGCCTACATTTAATTATAAGTGGCAAAGTTTTATTATGTGGCATGTTTGGTTTGGATGAGACATCATCATGGCCTATTAACTCCCATGCAAGTCAATTTCCACATCTGTAGTATTTTCCAGAAAGTAGCTGTAAGATTCACATAAAGTTTAGCAGGAAGCAAAACACATGCAGTGCTAGTTTCAAGCCAGGTGAAATGGTCCGTGAATCTCCAGGGTTGGTATCCCAGCGCCCTAGTGCAAAGTCCTGACATCTGCAGCCACTTAATAAAGAGACAACTGTGTGAGACTGGAGACTGCATGCTGACATCTCAGGCAATCATAATAATGATGCGTATTCGTATTAATATATTACTATTCAGATAAGGATGCCAATATTATAGTAACTTAAGTTCACAGTAGAACAAAGTGGCCTTCAGCTCCCCACCGCATTTGGCTTTAGTGTCTTGGATAATTTTATTTATGCTTTTCTAATGCCTTAAAACTCATTTTCATTCATATACATATCACAGTCATCTCCAAGGAGCACATCACTAATTGTAGAGATAATGATAAAGCAAATGTTGTACTAACAGAACTCAAAAACTGCATGTAAACGGCTGCATTAGCATTGAACCAAAGTTCACTTCAAAGCCCCATTGGCTTACCTAAGATTATTCTAAACAGAAAACATGCAGGCTTCAAAATGACTTTGAATTAGAGTATTTGCTGTACTTGGGAGTTCAGGGAACAGAACAGCAAGTGATGGTGTGTGCTTCTAATGGAGCATACTGATTTTGGTTGCTGCTGCCCAAGTTCTACTTTTGGATGAAATGTTGTTAATTATTACAGGGGGCGAGGGTGTGTGGAAATCCATGTTAATTTCTCAATTAGAATTAGCAGCTTGTTCCTGCATATTATCTCACCCAGAACAGCTGCCTGTAACCAGTGTTGTGTCATGTTCTGAAGCACATCCACACTGCTACACAGGACAGTGTCAGTTCCATCCTCATGTCTGACGAGCTGCAGGAACCACAATGAAATCAGGGAAGCAATATGTTTCTATACAGGAAACTAATTTTTCAGGGGAGGACTAAAAATACTGAGCTTAATGCCACTTTCTCTAAGGAGGAATATTTTGCAGCACTTCTGGGGATGGCAAAATTTAGATTTGTATGCATTTTTTCCCTCCTTCCATTTTTCTTTATCTCTCTTTACCTTTCAGGCCCTTAAATGTACATTTTCCTGGAGAATCCACCTTGCTGCTTACTATTTTAATCAAAGGTGTGCTGAAGAGTTAATTGGAATCTGCAAGCTGTGAGACAGATAAGGGACTCTAAATAACCAAAGAGAGAGAGGAATCATTCTCCCAGATCCACACTTTTGAGGGGCTTTTCAGTGAGACAGTGGAATTGCTTCCTGTGAAAACACTGCATTTTCCCTGTTTTACCATACCATGACTATGGTGTCATACCAAAGAATTGCTGTCAATCGAATAGTGAGTGCATAGATTATAATTTAGGTTTAGTGATTCCAGCTTCACATGCATGTTAAACATTATTTCTCTGAGGATCGTGAGCAAGACTGTGGGTCCCAGGGCATGGTCTGAAGGCACCTGAGGCTAACACCTAGCTGAAGTTAAGCAGTGCCTGGGAACCACTTCTACACCACCTTGGCTTCCATGATGAAAGAAAGACAATATATAAATGTAAGGAAATAAAACAAAAAGAGCACGAAGTTATAGAAATGAAGGGAACCCTTTAGCACTTCTAAAGAACAGAAAGTGTAAGGAGGTTTGGTTTTTGCTGCCCAACTCTCCAAGAGACTGAGTCCCCTAAGTCCATGATCGGTCAGAGGTGAATGGATGGAGGCAAGATCCATAGAAAACAAGGCAGATCTTTATTTTTCTGTTGCAATAGAGTTCCCTCCCCACTTTGCAAGGAGGTAGTAGAGACCCAGAACAATGGTGCGCAATCCCCTATAAAGACTTTTGATATTGCCCACCCTGTAACCCAAGACCAGCCCCCAAAACATCATACATACATCACAGAAGGAGGTGGTCTCCAGCAGAATATTGAGAGTGTTGCTTCTCTCCTGTCTGCCAGGCTACCTGATAATGCCTTACTTGATTGCATTTTCTGGGTAGCCTGGCCATTCCTTTGAGATGGTAAATACTTTAGTTCCTGAATCTCTTACACATATTGATAGTTTGCTCAGCTTAACAGATACTTGCCAGGCTGTATTTGCAGGGAGGTGTAATCCCCTACAGTCCAAGCTTTTCCCATTTCCTTCCTCCTTGCAGAGAAATATTTGAGGTCAATTTGGGATGGCTTCTGGATTGCTCTCCTGTACTATTTCAGCTTCTGGATTGCTCTCCTGTACTATTTCAAACACATGGTTTATATACTTACCTATGTGCTTGCCTTGTACATTTATGGCCATTTATTCTATATTTGACGGGACGTGGGTGGCGCTGTGGGTTAAACCACAGAGCCTAGGATTTGCTGATCAGAAGGTCAGCAGTTCGAATCCCCACGATGGGGTGAGCTCCCGTTGCTCGGTCCCTGCTCCTGCCAACCTAGCAGTTCGAAAGCACATCAAAGTGCAAGTAGATAAATAGGTACCGCTCCGGCAGGAAGGTAAACGGCGTTTCTGTGCGCTTCTCTAGTTCGCCAGAAGCAGCTTAGTCATGCTGGCCACATGACCCGGAAGCTGTACACCGGCTCCCTTGGCCAATAAAGCGAGATGAGCGCCGCAACCCCAGAGTCGGTCACGACTGGACCTAATAGTCAGGGGTCCCTTTACCTTTAACTATTCTATATTTGAGACCTTAGAATTATTATAACAAGGGGAAAATAAATTAGAAGAATCTAGCATGATTGCTTTTCTCTCATAGAAGACTTTCCATGGTGAGTAAATAATTGGTAACATTCCCCAATGGAGAAGAAGCTCTGGTGCCACAAGGTACCAAATTGCACTGATAATTTATTGTATTTATTTGATTTATATACCACCCTTTATCAAAAGATCTCAGGGCGGCTGACAATGAGAAAGGTAGCCAACACAGACCAAACTATGCCCTGCTTGGACTGATTTCCCAGCATCCCTTGCAAAAGACCCGAGGTTTAATCCCTGGCATTTCTGGCTAACAGTTGGAAAGTCTGAAATCCTAGAGAGCCACTATCACTCCATGTAGGCCATACAGAGCTAGGAGGACTCACTGCTTTATTCAGTATAAGGCAGCTTCCTATGAAACAATTAGAAGCTTCTGACAGGCAAGCGCAAACAAGGTTATAAACAGATGGTTAGCAACAATGCAAAATTAGTAGCTAAAGAATTTCACAGTATGGATGTAAAGTTGATCGCCTTGTAATGCCTACACATTGAGATGTTGTTAAAGGCACTGCTGTAATAGCCAGCTGAAAAGTTGTCTTCCTTACTCTGAGGTTACATAGCAATTTTTAAAAAAATAGTTAACCACCATCTGATTCTACCCTAACTGAGCCTCGCGTGGAGGAAGCTTTCCCCAGCAGCTCAACGCTTATCCTAATCTTCCCTTGTTGTTTTCCTGTCTGTTCTGTTGGAACTACGAGGCACAGCCACAACTAGTTTTCTGCTGGCCCTGGGACCACATGCTCTGGCTGCCTACCAATTTTGCATTCCACAAAGTTAATAATGCTTTTTCTCACTTCTTAGATCCCATTACCACCATGCTGAACCAAATCTAACTTGCTTGAACCTGTTCCTACTGTAGGTTGGATCCTGTTATTCCCCATTCTGGAAAAAGATTTAAGTTTAATCTTTCATCAAATCTTCCCAAGACCTGGTTTAGCTGAGCCTGTAGGTTGCCTACAACCCTTTCTAATGATTCTCTTTCATTTACCTCACTGCTCTGCAAGGTAAGGCATTCCAGAGGTACAAAGCTTATTACCCAGGTTTGGTTTCCTTCCTCATTGGTGCTTTGTAGTGCTTGAATTTATTTACAAAAATACAGGTTAAGCATAGGACAAGGTGCACTCCAATAGACAGCCTAAATCCAGTGATGCTACCTCTGAGTTCTAGGGAGATACCCTGCTCCTCAAAATGCTTACAGAACCCAAAGCCCACTCTGTTTGCCTCATTTTCTGTCTGAAAATGCAGTCTGTTTTCTTACACTCAGAGACACCTTGTCTACCCTCTGACTAGAGCAGTGTTTCCCAACCAGTGTTCCGCGGCACACTAGTGTGCCGCGAGACGTTGCCTGGTGTGCCGTGGAAGGGAGGCTGGCGAGTCGGGCGGCGAGAGGCGGGGCGGCGGCGGCGAGCACACGCGGGGCGGGGAGCGAGCTCCCTCCCACATCCCATTGCCCCGTGCTCCGCGCTGTTGTAGGCCAGCCCTGCGCACCCGGGGGACCTCCCCCCGAGAGCGCAAGGCTTGCGGGCGTCAGCTGGCAGCGCGGAGCACGGGGCGCCCTTCGGAGGACGCCCCGTGCTCCGCGCTGGTGTCGGCCAGCCTTGCGCACCCGGGGGATCTCCCCCCGGGAGCGCAAGGCTTGCGGGCGTCAGCTGGCAGCGCGGAGCACGGGGCGCCCTTCGGAGGACGCCCCGTGCTCTGCGCTGGTGTCGGCCAGCCTTGCGCACCCGGGGGATCTCCCCCCGGGAGCGCAAGGCTTGCGGGCAGCAGCCTGCAGCGCGGAGCACGGGGCGCCCTCCAGAGGACGCCCCGTGCTCCACGCAGGTGTCCGCAAGCCTTGCTCACCCGGGGGATCTCCCCCCGGGAGCGCAAGGCTTGCGGGCAGCAGCCTGCAGCGCGGAGCACGGGGCGCCCTCCAGAGGACGCCCCGTGCTCCACGCAGGTGTCCGCAAGCCTTGCGCACCCGGGGGATCTCCCCCCGGGAGCGCAAGGCTTGCGGGCGTCAGCTGGCAGCGCGGAGCACGGGGCGCCCTTCGGAGGACGCCCCGTGCTCCGCGCTGGTGTTGGCCAGCCTTGCGCACCCGGAGGATCTCCCCCCAGGAGCGCAAGGCTTGCGGGCGGCAGCTGGCAGCGCGGAGCACGGGGCGCCCTTCGGAGGACGCCCCGTGCTCCGCGCTCGTGTTGGCAAGCCTTGCGCACCCGGGGGGCGCATGGGGCACCCTGAAACAGAGGGTTCCCCATGCTGCGGACTGTAGCCTGCCGCCGGACGCGCGGGGCGCCCTGAAGCAGAGTGTCCCTCGCGCCAGGCAGACATGGGCCAGCCCCACAAGCTCGGGGGACAGCGGGGAGGCGCAGCACCGCCATCCCACTGTTCCCCGACCTGGTTTTTTGGGGGGGAAATAAAGGAAAAAATTTTTCCCTTTATTTCCCCCCTCAAAAAAGTAGGTGCGTCCTATGGGACGGAGCGTCCTATGGGACGAAAAATACGGTTCTTACTATTTCATAATAAAGTAATTATAAAATACTTTCTTTGTGTTTATTTGATTCCTATTAAAGAGAGTTACTTTATATATAGTCAATATAGGCACAGAGTTAATTTTTTAAACATTTTCTAATGGTGGTGTGCCTCGAGATTTTTTTCATGAAACAAGTGTGCCTTTGCCCAAAAAAGGTTGGGAAACACTGGACTAGAGGGTGTGGCAACCTGGATGAGTAATTTCTTCTGACAATCACATAGTCCCAGGGAAATACATCACTAGAAGATCAGGGCTATCAGCACTATTTTCTCAGGTCTAACTGGCTGGCCGACATTGTTTAAGGGCAGGCACCCCAGGTCAATAGCATTACAGAAATCAGTTAGAAAAGCCATGGCAATACATTAGAAGAGAGTTGTCTTTTCACAGAATGAGGCATTAAACCAACTATGTCAGCACCTGCCATTCAAAGCACCTTAATTATATTGCTGCAAACCACCCCAATCTCTGAGCAGTGCAAGATTACAGGGGTTCCAGGCATCTACCCAGGGTTTATGTTTCCTTTTAGTATGAGGCACAGCAGAGACTGTGGTGTCTTTAGGATATATGGTTCTTGTACACATATATACAACCTGTGCATACAATGAAGGGGTTCACAGTATTAACACCCCAATGGGGTCTAGTTTCTCCCATAGACACTGCCTTGGATTCAAACAGAAATCAAACATTGTGCTCTGGCCCTCTCTTCAGCTTGCTTTCTTTACTACCTTGCAGCCTTTTTCTCCCTAGGTGACATTACAGCCAACTCTCAACTCTGGCTTTGTATTCTAACTAACTCTGAGTTTACCTTTCCTTTGTTTTCTTAATGGCCCATCTGCCAGGCAATCGCCTGAACACAGGAATCTGGGTCCAGGGTTTAGGAATATGGCATCCAACTGAACTCCCCAAGACTGTGTATCTGAAGAAATGTGCATGCACACGAAAGCTCATACCTAGAACTAACTCAGTTGGTCTTTAAGGTGCTACTGGAAGGAATTTTTTTATTTTGTTTTGACCATGGCAGACCAACACGGCTACCTATCTGTAACCATCCCCAAGACTTGTTACAGATAGGTAGCCGTGTTGGTCTGCCATAGTCAAAACAAAACAAATTCCTTCCAGTAGCACCTTAAAGACCAACTAAGTCAGTTCTTGGTATGAGCTTTCGTGTGCATGCACACTTCTTCAGATACACTCAGATACACTGTTCTTCAGATACACTGTTTGTGTATCTGAAGAAGTGTGCATGCACACGAAAGCTCATACCAAGAACTGACTTAGTTGGTCTTTAAGGTGCTACTGGAAGGAATTTGGTTTTTTTCCCCCCCAAGACTTGATTAAATTCTAACACCTACTGGACCCGGGAATTTATGGGAGACTGGTGCCCACAAACAATATTATTAAATTAACTGTAAATTCATCTACTGCTTTACCATTTGCATGGCACTTCACAAGCAACTTAAGGGCCCCTGTCCTTGTCCTTCTATATCTCTGTGGCTGCTTCATGTTGTGCAGCAATACTGGCAGAAAAATCCCTACATCCTTCTAAGGGAGCTCATGCAGGAGAGACCTCAGAGCATACCATTCTAGCTAGCTCTTTCTGCTCAGACTGATGGAGGAATTGAAATTTGTTTCAAACATGGAGAGGAAACCACAGTGTTGTGTTACGGGATTAACTAAAGCAGCTTTTAATATTGCATTCACCACAGCCTGTCTAGTTTAATACTCGCTGGGTGAAAGTGCCCATGTGCGGGTGGAGGAGAGAGAGGAAAGCAAGTACACAGCTCTGAAGTATATTTATCTATTCCTCTTTATAGCGGCAATCCTGTACCCTCCTGCAGCAGGAACTTAAGTCCGGTTGCATTGGATAGGATGGTGGATTTCTGATGTTTTGTCTGCTGTTAAGATATTGTTTATACTGTTTTGTATTATTATTATTATTTTGCATATTTTAACCTGCTGTAAAATGCCTCAACTCTTTTTAAAGAAATAGGCATTTAATAAAGTTAATAAACAAAACAATTAAGCACAGTGGGGCTTGGTTCTGAGTAGACATGTTAGACAATTTAGAGCTCAGTTGCACTGTAGGAACAGCAGATAAGAGGAAACTATAATTTAATATGTGGGTGTATTCTTTCGCGTGACAAAAGCATACAGGGAGAAGTTAAAATTTCTTAAAGATGTATGGTATACATAGCACTGCCAACTATGAGCCCTGTTAAGAAAGAGATTTTAAACCTGGCCCAGATATGCTATACATACCATCCTGGCATATACCAGCATTAAGTGGGATGCCCAGCTATAGTCTTAATGCCAGTGGTGGCTAAGGGGAAAATGCCAATCAATTCCCATACAAATTATTTTATTGTGATCAAGGAGAAGATTCATTCACACAAAGTGATTTGCCATCCCAGTTCAGTCCCTTGGCAGCAGGGATCCCTGTGGTATAGGTTGTATAAAGCTCCCAGGGTGCAATGTGATTCTGACCAAAACGCCACTCCTTGCTGTCACTGTTGTCTTGTTTTGCATTCCTCTTTCCCACACAGTGGGAAGATAAGGAAAGCTTCCCTTGGAAGAGAGAATACCATAGAGATGTAGTGTCTAGGAAAATGATCCGTGTGGGTTAAACATGGTATATTGTAGTGCGCAGAAAGGCATTCCTAAATGGGAAAGCACCTTGAATCTGTTTAGAGGTTACGTAAGTGGGATAGAAATCTGGTTAAATAAATAATAGAATTCAAAAAACTCTCCCCTCATAACCTTTTTAGCAAAACCTGGAAGGCAAAGAGCTACAGCTCAGTGGTACAGCACCCACATTTCATGCAAAAGGTTCCCAGGTAGCGCTGGGAACAACTCCTGTCTGAAACCCTAGAGAGCACTGCTAGTCAGGGCCAACAGTATTCAGCTAGATAACCCAGCAGTCTGACTTGATAGAAGGCAGCTTCCTGTGTCTTGCTGCAATGTGTATGAGTGTGATTTTTTTTTTAAAAAAAAGAAAATTCTAAACACTTAGAACAATGCATGCATTTCTGTAGCCAGTTCCTCATTAACAGCCAAAACCTGTGCATGCCTGTTCAGAAGTAAGCCCCTTTGGGTTCAATGGGGTTTGTTCCCAGGGAAATCTGTATAGGATCTGTATTGTGTTTGCAGCAAAATCCTATATGCTTCTATGCAGAAGTAAGCTGCAGTGAGTTCAATGGAGCTTACTCCCAGGTTAGAGGGTGCAGGATTACAGCTGGATCCCCCAAATCCCCGAGCAAGTACCAAAGCCATACCAAAACCTAGAAGGACTGTTTACATACTAGGGCAGGATGGCTCACAGCAGTATATTTACTTATTTTAATAAATAGGCACTTAAAGGAAGAGGAATGTCAGTAACAGCCTCATTCTGTTCTTCAGGCTAATGCTGAATATTTATATTTCATTGATTTAATATCCTGTTTGTATTAAGCCTCTAAGCAATCTCTCCCCCATATACACTCCAAAAATGGTAACATTCATGTGAGATCTGCTGTCTAGCTTAAATGAGGGGAGTTTTCAGTCAATTAAAAGTATTCATTTTTGAAAAAAAAAATGTTTGCCAAATCATTCCATTCTTATTTACATTTTCTAGACAGTGGGATGCTCGATCATGTAAACTGGCCAAACTAAACATGTGGTTAAATGCTTTCATGAGGATTTAATGGGTATGATCCTTAAAATGCGGTTTCCATCCATGGAGAGATTATCCTAGAGTCATAGAACTTTGGACCTGGAAGGGATTCCAGTGGTAATCTAGTCTGTGCAGGAATCACAAACTAAAGAATCTCTGGCAGATGGCCATACAACCTCTATTTGAAAACCTCCAGTGAAGGAGAATCCACCCGCCTTCTGAAGTTAACTGTTCCACTGTTGAACAACTCTTACCTCATTCATGAGCACCCATTTATGAGTATCTCTGACCATAGGGTCTAACTTTGTAGTTCCTTAAATTTTCTGAAATCAGCTTTCTTAAAATTCAGAGTGTATGCTCAATTACACTAACCTTTCCCTTTCCTCTGTATAAAGGATGCCAAGAGAATGTGGTCACTTACTCCCAAGGCTTCCACTTCTTCCATCTTCTTGACCACTTCTTCCTCATTAGGCTTGGGACTGATAGGAAGGAAGAATTTAACCCTTTTTTCCCTTTCATGGTCCCCACATAATGTCCCCTCTTCTCACTGTTATTTGTATTGGAAGGAAAGCTCCTATTGGTACAATAGGAACCAACATCCAAATAGCAACACTGAGGGTCAATTGTCAATAGGAAGTAAAGGTTTAAGTTCTTTGTTCATACCTTCTGCATTATTGCGCCTACCTGCCTCCAGCATTTCACACACAGCTGGGATTTCAGTGTCAGAGCACCTATGTAGACTGCAATCCTGTAAACACTTACCTGGGATTAAGTACCATTGAGTCCAGTTTGGCTTACTTCAGAGTAGACATGTATAGGCTCCCACGTTTACTTTAACTCTGATACCACAGTGTTTCAGCCTATTTTCAGACCTTTATCTCAGCTGCATTTTGCAAGCTCAAATTATCAGTAACCATCTCCACACACTTTGTTTGTGAAGGTCTCAAAATGGGGCAATTTTGTAATTGGATGCAATAGATAGGAAGGAACTTCACTGAAAATATACACTTCTCTGCTGAGGTTCTATTAAAAGAAAATTGGTTTGGAATGATGTTCAGGCACACAGTGAATAAAACAAAAACAAAGTCAATACTACAGTGTTTTAAAAAATCTATATTCTAGCAAAATGTGAAAGATACTAGATGTTTACGAGGTGCTTGGTTGTGACCCCTTTTTTCTTTAATTGGCGCATCTGAGGCAATTATGTATGCTTTCTTTGCCCTTGAAATGATAAAATCTTATTCACAAAGGCCTCGATTTTTAACATACTTACTGAACATAATACGACTTCCAGCTACATAGGATTGCACTGCCAAACTGGCTGTAGCTCCTTCCCACTTTGAAACTTAGTCTTCCCGTCCCATTTTCATTTTGGTCAGGCCCTCTAACTCTCCAGATGTTGCTTGAGTACAACTCTGACCAATGACCAGGCTTGCTGCACAACAACCTTGTGAGCACTCATGGGGTGTAGATGGACCATTGTGCTCCTGGTTGTGGCAGGACTGCCACTTATGGGGAACCAAGATGAGAGTATCAGATTGGTAGCAGCAGGTAAATACTCAAATTTGCCAAAGCAGTTCTTCCCCTCACTCTCATGGCCACATCACACTGTCCTTTCCCAATCCCAGAGAACAACAGTACTGCTGCAGCTGGGAAGGCAGAGCTGTGGCAGTCCTCCATGTGGGATGTAATCCATTGGGAGCAGTCAAGTATAACATTACCTGTTTTGCTAGAGTGGCCATGCAGGGGATGTTGGTCCAGCCAGTCGAAATTTTCTGTTCCTCCTGGCCTGGAACATCCTTCCTTGCATGTGACTAGTAGGTGGGCGTGACCTTTCCAGACCTGGTAAAAGGCCAAGTCACACTGCTACCTCTCTTTTTCGACCTTCCTGTTTGTCCTGTCTGCTTCCTGCATCACCTGGACTAGACTGCTGGCTGCCACAGCAATCCCCAGGTTATCTCCCATATGGGGTAAACCTGTTTGTAGATGTTTGTAACTTTAAGCCTTAAGCCTGCCTTTGGGGATCACACTGTGCTCTGCCTGATCATGAGTAAAACTACTTTTTGTTACTTATGAATAAGACTGTGGTGTCTTTATTTTTTTAGGAGGGATTCAAAGGGGTCTTACCGGGAATATTAGAACATATCTCAATCTGGACAAGCCAGATTGAATTGCTTATTGTCTTAAGAAACTCACACGAGTTTGCAACCAGCTTTCTGCTGCATAAGAAGGGGAATGCATTCTGCTAAGTGAAGAAACTTGCTAGCGCAAGTTAGGAAGGATATTAATAATCAATATATCCTCTCCTGCTACCCACAACATTCCCACACTCCACTCCACACTCTGCAACTGAGGTAGGGATAAAAGAAGATGTAGTTTTCCATTCTGCCCTCTATTTGTCGCATGCAGCACTGTTTCTGTTCCACTGCAGTTCAGCTTCTGCCAAGGACTACATTATTTAGCTGAATGTTCACAATGGCAAAATTATGTACATTTTATTGTCATCGGGTTATTCCACTCTGTTCATTCCAATGTAAAGGAAACACAAAGTGCAGAGGGCACGGTTGTAGCATTGTATCCAGCTAAATGCAACTCTGATTGGACCCATTGAGATTAATGGACCTAAGTCATGCCCATTGACTCCACTCTGAATAGGACCAGCATTGGATAAAAACTGTAATCAATTGTATATCATTTGTGGACTGAAAGCAACAGAAAATACAAATCCTATTTGCTGGATTGATTTTCATTCTGGGCAGGAGACAAATAAGGAAACACTGGCAAATCCGATTCCTATTCCCATCAGATTTCTCCAGCTTCCCTCCTGTGATGTAGGTTAGCCTGAGAGATTGTAACTGATTCAAGGCCACTCAGCAAGTTTCATGGCAAAGTGGAGATTTGTTCCTGGGTTTCTCCAGTGCTAGTTAGTCTGTGGAACTCTAATGGCTACACCACACTGGTTCTGAATTGCAGTCAGGGCCACTAATATTCACACTTTCTGCATGGACTAAGGAGTACCATCAACAGAGGATTCTTCCATGTCATATCCTTGTTGCTCTGTAGTACCTAAAGGAGGCCCTAATGCACAGGCTGCTATGCTGCTCATAAGCTATTGTTTCTCAACACTAGACAAATGTTTCAATAATTATCTGACTCCTGATATGTATACAATGTGTCTAGCTTGTGGAATTTCCTATCATACTCCAATCTGTTTCAGTTTTAAATCAAATCTTTTTACACTATGCCATCTGCCAGAAAAAAAACCACAGTAATTAGATTTATGGCTTATCTGGCAAGAGCTGCAGCAGGTCTGTTCATTAATAGCTCTGGTATTTGGTTTATGATGTCGTCATTTTAAGTTTTGTTCTAATTAATGGAGTGAAAACTGATGGGATTTGTGGTTCTTTTTACATAACGTTTGCATATTTAACTGCTGAGGTTTTAAAGATACATATTTTTTGAAAAAAATGCAAGGAAGTATCATATAAATATTCCACTTCTGTGACTTTGAGGCAACAGAATACCATTAGATGTATGTAAGAGGTCATTTCAGCATGACAGATCAAGAAGGGGGCATCTGATTGGTGGCTTTTTCTTTATCCCACCATGTTACATTTTCTCTTATTACTTACACCAGTGGCTTCAGCCTCCTGACTGCAAACACAGCCAGGAAAATTAAGCAAGGCCAGGTAAAGCAAGTTAAACATGATAGGATCTGCAGGGTGACCGACTATGCAGAAAACAAAACTGTTGACCAATTGGGTAAGCCCAACCCACCAACAGCAAAGAGGCTGGTTTTAATACCACCCTTTCCATCAGCTCTGCCCCTAGGGATAAGGGAGAAATTCAATTTGTTTCTCATTTTTATCATAATTGTCCTTCCAGAAACAAGCAAAAGGAAACACAGTTACCTTTGGAATTCACACTTTTCTGAATTTTGCAATGCACTACAACAATGTTTGTTGTCTTTGTCCATGGTGTTTTCTTGGCAGGGATACTGGAGTGGCTTGCCGGTTCCTGCTCCAGGTAGATCACATTTGGTCAAAACTCTCCAGTATGACCTGTCCATCTTGGGTGGCCCTGCACGGCATAGCTCATAGCTTCTCTGAGTTATTCAAGCCCCTTCACCACGGCAAGGCAGTGATCCATCCCCCCCCCATTTTTATGCACCCTTTCCCCTAATATATGCATTTTTGTAAACGTTGTTGTTGTTGTTTAGTCATTTAGTCGTGTCCGACTCTTCATGACCCCATGGACCAGAGCATGTCCTCTGTCGTCCCCTTCTCCTTGTGCCCTCCATCTTTCCCAACATCAGGGGCTTTTCTGGGGAGTCTTCTCTTCTCATGAGGTGGCCAAAGTATTGGAGCCTCAGCTTCAGGATCTGTCCTTCCAGTGAGCACTCAGGGCTGATTTCCTTCAGAATGGATAGGTTTGATCTTCTTGCAGTCCATGGGACTCTCAAGAGTCTCCTCCAGCACCATAATTCAAAAGCATCAATTCTTCGGCGATCAGCCTTCTTGATGGTCCAGCTCTCACTTCCATACATGACTACTGGGAAAACCATGGCTTTAACTATACAGACCTTTATTGGCAAGGTGATGTCTCTGCTTTTAAAGATGCTGTCTAGGTTTGTCATTGCTTTGGGGAGAAAACAACAACAACAACAACAATAATGCTTACAAAAATGCATATATTAGGGGAAAGGGTGCATTAAAATGAAAAAAAAAAATAGTGGAAATAACATACAAAGATGTATTATATTAGGGGAAATTGTCTGCAAAAAAAGTGCTCATCAGTCAAACCTACATACAAGAATGTGTTTAGGTTTAGAGTTATGGTGAATTTTCATGAATATATATTGAAAGTAATAAATCACAAATTGCTGCAGAACTGTAGAAGAACTGAATTTAAGATTGAAAAATGAGAAACTGAGGCAACTGAAAGTGAAATATCCTTCAATCCCAACCTGACCTTAAGGAAAGCCTTCTTGACCCATCCCCTCTCTGTGTTCCATAGTCCTGAGTGAGTGTTTTTACAAGTTCACCTTTCCCTGACTGGTTTCAGCCATTTGATTAGTCCAAGTCTAAAGAATCCTGGGAGCTGTCCTGGTGCTGAGAGTTGTTAGGAGACATCTCACAGGCCTAAAATTCCCTTAATAACTACACTTTCCAGAATTCCTTGGAAAAAGCCATGACTCTTAAATTGTATGAGTGTTTTAAAGGTATGGTGTGGATGTGACTTCTGTGGATAAAATAAGTGATGTCAAATAAATTGTGACCTTTATGCCAACGTTGGTTCTTAAGTCTTAATTCCATGTGTGTATGCAAAAAGGGAGTTGCAGACCAGCAACCTCTGGAGAGCACCTGTTTACTAAAGTTTAAGTTCATGCTTGGCTCTGGAAATCAAGTTTATAGACCTTAAACATGCAGTTTTTGAACAATGGCCACTGAATCTCTATTTTTAGTACATTAGTATTTTAAAAAACCTTTTGTGTTAGGAATTTAATGATCAAAAGGAACCTCATATACCTATAGTTGTTTTAAAATAACATCCCTGTTAATAATAACTACTTGGAGGTTGATCATATGTGATGTTTCAAGGGTTAGCTCAGCTTATCAGAAGAGCCAGTTTCTATAGCTTTTCTCATTATCCCCTGAACCTTCTTGAAGCTATTTTCTTCCCACTTCCTTCAGTTGTTAGAATTGCACAGTAATGTACTGGAATACATAAGCATGAAATATGATTTTTCATTTTTATACATTCTTGATCATATTTTTTAAAGCACAAATACTGAATACTTTAGGGATAAGCCAATGTCTCTGTGGGCTATGTTGTGCTGATGAGTGAAACTGGCCATTCTGATATAATACTGTTGCACGGCTCCCCAGTCACTGAGTGGACCAAGATTCCAGGGGTTTCAGGAGCTTACCAAGGGTTTGTGTTTCCTTTAGGAATGAGGCACAGTGGAGACTGTAGTGTTATTTACACATATGTACAACTTGAGCCAATGATGGAGGGGTTCAAAGTATTAACACCCCCAAAGAATCTTGTTTCTCCAATAGCGGCAGTCTTGGATTCAAGCAGAAATCAAACATTGTTCTTTCCCCTGCTTTTCTTCTGGCCTGCATTACTGCAACTTTACTCTAAACTCAGGTTTGTCCTTGTAACTAGTTGTGGGGGGGACGGACCCATGTGCCATCTCACACAGATCCCCTTTCCTTTGTTTCCCTTAATGGCCCATCACCCAGGTTATCTCCTCAACACAGGAAGCTAGCTTGGCTGTTTTCGGGGTTAGAAGGCTTGATTAGCTTTTCACACTTGCTGGATCAAGGGGATAGATCATGGGTTGGCAAACTAAGGCCCGGGGGCCGGATCCAGCCCAATCGCCTTCTAAATCCGGCCCATGGATGGTCCGGGAATCAGTGTGTTTTTACATGAGTAGAATGTGTGCTTTTATTTAAAATGCATCTCTGGGTTATTTGAGGGGCATAGGAATTCGTTCATTTATTTCCCCCCCCAAAAAAAAATATAATCCACCCCCCCCACAAGGTCTGAGGGACAGTGGACCTGCCCCCTGCTGAAAAAGTTTGCTGACCCCTGGATTAGAAGGATCTTGCATACAACCTACTCCCCACCCCCACTCATCACAATACTGTCAGTGCTAGCTTGTATTTTTTTAATGAATATTTATTAGCATTTTCAAATACAAAACAAAAACAAAAATGACAGAAAATAACAAAAATACAAAAATCCAAAACTTAAAAACATTTAAAAACACACAAGATTTCAATTACTTATTTTCTTTTAACTTGTTTCTCAGACCTCCTCACACCTCCCCTTCTTGTATTCCAATTTAGATTGTTAGCTCAGCAAGTCCTTATTACTTATTTCTCATCTTTAACTTAATAATTTATTTTAACATATTGTTATTTTACTTTTCCTCTTTCTTTCATTTCCTCAATTTATTTTTGCAAACCTTATTTTCATTTAATTTAAACCATTTTAAAAACCAGTTTCAACTTATCTAAACTTAAACATTAATACTTATACATCAGTTCTCATTCTTAAACATTTTTCTTAAAGTCGACCAAAATTTCCCTTCCACGACTTTCCCAATTTCATACAAATAGCAAAACAAAATAAAAACAGAACAAACTGTAATTATATACCCTTTGGATTCCCAAACTCCACCCACCCCTTTCCCGGTTTCAGTCCCCTCAAATGTCCATCAGTCTCAATATATTGTTTAGCCTGGAGATCTCACATCCGAGGCACTTAAATCTCTCTCAATTCCTCTCTGCCGGTCTTGATAGTCCTTAATGTTAACCCCCAAATCTCGGAGAGGCTCCGGCCCAACAGGATCCATGTTTCTTCCAGCCAGACCTCCATATTTGAAAGTAAAGCCTATGGGGTACTCCAAATCTTGTTTCATACTCCTTTTTAGTCCAAATGCTAGCTTGTAAACTATGGCTTTAATCAAGTTTCTGAACAGAATCCCAACAAAATATTATTCTTGGGTTTGTTGTGATTTTTGTAAAACCAGAGTAAGCAAGCTTATTTTCTGTATTCCTTTGTACTTCTGTGCTCTGAACAGAACTTGCTTATAAGAAGAATATCTGAAACTCTATGATTAGATGCTTGGATGGGTTTGTAATCCCTCAAGCTGCATTAATACCAGAGCTTGGGCTGTACGTGCTCAGTTCAGAAACAACAACAACAACAACAACAACAACAACAACAACAACAATATGCACTTAGCAAATGCTGTAGGTGGACACACTATGGAAGTTAATGGTATTTGATTTAGAGAATTGGTGTTTCTAATATTGTTTTGCTATTTGTGTGTGTGTAATAAGGAGACTATAGGAAAGGATGGCAAGCTGGGATGGAAGTAGATTGAAACCATGCTGGCTGGGGCTAATGGAGTCCAACAAATCTGGAGGGATGCTTGTCCCCTAGCACTGATCTGCTTTGATTCATAGCAGCTCTGTGTGGGCTATGGCAGATAACTTTTATAGCATCTACTTTCTCATCCTGGAAATGCTGGGGACTTTCAGCATGCAATGCTCATTCTGTACCCTTGAACTCTGGTGGCAACTATCTTTGAGATTCTTCAGATGCCAATTTCTGTGGTAGGTGCTAAAATCTGCATATACATAAAGTTGACTCACATTGTCATTATCACATACATGATGGTGTATGAAACTGAATATTAAACCACAGAGCCTAGGACTTGCTGATCAGAAGGTTGGCGGTTCGAATCCCTGCAACGGGGTGAGCTCCCATTGCTTGGTCCCTGCTCCTGCCAACCTAGCAGTTCGAAAGCATGTCAAAATGTAAGTAGATAAATAGGTACCGCTCTGGCGGGAAAGTAAACGGCGTTTCAGTGCGCTGCTCTGGTTCGCCAGAAGCAGCTTAGTCATGCTGGCCACATGACCCGGAAGCTGTATGCCAGCTCCCTCGGCCAATAAAGCGAGATGAGCGCCGCAACCCCAGAGTCGGTCACGACTGGACCTAATGGTCAGGGGTCCCTTTACCTTTACGCTCCCTGTTGCATGTAAAACATAATGTAATCCAAGTTATACATATCTGTTCTGTCTGTACAGCCTCATCCATCCATTTTTGTGGCCTATGGGTTGCACAAATACCTTGAAATGAAAGATGGTGAGGGGGAGAATTGTCTTGCCTTTTCCATCAAGAAGTCCAAAGTTAAAATAACTGCCCCATATGGCATTATGCACATGGGAAGGTGCTTACCCGAGACTCTTTCCTGGGGCCTGTCATAGCACCTACACATCAAGAACCAGCGCATAAAGTCCATATGGTCCAGTGATGTTTAAAATGTTTTCATTACACAGGTGTAGTCCCATCACCTAGAAGGCCCTTTCCCTTGTACTTAATTATGTGCTCTCTCATAGCGCATTGTCTCTCAGATCAATCTTATTTGCCATTTATTTTGTTCTTTACTACCATTTGCTTGGCGCTACTAACTAGGAAACTAATATTCCAATTGTCCAAATGCTGGCCAGTGTTATATACAGCTGGAAGGAAACAGGATAAATGCCCATCAATATCTTATCATATCCAGTTGTCAAAAGACCATATGTATGCATATGAAATATTATATAACTGAGAGTGTTCTACTGATCTTTCTCCTCATTTTCAGAATGAAAACAGTATTGCAGACTCAATATCTAATAACATGAACTCCTATTTTTGGAATATGGCCTTCCCATTTTCATAAGAAATGCAGGCATGGCTGCTGTGCCAAAAGAGAGAATACATCCCCTTTACCTTTTGTTGACCATGATTGTTTCTGTGAATATCTATTGCTGAGCTAACCAAAGAAGAACATCTCGTCATCATGGCAAGATATTGTACTTCATTTGCAATTTCTATATGTTCGGTATCATTCTTTTTTGACTAATATAGTGCACAATGGTGCACACAATTATTCTTTTCAGCACATCCATTAAAACTCGATGCAACATAAATCAGCCACAGAGACTGGATGAATATGGTGTGAATATCTCTTACGCTGATGTGCAGGGAAAGTGGAAATTGCGAATATGATTATGCTACGAGCCTCAAAGGTTGATGCAGCATTTCTCCAGATCTGCAAGCTTCTCAGCTGTACACATCCAAAGATGCATAATTAGGATGGCATCTGAAATAAAACTCTTTGCTGACCCCATGTCAGCTCAAGCAGATGTTCATCACAGTATTGATCCAAAATGATTGGCACTAGAGCAACTATTAGTGAGGGGGTAAGTGCACACATAGCAACTAGCTAAGCTAATGAGACTTGTTTGTGCCCATCTGTGAGCATTGATTGTAAGAAAAATGAAATGAAATGAAAAACACAAGCCACAAAAATTAGGATGACAGCCCAGAACCTATGAATGTTTATTCAGAAGGAAGATCTACTAAATTCAAGTAAATGTGCCTAGGTCTGTAACCATACAGCACCATTCTATGCATGTCTACTCAGATGGAAGCTGCACTGTGTTCAGTGGGGCTTATATTCTCATAAATGCATTTAGGATCCCTGCCATAGCATAGTTAGTTATTTAACTATGGATTCTAGCTTGAAGCCATCATCTCTAATAGGGCAGTTTAACAGCTAATTGGGACAGGAGGCAGGAGAAAATATCCAGTTAAAAATCAAAAGAGAAAAAAAAGGGTGGTAGAGAAGTTGAAATGTGACAAAAATCCCTCAGCCAGGCATAAACACACTGCAATGCTATATTCAACCATTCCTGGCTATGAAAGGCCATGTGACCTCCCACAGGAAAATTCAACCAGCCTGTTTCTTGTGGGGCCCATGTACACAAGGAGCCTAGGCTCTCAGCTCCATGAAGGACCAGACAGATCTACATCTGGACCTCTCAAAGCAAGTAATAGCAAGGAGTGTTCTTCTGAATGTCTTGTTAATAAGGAGTGCTTGCTGTGACTCATGCATCAGAAGTGAAGAGGCAGGGAGGAAATAAAACCCCTTTAAGTAGAGTTGCCATATATTGAAGAGCAAAAAAGAGGACACATTTGCCAACTTCTACTTTTAATTTTGGATCACTATCCCATGAAAAATACGACGTATTCTGGGAAAAGAGGACATAGGGCAACTCCTCCTGTTTCTGCAGCTCTGTGTGGAGTAGGTTGCCTTGTATGAGTCAAGTCATCAGTTTTCCCTTGTATTGTCTACACTAATAGGCAGTCAGACCAGACCAGCAACTGGCATGGTGGGACAAATGCCAAGGCCCATCATGATCTCCAGAGGCCCCATCATGTTTGACATCATCACCTCTTCAAAGAAACAACTAAGAAATATTTCCTTAAACACACAATTCATGGGGGAGCACCCAGCAGAGAAGGGAAGCATTGTAGAGCAGTTGCAGCAACATCTTTATGACTCCCCAAAGACATCTGAGACTTCTGTGCTCTACTGAGTACAGACATACCTCAGAAATATAGTTTGGTTTCAGACCACTACAACAAAGTGAATTTGGCAATAAAGCGAGTCACACAATTATAGTTATTATTATTTGGGGGGGGGCATTTCCCATTGCATATAAAGTGTTATGTTTACACTTTACTGTAGTCTATTAAGCCAGGCCCCCTGGCTTCAGGGAAGGAAGAGGAAAAACTTAGCTCCAGCCCTAGCCAGCTCCACCCCCATGGCCCCCTAGTAGTAGGGGATTCCTTTCCCTGGAAGCAGCCGGGCCGCCTGTAGCCACACCTATGTCCTCAAAAGGACCAATATATGTGAAGCCAATAAAGCCAGGTATGCCTGTACTGGGGCAGCTGGAAGTCAGCACTGTTGGTGATGGATATTGCCATTCAGTCTGATGCTCAGCAGAGCAGAGAGGTCCTGAGAGAGGCAGCTGAAGCAATGGCCAATGTCCTTCTTGGGGGCAGGGAAAAGGCACCAAGTAGGTGTGGTATGTAGGGATTGACGGTCATCAAGCCCCAGATTAAAATCTAGTGTTGCATTGCTGGCAATGACACTCTAGGGTTTAATGCAGGCATATCTCTAAATCCTTAACTAGATTGTGGCTGGAATTAAACGTGGGATGTTCTGCATGCAAAGCAAGTGTACAGCCACTGAGCTTAATGCCCTCCGCAGAGTGTACTTTTTGAGGGGAATTACACTTCTCACTGTAGAAGGATGCATTGCATATAGCTAAAGAATGTCCTTTTCTTCTCCCCTAACCTGCCCAATGTTTTCCTCTTTTCTTTTTATGCAGCCTCCCCTTTATTTTCAGTTTCAAACAACTGCAATAATTCCTGGATCACAGGGGCATGTTATACAGGCATCTGCCATTCTAAATCAGTATGTAGGCTACAATCAAACATATTATGGTGTGATTCCAGGTGAGTCAGCAGACAATTTAGTAGTAAGCTGTTTGCATATGTATACATATACAAATGGCAAAAGCAGAACACAATGTCAGAAAGCAAGAAAATGCAATCAAGAATTTATATAGTACCATTACCATCCAAGTGGAAAAAGCTCTGCAAAGAAATAGCACCACCCTTGTTTTGTCAGTTACACAGAAATGATACAAGTGGTTAATGCAAATATTATTGGAGAAAATTATAGAACCATTCTTTTCAACTCCCTTTGGTTTTATGTGAAAGAACAATGGCTTTCTCTTCCTCTTTCCCCCCAGTGAACCACTCCTGAATAGAGGGTGGAGGATTTTAATGGCTGCATGTACCCAGACATTTGACTGACTGGATCTTGCTGCAGACAATTTATCTCAGTGCCGCCTCACCCGCAATTCTCCAAGGAAGCCATAGGTGGTCATTGCTAACAATGGCATCACAAAAGGATGAACGAAGAGCATACCCTCCAACATTCTTCAGATGAAAATAGAGATATTTCTCACTCCCAACTGACACTCCTTGACCCCCCATTCTTTGTTTGTCCCCCCCCAGTAGAGAATTTCCTATCAGAAGAAGAGCCAGTGTCACCACAACTACGCCAACAGGACACAGCACATATGCCCTCTACTGTCCTGAGAAAACTCATTAATCCCGATTTTATTTTTTTATTCTTCGGTAGATTTACAAAAAGAAAACACACACACCAATAAATACATTTTGGAAAGGGGCAAGATAAGACATGGATACATGGATGCACAAAGTGTGTGTGTGTGTGTGTGTGTGTGAGAGAGAGAGAGAGAGAGAGAGAGAGAGAGAGAGAGAGCTGGCGCATCATGTGGTGTTGGGCCTTGGCAGTGGCAGCCTCTCCTCCTCCTCACCTGCTGCCAGCAGCCGCCCAAGGGAGAAGGCTGGCAGTGGTGTCCAAGGAGAGGCCACGGAGAGGCCGCAAGATGCTCCCTCACAACTGCAGCCACAGTCATCGCTCGGGACAAGCACCGGCTCTTTCTCCTCCCAGAGTTTGGCAGCCGTGGCTCTGGTGGGGGAAACAGAGACATTATGGAATCAAATCAGAAGCTAGGATGGCTCTTGTAATTCCAGAACTGTCCCTGGAAAATCGGGACACTTGGAGGGTATGGAAGAGCACATGTAGGGAAGTGTTGGGGTATTTATATACGGTAAACATCATAAACATACGGTATACATCATTTTTAGGAGAATGCCATGCAAAGCCATGGAAGGGGAAGAAGGTGCACACTCAATAATCCTACCCTCTCCATTGCATCCTTGTAGCCTGTCTCCACTGAGTTCCATGCATTGGGGGAGAAAGTATGGAGCGCAGAGCCTGATCTATACATGTGGGCTCCCTGCACAATTTAGAGCCTTGCACTTTCAGGATTATAAACTATGCATGCATACAGAAGGTTCCTTGCTGCACATAGCAGGCCTATGGAGGGGGCAGGGCCAACAAGCACACACATTCCTCAGCCTCATAGAATCATAGAATCATAGAGTTGGAAGAGACCACAAGGGCCATGGAGTCCAACTCCCTGCCAAGCAGGAAACACCATCAGAGCACTCCTGACATATGGTTGTCAAGCCTCTGCTTAAAGACCTCCAAAGAAGGAGACTCCACCACACTCCTTGGCAGCAAATTCCACTGTCGAACAGCTCTTACTGTCAGGAAGTTCTTCCTAATGTTTAGGTGGAATCTTTTTTCTTGTAGTTTGGAACCATTGCTCCGTGTCTGCTTCTCTGGAGCAGCAGAAAACAACCTTTCTCCCTCCTCTATGTGACATCCTTTATATATTTGAACATGGCTATCATATCACCCCTTAACCTCCTCTTCTCCAGGCTAAAACATGCCCAGCTCCCTTAGCCGTTCCTCATAAGGCATCGTTTCCAGGCCTTTGACCATTTTGGTTGCCCTCCTCTGGACACATTCCAGTTTGTCAGTGTCCTTCTTGAACTGTGGTGCCCAGAACTGGACACAGTACTCCAGGTGAGGTCTGACCAAAGCAGAATACAGTGGCACTATTACTTCCCTTGATCTAGATGCTATACTCCTATTGATGCAGCCCAGAATTGCATTGGCTTTTTTAGCTGCCGTGTCACACTGTTGGCTCATGTCAAGTTTGTGGTCAACCAAGACTCCTAGATCCTTTTCACATGTACTGCTCTCAAGCCAGGTGTCACCCATCTTGTATTTGTGCCTCTCATTTTTTTTGCCCAAGTGCAATACTTTACATTTCTCCCTGTTAAAATTCATCTTGTTTGTTTTGGCCCAGTTCTCTAATCTGTCAAGGTCGTTTTGAAGTGTGATCCTGTCCTCTGGGGTGTTAGCCACCCCTCCCAGTTTGGTGTCATCTGCAAATTTGATCAGGATGCCCTTGAGTCCATCATCCAAGTCGTTGATAAAGATGTTGAATAAGACCGGGCCCAAGACAGAACCCTGTGGCACCCCACTAGTCACTCTTCTACAGGATTAAGAGGAACCATTGATGACCACCCTTTGGGTTCGGTCAGTCAGCCAGTTACAAATCCACTGAGTGGTAGCATAGTCAAGACCGCATTTTACCAGCTTCTTTACAAGAATATCATGGGGCACCTTGTCAAATGCCTTGCTGAAATCAAGGTAGGCTACATCCACTGCGTTCCCTTCATCTACCAGGCTTGTAATTCTGTCAAAAAACGAGATCAGGTTAGTCTGACATGATTTATTTTTCAGAAATCCATGCTGACTATTGGTGATCACAGCATTCCTTTCTAGGTGCTCACTGACTGTTTGCTTAATGATCCGCTCCAGAATCTTCCCTGGTATTGATGTCAGACTGACTGGGCGGTAATTATTTGGGTCCTCTCTTTTCCCCTTTTTGAAAATAGGGACAACATTTGCCCTCCTCCAGTCTGCCGGGACTTCGCCTGTTCTCCAGGAATTCTCAAAGATGACTGCCAGTGGTTCTGAGATCACATCTGCCAGTTCTTTTAATACTCTTGGATGCAGTTCATCTGGCCCTGGAGACTTGAATACATCTAAACTAGCCAAGTATTCTTGTACTATCTCCTTAGTTATTCTGGGCTGTGTTTCCTCTGCTGAATCATTTGCACCAAATTCTTCAGGTCGGGCATTGTTTTCTTTATCGGAGAAGACTGAGGCAAAGAAGGCATTGAGGAGTTCAGCCCTTTCTGTGTCCCCTGTTTGCATTTCGTCTCATATGTGAATGATTGACTGCCTTAGAATAGACCTACTATAGCCACTGGTTTCTGCACAGAAATACGAAGGGGCTAATCCATATGACTCAGGGCCAAACTACATGTGATAGTTTATAATCCATGTGACTGAACTGACATTTTAAAAGCAACAACTGAAGAAGACCTTGAATTGGATCAGCTGCTCAGAGAGGAGTATTGGCTCTTTCCCTCCAGTACTACAAAACAGGACCTCATCTTATTTTGGGCTTCCCTCTCCCACTGTGTCCTGATCCCCTGGCCTACCTGGCAGCCAGACAGTGTGCCAAGACCAAGTCCAAAATCTGAGGGTCCATCAGCATCCACCAAGTTCAGTCCAAGATCCAAAGTTGAAAGGCCAAAGGTCAGGAGACAAGGTTCAGAGACAAGGTTCAGATTTGGATTAACAAGGTTAATCCAAATCTGAAGTCAGGATGCAGTGCAGCATCAAGCCCAAAGTTTACACCCATGGAGGTCCAGGAATATCCAAGACAAGTTCTTTAAACATGGACAGCTGAGCATACATAGTACCTTAGCTCAGCTTCCTTCTTATACTGTACCTGCTGATTGCAGCTTCTGGGCTTGATGAGTCATGTGAACCTCACCTACTCTCCACTTCCTCCAACTGAATAATCACATGCCTCCTTCCCCATCTGGCCAGCTAGTGAATTGGGCTGCAGGCCTTGGTCTGCCTCTGCTTCCTGGAGTGCCTCAGCCACTGTTCCCTACAACCCAGAATGGACCATAATCATGGGGACGGGGACCCCTCTGGCTCTGGGTCCTGCTGCTCATGTTCCTGTGCACTGGCTCTCATCCCCTCATCATCCTCTGTCACCGCTTGAGTACTACCTGCACTAACTTCTCCTTCCTCATCCCCAGCTTGCCCTTTTTCTAATTCGCCTGGATCCTCTTCCTCCTTTCCGAAATCCTGCCAGTTCATGACACTCTGCTGCTGCAAGCAATGTTGAAAGGGGTAAGGGCAGATGTTGAATGGGAAATGGAGTGTGTGCAGAGGAGGCTAGTCACTTCCCCTGGCACCACAACCCCAATCCAGTTTGTCCCCCTTTGCACCTGATTTGAAATCTTAAAAAAGACCAGATCTCGTGAATAATTTGGCTTTCAACTACCATATAAGGGGGCATTTTTAACCTGTTTTTTTCTGGAGAGGCATGGTATAAATGTAACTAAAGCAAAATTAAATAGTAAATATAGGATTTCAGTATGTGATTCTACGTTGTTGTTGCTGCTGCTCCTGTTTGCATAATTCTCATCCTTTATCTAATAAGATCAAGGTAAGATACACAGAATGAACCCATTCTGTCTTCACAATACCCCTGTGAGGTAGTCGAAACAAAATTAAAAAAAATCTTCCAGTAGCACCTTAGAGACCAACTAAGTTTGTTATTGGTATGAGCTTTTGTGTGCATGCACACTTCTTCAGATACCGAAAGCTCATACCAATAACAAACTTAGTTGGTCTCTAAGGTGCTACTGGGAGGAATTTTTTAATTTTGCTTCAACTATGGCAGACCAACATGGCTACCTACCTGCACCTGTGAGGTAGGTTAGTTTAAGAGATAGTCTTGAGCCCAAGACTGCCTACTGCAATTTATGGCAAAGCAGGAATTTCAGCGCACGTGTCCCCTTTCTGTTTGTCTTTCATTAATAACACTGAGAATTAACCACAAGTTTCTATTATAGTGATTGATTCCAACCCTGTAACCTCTTGGCCCTGCAGTTGCAAGACCTTTACTTTTGTAACCTCAACATGCCTCTTAGAAATATAATTGTTTGGAGGAGAGAGGATGTTGCAGAAGAATATTGGTACATTTCTGCAGTTATTTTAATTACTCTGTTCTATGCAGTTGCTGTTATAAAGCAGGATACATATATAGAATTCATCTGAGCAGTGTGGTGAATGTAAAAAATTGGTAGTATCAGTATTCATGGCAAGTGTGGATGAAGCTGATCTTAATCAGTTCAGTTTTATGCCATATTTCTGTGAGTAATAAAATGCCATCGGTCCCTTGTGGGTTATTGTTTCCTCCTTCTAGAAACATGATAAAGCTCCCTTGGGTTCGAAAAGAGCCAAAGGTTTGTCACAGAGACATTTTTATGGCTCATAGATAATTGTGACCTAGTTCTGACCCCCCAGGTTTAATTGCATATAAAAATTAAAAGGCTTACGATAACTAAATTCATGCTAATTTAGGGGTGCAACTGCTTCTGTCACTCTTGGTGGCAAAACTCAAGTGATCAGGAATGCATCCTTTAAACATCATGATATTAACCTAAACAGGTTGAGTGAATGACTGAATGCCTTCCAAGCTGCCAAGGAATCAGAGGCTCTTCATTTAAAATCAAAACTTGTTTCAACTAAAGTCTGTTATAAATAGATGTAATGTACATCACAGGAAATATTTTGATGGTAGTTACTGATGCAAGTGCACTTGTTCCAGCTCCCAAGAGAGAGTGAAACACATATCATGTTGTTTGTGTCAAACACCTACTCCGCTACCCTGGTCGTTGGTACTGAAACTCCACAAACTGCAGCATTTGTGCTTATTTCAGAGCTGGGATGCAGACGTCAACAAGAAAACTAAAGCAATAATAGTTAACAGGCCTTGTGATCTGAAGGCGTGAAGAGAGATCATCGTTAGGATTCAGCATCCTTGGCACTTTCAGGTCCTGCTGCGAGTTCCCATCCAAATCTGCTCCAAAATTAATTAGATGTAAAACTGGATTCATTTCTCAGATGGGCAACCAGAACATTGTTCTAGACTCCAGCTAGGTATGCTGAGCCCCAGTACATATCACTGCTGTCTCTCAGGAGGTTCTAGAGATCGCAAGTAAACCATACTGTTCACACCACAAGGCACACTCTCTCCCACTTCACTCTACTTATCGTACATGCAAGCTTCAGGCCCTCCTGTTATTTTTTGGGATCAGGAATAAAACCCTCTGCATGGGGGGGACTGGTACAAAAAGGAGATTGTGAATGCAGCAATAATGTGTTTTTCAGACACCACAATCAGGTGGCATCAATGGATTATATTTGGATCAATTACATCTGGCCAACTGTTCCTTTAAGAATTAATGATTACAGAACTGTCTCTACACATCAGGGTTTGGAGGCAGTTATCATGGAGTCCGCTGTGCACATGCACCATGCAAGGGGGTGAAGCACCATTAATGGCTATAACCTTTTGGTAGTGCTGCTACCCCACTGCTTACAAACCTTTAAACTACTTGGGCATAGAGTAACCCACAGCCTTCAGGCTTTCATCCCAGGAACTGGGAAATGGCCAGCAGATTTCCCCAGTTGATTTTTGGATACAAGAGATAGAGAAGAACCTTTTGGATTGGCTCACTCAGTTCCTGGTTCTACTCAGGTTTGCCTTTGGCTTCTTCTGAACAGGGAGGAGTACAGTTGTATCTCGGAAGTTGAACAGAATCCGTTTGGGAAGTTCGTTCAACTTCTGAAATGTTTGACTTCCAAAGCGTGGCTTCTGATTGGCTGTAGGAAGCTCCTGCAGCCAATAGGAAGCCGCAGAAGCCCCATCGGACGTTCATCTTGTAAAGAATGTTTGAAAACCCGAACAATCACTTCCAATTTTTGATCGTTCGGGAGCCGGAACGTTCGACTCCAAAGGTATTTGGGAGCCAAGGTACGACTGTATAAGACAGATGTCTTCTTGAGCCACAAGGTCTACCTAAACACACTTCTGTGTCTGGTATTATTCTTTGGTCTTGATTCCTGGTTTGCCCTCTGATCCCAATCACTCTTTGGTTCTAACTCTTACCTTCTTCCATTCCTACCTTTTGAGTTGCTTTCTGATCTGGATTGTTCCTCAGTCCAGACTCCTGGCTCACTCTGGGAGACATCTAACCTCCACTTGTGCTCTGACTTTGCACTGGATTTAGCCAAAGCCTGAACTGAATCAGGCAGAGTTGGGGGAATCTGGGCTTGGGCTGAGTTGGGTTGAGGCAGCTCTGGTTTGCCCTAGATCAGATCAACCTGACCAGATCAGGCTGATCCAAGACAATTGGGGGTGGGTGTCAAGTGGAAAAACTGTATGGCAATATTTCCCAAAGTGTGGTACACATATCCTTCAGGGGTACATGGAAGGGTTTCAAAGGGTACATGGCAGAATTTGCTCTTGTTTCTATAAAGTACGGTAGTACATGTACTGTATTATTAAAACTACCCCCACATTATCCTTGCCCAATAAGGGGTATGCCAGTAAGATAAAACTCTCAACAGTGGCATGTGATTATTGTAAGTTTGGGGTACACTGCTGTAGGGGGTCTGCTTTGCCAGCATGTTTCCTGCAGGAAATGCACTGGGGAAGTAGACCCCAGCAGGACTGAATCCTCCACTGCCCCACAGGATTGAATCCCCTGCTCACCGGCTGAGGCCCAGATTGGGATAGGTGAGGGGAAAATAAACCTATTTGGATTGACCCTGAAACTCCTCCCCCCGCCCAGGAAGTAAGGAAAGAATACGTTTGCTCACTTAAGCTTCCTGATCAATAGCGAAATCTCTCCCCCCCCCCCAATATTTCACATTCTTGTGCGTAGGCACAAGATGGGCAGTTAAAAAGAGAAAAGTGAATGGCTGGCAACAAACCTAAGTAATTCTTGTGTCAAGACTTTGACAAGCCATTTGTTGGGAAACCTATTTAACTGATTGCAGTCTACATACAGTTAACAGATGTGCCATCCAGGGATATGTCAAGCTCCCTTTCAGCGTTAGCAATTAATGGCAGTCGCTGGTGATGAAATAGTGGGTCTTTTAATCTTGTTTTTAAAGGAGAGAGGACAGTGTAATTTCTTTTGTAGAATTTATCCATGTGGTAAAGGGGGGGGGGGGGCAGATCCATGCCATATTTGAATAATTTGGAGTAGGGGAGAGAATTGCTCAAGGAGCTGTATTTTAGTACCTTTTCTCAACCTGCAGATTTGAGAACCTACATCAGAGAGGGGAAACCTTTTCAGTCTGAGGTTCACAGATTCCCTACTCAGCAACATTCTGAGGGTCACATGGCAGGGCAGAACCAGAGGCAAAATTGGGTAGAGCAATGGATGTGAATTTTTCCTTCGTCCAACAGGCTAGTTTATACACACACACACATACACACACACAGAGAGAGAGAGAGAGAGAGAGAGAGAGAGAGAAACAGAGAGACAGACACAGACAGACAGACAGACACACACCCACACACCCACACCCTCTAGACCTCTGTGTTTGACTCTTGAGACTCTTTCCAGGACACATGCCCTCCCAAGCCACATACCCTTCTCTGTCCTTCATCCATGTAAGTATCAGAGTTCAAGGAGACTTCCCAAGCAGGTAAAAACACACAAGGAGAGTGTGAAGCAGGGCTGGTAAGGAATGTGACCTGGGGGGAAGGTGTGTGGCCTGGAAAGAATCCCAAGGGTAAAGAGGGGGGATATTTGGTCCCTGGGCTTGAGGTCCCCCATCCCTGACCTTATGTGGAACAGAGAGATCATATTTGCAACATATAACCTAGTTCTAATTTAGGAAGCCAGATGGGTATAATTTATAAGCTTTATATAGGAGATATATATTTAGCCCTCATGCATGCAGGCCTGCATGTAGTACGCTCCCACTGCTAGTTTGGGAAGCGTCATACCCAAGACAGCTACAGTCTGTATCTATCCTATATCTATGCCATCATTTCTTATGAAATGCAGCTGCTTGATCCATTTCCCTTCAAGCCAGCTTGAGACAAAGAGCAACCTAGCTGTGTTTTAAGCAGGTACTGTGCACACCGTGGATAGTGATGAATAACTTCACTGGATTGTGGCAAAAAGATTGTAAAACCAGTAAAAACAACAACAACAACACACTAACAAGCTTGATCTGCATTCTGATTAGGACTTGGTTTGAAGGCAATAGTCAAACTGACTTCAGCTTAAAGAAGTTAGTCTGAAACTGAATTAATACAGCTGCTATCATGGGGAATCTAAAATCATAGCTCATATCTAGGTAATATGGATTAAATTACTTATGAACCACACTCTTTAATTTTTGAGTATAGGATTACTATTACTGCTACTACTGGCACTCACCCATCATTGCTACTACAGGCAATTAACATGCCATAACTGAATTTGAAATGGTTTCTGTAAAATCAAGCTGGTGGCTCCTTTTTATTTTGTTTATGTGTATTTTTTCCATTGACCAATGCCCAGATCAAATATTGTTCTGTGGGTTATTTGTAACATTCCTCCTCCTTGAACAGAAGAGTTTGAATCTGGAAGAAACTTCCCAGTAAAATATGCAGTCTTGGCAATTTCCCTTCTGATCCACCTGAATCTGGCTCAACATACCCAGGTCCTCCAGACTATCTTGCAATATAGATATGGAATGAATAATATATCCACGACAAGGTTGGCAAATGGAGTTGGATCAAAAGATAGTAATAGCAGGGTGGTTTTTTTTATTGAAAACATTATCAGTCACTGATGTTCATCCTGAAGGGCAGGAAATCCACAAGAGTACTTTGGAATGTTTACATTCCAAGAATGTACCTTCTGGTTAAAGAAAAAGATAGCAATTTTTTCTAGTTGTGTGTTGTACAAACAAAATGTAAAACTATGCATGTCATGAATTTAAAACTACCAGGGAGACCTGCTGCCCAAGATCTGCTTGGTTATTTTGAATCAATATATGAAATTTAGTTTTTGTCATCTCTTCATATAGTTTTGCACCATTAACACACACTTTCTCCTGTCCCCGGACTCCATCTGAAATTAGCCCCCACCTTTCCCCTGACGCTTTTGCCCCCAAACCCACCGTCTCCTGGTTCTCCCTTGAATTTTCAACAATGTCATATCTGTATAATAGGTTTGTGGTGTTAAAAAAGTAATGTTGTCCCGGTGCTATCTATAGAAATGGTAATGCATGTTTCTGTGCTAGATATCTCCTGAAGAACTCATTTTGGCACTATAAAGAGCAGAATTACCAGATGGAACGATTTCTCAGCATGCTGTGATTGGCATATCCATGACAATGTGAATATGATACCCTTAAGTAAATCACAGCAACTCTGTACTTCTCTCTTCAGCATCTTATTTTTGTACTATATAATAAGCTCCTCAATTTGCCCTCATTCTCAATTTTTGTCCTTGATTCTAAGCCACAGTCAGATTACTTGGAGTGGAATTAGGAAAGAGGCTTGGAGCGAAGGTTTGCAAAGTTCCCTTCTATGCCCTTTTATTGTCAATAAGTAAGCCCTGAGAAACAAGTAAGCCATACACAAACACATTTCAGTTTAGAAAGGGTATTAGAATGTTTAAAATAAAGGGCGTTTCAAAGAATCATAGAATCGGAAAGAACCCTAATGGTCAGCTAGTCCAAACCCCTACAATGCATGACAGATGTCCATCTAGCCACTGCTTCAAAAGTAGCATGAAAGTTACTGTTTTCTGTTTCTTTGCACTACATCATTGCTGCCCAGTAAAGCTACAAAACCTCTCCAGACATGATAGACAAGATCACTTAGGCAGAGGCCTTACTTTATTGATTGGTGGTACCAAACAGGTCCCAAGGCTGACACACAGATCTTTCAATACATCCAAGATAGCTCAAGACAACATGGCTTCCAAGAATATAAAGTGAGTCAAGCCAAGCTAAAATCCTGTTCTCACAACAGACAACCACTTATGTCACAAACTGCCCTGTGATCTTTGGATAAATTGAATAAAAAATAAAATAAAAAGATGACCTGATGCATGTGGGAAGTCTGCAAGCTGCACATGAGTCATCTTTGTGGGCTTCTTATAGGCTTCTGGTTGGCTTCTGTGAGAACAGGATGCTGGAACAGATGGGCCATTGGCCTGATCCAGCAGGCTCTTCTTATGTTCTAAGATAATATCAATCGCAGGCCATGTGAAAAAGCCAGTAAAGCAGCCTCCTTGTTCAAACAGGCATTCAAGTACCCCCTGTCAGTAGCCCTGCTTTTCTTGCTTGCCTTTTGTCTAAACTGAAAAGCCCCAGATCACAATGCCACAGGAAAGGTAAAAGTAGATGGGCTTATAGCTGAGATGCATGGGTTTGCTCAGCAGTAAGTTTCATAACACTTACTCCCTAGAGTGGCTTAGACCAGCAGAGATCAGGCAGCAAGTCCTCCCTCTTTGATGTTATTTGAAAAGTCCTGACTTTATGTAACTTTTTTTTATTGGCTTACTTCAACATTTTTTGAATATTCTATAGAAATTTAACAACTACTCCCCATTAGGTCTCCTACTCTCATTTTACCACCTCCATTAATATACACAACTTATTAAGTAAAAACTAAAAGGAATAAGAAGAGAAACCAGCATATATATATATATATATATCATAATAAGAACACATAAATAAGAAAGGATAAGGGATTTTGAAAGAACGATAGAACCAGCAGATTCAGCAAAAGACGGAAACTCTGGAACTAATTATTTTTCAAAATCGTTTCCCACCACCCAATTTAATAACTTGTTTCTTAGTCTCACTATTTCCTCTTTTTTCACATTTACTTCATTTATATTTCATTTATGCTCTTATGCATTGTAAATAAGAATATAAAACTCCCCTCCACGCACAAATTACTGCACTTGCCACACTGATCTGATCTGCAAGTGGAATATTGACAGCATGGGATCCTGCTCCCATTCCTCTCAGGCCATAAAAACATAAGAAGAGTCCTGCTGGATCAGATCCTGAGATCTATGGATACAAATTTATTAATGCAAATTTATAATAATATGCTACAGGTGGCTTTTTGTTTCCAGAAGGAAAACAATAGGTGGTAACTGGCTGAAATTAGAGGATGTTGTACAGGTGACAATTTGTGGCAATGCCCTAAAGGGACTACCCTGTATGTCTACTTATGTGTAAACTGCACAATTAAAAGTGCACCTGGGGTAAGTGTCTCACCCCAGAAAACTGGATGAAGGTTAAGTATTCCTGATACGTGCTCCAGCCTGCCAGCTTTGCCCTCCCCAAGAAAATCCATTCCATCTCCAGCCCCACCTGCTATTCATCCCAAAACCCAATAGCCAGTCAGCATTCCCTGGACACTAAGTACCTTCTCTTCTGGGTGGTCCCTCCAGGATTTTTTCTTTTTTAAAATAAGTTTTTTTTCTAACTTCTGCAAGCTCACCACCTGTTAATACCTTCCTCATGTTGTGTAGATGGGGTGTGGGGCCACAGAAGGATCCACACTCACCTTTAAAGCAGGGAGGTTATTTATTTCTGTGGCATGTATTTGGTGACACCACTGGAAGACAGTGATTTAAACACATTTGAGAGTTTAGCTACATTGGCCTTATTCCTGGCATCCTTCCTGACATGTATCTTAAGAATGCACATTCAGAAAATTAATATGAGTAGCTGTTTTAAGGCAGATCCTTCTTATCTGTGGCCTTGAAATAATCTTCAGTCTTACAGCTTTATGATTATCCCAACACATTTATGTATTTTTAAATATGTACATTTTTTCCCCAGGGCAGTTCATGAATTAAGATCTGACTGTTTCACAGAGACAATATTCAGAAAAACAAGGAATGGCTTGTTAAGCAACATCATGATGATGGATGACTCCATTAATTCTATTTTTGCTTGAGCATGTCTGCATCTTCTAGAGAATTATCAGTTGTATTTAGTACCTACAGTTAGCAGCAGTAACAGTTTCTGAAAGCCCTTTATATCTCTCCCACCCTTAAAGAAATCCCTTCATTTTTTCCTTCACGAATAGGCTTTGTTTTCCTTTTCTGATATTCTTAGAAACCTATCTGACATTAATTAGAGGTATACAAATAGATAAGAGAGTGGGGAAATTCTGGTCTGGGAACTTGTTTTTAATTACAGGAAAACAGAATCCCTATTATGCCAAAGCTACTTGCTGCACACGTCAGTTTATTCAGAAGCAAATGTCTGCATTAGGCCGAGGAGGAGGTTCTTGGTCTGACCTTTTTCTTTGGTTATTGAATTTAGGTACAGCTAATTCTTTGTTTCTTGGCATTGTGATGTAATTGAAAGAAAGGACAGTAGCTGCAGTATCAGAAGGCAGAGTGGAATGATGCTTTCAAGAGTGTCATCATTTCCTCTTCATTTGTAACATAGTCCTCATTTATTTATTTTACAATGTCCTGATCTTGAACATATGCATGTCTTCCATGTCTTCCCTAAAGCTATGATGGAACTGCACTGTAGTCTGAATATGATTATATGAATTAGGGGCAAAGAAGCACTTTTCAGGTGCAAAAAAATACACAGCAGATCTTGATTATGTATGGACTGCACAGAAATAACAAGTGCAGAAATGTTTCTAGCATAAATTGTACATAGCCTAAATGACATGACTACATGGATTAAAGAGATCAAATGCAAACAGGAGACACATGTGATGTGCCTCTCCTTTTCAGGACTGTTTGACTTCAGATTGCGGCTGAAGGATTAAACTCTTAAATTCTTCTTCAAGTTAAATAATAACTTGCCTGTGCACAATTATCAGTACCTTGTCAGGGAAAAGACTAAGAGAACACCTTCTTCCCGATATCATAGTTTGGTATCTGAACTGTTTTTCTTTGTTCTTAAGTATGAGAGAATAGCTCAGTTGCTCACTCCCCAAGCTGCAGTTTCTTTTTTCTTTTTTAAATAATATTTATTAAGAGTTTAAAGATTACAAAAAGAAAGAAAAAGAATTAAACATGACAATATAATAAAATACAAAAACAAAAACAAAAACACTACATGAAACATTGAATTAACAAAACAAAACAAAAACAATTAAAAACACTTCCAATATTTTCAATCTTAACTTTCATTCACTTGTTTCATTGACTTCCTCACGCCTCCCTTTTTGTATTCCACTTCAATTAACTGTTTCAGCAATTCCTTTCCATCTTCTTCTGTTTTCTGTCCTGTAATTAATCTTAACATATTCTAACCTTGTTTTTTCCCTTTAATACATTAACAATCTATCTGTACCTAGTTCCTTATAACATTTCTGCCAAAGCCATATAACCTCATTCCACCATTTTTCTATAGCTCATTAATTTTACAATATTTCTGTAAATAATCTTTAAATTTTTTCCAATCTTCTTCCACCGACTCTTCTCCCTGGTCTCGGATTCTGCCAGTCATTTCCGCCAATTCCATATAGTCCATCAACTTCATCTGCCATTCTTCCCGGGTGGGTAAATCTTGTGTCTTCCAATACTTCACGATGAGTATTCTTGCTGCTGTTGTTGCATACATAAAGAAAGTTCTGTCCTTCTTTGGCACCAATTGGCCGACCATGCCCAGGAGAAAGGCCTCTGGTTTCTTCAGAAAGGTATATTTAAATAAAAAAGCTGCAGTTTCAAGTGAGACTGCCCAGAACAAGAAAGGAGGAAATCTTCTTATCAGGCTGGTAGAGGGAGAGCAATGTAGCACCTCATGGAACAGATTACCTGGTGGCAGGAGGTGTGTGTGTGGGGGGGGTGTCCCCTTGTTAGATGCCTTTCAGAAGAAGCTGGACCACCATATCTTGGGAGTGCTTTTGGGGGTGCATCAAGCAAGCGGTTAGAATGCATGGCCTAAAAGACCATCCAACTCTAGGAGTCTAGTTGACTTGTAGTTCTGAGCGAAATCTTGGACTATAAGTTTTTAGTATTCAAATCCCTGTCCTAGTGTTGATAGATAACACAAACAATCCCTTTGACTTAAAGGCTTTACAACCTAAATTGTGCTTGAAACAGTCTTTGCTTGTTGCTTCCTGTCTCATCTTCACTAGACAAAAATGTTCATTCCCAGACAACTACGTAGCACAGCATAAGTATTTGAATATCTTTGACGATAAGTTGTAGGGGAGGAGAAGATACCTCTCTCATTTGCAAATTCTATGCATTTGCAGTGGAAAATTAGAACAGCCAAAACAGCTTTTGGCTGCTCTGTTACCCTTTTCACTCTGTAAAAAAGTTGAGTGTCAATAAGATGACATTTCCTGCTTTAATTGTCACATGAATAGATTGTTCCTCCCCCCACCCTTCAATAATTGCTGAAGACTTTTATGGCCTAAATTAAAGTGACAGAAAAATATGGCAATTGCTAGCACCATCTATTGGTACAAACAGAAAAATCACATTAATTCCAACAATATATGCATGGTTTCAGCGTACAGTTTGATAGGATTTATGTTGCTTTAATTGAGGTTTTTATGCATGTAAGAAAATTGATAATTTATAAAAGCATCTATTTAATAGCTGCTATCTGCATTGTTTTTGGATGCATTTGCAGATTTCTATAAAGAAATGACTGTTCTTAAACTGGTAAAAGATGAGGGTTTTTTTTATTAAAGTTACAAATACCTCAGCAATCCCTATCATGCATCAGCCTCAGCAGGGGGATTAAACATACATGGAAAGTAATCAGTTCTCTCTGGGTTAGCTGATTTGTAAAGATTTTATGCAGATGAAATTTAAGATTAATTATGAGATAACTCATGGGCAATTCACATGAATATTTGGGGGGCTTAATTTACATCTGTGGTGCCTTTTTATTGAGCATAGATTCAAATATTGAGATAATGAAGGAGTGTCTGAGCATTTCATTCTGAAATGATCAGTTCCCTGTTAAGTGCTCCTTTGTAAATGATGCCCCTGAAGTGCTTTTGGTGGCCTACTAGCTAAATTGCTGAAGCCATCTTGCACAGATTCAGATCACCATCCATCTAGCCCATTACTGATAAATTTGACTGACAGGAGCTCTCCAAGGACTGGACCAGCTTTCTGAAATCCTTTTAGCAGAGAATGAATCTGGATTCTTCTGCATGCAACACATTATTCTACCCCTATGGCTCTTTTCTGAAAGGTCCTGGGCACTTGATGAAGCATTCAGATTATGGCCTGCCACCTCAATGCTTAAACCATCTTAGCCATTAGTCATGGATGATGAGAGTTGTAGTCCAACAACATCTGGGTTTGGGATCAGATGGTGACCATGCCCCTTTCCATATACAGTGGTACCTCGGGTAAAGAACTTAATTCGTTCTGGAGGTCTGTTCTTAACCTGAAACTGTTCTTAACCTGAAGCACCACTTTAGCTAATGGGGCCTCCTGCTGCCGCTGCGCCGCCGCTGCATGATTTCTGTTCTCATCCTGAAGCAAAGTTCTTAACCCGAGGTAATATTTCTGAGTTAGCAAAGTCTGTAACCTGAAGTGTATGTAACCTGAAGTGCATGTAACCCAAGGTACCACTGTACAGTGGTACCTTGGTTCTCAAACTTAATCCGTTTCGGAAGTCCTTTCCAAAACCAAAGCGTTCCTAAACCAAGGCGTACTTCCCCATAGAAAGTAATGCGAAATGGATTAATCCATTCCAGACTTTTAAAAACAACCCCAAAAAAACAGATATTTAACATGAATTTTACTATCTAATGAGACCATTGATCCATAAAATGAAAGCAATAATCAATGTACTATACGATAAAATAAATAAGACAGTACTGTAGGTAATTAAAAAAAAAATTCTTACCTGCGTGGATGATAGTCATTGTTTGGATGGGGGGCTTTTATCCCCTTCCGCAGTCACATTATCAATCAATCTGTAGTCGAACTGGGTTCCACAGAGTCACAAAAGCAAATTAACCAAAAAAGCCTCAAAAACAAAAACGCAAAATAAATAGCAAAAACAAAAGCGCCAAACTTAATCTGTTCTGGAAGTCCATTTGACTTCTGAAATGTTCAAAAACCAAGGCACAGCTGATTGGTGATTCGGCATTTGAGAACCAAGGCGTTGGAGTACCAAGGAGTTTGAGAACCAAGGTACCACTGTACACAGTTCTTTATTTCTCTGAGCATATGTGGCATTTTTGTGCCCATATTATTTCAATGAAACCTTCCTGTTCCATGTATGAATAGAATGGCTGTTCCATGTATGAATAGAATGGCTGTTCCATGTATGAATAGAATGGCTGAATTCCAAAGTCTCCAGAACTCCAGAAAAAAAAACTAAGTGAAGCCGCTGACAGCCATGACAGTCAAACCACATGTTGACTTGTTCTTAATGTGAATATGTGTTGCCCATCATGTGTGATCTTTCCAACAGGTACAGCATGTGGTTGTTGTTTTTCATGTAATTGCAGGTGGCTAAGACAGAATGCTAGAACTGTGATATGTCACCTTCACATAACTTCATTGCTTTTTGTGCATTTCTTCACACACCCTGCAGATTGATAAGCAAAAAAACCACTTTGATTTCATGAAAACTGGATGTTGCATGAAAGATGTAAACAACATTGTGCACATTATGAAACGTGAGCTACCAAAAAGAAAAGGGGAAAAGTCAAACATGATTGTATCACAGCACAGGCACTGTTTTGTTTTGTTCTTAGTTGTATTTGGGAGGAGGGAGGATTTGGCAGGGAGAAGAGTATTATCTTTTGTTCTGTAGTTTCCTCCAAATGGAGAGCAGAGGACACATTCTCCATTAATTTATTTCCCGCCCCCTGCACAAAACTGTGATTATGGGCTTTTGGAATGAGGTGTGAGGGCTCTGACAGGGTCCTAGAGCCCTCCCTTCTTCTTCCCAAAGCAGGGCAAGTGCTTACGGCACTTTGGAGAAAAGGCAGAAGGATTCTAGGACTCAGTCCAAGCACTCAGTGAAAATTATAGTGCAGAATCCAGAAAAAATAGCTAGATTTTAAAATAAGGATGTGTCCATCTGTAAATTTTGCATTCAATTAAATGCAGCAGAAACCCATGTGCATTTACACAAAGGTAATTTCCACTGTGGAGAGTAGGGCTTACTCCTATGTAAGTCTTCACAGGATTACGGCATTAAGCGTCACTTTTTTATCCTTATCATACCTACGGGACCGCCTCTCCTGGTATGTCCCACAGAGGAACTTATGGTCTTCAAATAAAAACATCCTGAAGGTCCCAGGCCACAGAGAGGTTAGGCTGGCCTCAACTAGAGCCAGGGCTTTTTTGGCTGCGGCTCCAATCTGGTGGAACGCTCTGTCACAAGAGACTAGGGCCCTGCGGGATTTGACATCTTTCCCCAGGGCCTGCAAGACAGAGCTGTTCCACCAGGCCTTTGGTCAGGGCACAGCCTGATTCCCTCCTTTGGCAATCTTTAAATAACTTAAGCTTAATGGTTGCCATCAACTGGATTTTAATTAATTTTTATGATGAAATGTTTTTAGAATGTTGCACTATTTTATTGTTGTTAGCCGCCCTGAGCCCGGCTTCGGCTGGGGAGGGTGGGATATAAATAAAATTTATTATTATTATTATTATTATTATTATTATTATTATTATTATGGCTCTGTTCAATAAGGGACTAGCACTGTCATGTGATTTAACTATCATGTGACATTTATTAAAGTGGCCAAACAATTCTTGGATGACAGCAGAACCTCCTTCCTGGTGCAAATAATGTAGGAGGGGGGATCTGGATCAGAACCACAGTGTGGGCTAAAGTCCTATTTGCTCCACTTCATGCTCCTGATGTGGACTGGGACCCTCATGACTGCTATTTACTGAAAAGCAACACACATTTCATACAGCTGATAATTGTGTATTGAACATCACATGTGCTTTGGACCATAGTCTCCATTGGAAAGTAAGTCAGCAAATAGATAAAAAGAAAGATCCTGCAACTTGGATGGACTCTAAATCTGCAAGGGGAAAAAGTTTTGAGGAGGCCAGGCAGCAGCTATGCCATTTCCAGCTGTAGCCTGAGAATCAAGAGCTGTTGTGTGAAATGCTGCAATAAAAACCACTTCCTGGCTCCTGTGGGTATCTTTAGACCAGCTGTCATGAGCATTTGCCCTCAGGGTCAAGAAAAGAAGCCTGGATAAAATAAAGCCTTGAATACAACGGTCTACATTCATTACAAAAAAATATTTTCATTATGTTTCCTGTGTGTAGAGAATTATTTTCTTTTATTACTCTAAGCTGGCTTTAGACATCAAGGGAGCCTGTAGCTGCTGGGGGCTGTCTTTAAAAGCCATTTGACAAAAAAAAAAAAAAGAAAGCCAAAATGAAAACAACGATGGAACATAATGAGTTTTTGATCCAGGGTTTCCATGAAATTTTATGAGGAAAAAAGTCTTCATTGTAATCTAATGAAAATATTGCCCCTTTCCCCAAATTTCATTTTCTCTAAAGAACCTGCATCACCTTGTTTTTTTGTTTGTTCCCTACATAAAGGCAAGGATTGCCCCCATTCCACATTTTTTTCTGCCCCCTAGGACATTTCTTGTTGACTTCTTTAGATTGGATGCCTGCAGTTCTTAAAGACAGAACTGAGCAATAGAGTTGTCACAGCTTCCTCATAGAACCATAGAGTTGGATGGGACCCTGAGCCCAAGCTCCTCCAATGCAGTAATGCAGTCTATTTGGAAATACACTGGTTCCTCGGGTTAAGAACTTAATTAGTTCTGGAGATCCGTTCTTAACCTGAAACTGTTCTTAACCTGAGGTACCACTTTAGCTAATGAGGCCTCCCACTGCCGCCGCACCGCGGTCGCCCGATTTCTGTTCTCATCCTGAAGCAAAGTTCTTAACCCAAGGTACTATTTCTGGGTTAGTGGAGTCTGTAACCTGAAGCGTCTGTAACCCGAGGTACCACTTTATAACTATGAATGTTACTACTCACTGCCTTCACTATGAGAAGCAAAGTTACCAAGCAGAGGGCCTTCTCAGTAGTGGCACCCGCCCTGTGGAACGCCCTCCCACCAGATGTCAAAGAAATAAACAACTATCAGACTTTTAGAAGACATCTGAAGGCAACCCTGTTTAGGGAAGCTTTTGATATTTGATGAATCACTGTATTTTAATATTCTGCTGGAAGCCGCCGAGAGTGGCTGGGGAAACCCAGCCAGATGGGCAGGGTATAAATTATTATTATTATTATTATTATTATTATTATTATTATTATTATCATCATCATACTATTTTTTACAGAGTTTGCAGTGCATTTTTACAAGACTTTCATGGTGTGCTAATAGATTTGATTCCCCCCACCCCCCCATTCTGTACTTTTCATTCTAACTTCTTTGCAAATATCCATGTTTGACTGACAGTATTATGGCTCAGGAGACACTTTGAGCTGGAGTCTCTTACTTAAGAATTTTCTTCCCCATCATCTCAAATGTCATTTCTGAAACATTTATCACAAGGCGCTGTCATCGGACAAATAATAGGGCTGCGCGATAGCAGATCAGATACCCGCCACCTTCCTACCCCCGCCCCTTTCTGTGACAGGTCCTACTATTGGTGACTGGAGATAATAGGAGAGCGCAGATCTGTCAACAGATACAAAGGAAGGGCACAAGCCACTTTTGGAAATAGCGCTGTACATCCTTGCTGAAAGTGGGATAGATATCAGTGCTGAGGAAGTGCAGGTTGAAGGATAGATGGTGTTCCTTGGGAACTGATAGTACTGTTTGTATAACTCTCATTGACTTGAATGTGCTCCAGTGCAGTAGCATAAAAGATAACAGCTATGTAGTGCATTTCTGGGAAAACTTACCCAATTCGTGCTCTCGCGGAGAAAGGTCAAATTGAATCCTCCTCCTCTGTAAAGATTTCTATGACTCTTGCTAAATGGGTTATTTCCATTTGATCTTCTTTTGCAGGGTGGGTGGGTAGGAAATCACAGCCAGTTTTGCATGAGTTTTGCATGTTCTTTCCCATCACACAGCACGCCCAAAGAGTTGATCATGCCATCTGTGAATCTGAAGCCATTTGGAACAGTTATTTTTACTGCGTCCAAATATATTTGAGCCAATTTAACGAACAGAAATGAAGGTATGGACCCGTTCCTGACTGCCAGCATTTCAGGAAGGCCTGATGAATTACAGTTACAAGGAACAGGGGAGGGAATGAGATAAGGAAAGAGAAGGGAGGAAGCAACAAGATAACACAATTATTTGATTAAAGCACTAGCATGTTGTAATAGTTTAGTTACGAGGTTACGGTGCTGTGCTGCTAAATTTACCCTTGATTTTTATCATGAAGAATGCAGACACACGCAGCAAACCAGGAGGGCCTAAGACAATCAGCTCTAAAATATGCTCTACAGATATGGGATCATAGGGAGGGAATGCCTGTTGGGAAAGAATGCCAAGACACTTGACATCACTTGGTCCTTATGTTAAGGCAGCAGTGGAAAAAATACACCATGCAACTATTTATAAAGGTTTTAAAAACAGATGTTTCATGTGGGTGGTTGTTTTCTTTGGAGACACAAGATCCCCACAACTAAGTAATACATTCAAAAGGATTTGTGGCTAATAATGAGGTCAGTGTCTGTTATTAACATGGCAGGCTCAGCATGCTAATTCAAACGTCCACGTCTTCATAACAGCACAATGTATCTACTCCATACATTTTTTGGGGGCGGGGTATTTAATACATTCTTTAAGTATGCATTTTAGATCAAATTTAAAGTGACACATCTGAATCCAACACACAAATGGCATGGGCTTTGCTTTGGGAGATGAATTTGGAAGGAAGTGTAGATTCTTCTTCCCCACTTTTTAATGCATACTATATTGTCCAGGAGTGCGGTCAAAATCAGGAGCTGTGACTCATTTAATGGATGGTTCAGGTGCGCAGATAATGGGAAGGTAGCTTCTCAGAAAAGAGCAAGTTTCAAGGAGACAGAAATGCTCAAAGGCAAGAAGCAAGAAAGATTAAGCCAGGGATTGTCCAGGAGGTGAGCCTTCATCTCGCACCAGGAAACGCTTTCTTCTAAACCCCTTTTGTAAGGGTTGGGAGGTGAGTGGCTGATTTAATCAGCTGCTGCAGAGGCTTGGCTTTCAGAGTGTTTATAGAGGGGAAGAGTCAACCGAGCAAGCTCCTACAGAACCAACTAAACACTTGTCATGGCCCAAGTGCTGAAAGGATAAGCCTGAAGCCAATGGGGATGCAGTGAACAGCTATGGAGTTCATTGTAGGGACTTAAATCCCAGGGTCACAACTGCAAAAATGTCACTAAGATATAGCAGTCATTCAGTCAGTGAATCCATCACCATTATTTTTCAACAGTAGTTCCTGCCATGTAAGAAATTCCTCAATGAAGCTTATTTGTGTAGGATAGGGAAAGACCTGCAGGAGCACAACTTGTGCAGCAACAGCCTGCTGTTTGGTACAATGGCCATCCCATCAGCAATTTGAATAGAGAGCTATGATGGACAATAGCCTGGCACCCTGAGCAAGCCAGTAAAAACTTAAAGGAAAGTACAAGGCTACCTGCTTCTAAAGCAGAAACATGGCACCATTAAGCCAGGTCTTCTGTTAAATGGAGGGGAAAGGGCAATCATGCAGGATCTAACTCAACATGTGGACTAGCATATAAAATAAATTGTGCCCTTGTGAAACGTGCATATTCACTTTTTGTTAAGTGGCCCAAACATGCAATGCCAATTCTTGTGAGGGAGCTGGTAGGAAGGAAGAAGAATGTTTCTTGCAGATAGACAGATTGTTTAAATGAGAACTGTTCTTGCTGAGTTTTGCCTGTCACTAAGTTTGTTGGTTTCCTAGGAACAATTTTGAGAGGTGCATAGTAAAAAAATATATATAAAAAATAGCAAACATACTTTTCAATTAGCAAGCATTTGGGGGGAGGGATACACCTAGTTCTCCAGTCTGGTGTAATGCAGCCATATTGCCTGCTTGGTGTCAGAAGAAGCTACTGGATAGCTTGTTTTTGCTTTTTTAAAAAAAGATGCAGTGGTTACTTTGAAAATGCAGCATATTTTTTTGGCACCTGAGTCCACAGAGCAATTCACCTTGTTAAGAGTGCAGTCCAACTTGGGCATGGGAAAACTTACCCCAATCACCCCGTTCGTCTGGTAATTTTGGAAGTACACAGCTATTTCTAGGCTTTCCTTTTAAATAGATTATAGTTTATTTTGTATTTCTTCTAAGCTTCTATTTTTCCAGGGCTAATGAAAGCCCCTTGTACAAGTCAGTGCTCCTGAGCTCCCTCTATATGCAGAGTTTTCCCAACAGAAAAGCATTGTGGGAAGAGATGTGTTAGCAACTTGTTCTAATCCAGTTGTTACCTTTTTATGGAAGGAGGGAAGCTTTTTTTAAAAAAGACCAGACCTTCTAGTTTTCCAGGACTAGTTTGTAAAGCGTGTATCTTTGCTATCCTCCTGGCAATAGCAATAGAGTCTGTGTCCATGAAGTCCAATATAATTAGTCTCATCCTTTGCACCCTTTCCTGTGGTGTGCTCCATCCCTATGGTAACAATAATTTCACCTTGTCACTTTACCTGTTTTTGAGCTTGTGTTTACTGAAGCAAAGGCTGTGGATCTGGAATCTGATGAGGATGGATGTGCCAGAACTGTGTCTCTGAAAGCAGGAATGGAGTTAGTGGGAGCTGACTGACATAGCAGAAGGCCAGGATTGTTGTAGAGGTGCCTGCCGTGTTCATTAGGGTGTCTCTTCCTGACTTTCCCAAGTGTGGTGCTGATGTTTTCCTCTGGTGGGGTTGTTCCTCAGCTGTTAGTGATGAATTGTCATGAAGTCATGAGCACACCGGCAAAAGAAATGGGTTCATGAAAGCTAATTGCTTAAATGAAATGACTGTCCAAAGCTTCCATGATGTGATTTTGAACTTCTGCAAAGAATATGGAGAAACCCAGGTTTGAAAACAAACTTTTATCAAGCAGCTGTATAACTGCATTTTTATTTTTATTTGAAGGATATGATCTGCCCAAAGTTAAGCACATTCCATGTATGCCCATGTATGATTTCAAAGAGGCAGGTAAAGTGCTTGCTTCACTCTTTCTCATGGCGGCTGTGGAGGAGGCAGAGAAAAAGCTATAAAGTGGAGGGAGGAAAGGGGGAGGCAGTGAGGGGCTGAGGTGGTTTGGGCAGACAGAGGGCAGGCAGGCGGTGGCAGCAGAATGGGGGGTGGTGGATTTTGGTAAGAAAAAGTTTGAGGGTATGCCATGAGATGTTCTTACTATTCAATAGTTAAACCTGGACAACCACATTTTTGTTCATCCAACCCAAGATAAGATTCAGAGGAATTTGCTTCTGAATAATGATGCTTAAGCATCAGCTGGCCTTCCAAATACCTTTTATCTAAGTTAATTCACACAACTACTGAGAGTGTTAAGTATCCTTCCTTCCTTCCTTCCTTCCTTCCTTCCTTCCTTCCTTCCTTCCTTCCTTCCTTCCTTCCAACTTGGATCACAGATTGTTCAGTGGGGAGCATGCAATTACTTCCTCTCAAAAAGCCTTGAGTGGTTGGGCCTGTGGTGGTGCATGGTACCTTTCCATGACCTGAGCTTTCTTCTAGACTGGGGAATATTTGCTTGATGATAAAAACACATTGTATCACTCTCCTTTTCCTACTTACCACTATCTTCTTTTTTGGAATAATCATCCTTTCCAACTATAGTCCAGTCAATGTTGTGGAGGAAAGAAGTACATAACGTTCACCCATCATTTTTGTCTGGTAAAATAAGAACTCGGATAAGCAGACAGGTGGGAAAGGGAAATATGTAAGTGCATGTACTTACATATTTTATTATTATTATTATTAGAACTGCTACTTTGTTATTCTTTAGCAAAATTTCAGAGGGTATATTGAACATTTCATTGTTACAAAGCAGGGATAACTTGAAAAGCTAGAAAGGGGCAGGATGTTCATATTTGCCGTTATTTGGGTATTGGGTAATTGGAAGCACATTATTTAACGCCTTATTTAGGAACTCTTCCTGGTTGCTTGTAATTCCATCAGGTTGCAGTTCCTCAGCATCCCATTAGGCTGCTGGAGAGGGTAAGATGGAAAGCAGAAACCCTCTGAGCTCCTCTGAGAAGCCAGCTTCATAAGATGTTTGCCTCCCCCAGCTGCCCTCCACAGCAGCCATCCCACCAAGCTAAAGAACAGGGAGAAAAGGGAAATAGGACAGCTCCACCAGAACTACTTCTGTTCTCCTTGAAATGTTTCCCTTCCAGCATATACCTGTAAAAACTTTGTAACTAAGAACTAGTGCCTGACTTTTCTCTCTCTCTCTTCTCCTTCCCAATCCCTTTTCCTCTTGTGCCATGTCTTGTCGATTGTAAGCCGCAAGGCAAGGACCATCTTATTATCAATCTCTGTAAGTTACTGTGGGAGCTTTATTCAGATAAAGCCCAAGGTTAAATGTCTCAGACTAACAAACGAACACTATCACATGCTTGCAACATATTTTCATGTTTTGACAATATGGGGTATATCTTATCTTTCTCTTAATGGCTAAATGCAGGAGCCTTGAAAAATGGTCATGTGTGAAGGAGGGAGGAATGAATCTGACAATTTTGGTGACTGACTGTTTCTCTTTTTTTCCAATCTTAAGTTTAGTTCTTCACATTTCTGCATCAGTTTGTGATATTCTTCTTCAAGTCCTCATAAAAATTCAACAGCTTCTTAGAACAATTTGTTCCCAATATACACGTTTTATGCCATTTGGCCTAATACACTCATTTTTACAAAGCAATTTTCCTTGACATAATGTATCTTTGTAGGTTACCATAGCTTTTTTACTAATATATGCATTTGTGTACACATTACTTGGCTGTGAGAACTGCAGTGCAAAATTAGGAGAAGCGTGAATTTTGAAGGATGGCTATTTCAGTTCACATATTGTTTCAGAAAGTGTGGAGTAAGTAGGTTTGCCTTTAGATGGAAATTGAAGCACCCGCCCCCATCAAATCCCTAGTGTGCAGTGAACCTTGTTAGTTCTACAGCAGGAGTTGCAACCCTCAGAAGCACTATGGAGAAGTTTATATCTTAGGTAAATAAAACTGAATCACCAGCTTGTCTCATGTGACTCATGGGGGCATTTTAATAATGCTTACAATATAAACATACAATATACACGCCACCCCAGCACTGCTCAAAAGGTTCTGACCAAAGGGATTATTATTATATTATAGAAAGTGAATGCACAAATGGCTTGTGAAATGTGTTTGTGGGTATCTGCTGCAACAAAATAGACAAGTGTGAACTGTGTGCAACTCACCACACAGGAGGTTAATGTGTGCAAAAAAGATCATTCATAGAATCATTCATGCAAGTCATTTGCACACCCACTTGCACTTTCCACTTGTGGGGGGAAATTCCCTTTGGGGGTTTGGTATGAAAGCTCACACCAGGTTCCCAAGTGGTCAGACTTTATTGAATAATGCATTACAGGAAAGAGTCCAAAGAGTCTGTGAGATCTTTTCATTATGACTCATGCTATACAGTGGTACCTCTAGTTACGAACTTAATTCATTCCGGAGGTCCGTTCTTAACCTGAAACTGTTCTTAACTAGAGGCGTGCTTTCCCTAATGGGGCCTCCTGCTGCCACTGCACCGCCAACACACAATTTCCATTCTCATCCTGAGGCAAAGTTCTCAACTCAAGGAAACTCTTCCAGGTTAGCAGAGTTTGTAACCTGAGGCGTTTGTAACTCAAGGTACCACTGTATAGGGGAAAAAGACACCATATTGGTTGCTTCCCCCTCTCCCCAACCACCTTCTGCCACCCTATCACCACACCATCTCTTATCCCACCACAGTCCTTGGAAACATTTGACTCATTTTTTCTTAATCTTTTATTTACTATACAGGTAACTCGCATCTTAGGCTTATCTTACTTATGCTACCACAGGTTTACATGGGTGGGAAAAAATAAATAAATAAAGAGCAGAGGAAACCCACTCTCCCACACACACCTGGGCAAAGTTGCGATCACAGCATTACCCAGCTTTGAGAAGGTGGTGTGAGGGCTCTGGCAGCATCCCAGAGCCTTCTCACTGGCTTTCCAAAGCCTGGCAAGTGAGGTGCCAGCTTTTTGCAACTTCGCTTATATGCATGATGGCCAGGAACGCAACCCCCATGTAAGTTGCAAGCTACCTTTTGTGTGAAGCCCTCCATGTATCTTATCTTGAGTTGTTTTTCATTCTGACATTCAGCTGTTTGATTCTTCCACCAGTTTTGTGGTCAGGCTGCACTCTTGTTTACAAGACACTAGCTTTACTGATACTAGATTTTACAGAAACTCTTACTTCACACTGCACATTTCAGTAGACTATGAGATTCTTAATCTCAGGGTTGTGGGTTCAAGGCCCATGTTGGGCAAAAGATTCCTGCATTGCAGGGGGCTGGACTAGAGAAGCCTTGTGGTCCCTTTCAATTCTATAATTCTATGATCTATCAATTGCAGGGCCCCCTATTTGTGTTCCTTTCTTAACCTACAAAGCACTCCATAACAAAATTCGACAGCCTCATGCACGTAGGAACACAAAGAAACACTCTTGACTGAAGGCCCAATTTGCTTTGCATTCAGGAGCTTCCCTGAGTTAAAATATATCGAACTATTCCACATTGTCGAGCATGAGAACTCCTGGTGTCTTTCTTCGGTGTGCTTGGCAAGCAGACTGCTCCCTTTCCCCATTTCCTTTTGCTACTAATGCTATCAGAGCAATGCTGTGCTGTGGTCTCATGGGGACCAAATGTCAGTTTTCCAGATGGCAAGCTGCCAGTCCGGCGATCGTGTTGAAAGCCACTGAGGGAATTTACTTTTATTGCACAACCAAAGAACATCACTTCATAATACACCTTGTGTACATGATTGGGGCACAACAATGGATTGGAGTAGCCAGGAGAGAAGCGAGGCTCCTCTAATGTCTCTTTATGGGTCATGTTTCCAGGAGACTCCTGCAGCTGCTTCAAGTTATTGCCCGTGTGCCGAGGGAAGAAAATCCCTTTTCATAATAAGCAAGCAGTAAAATCCACAGAAAGGAAACAAACCATGGGATGGTTTCTTTCAGTCTTGAAGAGAGATTTCTTTCTTTCTTGAACTACAACAGAGGAAAGGGAGAGAGGGGGAATCTTTAATTTGAGGGCCCCTTTATGACTATTATTATCCCTTGACTGTGGAGGAGAAACTTGACTGCATCAACATAAGGCCAGAGTCGATGCATTGCATTTCCCATCATTGATACCACAGGCTATTATCTTTATTAAGATTGTGAGTTATTATCATTATGTGCCACTGAGGAGAAATTAGCCATGGGGGGAAATTATATTTTAGAAAGGGTGAGGAGGGTGGGTGGGAAATCAGGGGATTTGTCTGGTCAGCACTGCTATTTTGGAAGCTGAACACAATTTTCTAAATGTGTGAGCTTAGAGAGCTATATGCAGTTTATGTAAAGTTTGGGCTGTGTGGCAGTTGAATATAGTTTTGTTGCTAACACTGAATTTGCTGACAATGCCCTGCTTTTCATTGTGAAAAAGTGTAATGAAATTAGAGGGAAGGGTTGCAACCTAGTAGACCATCTGTTTTGCATGTGGAAGATCTCAGGGTCAATTCCTGGCATCTCCAAGTAGCCCTGGAAAACTGCCAGTCAGTGTAGACAATACTGAACTAGATGGACCAATGTAAGGGAGCTCCTCATGTTCCTAAAATATGATTTCTACAGTGAAATGTATTTCATGTGTGTGTGGCATGCACACACACATCAATGCCTATCTCTATCTCAATCTCCATGTATTATATGGATTCAGCATTTTATTCATTACTGGCAGATGATTTCTTCCCAAGCAATTCACACACACACACACACACACACACACACGAGCAAATTTCTCCCACTCCATTCCTTTCTTATGCCATGGATTCTTGTGCTTGTATTCCACTGACTCCTGGAACCCCATTTCTTCTTTTTCTTATGTTCAGGTGTTGAATGCCATTGGTTATGTAGCCAAAACAGCACCCCCAATGCACAGGAAGCTCGGGGGAACCCTAAAGTTTGCAGAAATAATAATTAAAAAATCCCAAGAGAGTTGAACACCCAAAACATCTCAATCAGGACTGAACTCACTCTTTGTGCTGGAAAGGCCAAGAAAAACAGAGCCATGGCAGAGCCATAAGATGGAGTGAGATTCTTGGCTCACATTTAGGAACATCCTATAACAAAATGCCAAGATGTTGCTTCAAAGTCTGTTTTAAAGTTCTTTGAATGAGTAGAAACAGACATTCTTGTGAAATTTCCAATTTGATTTGCCAGATGCAGTATAGTTGAACAGAACAGACAGCAATGTTTGTGGGAAGAGCTGGTTTGCCAGTATGTGTTTAGTGTTTTACTTTTTATTTCATATGTTAGAATGGTACAATCACAAAGTAAATGTGCAAGAGCTTACACTCTTCTGTCCATAACAAATGTCATTTCCTGCTGTCATATTCTCAATGCTCAAGCCAGCCAGGTACAGCACCTGAAAACTTTACTCCATTCACTTTAACTTAATGACCTTTCCATCAGTCTTTGCTTATCAAATTGGTAAGAAGAAAAGAAGTGGTTCAAGCATATCAACTAGTTCATCTTGGATGATTTTGAGTATCAGGAACAGAAAGGAAATGGCTCATGTGGGCAATATAGTCCAAGTCATATCCTCATCTAATAGGTACTGTTTGGACTCGATTGCCCTCTGGACTCATTTCCTTTCTATTTTGATACTCAAAACCATTCAATATGAACTAGCTAGTTTGCAAAATGGCCTCGTGGGTCAAATCCAGAGGCCTGGAAGGCCTCATTAGACCCATGGGCCAGAAGTTTCCCACCACTGATCTAAATCATCTACATCAGATGTCTTTGTGATGTGTTTTTTTCCTTGAAAAGTTCAAAGAGATTCTGAACTTCCTTTGACATCTTAGACCACTGCTGATCTGGTACTGCATGCTACAGATAACAGTTCATAGTAAATAAGATTTAATTGGCTGTTTACACCTTCCCATTTATTCTGCATCCAGTGCACTCCCACAACTGGTTTGGAAAGCTGTGCACACACAATGTTAGTCGCAAACCATATCTATCCTGTCATTTCTTATGAAATGCTGCATTTTGATACATTTGCCCTCCAACCAGCTTTGATCCAAATTGAAAGAAAGAAAAACCTAGCTGTGTTTTAAACTGGCAGTGTGTACAGAGCCAAATCATTCTGACTGTCCTGGTCCAGGGGGGAGGTTACCATGGGGCAATGTCCAGGACCTGAGCTGAGGGTCGGCAGACAGTCCTCCACGGGCGAAGCGGGGTCCACAGCGAGAAGCCAGGCAAGGACAGGAACTCTGGGGGAACAGGACTGGATGCTGGCCGAAACAGCTCTTCAACGACGTTGCTCCCACAACCTGGGACCGGGCTGACTGGCCTTTATCTTCTCTCAGGCCAGGGGCGGTCCTGGCCTCCAGGAGACCCGCCTCTCCTGGCCTTAAGGCGAGCACTCCTCCTGGGAGAAATCAGTTCCCTTCGCCTCTCTGCCCTGAGCCTCTGCAGTTCAGGAGAGGCTGAAGGGTTACTGGACCCAGGGGGAGACTCACCTGCAGGCACTGAGTCCTCAACCACCTCCGGAGCCAGAGTGGATTCACCTGGTGCCTGCTCCTGAGGATCCGGCACAGGTGCAGGCGCTTCAGAATCAAGGCCCTGCCCCAGTTCAGCCGGCCCTGGAGGCGGGGACTCCTGTGCAGGCTGGGATTCTTCCGGTTCAGCCTCTGAATCAGATTCCCAGGCCATCACACTGACTTTCCCTTTCCCATATCTCATAATAAAGCAGTGCGTGTCCCATTCACAAGAAGTGGTCAGATTGGCTCTGCTGGTGTTTTTATACCATGCCAACCTCTCGAATGCCTCATCCTTTTCCATCCCCCGCACCTGCTAAGCAACTTCCATCCCCGCACCACCTGCCAGCATGCTAGCATAGCAGCTCTACCTCACTTGCTGAGCTGCTTCTGCCAATTGCCTAACGGTTAGGCCAGCATGCTGCTTCTGATTAGCAGCATCAGCAGCTGCTCCAATATGCACGTCTTGTCTGAGCCATCCAGATCTTGCTCTCTGACATGTGACTGGTGTTGGTGCTGTTTCTCAGCTCTTGCTTAGGTGATGTCAGGTTTAGCGCTTCTCCCACACAAGACACAGAACGCTGGCAGTTTAAGTAGCTGAGGTTTATTTCTCAATAACAGGCTTACAGCAGTCCAAGCTTCCACAACTCATCCTTCGCCATTGGAGTCAGTTGACTTGACTGGCTTCTGACCCCTCCCAAGGCCAGATATACACCACGTCCTTCTCTGCCTCCTGCTGGCCCGCCTCTGCTCTAATCGCTTGCTCTGCCTCCTACTTTTGGTGACTCAGGTGCAGCCAATTCCTCTTCCTCTGGAGATTCCTCTCTGCTGGGTGTGTCCCTGACAGGTCAGTTTTCCTTGGTCCATCAACACCTTGCCAACCGCAAGGTGGGTTGCAGTTTGTCCCTGCATAGTGTGCAGACTTGTGAACTGAGAACCTGATGAAGCAATAAGATTCCTCCATCATGTGCTGACCTTGGCCTGTGTCCAGCCGGGGTGGGCTGAATCAGTTCAGCCTAGCCAAGCTGGCCCAAACTGATAGTGCTTGTGTGGTGATTGCTAGTTATTTCAGTGCGTAGACAATGAAACTGAAATTTTGGGTGGGATGCTTACTTTTACCAGATGTATTATGGCTGTGTTAAAAAAACCCAAACAAACCCCAATCTCTCTCCCTCTGTTGCAACTAGAGAGAGACAGAGAGCTCTCCCTGGACATTTGGCTGCTCTTTCATTTTTAGTTTTTGCCCCCAGAATGTCTTCCAGGAAAGATACTATATAACATCATTCCAGGGAGGCACGCAGCTGTCCCAAGAGAGGACCTCTCTTTGCCACAAAGGGAGAGCAACCATTAAAAGAGACAGGTAACATTCATCAATTAAAGGAAAGCTCCTTGCTGAAACATTTCGATTTAATTACCTACCCTCCTGAAAAATTGCTAAAATGGCTTCTTCATTTGGAATGGACCAGGAAAATGGAGGTGAATGCTTTCTTACAGTGTTCCAGTTCTACGGTCCATTCACCCCACATAGTCACCACATTTTTGGTTGTGACACCAAGGAAATACTGTACATAGGGTTGTTTCTCATTCTAAATAACCCCAAAATTGGTATAAACTCTTGAAAATTGGTCTTGCGTGTGAGAATCTGTGCAAATATATAGACAGGGATTCTGAAACAACTGGTTTTCTCATACACAGCATCTAGGAGTCACTGCAGTAGATAATCGCTTAGGAATCAAAGTTACAGTTGTCATAAACCCTTTCCATCATTTTGCCTCCACACATAGGTTTAATCAGAGCTCTGTTTCCTGTGCCCAACATCACATATCCTACTAGCCCCACTCCAGATGTCAGCATATTAAGTGCAGATGCCTGAAAAGGGGTCTTTACACACCTACATACATACATAGAGTAAGGCATATTCAGAACACTGTCTCCCCTTTTAAGACCTCTGCCCTCATTATGTGAATGATAGATCTGAGAGTGTGCCCAACATCAGGACAGGGCCCTACACATGTAGGCAAATTCATCAACAGACTTTTAATTTTCCTTCAAGAACTAAATGTTTTGGGAATGTGTTGGTTGCATTTTTCTGGCTAGTTCAACTGACTGTGGCCCTTGGGTGAATTGGTAAGAGCTGTGATTATTTCTCATAGACAGCCCCTTTCCATCCTAGCAAATTTCCCTTGGGCTATTTATCCTATAAGGACAAACTGACCATCTGTCTGAGAGATGAAGAATCGAAACACAGGCAGCAGGTGCGTTCACCAATGATGATGTGGCTAATAGCCTGTGTTACAGGGGATGGAGCCTCTTGTCACCCAAACAGGAAAGTTGCGTTGATATCATAATTTAAATATGGATGAGATTAGTCTTGTTCATTGACATAGCTGGATTTCTATTTCACGAGTCACAAGTCTCCTCTTAAGGTGCAGTCATCTGGAATTTCCTGTACTACATCTGGAATGTTTCAGACAGAAAGAGAGAGATGCCAACAAATCTTTCAACTCTGAGAGTCTAATAATAGTTTGGCATGCCTTTTGGTTTGTTCAAGTATTTCTGAATGCCTGTTAATAGTTTTGTTTTTTTTAATATATATATATATATATTTAATGGCTATAGCCACCTTATCTTTGTTTTTCTCTTCCATTGCTCTGGAAAGTTGGAAGCCTCTGGACTTTCCAGGTGAAGGCTGCCCCAGCTGCTGAATGTCTGTTGATAGCAAGCTTATGTCTCTGAGGCAATCAAGTCATGAGTCCAAAGCTTCTAGCAGTATTAAAGTTCCTCATAATTTCATGTACAAAGCCCTGGAAACTGAGATTTCTTATTGGAATGTAAGCTTTAAATGTCAAAGGCAACTTTCCAAATTACTGCCTGATATATAGTGACATGCCACACTTTGGACCATAGCCCTGGATTTAAGGTATTCAAGAAGCTCAGCTTTTGAGTAGCTTTCAGCCTTTATATTGGAAAAAAAAGGCCAGATCCTACAGAGCTAATATTTCATGTCATAAATGAGCTCTCTCTTCTCTCCCTTTGTAATTTCCCCCCTCCTTCATATCTGCTACTATTTTTGGCTAAATTGTACGAGGCACAAAATAGCTGGATCACTCTGCAGCCTCTGAGGACCTTAATATGAGCAGTACCCTACAGGATCCGAAACAGAATAATATCCTACGGTAATGTAAGTCAAACCACAGGACATATTATATGTGAGAGGAAGGCATGAAAAGCTGGGGGAGCGAGCAGAGAGAAATGATCGCTCAGAGGGAGGAAAAGACACTGAGAGATCAGTGTCTCTCTCAAAGGAGCGACACTGAGAGATCAGGCAGGATAGTCAAAGTCCATCTACCAGTTAGCCTGTGAGGATCACGAACTAGAATTATTGAGGGTTTGGGGTGTTTGCCCTACCCTCTTGTGGGTTTCCAGGGACTGTGGTATCTGTGTAACAGACAGAAATTATGCACGTAAAAAAAGTATTTGTCCACTCTGCCAAGAAATGATCCACTTGCTGAAGTTTAGCCTGCCTTGCAGCTACTGAAGACATGGAAGTACCAGCAGCCCAAAAATGTGGGTAGCCTAACATCAGTGGCTAGCAGGGGGATAGAATCTCCTATCGCAGCCCAGGGTGGGTGTGCTGGGGGTTAGGCGGGAGGTGCCGGCAGGGGGTGCTATAGCACAACCCTATGTAGAAATAAATCCTGCTGAATTCAATGGAGCTTACTCCCAGGTAAAGTGTGTACAGGATTACAGCCTTAGACTGTGGAGTAGCTATGGCAATTTTGTAATTTGAAACTATGCCAATTATGCAAATCATTCCTCATTTGGACTCGACTTTTGTGTTTAACGCGGTAGTTTTCTAATACTGCAATTTATCTTCTAATTTAAGCGAAACTACTACTACTTTTTTAAAAGGCTTTTTGTTCTTTCCTGTGAGATTGAAGATGCAGTCCTGTAGCCCTTTAACAGGGAGTAAACCTCACTGAAACCAATGGGACTTACTTCTGACTAGAAATACAGTGGTACCTCTGTTTACGTACTTAATTCGTTCCGGAGGTCCGTTCTTAACCTGAAACTGTTCTTAACCTGAAGCACCACTTTAGCTAATGGGGCCTCCCATTGCATATGTAACCCGAGGTACCACTGTAATAGAAACATGGAATTGTAGAGTAGGAAGGCCCCCCCCCCCAAAAAAGTCCAACTCTCACAGGATGCGGGAATAGCAGCTGAAGAATTACTGACAGATGACCATCCAACCTATGTTTAAAAACCTCTAGTGAAGGAAAGTCCACCACTTTCCACCATGTATTCTTAACTTACTGTTGATGCTTCAATCCACGTTATCAGTCGTCTTCTTGGTAGAGTGATGCATGCTTTCACCCATGCCTCACTATCTTTAATATAGGAGAGCCATGTGGTATGGGTGTAGATGTTGTGCATGCATAATAAGAAACATTTCCTCCGCCGGGTTCTCTTTGGCATCTTACATATTAAAATTCCTCACAGCAGCTATTCTTGATAACACTTAAAAAGTGATTATATCTGTTGTCAATTTGTGTAAATTATTAAAAGCAGCAGGCTCACTGACATTGTGTATGAAGCTTGGGGAGAGGTGGAAAGAAGCCAATGAGTGGGAGAAATAGAAGGGGAGGCAAAACCGTCAAGGAGATGAAAGGAAATTAATTGATTAAGGAAAAAAGAGCTTCAAACCGTAGGCAGCAGTTAGAGCATTCTTTTGTTTTGGTTCCAGTATGCTGCTCTGGTAAATTCAATGAAGGTGTACAAAAAGCTAAATGAAGCATATTATTATTATTATTATTATTATTATTATTATTATTATTATTTGAATGCCTTCCATAAATGTTCCCACCACCACCACCTGTAAATGAGCATCCTCACCTTTCACTTAACAGCTTGCAGTTATTACAATTTATTCAGCAATTTATTCAGCCAGGAGTTCCACACTGGCTTTTCTAAAACAAGATTTTATTGAATTCTCGGAGAGGAGCAATGAAGATAAATTGAGATGTGTCGAGATAAAATTAAAAATTATGACTTGAACAAAATTCAGAGAGCGGCTGGCCATACCGCCACATTTTCAGTTAACGGCGTTAGGAATTAAAGATATGTAACTGATAAAGATGGATGTCTTACTCTCTTGGAGCCAACCTGTGCCGTTTAAAGTAAATATTATAATAATTGATCTCTCTGAATGATGTCCATGGCTAAATGGGGCCTGATATTTGGCACGGATTTCCTGTTTCTGGCACTGACAGATGAGCCTCGCAGTCCAAAATGAAAGGCTGGTCAAGCTTTCTGTTGCGCCACCACAGACTGAACTCAATGAAAACAAATATGGCCATTTAGACAGCAGCAAACCACCATTTGAACATTAGCACAGACCAGAAGATATTTCAGCTCAGTTTTTGCTGACAATGAAGTATGTATCATTTTGTATGAGCGCAGGGATTTATCGGGCTTCTGCACTGATGGTAGAAAATCAGGGTTTGAATGTAATGAGAGCATTCATTTTCACGAGGCTGCTATGAATGAAACATGAAAGCATCCTCCTGGTAAGGAATCTGTGGAGCCACAAATGAATCTCTGAAGTAAGGGGTGAGGATTTCAGTCAAAGGGGCCAGGAAAAAATAAATAAATTGGGGGTGGGGCACCCACAAAGATTAATTGCATTGACTATGTACGGTATGTTCTGAATTGTGTTACCTTCCATACTGTATGTAATCTTGTGCTCCAGGAACTTTGTGTGATGCCCTCATACTTCTCACACTGCCATGCATTGGACATACCAGCAATCACCTTCAGATGATACCCTCATCCTGGAGAAGCAGTACCACTGCCAAGGTCTCACGACTGGAGAATGCAATCGGCAGAGGACAAGTGGCCAAGCCCACTAGATGGACGGGATTGGACACTATGGAAAGATTTCTGCAATCATCACTCTGTGGGTGTGGCCACATCCCTTTCCACCCACTGGGCATGCGAAAGGGGAGCAGGAAGAACTAAGCCAATGAATCCTACTGTCGGGTGGTAAGCCAATTTCACTGCTGTCACATAATCCAGGCCCAATTACTGCACCATCTCTAGACCAGTTCTCCTCCACCTTCAGCCCAGCTGCCGTACATAACAAGGATGTTGATGTGGTGGCCCCATGCTCTACAGTTTCCCACCAGTTGATACTTGTGGTTTGGATTGTGCTCTTATATTTTACCTAGCAGAGCAGTCCTCTGCAGAGGGATGGGAGGGATAGCAGAGAGATTTTTATTTGTTTATTATTTCTTGATGTTTCTCAGATATGTTTTTATCTGAAAATGTGGCATTTTAAAACCACTCCTTACTGGAGTGGGGGAATATAGCAACATAAACAGACTTCTTAATGTACACAAATGTACACATGGAGAAGAATGAGTGGAACTGCACAGCTAGCTCTGACCCGGCATCAGGTGCACCACTGGTCCCACCCTCTCAACAGATTAGAGGGGCACTTACTCATGTCCAGCCACCCTACCAGGTTACACCATATAAAGTGCGAGAGGTGGGGTGGGGAGTTGCTGAATTTGAGCATCGCACAGGGCACTACTGAAATTTGAGAGCCCAAATTCCACCAGTGGGACAGGCTGGGTTGAAAATCAATGAACAGATAAATACTCAGTTACATGAGTAAGACTGAAGTCCTAACCTCACTTACCTGGAGTAAGAGTCACTGAATTCAATAGGGCTGTAAGACTTCCCTATTTGTCCCAGTCCTGTATTTCTGTGTCGGTGTTAGTTTGCCCCTGATTTTGTCAATTTCCATGATTTTAGATAGTGAAGCTAGTGCAAAAGGCAGGGAGATATATGGAATTTGTATTAAAGCTGCTGGTTGTTTTTTTCTCCTTTTCATGAGAGAGACTAGTAAAATAGTCTTTGGTGAACAGGGATGGAGTAATTTAATCAGTAATACATTCATTGGCCAGGACTGCTTTTGGGCGCTGGGAAATTACTTATCAATAGATAATGTCATTCTCACACATTTAACCTACATTTTAAATAGTGGTTTCTTTTTGCATCTTTTTTCAGGCTTTCAAACTGCATCTTTTAGCATTTCTCTGCTTTATTTTATTTTTTTGGTTCAGGCACCACATTGATCAGTGAAGCCAGATGAGAGGAAAATCTCGCCATGATGTGTCAAACAATACAATTTGGAGAGAGAGAAAAGGTTAGATTCAACCTGCCCCACCCCCTCCCATATAACAACCAAGACTTGGTAAGGAAAGGTGGCAGGGAAATCTCAGATTTTTCTCCCTGAATTTCTCTGAAACAGTCATCAAACAAAGCTGCTATATAGAATTCTCTGTGTACAGTAAGGATCATATAACAATAAAAGGGTTGCTCTCTCCCTTTGCTAGTCAGAGTACTTCAAGGAAGAAAGTGGATATTAATGCTTGGAAGGGAGATCTTCAGCTATTGGAAAAGAATACTGAATTATGAATTGTGCTCTGGATTACTAAAAATAATGTAAGTAAATAATATATTACAAAGTAAACTTTCTACCAAGGAAAGTAATGTGCCATGGATGAAGAGCTTCTAAACTGTTATAAATGAATTAATAAAGAGATCAGAATGTATGGATGATAAAAGGAGATCCTTGTTGCAACTCACTTGAACAGTTTTTATGAGAGAAACAATGGTGCTAATTATTCTGTAGATTAGAAGGTTGAAAGCTTTGATCTTGAAATTTAGGTTGAAAAATAGAATGAATTCCACTTAAACCGTCACCACCTAAAACTTCTTTTCATTGTTTTAATTAATAGGAATGCTCTTGTGAGTCATTCCCATGACATAAATCCCATTCACGTTCCAATTTATGTAGATTCATACTTCCAAGACAGAAACAGGCATGTTGTTGTGTGGCTCCTGCACTTTATTAGTACAATGATGCCTCTTGGATATAAATTCTTTACAGAGTATCGTTTTAATCACTTGGCAAACTTGTAGGGGTGAGCAAAATTGCATTGTACAAAGGAGCTTTCAATCTGTTCATCCAAGTCATTTTCTGTTCTAATTAATTAGCTTGAATTAAAAAGACCAGTGCTGAATGGTTGAATTCTGCTTAATATTCTGCAGCATGTTTCAAACCACAGACAGGTATATGGGGTGATAGCCCATCATTGCATTGCCTTGTTCTAAGCTAACTTTGTGACACTGAAAAGTAGTTATGTTGTCAGAAACACTTGGCAACCTTGTTAAAAATGGGCAGCATTCTCTTAAACTGTGAAAGATTTAAAAGATGGCATTGTGGTGGCAAAGCAATACATTTAGGGGCCTCACAAGGAGTGGGAAATAAATAACAAAATAGCAAACGATGCAAGGCAATTTCTTGTGTTATGTCAACCTAAAAATCCAGCCTCAAGTACGAGTAACAGCAAAAGAGGATCCTCCTCATTACCACAGTATTTACCATCTGACAAAATGGAAATTGTGAAAACTGGCTGGAAGCTCTCTTGGCAATTGAAAGCAATCCAGCACTCATGGGCTGCCAGTCCCCTGAGCATTTTAATTAAATTACCGTAGCAGTGTTCCAAACATTGAAGTTGAGAAGGCAGGTGAGAGGGTAGATGGTTCCATTCCTGTCACCAGGACCTTAGCAGTCACCACTACTAGATATGGAATCCTGAGTTTGAGATTATGGGTCAAGAAAGGCTAGCAATTATAAAGCTCTTCAATGTTGTTCGTAAGAACTGCCTGCCCCAATCTTAATTGAATCTCCACCGCCCCACTCCCACTAATAACAATGGCAAGATGTGTTCTTAATTAGTTTGGGAGGGTGATACCAGGAGAAAGACCAGCTAAGGTTATTAGTAGGTAAGGTGAGGTGTGCCCTATGGCCTGAGCGATGAAGATTTTAGCATGTGAAGAGTAGATTTTGAGAATTTTGAAGAAACGGTAGAGCTCACTTGTGTTTCTGAGTGAGGAGGAAGTAGTAAAAGTCTCCTGCTATTTGCACTTTTGCAATACTCTGAAGGTCCTCAACAATGCAAGACTATCCTTTCAAAATCACCGAGGATATGGAAAGGAATAACCTTCAGTGGCAACAATGTCCTTAAAAGCACCATTGTTATCAGGTGGCTGGTGAGTCTTTTGTTTTATTTTTTAAAGGGAAGTTCAACTTGTTTATGCAAACTTTTCCCTGCCTGCGGACAGGGCAAGTGTCAGTTGCCAATCAATTTTTCCTGAGGGCAAAGAATGTAATGCAAAATTCTGGAGATCTAAAAAAGCAATAGGGCAAACCTTGCAAAATCTCCCCCTTAGCTCATGTGTGAGTGTGTGTGTACCATAACTGAAATGAAAGATCTTGGAGCGCTTTGCCACTGACACCCTCAGTATTCACTGGAAATGTGCAATTTCAAAGACTTCATAGGCTTGTCAGGCAATGGACCACTAAACATAATAAATTTAATATGCAGATTGGGACACATAGAGATTAATTCTGATCTCATTGCTTACAACAGTAGTAATAAATAAGTTTGTGATGAAGCCTTGTGCTCTAGATATGGAGCCATTGTTGCTTTTGTTCCTTCTGAATTCCAGCCACCTTGGGAATGTGTTGATACATCTAGGTGCCCATTAACAGGTTATGCCAGTCCTCAATGACCTGGTGCTTTCCATATGTTTTGAACTTTGACTCCCATCAGCCAAGCTGATGAAGGTTGGTTTTATTAAATATACACATGAAACAATACATGGCTGAAAAATACTTACAACATAGATTTCAATATAGATAAGCAGGCACTACTCATTAGCTCATCCCTGTGATTCTGTGTTTTTCAAGTTGATTTATTGAAGAATTCATTGAACTGGTTTACTGTTATCTCCTCATTATTATGTACTATAAAATAATAGGTTTAGTATTTTACCCCCTAGTGACATATTTTTGGTCAGTCATGTTTTATTATTTATGTATGTATATAATGTATATTATGTATGTAACAGAAAAATAATAAAAATGTAAAAATAAAACATAGGTTTGTGTGGAAGGGTAGACGAAAGCAGGAAAATTAAGTCGAAGGACCTTTTAGATCCTTTAGCAGGTAGCCTCAGACATAGAAGTTCAGTCTTTTTAATGTTATCTCCACTTTTCTTTTACTGTCCTGATGAAGGACTTGAGAGGTCTGTAACCCACTGGATTTTAAAGCTTTTCTCCTACGCCTTTGCTTTTTGCTTCCCACACCCACCCACCTTCTGTCTGCATGGGCCCTTTAGAATTTTTAAACCTTGCAGCTCTGAACTCTAATGCTTCTGGTGACATGTCATTTTTTTGCCATTCTGAGATTCAAAATTGTTTTGTTGGGTTACATCCAACTAACTTTTACTCAGAGTAGACCCACTTAAATAAATGGGACTAAGTGGGTCATCTTCATTAATTTTAATGAGTCTACCTTGAGTAGCACTAGCATTGGGTACAATCCATTATTTTAATTTCTTTTCTTAAAAAAAAAAAGTATCTGTGTCCCTGGAAGTATTTTGGAATTGAAAGGTGAGGCATTAAGTATGGTGCATAAATAAATTAAAGAGCTGAAGGGTACCCGGGAACATGTTGAGCTCATTTCAATGGTACTCTCAAGAACACATTAAAAATGAATCTCCATTAGGAGATGACTGCTAAAAAGTCATGTTATTGCGAGAAATATGACCAGAGCAACAACAAATTTCAGTAAGTTGTTATTTTGGTGTCAAAATGTGCATATCTGACAGTGCCATAATTTTGTATGTTTTATGAAACAGGCTTCCAAACAATTATAAAAATGGGAACTGTCATGCTGCGAGTTTTGTTGTTGTTTTAGTCCTGGATACAAAGCCTTACTCACTGGGAAAATGCAGGAAGCTTGCATGGGGTGTGTTCAAATAAGGATACAAATATCGTGGTACCTTGGTTTTCAAGCGTCTCAGAAGCCAAACGTTTCGGTTTTCAAATACCAAAAACCTACAAGTAAATATTTCCATTTTCAAATGCACCTCAGAAGTCAAATTTCCGAAGCAACTTCCAGTTCAAGTTTTCCGTACGTTTTGAGGCTTCCGTATTGAGTTTTTGTTTCTCAATGTTTTGCAAGTCGAACAGTCTTCCGGATCGGATTACGTTCAAAAACTGAGATACCACTGTAACTGAAAAACAAGCAAACATAGTGAAATCAAACTCAGCACAAACCTGTGCACCACAAACAGTAAGTTAGCATGATAAATATAGGAGCAGCATTTTATTTCCATGGATTAGTAAGAAGCACGGATACCACAACTAATCCATTACTTACTATTTGTAAACTGTACAAAGCTTTAGACCAGGGGTACCCAAACTTTTTTCAAAGAGGGCCAGATTTGATGACATGAACATGCGTGAGGGCCGACCCCAGGAAATAAACTGCCACAGGGGCCAGATTGAGCCAACCGGCAGGCTGGATTAGGCCCCCAAAACAGACTTTGGACATTCCTGGCTTTAGACTCTTCATTGTGTTTGGTTCACAACAACCTTATTATGTAGGACATTATCATTCCTCAGATCCATGGCTGTTGCTCCAGTTCTTAAGTGCAAAATGACAGTAGTTCATTCAGTTCTCATTTGTTATAACTTCTTCCATCCTGAGCACTGATGTAATTTCCAGTTCCTGCCTTTAATCTGGTAATAGGGAAAACCTGGGAGTCATCCTTCGGTTAACTTTCTTCCTCTTGGTATCTGAGGCAAAATGAATTTGAACAAGAAATAAGTGATGGGGCCTTTCAGAAGAGACAGTGGCTTTTGTTGGATGGGTTAATTGTGATGGGTTAATTTTTCCAGGGAGTTAAATGAGCTTGATCCTCCCTCCACACATACATCCCTTGTTTAACTTCATTATCAGCTTCCCTTCTTAGTAGAAGCCATTTACTTTGCCCTATCTTTCCAATTACAGAACCAAAATTAAATAAGGAAAAGCTGCATTGAACCACATGCCCCCTTCTTCTGTTTAAGCACAGAATCAACTCATACAGTCAATCCTTCAAAGTTCCTTTAGGTTCATTTAAGTCAGCACCTTTTCCCTAAGATATTCTGTCTAAAAATCCCAGCTAATAGATTGCTTAATTTTCCACTCTCATATTGAATCTTTGGTAGAACTGAACAGAAAGTAGCATAAGCAGGAGCCTATGGAATCTACTAACAGACTTCTTTTATGTGCAACATTCTAGAGTTAAACCAAGCATTTTATTTCTTGTGGTAAAATCCTACAGGTTAGTCTACCAATTATTATTTGACTTACAAATATGACTGCTTTGCCCTTAGGGTCAACCTCATTGTGGTAGATGATGAAATTCCCCAGAAAGGTTAAAATCCACTGTTAAGCTGCATAAGACTTTTAATAAGGTTTTTGGAATCCATTTTTGAGTTATAAGGGTGGCAAACCCCAGTTCAGATAAGATATGAATTATTCACCTTTGCCCCAGTGCTGAGAGTTCAGACAATGGGCACAAGTCTTTTGCAATGAATAATCAGTTCATATTATTTGACCATTCTGCACTTTTCAAGTGAATCCAAGGCAATATTATCATTCTGCAGATTTTGCAAACTTTTTTTCTGGGACCAGATAGACCAAAAAGAACCGTATGCAAAAGTTAGTACAATGTTGCATGTGTCCTCAGAAGTAAAAAGTACTGAGTATAACAGAACTTGGTCCCAGATAAGTGCACACAGGATTACACTCAGAAAAAAATATCAATCATTTTATTTGTATATTGTCATTCCAAAGTTAAAACTCAAGGCGGTCTACAACATGTAAAAACAAAGCAGAATAAAACACAAAACAAAACACATAGCAACAAACATAACAAAAGTAGTCATAAACAATAAATAGAACATCAAAAAGTACATAACCAAATTCAACAATTTCCACATTAATCATAAGATGATCTAAAATAAATAAACAAAAAATAATAAAATCAATAACAGCAATAACGTCTCCCCACAACACTGTTGTACTGTCAAGTATTTGCAGGTTATCAGAGGTGGAGCAACTAGAGCTACCTCAACTACCAGAGATGATGATGATGATGATGATGATAAAGAATTATTTATACCCTGCCCATCTGGCTGGGTTTCCCCAGCCCCAGATAAAAGCTACTGCATCAAGGAGAGGAATTACTGGTGCACCATTTATTGAGCCCCGCTCTGGTTTCAAGTGACTCTCTCTGCCTCTGTGTGCCTGTCTGTACTTCTCCATTCTTTATTTTGCTGCTAACAGTGGGATGTGGGATGTTCTGTGATGAGGAACCAAGTAAGAGCATTTCCAATGAACTCCAAATGGGTTGTTTGAAAATGGGGGGCAATCATGTTATCTTGGGAAATAATTATGTGAACCTATCCTTAGTTTATATTTAACATGCTTCTTTATCAATGATCAGACTTAGCACATTGTTTCAAAATGTTATACTTGATTACTGGAAAGTTAATACTTTCCTAAAGCTGTGTAAAAGAAGAAGAAGAAAAGACGGCATTCCAAATATCCCTCATTCACAGATTTTCACCCACAAAAGCAGCCTGGAGTGTTTCCTGATCAAACAGAAAGACTACTTATTTTTTTTTTTTTTTTTAAAGATTCCTGTGGCCAACTGACCTTTCCATGGTACCAGATCAAGCAAAAAGCAACATGATTAGCATGCGTAGTGAATTCTATGATGATGAGGCAAAGTTTGAGGAATGTGGAGATTAAAGTCTTTGGCTCCAGTAAATCAAAACGACAACTTTGTCAAAAGTATGCTCACAGATCTTTTGTGTATATTTATCCCATTAGATAGTTATTATGCAATCATGATTTTTTAGAAACTCTTATCTACACTGAGTAGTGTGTTCATCATCAAAAATGTTTCTTAGATTGAGAGTATGTCAGATTGCTCAAGATATCACTAGAAAAACACTCAATGAGTTGTATTCAATAATGTGTTGGCAGTGTTGCACAGGTGCAACAGGGCTTCCATTTCCTCTCCCTCCCCCACCTCAAAATCCTTTCCAAAGTGTTCCCCCCACTGAGCTGATTTTGAGGGTGGTGGGGGTAGGGGGGCTGGAAGGGACAGGAGAGAAAGAGAATGCTTGTTGGATGCATGGAAGTCTGTATCACCACTGGAGCTGCAATCTTGGATATCATCTGTGGTCTTAAATAATCTGTAACACAACCCCAGTTTATAAAGAAGCCTTTGTGTAGCAAAGGAATGGTGCCTCTTCTCCTCCACCACAGTGATAATTATGAACCAAGGCCTTTATATCAATCCCTGCAGGGAATATTGTTGATGCAGCCTGTGCAATAGAGTGACAGCAGAGAGATGAAGAAAGACAGCAAAGAGGATCCCATGCCAGGAAGGGTACAAACTACACAGAGATTTCATATGCAGACACATGTGCCCATGTGAGGCTGTTCAGGGAACATGGAAGCTAAAGTCCCAATGATCCTGGATCCTTTACATCCAATTAAAAATGGGATGTGTTTCAGGAGATCGCTCTAAATCCCAAGAGGTTGTTTTTACTGACTGTGATGCAAGTAACAAAGCAAAGGACTGTGGGTTCAAACCAAGAGGTGGGGGAGAGAGAGAGACCCCATGGTCACCATCCAACAAGGGCTTGTTGCCCTCCCTGCCCTAACCCTGATTTCTTCCCTTCGGTGTTCCTTTCCACATCTCCATAGGAACTATTGGGGCTGCTATGGCAAACAGTCTCTGGGGCGGAGATGGAGGCCCATAGGGATGACTTTCAACACTCACTTCCCTCTGTTGCTTCAACTGAACGACCACCATATGAACTAATGGTCTCCACTGGTTCCTATGAATGCAGGGTACATATGCTTGGGAAGTGAAACTGAGTGGTGGAGCAGGGAGTTGAAAGCCACCTGACACGAGTTATCCACAGGAACTGATTCTTGAACCCAACCTCCAGTTCCATCCCTACAGTGGTTTCCTTGCCTCCACACAAATGAATGGTTGGATTAATCCATTGGCAGAACAATCCAAAGGGAGAAATGAAACTGGTTGGACTTCCTTTGACAATGCCCTGCCCTGCTTGCACTGGCTGGGAGGAAAGAGGCTGATTTTCCCTCCCCTGTTTCCTGTTTTGTTGAAACAACCCCCTGCAATTGATTCCAATGGGAAGAAAACAAATTATGCCTAGTGGAAGACTGATTTAGTTTGTTTCCGGGGCTAGGTAGACTATGGACCCTGTGAATGAACTCCTGAAATGTCTTCAGAAACAGTCACAGGGAGTGAGTTTGGAGGGAGTGTTCCCATGGAGGTGGGTGCCAATGGAGGACTGACCATAGGATTTGGGTCTTAGCTGTGGTAAATGTGTTCACTAGAGAGACTCTCTGATTGGTTTGGTATTCTTCCATTTTGGGGAGGAGAAAAGCACTCCTGTACATTCTGTGTTAATCCAAGGGAAGCTTTTGAAAGCTCACCCATCTCTACTGCAATTAAGCAGACAAATTAAATGACTTTTGCTAGAGATAGCTAGATTTAAACTAGACATGAAACTAATTGTTGGGGAAATGTCACACTCAGCTTTTGAACCGGTGTTTGTAGGTAACACGCCAATACAAGTTTACAGATTTCATCAGGTTTTGAAACTTCTCAGATGCAGAGAAACACAAAGTGACCTTCCCAGTGTACAATGGTATCCCTCCTCCTCTCGGGCAAGGTTCTTACAACCTTGTTTTTGGAATTTCAGAAGCTGAACAATGGAGGCAAGCAAACACATCCATTTCAAAACTTTTAGAGAATTGATCCATAATACTTTGCAGTTGGATTTCCACAATCTGAAGAGGTGACTGTGCCTTTGTGAATTACTGGCATTGCATGCAGACAATGGTGGCATTTATTGGTCTGCTGTATGCGTGCTCACAGTGCTTGTAATTGAGGATGATTATGGTTAATGATTCTAGTAATGTGCACTTTCAAAGCAACAGGACAGTATAATTTGTATCAACCCTATTCACTGTCACTTCAGGAATTTTGCCTGGTTTAGTCTTAGCCTGGCACTTGTCACAGGAGAAACCTCTGGAAGCTTCACAGCTGGCTCAGACAGGAGATTTCATGGTCTTTCACAGTACACTCCAAAGGAAATAAAGCTTCGACAGGATTCCTGTCATTCGAATGGTTCCTAGGGTTGTTGTACTTTAATATGACAAGGCCAAGATTGCTAGTACAGGGGAGACGGAGATGTTACATGCAGAAAGGAAACAAAACAACTGTCTCTATACAACACAAAAAACCCCTGACAACTCACTAAAAAGCTGAAGCGGCTTTCACAGAGAATTTTCATCTTGTAATAAAGATGGTAGTTAAGAACCCAAAACTTAGCCCCCCCCCCGACTCTAACCTTACTTATCATATTTTAAAATGTAAACATAATTATTATCAGGACATAAGCATGGGAGATGAGGCATGGAAAGACTACACTGTGTGAGACCCTTACTGAAATTGATCGATAAGATCTGATGAATTTAAGGGAGGAATTCAATGTAGTGTTACGGTATTAAGTCTGTCAGTGCAAGCATTTCAGCTTGCCAGATTGTTATGTACTAAGCTTGGATCCTAGAACAATAGGCAGGTAGGATCCTAGAATGCAACAAGTGATTGGCTTGCAGAAGAAGACTAATCAGGCTCCAGGAGGAAGTTAATCAGCCTATTAGGCTGGTAGGAACGTAGAATGCAACAACTGATTGGCCTGCGGGAAAAGACCAATCAGGCTTCAGGAGAGAAGCAGTATCAGCCAATCAGATGGGACTCATTGCGTAAATAATGTATATAAAAGCCTGAGGTTTTTTTTGGGGGGGGGGCAATTCAACACTATTTTACAAGCTGCAATAAAGAGCATGAAATCACTGCAGGACACTGAGTATATTTCACAGGTGAAGCAATACCCCTTCACTTTCCTGCTTGTACTGCTCTATAGGTTTTCCCAACCATTTTTTTGGGGGGGGAGGGTGGGAGTGGAGGTCACATGGGGGGAGGAGAAGAGGAAGCCCTGTTGTGCTAGTGGAAGTCCTTCTGTGGACTTCTCCTTGCAGAACTCGTTTGTTGAGTCCAGCCCAATTTTCATCTATTTATTTATTAAATTTGTATTCTGCCTTTCATCCATGGAGCTGACGGCGGTTCACAGCACAGAAATACAAGATAAAAACACAAAATACATAACAAAAACAAAAACAAAAAAACCCTTCCCCTTCCACAAACACATTTAAAAGCATATAGGATACTAGTCAAAGACCTGGTTGAAGAGGAACATTTTCACTTGGCACCTAGCTAGATGGTGTTGTTCACAGTGCTCCTGGTTTTGGGAAACTATACTAGTATATTTATCGATTCTGGAATAGCCTGCGCTATAGAAAGAGAATATAAATAAGAAACAAAAAGCCCAAACTAACAAAAATGCAGCAGTTTCAGCACAATCCAGACATGTTATAAATCAATCTGAATCACTCTGTTTCGGTTTGTGATTCAGTTGAATCCAGGGCACAGCCCTGGTAGGCATTCCATCAAAGGAAAGGAAAGGAAGGAAATATCCATCCTCTGCTTGATTATTTCCCTCATACTCTGCCTTCCTCTACACTAATCTGTCATAAACTTGAAAGCCTCATTATCACCTCATTCACTTCCCAGAGTAAACAGAGTCCATTGATAAGCTTGGTGCTCCAACAGATTACATCATCACTCCTTCCTTGGAAAAAGAATATTGGGGCTGTGTTCCTTTGTGTTCCTTCTCCACTATGCCACTGTTCTGATATTGAGACGGGAGAAGAAGAAGAAAATAACATTTTTATCCTATCCCAAGTTCTGTATATTCTAAAAATGGGGGGAAAGGCACAAACCTTGAAATAAAATGAGAAACCTATTACCAGGATAATGTACATGATAAATATGAAAATCTACAGTAAGTTGGTGGGATTTTTTTATCAACAACTTTCTGCCTTGTCAAAAAGAGATGAATGAAATCTCACAAAGAATCTCAAGCACTCATGTATTTTCATAGTTTCAGCTGTAACTTTCAAGGGTTCCGTTATCAAATGACAGAAGCTGGCAGATGTGCTTACATGTAAAACGTGCGGCAAGTCCAAAGCCCAAGGGAGGAACAATTCTGAGTGACATTATTGTAATGCAACCTACTATTTGGATTCAGAGAATTTACAGGATTCTAATGCAAATATGCTCACTTGGCCTTTTGAAGAGGCAGCAGCATTTTTAGTCCTGAATAAGGGGCTTTACCTAGAATACTCAAATATTAAGAATCAGACGAGTAAACAGTGATCCCTAGCAGATGGGCACAGCCATCAACAAATAGTTGCATTCAAATGGATAGGGAAAACATTTTTTTACTGGCCTCTGCACGTGCATATCAGGTTGCTTGTTTCTTTTATTTATATCTAATATTGATATCTGCTTCTCCACCCAATGGTGCCTTTGTACAACTCTGGAAACTTCATGCCAAGAATGCAACTGAATGAAGCACTAAGCCCCAATAAAAACCTAACACCATAATTAAAATAGCAGATTCACAAATTCCATACAAAGCAGTAAGAGTAAGCCATAAAAGTCACACCCTATAAAACTACTCGGCTCTACCAGGGCTGCAAATGGTTCTGATCCATAGCCTGTTTCTGATGAGTGGCTGCCAGTGCCTTTAAAAATTAGGGGTGCCACAAGTCCCCTCCCTGCCAAGTCACTTTACAGTATTGTGCAATTTAAGAACATAAAGAATTTCCTTCCATATATGGCTTTTTTAGTTCAGGAGCCAAGTAGATGTTCCTGGTAACACACAGGGGTAGTCAGGAATATCTTGCCTCTAGATTTGGAGTCTACATTTAGCTGATTTACCTATACTCCACTAATGCCTCAAACTTTTAAAATCTGTTTATATCTGTTTATAGCACCTTAAAGACCAACTAAGTCAGTTCTTGGTATGAGCTTTCGTGTGCATGCACACTTCTTCAGATACACTGAAACAGAAGTTTCCAGACCCTTCTATATAGTGAGAAGGTGGGGAGGGGTATTACTCAGAAGGGTGGTGGGAGATTGAAGTGATTTATGTCCGTTTATTCATAAATCTGACATCAGGAATCACAAGACAGAGAAACCAGTAGGAGAACACTTCAATCTCCCAGGACATTCTATACAAGATCTCAAAGTAGCTGTTCTATTACAAAGGAATTTCAGAAATAGACTGGAAAGAGAAGCTGCTGAATTACAACTTATCACCAAACTTAAAACCATGGAGAAACCTGGTCTGAACAAAGACCTTGGATTCTTATCTCATTATACATGACAAAGCCATTTTTCACCTTTTCACCCCTTGCTTTTTCCTGTAAGACCTATTGCAGTCGTTAAGAGTCGTCAACAGGCTCATCACAGCTATCTGCCAATCACCCATTCCCACCACCCTTCTGAGTAATACCCCTCCCCACCTTCTCACTATATAGAAGGGTCTGGAAACTTCTGTTTCAGTGTATCTGAAGAAGTGTGCATGCAGACGAAAGCTCATACCAAGAACTGACTTAGTTGGTCTTTAAGGTGCTACTGGAAGGAATTTGTTTTGTTTTGACTATGGCAGACCAACACGGCTACCTATCTGTCATAAGAAATCCAGTTGTAGCAGATTCAGTGCTTTTTTCTGGAGGTACGCAGGGGTACGCATACCCCTAAACATTTTGTGAATCTTTGTACTTTTGTCCATTTACTGTATTTATTTTCCCCGATTTGAATTATAAAATGGTGGTTTTCTTGAGTCAAAATGAGAATACTCCTAAACATTTTTTTTAAGAAAAAAAGCACTGAGAAGACTTATCTTAAACTCACAAGAACTTATAATAAAACCAAAACACTATAGCATACAGAACAGAACACCATACCAGAACAAAGAGACAGAGAAAATATGAAACCTAGGCTCCTCCTGGCCTGACTATTATAGCCAGCATGACCTTGACAGAAAGGATAACAGAACCAGTTTAAACCATCTGTACTCAGCTTCCCAGAAGGAATGACCCAAACATCAGAAACTTTCTGCCTGTTTCTTTCACACAGAAAGAAACCTTCCAGAACCCCCTTGAACTAAGTAGAATAGGAAAGATCTCTACACATCAGATCAATACTTTCTGTACTAAGAGATACAAACTGACAGACATGTCCTGGAAAATCAGGACGTATGGCAGCCCTATGAATGGGTAATATGTTTTCTGCTATAGAGTTCTGTTAAAGAGAACATTTCAAGATATACAAAAGGTATAGACAGGTAGGAGAAGCCAAATTTATAAGAAGGTGGTCTAATCTCCCTACTCCCTGCTTTCACAATGGTTGACGGAACTGGGTATGTTTAGCCCAGGCTTCCTCAACCTCAGCCCTCCAGATGTTTTGAGACTACAATTCCCATCATCCCTGACCACTGGTCCAGCTAGCTAGGGATCATGGGAATTGTAGGCCAACAACATCTGGAGGGCCGAGGCTGAGGAAGCCTGGTTTAGCCTTTAGAAGGCTGATATGGTAATAGACGTCTTAAAATATATAAGGCTGTTACATGGATGATGGAGCAAGCTTGTTTTCTGCTGCTCCATCCAAAGGGTAGGGCCCAAACCAAGGTATTCAAATTACAAGATAGGAGATGTTTTGACTAAACATTCTGATGGTAAGAGCTGTCCAACTTCTTACCTGCCAAGGTGGTGGACTCTCCTTCATTGAAGGATTTTCTGTCAGAGTTTCTATAGTTGTGATTTCTGCATTGCATGGGGTTGGACTAGATGTCCCTTGGATTCCCTTCCCACTTTACATTTCAATGATCATATGGGAGTCTTGATTAGAATGGATATCAGGAAGGTTCTGTGCATGTATGTGCCACTGTGTGTCCACACCCCTTCATATAAATATTGCCAAGGGAGAATGATAATGTCCTGAAAAGGTAAGATGAGCAGCTTAATCACAAAACCCATTTTGATACAAGGTTTCTCCACAGGAAAAAAGCCTGCAGCAGAAATAGCTCAGTAGAATAATATTCTGGCCAGGTGCCTCATCCTGTTTTTTGGGAACCCATGCCTTTCTCTTATTGATCCCCAATGCCTTAAAGTCCCGATTTCCCAAACCCTCTGCTTAAATGTCAATGAGAAAACATGCCTTTTTTGTTCAGTCAAGTGAATGAGCAGACTCTAAATTAGTTAATAAATGTTGTGGAAGATTATATAGCCTTGCTGGTCACATTCTGCTTTGTTTTCTGAAACAATAGAAGATTTCAAAGACTGATCTGTCTAATTAATGCTGCAAGGTTCACAAAGTCAGTTTTCAAGTCATGTATTATGCTATTAAAGCTTTACGAAATGGCTTCTCTTTTAAAGCTAGAGAAATGCAGGCCTGTCTAACATTGATAGCCCTTGTTATTGATTTCCTGTGATTCAGGTGATGGGAATATACAGGCCCAGGTAACATCCTCAGATTCACTTTATGTGCACATCATGCCAGCTGCAAAAATATCCCTCCCAATGTATTTCTTTTATGCCTCTGCACAAAGTTAGGTTTTGTGGCTGCAAGTCATTTCATTCTTTTATATTCATGACTCAGTAATTTCATGGTGCAGCCATTTAAAGCGACTAGCGGTTATAAAAAGTATCTACTCAGCAGTTGCCCAATTTTGAAGTGTTAACACTCTGTTGGCAATATGGTCCGTTTGCTGACTTTTTATTTTGTAAATATGACATCAGGGAGCCCTGGACATTCGCAGATGCAATGGGTTTGCTGCTGTCATTACACAGAACTCACAGAACACAGAGAGCAAAAGAGCTATAACAATAGTGTTCCCCTGAAGTTACCTGCATGGACTTTGTGAAAATGAGGTTTAAAGAACTTTCCTGATATGCTATCAGGCTACACACCACTGTGTGTGTGTGCGCGTGCGCGCGTGCACGAACGCGCTTGAAGATATAAATACAGGTTTCTCATTCCACTTTGAGCATCTGTTCTCTCTCAAAGCTTAAAGTGATAATGAATCTGTTCAGGACTAGAGTATAGATTTATCAGAATTGAGTGACAAAGCTTATTTTGACAAATCCTTATTTTTTTAACGATACCATAGAGCATTCTTAGTTTTTGTTGCCCCAGATGGACATGGGATTTCTTCTGCAATTGCTTTTTATGTCGTTTGATGAAATAAACCAACTCAGACAAAGCCTTGATGATAACTATAAAAGATGTAGTATCCTTTGCCACTCTTCTTATTCTCATTTATACTGCCTAAATTATTTGTATCTACAAGCACATGGTAATACCCATGGGAGAGACTGCTATTATAATGCATCCAGGAACTGACATGACTCTGCATGCAGACTGCATGAAATGTCATGAGCTAGTGGTACTAAATCAAACAACAGAACACTGAAATAGCATAAACATAATGGAACAAAGTTGACAATGAATTTTCCCCGAGCAATTAAAATGTAAGGTACTATGACTGCAAACATCTAAATTTAAATCTGAACTAGATTTATGGTTTATTCTGACTTCTTCAGGTTGTAACAATTCTTTTTTTCTCATACTCCTTTTCGTGAACAAAATGCAAGTTATAGAAACCTTAAGAGATCATTTAAATTTATGCACCAAAAATCCCAGGCTATTTGATGGGGTCAAGAAGGTTATGTATGATTATACACAAATCCAGGGGCAACCAATTTCCTTGCTGCTAAGATCACACCTCCAGCATCTTCTATGCTGCAAAAGGATTTTTTCCCTTTCTTAAAAAAAAATATCTTTAGAATGCTGCATGTAATTGCTTCCTGCGACAGCAACTACATTTCAATAATCTCATTAAATATAGAAAAAGACTAAACACCAGCAACATCTTCCTCACTGTAAATTATTCTTTTCCTCTAAAGCCAGCTGGTAACCTTTTATTGCCTGACATCAACTACAGGGAAACATTGCAGAGAATCTCTCTTTAATTGACAAAGAACCTTGAATTCTGTAGATTCTTTCAGCAGGCAGCAAGCAATCAGAGCTGAAGGCTCTTCCTTTGAAAGAGCAGCTTTCAAACAGGGGGAAGCATGTTACTTAAATATAACGAAAGGAAAACTTTCAAGATAGCATAGGTTTATTTTGGGGCCAGCCCCAAGAAGTGGACTTGAAAAACACACAGAGCTGGGGAGCAGGTCTAGCTATTTATCACAGTGAATATATAGGCAGGCTGGTGAGAGGAAGGATCATTGGTCTTGGTGACTCAAAGTGGTGTTGATTTCCTGCAAGATCTCACAAGTGTCAGAGGGATCCTATTCACAGGGTGTGTTGAAAGGACTTCCCCAGAAGGCTGAGAACATGAAAGCCCCTTTCACACCAGGCCCGCTTGGGGTTGTCCAGCACAAAAAGTGCTTTTAGCTCCCTGCAAATAGTGCAGAGGTTCTGGGAGTGGCAGGAATGTTCTCGCAAGAGCAGGGATGCCAACCTGAATGAACTGGAGGGGGGCAGGTAAGCCCCATGCCACATAATCAATCACATAATGAGGCACATGCACACCATTTGAATTGCAATGCCCATCAACCTTAAGGGTGCTGCCCCATCAGATGTTTTATTTAAGGGGCGCAAAGACCCCTCAGCCCCAGGAGTTGACTGCTATGTGCAAGAGCAATCCCAACACTTCCAGAACAACTGCACCAATGAGCAGGACTTTCCCCCCACACTGACAGCCTTAGAAGGGAACCTTCAAGGGTTATTTTGGGCTATACATTATTTTCATGTATACGTATAACCCTTGGAACCTAGCCTCATATAATATGAGATTCCCTTTGATATGCATAAACCCCTGAGTCTACTATGTACCCCTGTGTGTCTACTATGCATGGCTATTGGGTGTGGTGAAGGGCTGGGACCAGCAGGCAGGGTCCTGAGCCCTTCCTCCACATATAGATCTAATGCCTGCATTGGACTATAGCAGGAGTGGGGAACTACCAACCTTACTGTATGCTTGTGAAACATGGACTACTTATAAACACCATCTCCAACTCCTCGAAAGATTCCATCAATGGTGTCTCCAAAAAATTTTACACATCACTTGGGAAGACAGGCGAACTAATGCCAGTGTACTGGAAGAAGCAAAGATTACCAGTGTTGAAGCAATGATTCTTCAACATCAACTTCGTTGGACTGGTCATGTTGTGCGTATGCCTGATTATTGTCTTCCAAAGCAACTATATTCCAAACTTTAAAATGGAAGGCATAATGCTGGTGGTCAACAAAAGAGGTTTAACGACTGCCTCAAGGCAAATCTTTAAAAATGTAGTATAAACACCGACAATTGGGAAACACTGGCCTGCAAGCGCTCCAATTGTAGAACAGCCTTTACCAAAGGTGTCATGGGCTTTGAAGACATTTGAAATCAGAGGACGAAAGGGAGAAATGAGCTAAGAGGAAGGCACGTTTGGCAAACCATCACCATGAGAGCCAGTGTGGTGTAGTGGTTAAGAGCGGTAGTCTTGTAATCTGGGGGAACCGGGTTCGAGTCTCCGCTCCTCCACATGCAACTGCTGGGTGACCTTGGGCCAGTCACACTTCTTTGAAGTCTCTCAGCCCCACTCACCTCACAGAGTGTTTGTTGTGGGGGAGGAAGGGAAAGGAGATTGTTAGCCGCTTTGAGACTCCTGAAGGGGAGTGAAAGGCAGGATATCAAATCCAAACTCTTCTTCTTCTTCATGATCAACTCCCACCTGGAAACCTATGTCCCTACTGTGGAAGGATGTGTGGATCCAGAATTGGCCTCCACAGTCACTTATAGACTCACTGTTAAAACTGTGTTTATGGAAGACAATCTTACTCGGCCATGAGTGATCGCCAAAGATAGCAGGAGTGGGGAACCAATATAGGTGGACTACAGCTCCCATCATCCCTATTTGCTATGCTTGGTGGGGCTGAAGGGAGCTGGTGTTCAGCAACATCTGCAGGGTCACAGGATTCCCACTTCTGGCCTATAGTACATAATATTCCCTCTTCCCTCATTAAGTTCATATTTATTTCTAAATAGGTTATATGTACTTTAGAGTTTGCTGGGGATTTTTCTTTTCATTGCATCAAAAAGAATGTCATGCCACTGTGCAGCTGTAGTAAATTGAACGCTCCTGGGGAAAAACCTAGAAATTACAATAATGTTATTCATGAAAAAAAAATCAAGAACTACTGTGTGGGTTGTATTTAAGGATCATTGTTGAGAATCAGTAATATGGAATGAGATGCTGAGTTAACAGCCTGTGCTGGTTACAAATGTAATTGTAAATAAATGTTTTATATGATGCAGAGACATGAGTATCTGATGACTACATGCCATTAAAACACAACCAGATTTATTGGTACTATTGTCCACAGGGTTTCCATGTAAATCACACATTTCCCTAAGATGTGCTGTCCAAACAAATACATTTTGTTAATAAATCAGGTCCTTAATTAGTCACTTTCATTTTTTAAATGACCAATACAGTGTCATTTGATACAGCATACAAATTACAGGGGACTGCAAAAAACAAGCTTTGACAATTTATAAAAGACACAGTGTACCTCCTGATATTAAGAATGCCCAAAACTTCATTAGCTGTAAAAACACAAAATCAAGTTTGTCTCATGGCAGTTAATAGAGAGTGTTAGATAAGACCTATCTATTTTAAGTAAGAGTATACAGTGATATAGAGACACGGGTGGCGCTGTGGGTTAAACCACAGAGCCTAGGACTTGCCGATCAGAAGGTTGGCGGTTCGAATCCCCGCAACGGGGTGAGCTCCCATTGCTCGGTCCCAGCTCCTGCCCACCTAGCAGTTCAAAAACACATCAAAGTGCAATTAGATAAATAGGTACCGCTCCAGCGGGAAGGTAAACGGCGTTTCCGTGTGCTGCTCTGGTTCGCCAGAAGCGGCTTAGTCATGCTGGCCATGTGACCTGGAAGCTGTACACCGGCTCCCTCGGCCAATAAAGCGAGATGAGCGCCGCAACCCCAGAGTCAGCCACGACTGGACCTAATGGTCAGGGGTGATATGATTTAAAACATCCAATGTTGTGAAAAAGAAATTGCCATCTGCACCAATAATGTGGGGTTGAAATAATGTTGCCCAATTCTGAAATGCTGAGATTAACATTCAGCCTCCTTGCATTTTGAAAATGTAACTTTAGAAATGAAATCTTGTTGCTAAATTTCAGCCCATGGCTGGCAGGAAAAGCAGACCTTGACGGGCTTCCATATGTGGCTGGTGGTTGGCTTCATTTACCTTGATGAATCACAAGGTGTACAGGCTAATGCTTGGAAGGTTCCACATATGGGCTGTGAGTCTGGGATTGACCAGTGCCGTCGGAATGACAGTATATGGCATCCATGCATAGCTGTCCACAAGTTTCTGGAACCACAAGCCTTTCTTGGCATGAATCAAACCCTCTTGAATGCCTCTCATATTCAGGAAGAAATGAGAAGGGATTGGCAGAGACCCAAGCTGAAAAGACACCTTGAGGTGTCTAGGCCTCTTTGAGCAGCCAATACCAGAATTCTAGGATTCTGCTCATTAGATCTTCCTATGAAACTTTGGACATTATCAAGTGTATTCTGTCAAAGCCAATGTGTGAACTCAGCAGCACAGAGTGCTATGTGTTTAAATTCTGATCCATTTTTTCTCCTGGGGACTATAAATGTGGCACCATAATTTCTTCTCTTTGATGCACAGCAATGCATTGTTTCATCCATTTATGTGCTTCCTCCCAGCTCTCTCTGCTCTACACCTCAGAAACCTGACAAAGCTTTATGCTAATCAGTCCCCATTTCCCAGCTAGCATTCAGGATCTCAACCAGTTTTCCCATAGTTCTGGATATGTTAGCTGATTCAGAGCAAGCATCTGCCTCCTTTCACTCCCAAGGAAGCCTTAGATCAGCCTTTCCAGCCTGGTGCCCTTATCAGCCCAACTAGCATTGCTGTTCTGTCTAGGACTGTGATAGAAACTTCTAGAGGGCACCAGGCAGAGGTACCCTAGACAACCCTAGCACAAAGCACAGTGTGACCCAAGGCATTGTCCCTTGCCTTCATCACCTCTCAAATGCATTCAGGCTACATAAAAATCTCTGCATGAGAACACTTCTTGGTGTGCCAGTAGCTAGCTGCATTGCTTCCCAAAGCATGTGGTAGGAACTTTGCCACTAAATAGCAATGGGATGCAAACATGACTGTGCTTCCTAATATACAAAGTGGCACATGAAGAAAATACACAATGCTCCGCTAGCAACATTGCTTAAAAGAATTTTCTTATTGTTGTATCTGGTAGAGAGTGGAAAGCAAGAAGAAGAAGAAGAAGAAGAAGAAGAAGAAGAAAAAGAAGAAGAAGAAGAAGAAGAAGAAGAAGCTGTCTCCTAGTTATATATTTGCTTATGAATTATGACTTGAAATACATATATTCTTGTAGAGGACATTGCGTCACGTGGATATTTCTTTCAGTATTTTTCTTTCTGTTTCTCCCAGTACCTGTTCTGGGGAACACATTCCACTGTTCTTCCTTGCTTTTGTGCCTGCTAACAGCTACCCTGAAATGCCTCTCTCTCGACAAACACAGCTCCTAATCCTGGTTTCTTACACCTCAGTTGGCAATGTTGCTACTGCTCAAGGATGTATGTGACTCAAGCTGTCAGCTGACTTTTCATCCTAGCCCCTGGTTGAGTTGCAAATGCAGTACTCTCAGCAGGGAGCTTTCATTCCTGCTCCTTTACCTGAGAGGGGAAGTTAATTAGTCAAGGAAGCCTGCAGTGCATGAAAATACAGGGATGTCTTGGCTCAGTGGCGCTATGCTCTCATTAAAACGACATGCCGTATTTTTTATTTTTTTTAAATAAAGCATTCTACTATCTCCGCTACTTATATCTATCAACAGTCTGTGGTTTGAGAAGCCATGGTGCTTCTGTAATGCCCTGACATTTGCTGTAAATGAGGCTTTCATTCATGTTTATATTAAATGCACTAACTTTTAATGTGGATTCACAATAAAGACTCATGGGCAGTGATGCTTGAACTTTCTTTTACCCTGCAAGGAAAACAACAAGGGGAACATGGCATATTCCAGATTTAGGGCTCTCATTCCCAAAGGCCCAAACTATTGTGCTTTATGTTGCTTTTCTTCTTCTTCTTTCGCTTCCAAATTGTGAATTGAGTTGAAGTGTCCACTGCACTCTATTCTACCCCACACCATGAAAGTTCATATTACTTGGGGGGGGGTGTCTTTTGCAGGACAAAAGAAGATGCAATTAAATACACGCTTACCAGGGAACAATTTCCATCGAACTTTGTAGAACTGAAAAGTGTTTAGGATTGGGCTTAAATTTCCATTACAAGAGAGTCATATTGTACAATGTGTGTGCATGTGTATATGCTTTTTCAAGAGGATTTCTTAATGGCATTGCAGCTATAAAAGTTTACTACAGTTTTGTGGTGACTCTATCCATATATTGCTTTTAAGCAGCGGTAGGTTGTTGTGTCATGAATGTCAGAAATGGGTCTGACTAGCACTGCGAGAACCACAACATCTCAGGTTCTGAAACAAGGGGGTAGAGGAGTAGCCGTCTGTTCTACTAAAGCAGTGATGGGGAAGCTGTGGCCCACCAGTTATATATAAAACAATACAACAACAACAACAACAACAACAACAACAACAACAACAACAACAACAACAACAACTTAAACTGGTATTTCCCAACCTGGTGCCCTGAAAATGCTTTGAACTGCAACCCCTGATGGGAAATGTAGTTTACAACACCTGCAGAGCAGCAGCGTGGAGAAGGCTGTCCTAAAATGCCCTTTAAACTTAGACAGCAAAAAAATAAAAAATAAAAAATGCAAAGTATAATTAGGGATAGGGAAATCTTAAGTTCAGGTCTCCACATTTCTATATCCATGTTTTTGACCTCATGAAAATTATAAGCATTTTAGTGTGAATTTCTCCCAATGCACACATTTTTGCAAGGCAAATTCTTCTAATATAATGCATTAGAGAGCCTCTGATGAGGCCCTTCTGCTGGTTCCCCTTAGGTTTGGCTGGCCTCCATTAGGGACCAAGTTTTTAGGATGACAGGCCCTCACCTGTGGAACTCCCTGCCTGTAGAGCTTTGGCAAGAACTGTCCCTGCCTTCTCTCAGTTCTCTGAAAACTGCACAGGTCTTCACAATATGAACCTTATAAAAAAAAACAGTATCTACTAATGTTTTATTGATGTCCTTAATTAAATATTATATATATTTATAGAATGATTTTGTATGTTGGAAGCCACCTCATTATATGTTATAAAAAAGTGGACTGTACATATTCAGATAAATAAATACATATAGTTATGCTATTTTCACAAATACGTGCATTGTTATGCCCACTTTACCCCAGTATACATATATTACTTGGCTGGAGAATTGGGTTGCAAAATTTCAAAGGATTTCTAAATGCAAATTTCAATCCAATTTCTTCCCCATCTGTAAGTATAAGCATGCTGAAATGCAGAGCTTGCCAATACAAATAAAATAAAATAAAAATATTTACCCCACACCCACTTATTAAAAGCCTGCTACAGCTTGTATTTTTTGAGAAATAAAGGTCTGAGGCCACCGATCTCAGCAATTAAAACAAATCATTCTAATGCAGCAAAACCAGACCTGAGAAAAACGGATTTACCACTCTTGAGCTGGAATGGTCACACATAGGTCTCATTTATATTCAGTGATATACAATGATCTGAAGATGGGTTTTATTCTGGTTTGACATCTTTATACTACTGTTGTAAAGCAGTTATCTCTATTGCTTTATTACTGTGGGTTTTCTTTTTTCAATGTCATGTAATTTTAAAGCTTGGTAAGTAACACTAAGGATTTTGATAAAGCAACGAAAACATTAAACCAGTTTGGTTAGATTCATTAAATCAAAGCAATTTAGATAATAATTAAATTACCAGTAGGAGCCCCACAATTATCAATATAAACAGTGCATGAGCCAAGTTCTTGTGGTCTGTTTATAATGCTTGATATCAAAATACAGATTTGATTTTTAAATAATAATAATAATAATAATAATAATAATAATAATAATAATTGTTTAATATCGCATCTAGTCTGACCCTTAAGCAGAACATATGCCTTGCATGCAGAAGGTGCAGGTTCAGTCAGTGGCATCTCCAGGTATGGGTGGGAAAGGTCCTCTCAGAAACCTTGGAGAGCTGCAGATGATGCTAAGTTAGATGGAGCAATGGTCTGCACTGGTAAAAGGTCACTTACTAGTTCTCCATTCGCTTTTACCCTTGTTCCTCCATTGCATCCCACAAACACTCAATCTGGCTGTAGATTTAAAAGTGGGAACATGGTGAGAGGGGAGATACCTATGCCATGCCGACTTGAGGGCTCAAAATACACATTTCAGGGGTGGGCAAATCTCCCAGGGTAAAAAATCACAGATAATATCGAACCGTGGAATTTGGTATTGTGCCCAGGATCTATCCAAGACCCTTTGCTGTCTGAGATGAAGGACTAAATGGCAGCTCATTGCCTTCCATTCCAGACTGGCAGATGACCCAACTTTCAATACTGTCAACAAGATCGTGTCCTCCAATGAGTTGGTGTAATTTTGGAATATGTGCAAAATTGCACAAACAGCTTGGTTTGTGTCTCGAGGTGGCCTTCACCCAAATCTGATTCTATTGAGGGTTAGGACACCAGCTGGGGTGAACCTCTTGAAATAGCTCAAGTCTACAAGCCTCTGGCATGACTCATCCATCCCTGCTTTTCTCCAAAGAATATGCGTATGTGCCTTGGTGAATATAAAGCCAAGGCTGCATTCAGCAGCAAGTTGTTGAGTGGTGGATCTCTCTTGAAACTTGGTCGTTTGTATATTTGAATCTCTTCAGTTTAGCCTCTAAGACCAGGTTACTGTACTTTGTAGTATAGGTTTATGATGGACCAGCATCTCTTAACCTTATGTATGTAGTGTGCTTGAATTGTCTTGTGTCTTGAGGCTATAAAACACTTTACACTGAGCTGTATGTACAAGGAGTTTTCTTCACCATCAGCTTTGGAAAGACTAAAACTGGAAAGGGAGAAGGTTTGCTGGACTACTCTGCTGATGTTGCACAACTCTGCCCATCACACTGGTATAGGTGTGATATCAAAATACTATCACACTGCACCTGAGGGAAGCCATTTTGTTTCGGAGGAGGTAAGGCAGGACCCATGGCGTACATGCTCTGCCCTCCACCATCTTGCTTCCATTTCCTGCCCCTCAGTATTTGTGGCCTGAGGTAGTCAACTTATTTTGCTGAACAACAGACCCGGCTCTGATTCTGCTTCAAAGATCAAAGCATCCTAACAATAGTACATTCATCCACCCACACCAACCTTTCCTGTTGAACTTCTGGCATTTGACTCATAATTTTGTATTTCAGCAGGCATTTTACGCATGTTTAGATTTTATGGGTAGTTCAATTGTAATCTTATTGCACAATGCTTAGAAACTTGTGTGACTGAGCGGTATGTAAATAGGTAGAACAAACAAGCAAGGAAACAAACAATATCAGTTATGCACCAATTGATGTTCAGAATGAAAACAAGGTTAGGAGGTAGAAGCATAAGAAAAGACGATAGAGAAGACATTTCTGGGTTGTATCCAATGCTAGCCCTGCTCTGAGAAGGACCATTAAATTATTGAACGTGACTATCTTAGGTCTGTTAATTTCATTGGGTCTACTCTGAGTAACACTTAGTTGGCTCCAACTCAGTGTTGTATATTAGTATGAAGGGGTGACAGTGACCATACAAATGATTAGGCGATCAAAATTCCAACTATACTGATTTATAGGTAAGTGTACAAAATCCTAAATATCCCACATATCATGTAAAGGACGCATGGATTTTTCAGGTTGCTTGTGGAATGGAAATAAAATACATTTCCAAAAGCAGACTATGTAAGGTAATGGAACATATTTAAGAAGCAAAATTTCATCTTTTCTTTGATTGCTAGTGTGGTTTTGACACTGATTCATAACCTGGCTCTTTCTCTCTATAAAGTTGCATTAATATAGATCTTTTTGTCATCTCAAAAACAAATACCTACTTCACTTAATTATTTAGTGCTTGGCCTGACCCGTTAAAAAGGCTCACTTTTCCTCTTTATTGCTCATTTTCCTTTCAGCAGTTAATGGATGTTTTATGATATTTACACTGTTGATTCTTTGCAGGTTTTGACAACTTGATGAAGAAAGCAAATAACTTCCATAGGAAATGTGGCCTCATTGAGAATGCAGGGTAAGAACTAAATTGTAATGGCATATACACTTTAGATAATTTTCACACCAGCCATATAGGTTCCCACAGCGGTGCTACTCCACTCTTACTTGAAACTAGAACAACTGGTAATAAAAGCAAAATCCAAGTGACAAAAGGACAAAGGGCTTCAAACCTTATCATAGTGTGCTCCCAGTTCACATAACTGTTGTTTAGAAGAATGATTCTGATTTTTTTCATTAAGCACTCTTGCTTAATTGACAGAGCTTGCCAGCTAGCACCTATTCTCATTAATGAGGGCCACCATCTGAGTGACAGACTTGTTCATCTGACAGACCTCCTTTTGCCTGCTCTTTTCTTCTTTTTATTCTTCTTTTTATTTTTAATTCTTGTATAGCTGTGGCCTGTTGGCTTTGCTAATAAAGTTTTGATCCACCTATTCTCATTCATGGGAGTTCTACTCCCTCAGACCCTACAATGTATGCACCTAAGTTGGTATCTGCTTTGAATATATCGTGCTCTTCTTGCCTTCTTGGGCCCCCACCCAGGCCACCCTCAGCCCCACGGCAATATTTTCAGTCACTTTGGGCCTGAGTAGGCCCTGTGTGTCTACAGACTGACTGAATAGGGCAGGTCTTCTTGCTTACTGGGGACTGGGTGGTGGTGGGCATTTAGGGCTAGGTGCTGTTATGAGTTTGATCACATTGTTGGACAGGAAGGTGTGGGAGAAGTTAATGGGAAAGAGGGGAACAAGTGAGCACTCTTAGGCATCTCTGAACGTGAAGAATGTTTTTGGAAGTCAGCTGCTCTGGGTTGCAGGATTCTTAGCCTGGATAGAGAATGTTCCCACAATTGCGGAGTCCCAGGAAGGCTTTCCTACTCACCAGATGGTGAGACCAACTTTGGAGTTATGATTTGTCCCTTGCCATAAGCAGGGTATGGTTCACCCAAGGTTGATGTTTGCGGTTAACTACCCACAGTCATCATTTCCTCTGCAGAAGTTATTAGTAAAATGTAGTTCCAGTTCATTTCTCTTTCCACACTATTCCTGGGTCCAGTCAAGATATAATGTTTTGTTACATTTAAGTCCAGAGACAGCCTCCTTGCTTTGCCAGTCTTATGGTGATGCCACTATTTAATTGTCTTTATAATTTATTATAGAGTCTAGAATCATAGAATTGTAGAGTTGGAAGGGACCCCACGGGTCATCTAGTCCAACCCCCTGCAAAGCATCCATGACAGATGGCCATCCAACCTCTGCTTCAAAACCTCCAAGGAAGGAGAGCCCACAACCTCCTGAGGCAAACTGCTCCATGGTCAAACTGCTCTTACTCTCAAAACGTTTATCCTGAAGTTTAGTCGGAATCTCCATTCTAGTAACTTGAATCCATTGGTTTGAGTCCTAAATATTTAAAAACTCTTTAGTACCCAAAAATCTCAAAGGAAATAAATAAAATGCCAACAACCAAAATAAACAGCGTAAGATACAGTACAGACTTCACAGTGACCAATATCATGCAATAAACCACTACTTGAGGAAGGCCTGGGTGAAAGGAAAAAGTCTTCATTGGCACATGCCCTGTTTTAGTGAGAAAACTGTTTCACATGGCTGGTCTGTAATTTTTGGTACAGAAGAAAAACACTGACAGCCTTTGAATCATATCCATTTGGGGAAGGAAAGGGAGTGGGTTGGCAGGACCATGTGTGCTAGTATAACAAAACTAATATTTATATGTAGAGTATATATGCTGATGTGCTTTTGCCCACCCTAGAATCAACACAAAGGTCTTAAGTGACCATGTGCAATAGCATAGTTGTGTATAGCATGTAATTGGAAATCTCCCAAGCAAGCTTCTAAACAACAGTAAATTGATAAAATGTGGGAGGTCATGTTTATGAATATGTACAAACTTACTTGGGAAGTGAAGCCAGCAAAGGTTTCTGTTTTGTGTCTGTTTTTAAAAAGGATGTTATGGTGCAATGGTTTCCATTTATTTCTTATATCTAGGAGTCATTTGAGCTTTTGATCATATTCCAATCAAATGCAGATGCGTATACTGTCTTATTATTGCATTATTGCATTGCCTTGAGTTGATTTTAACAGTGCTGGTATTTTAGATTGTAGCTTTTTACTGCCATTGTTCACTGCTTTGAGACTTTCATATTCTATGAAACAAAAGTAAACAAATTTTGCTAACTATAACTCGATTACATGACTTACACAGCTGATCTGGGTGATCATCGGCTGGGTGAGAACTGCAGGGCCTGCTCCCTCCCAGGGCCTTTTCCAACTGGCCCAGGGGGCGTGGCCCAGGCCCTCTCTCCTGGCTATAAAGGGACTCCTGCTGCAGTGAGGCCTCGGACCATCGGCTGGGTGAGAACTGCAGGGCCTGCTCCCTCCCAGGGCCTTTTCCAACTGGCCCAGGGGGCGTGGCCCAGGCCCTCTCTCCTGGCTATAAAGGGACTCCTGCTGCAGTGAGGCCTCGGACCATCGGCTGGGTGAGGACTGCAGGGCCTGCTCCCTTCCAGGGCCTTTTCCAACTGGCCCAGGGGGCGTGGCCCAGGAACAAACTTTTGGAACAAACTCTTGGGAAGGGTGGGAAGTGTTCTGCCATTGCTTCCCGTTCCAGGGGCTTAATGTGCTTTAAAATGTCCTCAAGCAGTCGGTGGCAATTTAAATTTTTATTTCTTTTTTTCTATTGCTGGGGGTGGGTGGGATGGATATTTGGTTGGGGATTAATTTTATTATAATTGTTCTGTTCTTTTTTGTTGTTGTTGTTGTTTTATTGGTTCTGTATAGTTTATGTTTTGTTTTGAAGGGGCTAGATCAGGGCTGCCTGGGAGTGGGGCCCCAGTCATCACGATGGCTTGGACAAGTTCCACAGGGGGGGAAGCACTGGGACATCCGATCTCGGTGATCATGGGCAGGAGGCGGAGTTACGCTAAGACCAGACCATGTCATTACCGAGGAGGCAGGTTTAGTCGTTGTTTGAAGACTATCCCTGCCTCCGGGTCTGGCCTTGACCGGATGGATACTGGAATCAACAGGGGAAACCTACATGACCTGAAGGTGTTGCTGTGTAATGCCAGGTCAATGAGGAATAAAACCACTGCCATCCACGACCTGATTGTGGATGGAGGACTTGACCTGGCATGTGTGACAGAGACCTGGTTGGAGGAAGCAGATGGGCCTGTCCTTGCCGCTGCTTGCCCACCAGGTTTCTCTTACGCACAGCAACCCAGGTCATGTGGGCGGGGAGGGGGGGTTGCAGTGATTTTTAGGAAGTCACTAGCGTGCACCAGGCGTCCTACTGGGAAGATCCAGTTTTCTGAGTGCATGTTCTGGAAGTTGGGCAATAGGGGCAGTACAGGATTCCTTTTGGTGTACCGACCTCCCCGCTGCACCAAGGATTCCCTGTCTGAGCTGCTTCAGGTCGTGGCGGATTTTCTCCTGGAGACACCTAGTTTGGTTGTCCTAGGGGATTTTAACATCCATGCCGACACGACCTTACAAGGGGCTGCTCTGGACTTCGTGGAAAGCATGGCCTCCATGGGGCTGTCCCTGAATAAGTTTGGCCCAACTCATAGTCATGGACATGCCTTAGACCTGGTGTTCACCTCTAGTGACGTGGGTGATCTGACACTAAGTAAAAGTGAAACAAAAGAAGTGCCATGGTCAGATCACTTCCTGGTGCAACTGGACTTCTCCGCGACCCTTCCCCTCTGCAGGGAGGTGGGACCAATTCGGATGGTCCGCCCCCGCCACTTAATGGATCCAAATGGTTTCCAGAGAGTGGTAGGGGATGCCTTATCCCATGTTGATGGCCTTTCAGCTGATTCCCTGGTGGCCCGCTGGAATGCGGAGTTAACCAGGGCTATCGACTGTCTGGCTCCGAAGCGCCCTCTCCGATTGCATGGAGCCCGGACAGCTCCGTGGTTTTCTTCGGAGCTGAGGGCGATGAAACAATCGCTGAGACGGCTAGAGCGTCGGTGGCAAAAAACTCACTCCGAATCTGACCGGACACAGGTTAGAGCTCAACGTCGAGCCTACCAAGTGGCGATAGCGACGGCGAAGAAGACTTTCTTCACCGCCTCTATTGCATCTGCAGAAAATAGTAGCAGGAGACTTTTTCAGGTGGTTCGTAATTTAACGGAACCACCTTTACCACCGGGGCTTTGTAAAGACCCCAAGATCTCCTGCAACGATTTTGCAAAGTTTTTTGCAGATAAAATCACTCATATTCGGAAGGAGCTAGACACCACCGTGGGAGCAGGGCTGGGGCGGGAGAGTGCTAGAGCTCTGTCTGGTCAAGTTGCATGGAATCGATTTCAATCCATTACCCCCGAGGATGTGGACAGGCTGCTTGGACGCGTGAAACCAACCACCTGTCTCCTGGATCCTTGCCCATCCTGGCTAATAAAAGCAAGCCGGGAAGGGCTGGGCGATGGGCTCTGCGGGGTGGTGAATGCTTCCCTCTGTGAGGGAGCATTCCCAGATCCGCTGAAAGAGGCGGTCATCAAACCGCTTCTTAAAAAACCATCTTTAGACCCGGCCAGTATGGCCAACTATCGCCCAGTCTCAAATCTTCCATTCTTGGGCAAGGTGATTGAGCGCGTGGTTGCTGAACAACTCCAGGCACGCCTGGAGGATGCGGACCATTTGGATCCCTTCCAATCGGGATTCAGGCCTCATCATGGGACTGAAACTGCCTTGGTCGCGCTGGTTGATGATCTCCGGCGAGCTAGGGACAAAGGTGAGAGCTGTTTCCTAGTTCTGCTGGATCTCTCAGCGGCCTTTGATACAATCGACCATAACATCCTTCTGGACCGTCTAGAGGGGCTGGGAGCTGGGGGCACTGTTATACAGTGGTTTCGCTCCTTCCTCCTGGGCCGTGTTCAGAAAGTGGTGGTGGGGGATGAGTGTTCAGACCCCTGGGCCCTCACTTGTGGGGTGCCTCAGGGTTCCGTCCTCTCCCCCATGCTTTTTAACATCTATATGAAGCCGCTGGGAGAGATCATCAGGGGGTTTGGACTGGGTGTCCATCAATATGCAGATGATACCCAGCTCTACCTCTCTTTCAAATCAGAACCAGTGAAGGCGGTGAAGGTCCTGTGTGAGTGCCTGGAGGCGGTTGGAGGATGGATGGCGGCTAATGGATTGAGGTTGAATCCTGACAAGACAGAAGTACTGTTTTTGGGGGACAGGGGGCGGGCTGGTGTGGAGGACTCCCTGGTCCTGAATGGGGTAACTGTGCCCCTGAAGGACCAGGTGCGCAGCCTGGGAGTCATTTTGGACTCACAGTTGTCCATGGAGGCGCAGGTCAATTCTGTATCCAGGGCAGCTGTCTACCAACTCCACCTGGTACGCAGGCTGAGACCCTACCTGCCCGCGGACTGTCTCGCCAGAGTGGTGCATGCTCTAGTTATCTCCCGCTTGGACTACTGCAATGCGCTCTACGTGGGGCTACCTTTGAAGGTGACTCGGAAACTACAACTAATCCAGAATGCGGCAGCTAGACTGGTGACTGGGGGCAGCCGCCGAGACCACATAACACCGGTCTTGAAAGACCTACATTGGCTCCCAGTACGTTTCCGAGCACAATTCAAAGTGCTGGTGTTGACCTTTAAAGCCCTAAACGGCCTCGGCCCAGTATACCTGAAGGAGCGTCTCCACCCCCATCGTTCTGCCCGGACGCTGAGGTCCAGCGCCGAGGGCCTTCTGGCGGTTCCCTCATTACGAGAAGCAAAGCTACAGGGAACCAGGCAGAGGGCCTTCTCGGTAGTGGCACCCGCCTTGTGGAACGCCCTCCCATCAGATGTCAAAGCGATAAATAACTACCTGACATTCAGAAGACATCTTAAGGCAGCCCTGTTCAGGGAAGTTTTTAATCTGTGATATTTTAGTGTATTTCAGGTTTTTATGGAAGCCGCCCAGAGTGGCTGGGGAAACCCAGCCAGATGGGCGGGGTACAAATAATAAATTATTATTATTATTATTATCTCTATCAATAGTTGGTGAGCTTCTCCTTAGGGTGGTTGATCTAACTGTCTTAGAAATTCACACAATAAGAAAAGGAAGAATTCCACAACAGAATAACAAAATCTCTTATTTTAAGAGATAACAACTTGTTATTCTGTTGTGGAATTCTTCCTTTTCTTTCCCTATGTTTTAATCTTTATTTCAAAATAAACTGTTTGCTAAAAGAAAATACAAGTTGCCCTTTTCAAATCCTAAAACTGAACACAAAGTGTACTTTGCTTCTTGATTACACCCTCTATCAGTGGCATTTTCCCTAGAAGAATTAGTAGTTCTCATCATTACCTCCAGTGTCAAATCACAAGTAGAGAGGGTGTTCGCATTCTGCTTGCAGACTTCCCATAGCCATTTCTTGGGCCACTGTGACAACAAGATGCTCAACCAGACCAGCCTTTAGTCTAATTCAAGAGGACTCTTCTTATGTTCTTTACATAAACCTGTCTGAAGACTGCAACCTTCCCCAGATTTCAACAAACAACTTGCCTTAACATGGCGCAAAATTCTGTTACAAAATATTCAAAAGCTCTGTTTCAAATGGAAAACTCATGACGCAGCCCTTTGCAACATAGATGCGGATGGTATCTCTATTTCAGACAAAGCTGTCACTGTTTCTCAATCATTCCTTCCTATTAATATTGTATAAAATGCCAGAGTTTTCCTCTTAATCATTCTCAACACGCTTAAGACCAAGTGTCCCTTTAAATAATATTTCATTGTTTTACATTTGCTTGTGCAGAAATGATTGGATTTGCAGCTTTATCAGCTAGAACGCCTGTCCTATGAACTGCAAATGGTGTTCTGCCATTGTAGTAATTATCTTCTATCAAGATTTGGTCGTATTATATTTGCAGCTTAATCAAATCATTGTTGTATCATTGATGTACAAAATCCCAAGTACAGGATGATTGTTCTAGATAACTGTGACCATCACCTCACCTACATTTATACTTTACGCAAAGGCTAAAGGAAACTTGTTTAGCAAATCTCTGAAAATTTAAGATTAACAGTCTAATAGACAACTCTGCATCAACCAGATTTGCTTTCCCATTTGTCAGTAACCCTGCAGAGCCAATTGAAAACTTCCCCAAGATCCATGGTATATATTAGTCAAAACATCTTGCCTTCCAGAGCAAATTTGGTTGACGGGGGGCTGGGGGGGGGAATCCTACCTAGCCCTCATGGTGCTCAGAAATTCCTATGCTCACCAAGAAACCACAAGCAAAGTCAGCAAGGCTTCACACACATCAAGTTTTGCCTCATATAGACTGAAATGGAAATATGGTGTGTGCTGACACTAATACTTCAAGGCTTCACCTTCATCAGGGGCCATACACAGAGACACATGCATACATCTTTTACAGACAAGGAATGAGATTTCCATAACTGGTAATTTTCTTCGAGTGTACCACATAGTATACAGTTAGATTTACAGTCTAAATGCTTGCAGACTTCCTGTGGTGGGCCACTGTGGGCCATTTGGTGGGCCACTGTGAGAACAAGATGCTGAATTATATGGGTCATTGGCCTGATCCAGAAATCTCTTCTTATATTCTTATTGTTTCTTTACTAATGTATGCAGATTAGTTCTAAAAGAAATCCAGGTCTTCCTTCAGTGAGCTTGGGCTGAAAAGCTATCACACAATTTAAATCATTTTCATATTTTTACTTCTTTCGCTATTTTTTTCTTTTATTTTTGATGGTGGGAGAGGAGGGGGCATAACAAAAAGATCACTGGTTACCTGTCTATCATCAGTGATGGCCATCACATTCCATAGAAGTAGTGTTTCCTTATTTTTTTGAATTGAGAGCAAAATGTTAGGTGGATTCCACCAGAAAAATATACTGTCAGCTGTGCAGATTTTATGTGTGTGTGAATCTTTTATGTTTCCTCACTAATTTAAGTGTTTTATGTTATGTTCTGAAAGTGTTTGGGAGAATCATCCCTGTGGGTTTATTTACCATGCTCTGAAGCACAGGTTGTCTGCCATTCTCAGCAGACTGTGAAATCCAATTAATTGCATCATATGAATCTATATTGTTTGTTGCAATAGCAACAGTAGGAGAGCTGCTCTTGTTTTGATGGAAGCTACTTTAAAGCCCTGGTTCTATAGTCTTCACATTTCCACATAGCAGAAGACAAGCTACAAACCAACTAGAATGGAGCACTAACTGTATCATCCCACAGGACTATTCTGGACTATCAGTGGCAATGTGACGTGTGGGGGGATGAGGGAAAGGCAAGGCAGCAAGGAGCAGAAGAAGCCATTGAGGATAGGGCCTTATAGCATACTTGTTGCATTTAGTGATTTAGCATTGTGTGAACGAGCCTTAAGCCATCATGATTCCCCTGTGTTCTTTCCATCATTACAGCCATAAGGAGAATATCTGGAGCCTTTGCATCTTCTACTAATGGCTTGTCATTATATCTGAACCTGGAAAAACTGTGGTTACAGATAGGTAACAATGAATCAATCTATGCAAGAAATACATTTTTTGGACACTACTATAAAAATACAGGATGGGCGCATAGACACCACCTTATACCGTAAACCAACTGACCGACAAACATATCTACATGCCTCTAGCTACCATCCCAAACATACCAAACAGTCCATTGTATATAGCCAGGCACTACGTTACAGCCGCATCTGTTCCAATTCTACAGACAGAGACTCTCACCTAAGAGATCTACAGCAAACCTTTTTAGAACTAAACTACCCAGCAGATGAAGTTAGACAACAGATCAACAGAGCCAGACTGATACCCAGAGAGAACTTGCTGCAAGACAGACCCAAAAAAGAAAATAACAAAACACCTCTAGTCATCACATACAGCTCCCAAGTTAAAACAGTACAACACATCATCAGAGATCTACAACCTCTCCTGGACAATGACAATTCTCTTTCTCAAGCTCTGGGAGGAAGACCTTTCATTGCCTACAGACAGCCACCCAATCTTAAACAACTCCTAACCCACAATAATACTACAACCAGACTTAACACGGACACTGGCACCAGAGCCTGCAATAAACCCAGATGCCAACTTTGCTGCCACATACACCCGGACAACACCATTACTGGCCCCAACAACATCACACATACCATCTCGGGACTATTTAATTGCTCATCGTCTAACATTGTGTATGCCATCAAATGCCAACAGTGTCCTTCAGCTCTCTATATTGGACAAACAGGCCAAACCTTACGCCAAAGAATAAACGGACATAAATCTGACATCAGGAATCACAAGACAGAGAAACCAGTAGGAGAACACTTCAATCTCCCAGGACATTCTATACAAGATCTCAAAGTAGCTGTTCTATTACAAAGGAATTTCAGAAATAGACTGGAAAGAGAAGCTGCTGAATTGCAACTTATTACCAAACTTAAAACCATGGAGAGACCTGGTCTGAACAAAGACATTGGTTTCTTATCTCATTATACATGACAAAGCCATTTTTCACCTTCTCACCCCTTGCTTTTTCCTGTAAGACCTATTGCAGTCGTTAAGAGTCGTCAACAGGCTCATCACAGCTATCTGCCAATCACCCATTCCCACCACCCTTCTGAGTAATACCCCTCCCCACCTTCTCTCTATATAGAAGGGTCTGGTGACTTCTGTTTCAGTGTATCTGAAGAAGTGTGCATGCACACTAAAGCTCATACCAAGAACTAACTTAGTTGGTCTTTAAGGTGCTACTGGAAGGAATTTTTTAATTTTGTTTTGGAAAAACTGTGGTTAGTCTAAACTCTGGTTTGGTGAAAACTATATATACACACATACCAATTCTCAGTTGCAAGAAACCCTCAAGGCAGCATACAAAATGAATTTCTAAAAGGTGAAATAAAATTGAAGAAAAGAAAAGAAAAAATGTTTAAAAATAACCAGTGAACTGCAACATGGGGGGCGGGGGAGGAAAGAAGCATTGAAAGAACCAGCCAGTGGTCATCTTGCAAGAATCTATCAAAAATGTCTTAGAAAACAACCATATTTTTGTTATTTGCGTGTGAAAGGTCATCATAGTGAAAACAGGTGGGCATATATGGAGAGCATAGGTCATTTGGTAGAGCATGGGACTCATAAGCCCCACTTTGGGCAAAAGATTCCTGCATTGCAGGGGGTTGGACTAGATAACCCTCATGGTCCCTTTCAACTCCCTTTCAATATATGATTATATATTCATAAAGTGGGTGCTTTAACAGAGACGGTCTAGCTCTCAGCTCTCATTTGTTTTACTTGAGTGAAAAGGAGACAAAACAGAGGTTCTCTTCCCAATTTTCAGCCTGGGAGAGGCAAATATGGAAGATGTCTCAGCTTGGCAAAAGTCCAGCCATGTCCCGTTTAAAAGTCAACAGCAGCATGTTGAACAGGACCTCAAAGCAAGCAAGTGCAGCTGATGCAGTAGAAGCATTATATACTCTCTACAGTGTAGAGAGCTGAATGCAGAGGTGCCCACATGATCTGGAATACAGTTCAACCTGGCTTCCAAATTGCATGGAAGCTTCTATATGCCATGGCTCTAGTCCTCCTTTTCATGCATTTGCACTATATGTGCAGATGCTGGGGTGATGGGCTACTTGGTGCCACATCACTTCCTGTTTGTGTCCTCTTTATTCATGAATACAGCACCCACACAGGGATCATGCAATGTGAAAGTTCTATGTGTCAGGTAGTGATGAAAGGATCTGTTAATTTCACTTCTATCAGTTTCCCAATCATAAGTTTGGTTCCCTCCATTTCTGCAGCAAATCATGGAGTTTTCCCCTTCAATCTTCATGGAAATTCTCCAGCATTTTACTGCTAATAAACACATTTTTGTATGCTATTTTGACCAACGTACACATTTTTGCAAGCATTTTTTTCCAAATACAATGCATTTTTGTAAGTAATTTCACTGATATATTCACTTTATGCACACTCCTCTAATTTATGCATTTTTCTAAACATTGGTTGACTGGACAACTACATAGAAAATTTAGGGTAAATGGGAATTTTTAAGGAAGGCTTTATTTCAGTTCTCATTTTGCTTTGGATTTTGACAAATTCAGATTTAAATGCAAACAGAATCAAATCTCTCCCTCATCTCCAGTCTCAGTCTTTATCCCTGCCTTTCAGGGCATTGGACTAGATAACCCTTGGAGGTTCCTTGTAACTCTACAATTCTATTTTTTTGTTGGCAGATCACTTTATATCACAGTCAATGAGTAGAATTTGGTCCCCCCTCTCTGAGTACAGATTGATTTAGATTGGATTTATTGGACCTAACTAAGTCATGTTCATTCATTTGAGTGGGTCTACTCCAAGTAAAATTTAGTTGAATATAGAGAGGTGAATGTGCATGTATAACAAAGCCCGGTTAACTAAACAGCAATTTCCAACAGTGGATAGTTGTAGATAGACTATTTTCCTCAACAATTTTCAGCTTTGACACTTGCTCTGAAATATTTTCCCTTTGATGAAACTCTCTAAAAAGTGAGGTGTAGATGTATCACTTGTTTGCCCCAACACTAACAGTGGATATATATTCAAGCAATACAGCAATTTTACTGTATTTTTGGTTTCTATGGAAGCTGCCCAGAGTGGCTGGGGAGGCCCAGCCAGATGGGCAGGGTATAAATAAATTATTATTATTATTATTATTATTATTATTATTATTATTCCTTAAGGAATATTGTGCTCCTCAATATCAAATGTGTCATGATTCCTTAAAACCTAGCTTACGGCATTCCACCTCCATTTGCATCCTTTTAAAACAAAAAACCTGTGCTGAAATCTTAGCTGCTCCTCCCACTACCTCAACTCATTTATTTCCCAGGGAACTTGAAAATCACACGGGTGATATGTTCCAACAGATATTAGATCATTTTCTTGTTCATTTCTTCTCACTTTTGGCTAAGTTCTTTTTGCAATTTACACATCCAGCAGCTAATGTGCTTACTCTGAACACCCAGAGATGCTGTAATATTATTATCTTTATTCAAATGTTGGAAGCCTTTAAAAACAAGAGCTTTTTAAAAAATCATCCTGGGCTTTTCTTCCTTAGAAAAAGAAGTTGAATGGCATATATCAGTAGCTTGCAACCATGGAACTTCTGTCACAAGTCAGGGTTACATAAGCATTTAAGGCCCATTGTGCTATTTTGGGTCAAAAAAAGGTATTTATTTTTATGTCACACATAGCAATTTTTTTCCAGGCTGCAAATGCCCTGAAGGCTCTTCAAACATAGTGCCATGTAATAAAACAATAGTGGGTTCCCAATTCCAAATCATAAAGCTTTGTTGTATGTCTTTGATGGGCCTATCACTCCTTTCATCAAGAGTATATTTATGTCTGAAGCTTACACAATGAACCAGAAACTGCACAGCTGGTTGGCAACTCAAATCTGCCAGGCACTGCACTGTCTTTGTTATTGCCACATTTTCTATGAATAATGGGGCTTAGATCTGCCTTTTTCAATAAAGATGGGCAGTCACCAAAAGATAGTGAAAGAGTACATACAATTGCATGCAGATTGGACTGGCATCAAGCCACCTTCTGGAGCCAACCTCTGGCTGCAAACTTAGCTGAGTGTCTACAAAGTATACAGCAATGTTCTTTTCCCCGTCCACAGCAAATAAGAAGGATGTAATGCATTCTAATACATATCTATGCATAAGGATGTGGTAAAAGTTTTTGTGCTAGACAGTGGGCTGGTGAATAGCATGAACTATGCTATTATCTAGAGAAATATAACCTACAGTTTATCAACCTAGATTTGCTCCCCCTCCCCCCAGTAAATACTATTCTAAGCAATCTATTGCACAAATGTCAACTCAAAAGTAATAAAACTTGGCAGAATTGTAGTGCAAAACTCAGAGAAGTGCCATTTTTATAAAGGAGTGCTATGTTTCAGTTTGTGTGTAGTTTCAGAAATATATAAATACAAAATATCACACACACACAGAGGCAACTTTTAGCCATTCTTTTGCTTAAAGCAGGAGTGTCGGTTCCTAGTCTATGCTACTTCTGCAGTCAGTAAATAGTAGGCCAATTATGTGGAGACTCAGGAAAGCTTGAGGAAGGGAAAGAAAGATGCTGTTCATTAGAAGTTTGCAATCAGTTTTTTTTCCCTATGGAACCTTGCAATCTAATATCTGCTTCAGGGAATGGACAGCTATAAGAATACAAAGGACCGTTTTCAAAACAAAGACTTTTATTCCTTGAAGGAATCCCTATAGCAACCAAGGTTTCCAGATAACTCGCCAACCTTCATCACATGTGCCTCTCATTCACAAGGAGTTTTCTTCTCTCAAAACTGCATGTTTTCACTGCAACCTCACAGATAAGAGTCAAGGCTGACAGTAGGAGAGGGATGCGTACTCAAAGCATTAGTGGAAACAAGTAATCTCTTGCTAATTATCCTTAACTGATTCTAAATGGCAACAATGTCATGACACAGCAAGCAGCAAAAGGGGAAGAAATGGGCTGACTTTGCTATCTGCAAGAAGGAAAAACATCACCAGGGAAAGCAATTCTGTTAGGACATCTATGGTGCTATTAGTAACACTTTTTAATCTTGTACTGGTGTTTTTTTTTTTCTTGGAGAGGATCCCAGCTGGATTCCACTGAAGGCTCATCTATTTCAGCATCCTGTTCTTACAGGATGACTATGGGAAACTCACAAGCACAAGGACAACAGTGCTCTCTCCAATTCTGCTCCCCAGCAACTGGTATTCGGAGGCATGTCACCTGTGATACTGGAGGTAGTACTCTTACACTATGGGTTGTAGCCATTGAGAGCCTTATCCCATCCAAGCTGATGGATGGCACTATATCTCATCATTGTGAATTCCCTAGTTTAACTATGGGCTTGGTGAAGAAATACTTCCTTTTGACTGTCTTGAATCATCTAACATTCAGCTTCAGTGTCTCTGTCTCTTCCTCTTCCCTCTGCCACCACTTCAGCAGCAGCAACCAAGATAAGCATGTGGGTGGGAAAAGATCTTGGATTAAAATCTAAGTTTGAGAATAATTATAGGGCATATTGCTCACCCCATATTTCACTTTTCTGCTGAGATTTTTATTTTTGATTGATGAAACTCAATGACATGGCTAATATAAATCAGTTCAGAGATTATTACAATGGAGATGTAGGTAGAAGTGAAGAATAATATTAATATATTGCATCTCTGGGAAATTTACTTTGTTCAGATGTCATTTCAGAAATAATCAGTTGAATATGACAGGTTTGGGGATTGTGTTGACTTTCATTGAGCTGGGAAGGGAATTTTTGAAAAGAATCCATTAAGTCAGTCTGCTTTCAACCTCTAGTTGTTTACATTGACCAAATTCTGGGGTAGCCAACCTTGTGTCCTCTAGATCAGTGTTTCCCAACCTTTGGCCTCCAGCTGTTTTTGAACTACAACTCCCATCATCCCTGACTAGCAAGACCAGTGGCAAGGGATGATGGGAATTGTAGTCCAAAAACAGCTGGAGGCCCAAGGTTGGGAAACACTGCTCTAGATCACTGGACTACAACTTCCATCAATCTCAGTGATCTTGGCCAGTGGTCAGGGACTATGGGAGCTGTAATCCAGTAAGATTTGGAGACACCACATTGAGTACCCTGACCAAATTGCACCTTCACCTTTATTCATTACTGAGGTTGTTATGCTGTACCCAAGCCCTTGACTGTAACCACAAATTGAAGAACTCTTGTTTCACTGGGTTCTCCACTTTGGTGTTCCTTGGTACTTTTATTTTATTTTTCCTGCTTAGTTTGAATGTCATGTGCCAGCTGCTAGTTTCTTGTGAGTCACCATGTTCCTATTTCAAGTGATGCTAACTGGAAGGCCCATTCTGAACAACACTGGAGGCAAAATAGAGACACGGCCACAAACAAATGAAAGTCTGCCAAATTTTGTTGAAATATTCTTTTGCCACAGGAAAGCTAAAAGAACATTGGAAAAAGTCCAGTTTCAGATTGCATTTTAATATGTAACACTTCTATTCACAACAGTCATGTAAAAGGTTTTTTGGGGGGGCATTTTTAGTAGTATCTCACTGTACCATTTTTTCGCTCATTAATCAAAACATTCCTCATTGCATTTGTAACAGGTTTTTTTTTTCAGATCAAATGCTTTTTCACTTAACATTCCATTTATGTGGGCTGTCCTGACCTTTATAGTTCCAAACAGTTCTGCAGTCCATTGCTGAAATATTACAGCAATAATTCAGCACTATTATGCTTAATAAAAAACAGCAGCAATATTGTGTGGTTTTGTGCTTCAAATATTTTGTGCATGGGCGGGGAGGTGATTTAGGTGTATTTACTTTAATAATTTAGTAATGAGTCTGAGCTGCACAGATCAAAGTGAGAGGTTGTGAGGAAGAGATAACAAATAACAGATCTCAGCATGAGGACAAGAATCTATCCACTTTAGTACAGGGAGTGAACCACTAAGTGTTGGCAAGAGAGAGAGAAATGTGCCTTGCCTTTATCTAAAAAACCAATAAAAATAAAGGCAGAATAAGACTCTGTTTTTCTTTAAAGCCATATGTCTTGTGTTTGAAACTGCTCCATCGCTTCATTAAAGCAGGTATTAGATGTGGCATGAATAGTACAATCCTATGCATGTTTACACAGAATTTAAGCCCTACACTGAGCTGAATGGGACTTACTTCCAGGTAAGTGCATAGGATTGCAGCCTAAATGCATGTTTGCACTTAGCCAATTCTTAATCAAACTGAGGGAAGCTCACCCATCACTTAATGTTTAATCATATTCAGGTGAAACAAAACAAGCACCCACAAGCCTTAATGTCTAGTGTTGAATTTATTATCTGGTAGGAGACAGTAAGTGGGAGAGAGAGAGAGTAGTTACGCTGCTGTTTGCAAGGCATTGTACTGTTTAACTCTGAGGTGGATGAATGGCTGGTTGCAAATTAAGTTTAATACTGCCAGGGATTCTTCATAGATCAGCCATTCACTTTGTGACAAGAGGGTGGCTGGGGATTAACTGTATTATGGTTATGGTTCATGGGAATGACTGAAAGTGAGGTTTGTATGTGAGACAGTACAGTGGTACCTCAGGTTAAGTACTTAATTTGTTCCGGAGGTCCATTCTTAACCTGAAACTGTTCTTAACCTGAAGCACCACTTTAGCTACGTAATGGGGCCTCCCGCTGCTGTCGCGCCGCTGGAGCACAATTTCTGTTCCATATAACAGACATACACTTCAGGTTACATACACTTCAGGTTACAGACTCCGCTAACCCAGAAATAGTATCTCAGGTTAAGAATTTTGCTTCAGGATGAGAACATAAATCGTGCTCCCGCGGTGTGGCAGCTGAAGGCATTAGCTGAAGTGGTGCTTCAGGTTAAGAACAGTTTCAAGTTAAGAACGGACCTCCGGAACGAATTAAATACTTAACCTGAGGTAACCACTGTACTTATTTGTGTGACAAATGCTTTCTTGCCCTCCCTTACAGTTACTAGCTCTTCTGCATGTTCTTCTAGGACCTTTAACAGTTTATATAAGCCAAACAAGTGCAACTTGTGCAATTTCAGCCTAATTTATAATTTCTTATAAGTGGGGGGGGGGGTCACAATACAGTGATACCTCGGGTTAAGAACTTAATTCATTCCGGAGGTCTGTTCTTAATCTGAAATTGTTCTTAACCTGAAGCACCACTTTAGCTAATGGGGCCTCCTGCTGCCGCCACACAATTTCTGTTCTCATCCTGAAGCAAAGTTCTTAACCCGAGGTACTATTTCTGGGTTAGCAGAGTCTGTAACCTGAAGCATCTGTAACCTGAAGCATATGTAACCCGAGGTACCACTGTAGACACTGAGTTTATTACAGCCAGGTGGCTAGATATTATTTCAATAGTTTTGAAAACTAATTCCACCAATATATTTTTAAAAATCTAGCTTTTGGAAACATGGAAAACCAGGTGATGACTTTGTTAGTTTGTTTAAAAAGGAATTCCAGAGGTACTATTTCTGGGTTAGCAGAGTCTGTAACCTGAAGCGTATGTAACCTGAGGTACTACTGCATGGTGATATGTTATAATATGTTATCTAATTTGCATGGCAAATGTTGCAAGAAATGGGGAAAACTAGCTTTAGGGACAAATATTCACAGGAAATTTGAGTGCAGCTAAAGAAAACTCTGAATCCTTTAGTGTTCCTTCAAAATAACTATCTGGCTGTCATTTTTTTTTTCCAGTGAAATTAAATAAAGGAGCTCCTTAGCTTTTATTTGCAGCAATGATCGGCTGCTGCCTTACTTTTTCCAAGCAGTTTTAGGAGAGGCACATTTATTATTAAAGGAAACTCCACAAGGAACGCTTTTTTACCGCACAAAAATAGGAATAATACTGTAACAATAAAGATCAAAGATTGATGCAGTTGTGAGTACAAGTAATAGCTGCCTTGTGAGGCTGCAGTTTCCTCAAGGGAATTCTTTAGGAAGGGCTTTCATTTTATAAAATGTGTTTGTTTCAACGCTCTGCTTTACGAACAAGGAACGGTGCCATTGTTGCTTTTTCCCTCTCCTGCACCCTCATATAAAATACATCTCTTCAGGGTTTTTTTTGCACAGTATTCTCAGGAACAGCACAGCATGTGTTTTGCGTTAAATCTTCATAGTACTTCTAATTTTAAGGCAGCAGATAGGAAACCAGAAGCATAGCAGAGTTTTTCTGCCCTGTTTGTTTCTCAGCCAGTATAAACCAGGATCTCTGATGTTCCGGGAGGGAGACCACTCTGGCGGGTGCTACTGCCAGGCATTGTGTCATAGATGTTGATAGTGCATGTTTGCCAACATCATCTGGGCATCTTGCAAAACAACATTTTCTCATATAGATGGCATGCAGGAAGACAAAGAGAAAGATACTGGTTAAAAATACTCCATAGCCTGCTTTATAGTGTTACCATAGTCCAAATGCTAAACTAGTGGCCAAAGTCTCTGGCCGATTCCAGAGACAAGAGCTGTTTGAATATACATGCATAAGGTCTTTGTCCAGACTGTCCATGAAAGTGTGTTGACACATTTCATCAGTAGCACCTATAAAACTGTTCACCCAATACAGCTGTCTGGTTAAGGCCACTTGCACCTGACTCTCCTTTGTGGCTGTTCTAATGTTACCAAAAGAAATGTGGGAAGGTTTTCTATATCCGCAAAGACTTTTGTGCACCTCCATTTTGGCTCATCAATGGCAAAAACTGGGTTTGAAGTAGTATAGAGAAAATCCATGGACAAATGCCCTCATTGCCATGCTCATCTTCTACAGATCATGAGCTGTCACAATGAGCCATTAGTGGTACCTCTGGTTAAGAACTTAACTCATTCTGCAGGTCTGTTCTTAACTTGAAACTGTTCTTAACCTGAGGTACCACTTTAGCTAATGGGGCCTCCCGCTGCTGCCACTGTGCGATTTCTGTTCTCATCCTGAAGCAAAGTTCTTAACCTGAGGTACTATTTCTGGGTTAGCGGAGTCTGTAACCTGAAGCGTCTGTAACCTGAGGTACCACTGTAGCCCCCACTTGGCAGCATTTTGAGTGCTCTTCTCCCTTAACAGTCCTCAATTGCCATTGCTTGAGTAGCAGTGCCAGAGGATTAGCTGGTGAAGGCTCATATAATGCACTAAATCAGAAGTAGGGAAAATGCCACATAATTTGTTATGTCCTCATCCAAAATACTGGACAGAAAATGTCATATACTAGAGGTGTGCATGGGCCCAATATTCATCTGTTACCCGTATTTGTGTCTTTTTAACAATTCCAAACTGTTTCTGGGTGACTCTGTGCTCTCTTCGCTCAGATCTATGTTTTCAATTCTGAACCTCTCTGCATAAATTAAGCCTTTTGCTTCCCTAGTTGCTATGATGGGAAATCCAAGAATGGCTGTTGCTTTTTGTGCTTTTGGAAGGAATTTACTCCGGAGGAGCTCCTGTCAAATTGCAGACAGGGATTCACTTTCCTCCACAATCCATTATGAGGTAGGTGGGTGTGGCTTTGTCTCTTTTTTACCTTAAAATAATTAAGAGGCAATCAAATGGTGAATCTTCTTGCTTGTAAATATGTCCCCAAAAACATCACAGCTATCCACCAGCCTTTCTTTCTGGTGGTTGTTTGTGTCCTTTGATAGTCTTGTGGACTAACAATATGTATGTGTTGCTGGTCCAATGCTGTGAAACACTCTTCCTCCATACTCTCAGCATTTCCCCTTTCATGTCAACATCTCTTGTGCTGACAGGCCTTTGTAGCTTTTTAAAATTTCTTTTGTTTTTATTAGCCCAGTCTTTTTGACGATTATCTGTAGTGTTTTAATGGTGTTTTATGTATTAACCTTGTACATCACTCTGATCTTTTATGATGAGGCAGTGTAGCAATGTTTTTAAAACTACATATTTTCAGTCAGGGAGGAGAGGACTAGCACAGCACAGTATAGCTATAAAAGACCAAGCATCAACTTCTGTGCTGTCAAGTCAAACCTCCCACCACCACCCTTTGAAATAGAACTGTGCAGATAAAACACTCAAATTTCTAATCGATTCAGCTCATTACTTCTACTCACCCTGCCATGCGATAAGGCAGAAGTTACCATATGTCACTGTTCTACCATCACTGATTTATAATGTCTCTGCTTCTAGTAATTTATCCCAGCATTCTGTTCCTTTCTTGACTTAAACTCTGCATTTCATTGAAGGCACGCAAACACACACACACAATTCTGCAGTGCTCCTCCAAAATACATGCACATTGTGCTTTGGGTTTCCTCAGTAGTGATGCTCTAACTAGTTGTTTCCCACAACGTTTTGCCCTCATATTGAGTTGCATTCAGAATATTCTTGCTCAGAAACATTATTTTCTGTTATATTATTATCACTATTTATTGAATTTATATACCGTCCTATACCTGGAAGTCTCAGGGCAGGTGATAGTAAAACACTTAAAAGAAAATTTCAGTTTATTAACAAAGTAGAGAAAACTAGCTCATGAAATGGAAACGCAAAATAACAAGACATCTTCTTCTTTGGTGATCACTCGTAGCTAAGATTGTCTTCCATAAACACGGTTTTAACACTGAGTCCGTAAGTGACTGTGGAGGCCAATTCTGGATCCACACATCCTTCCACAGTGGGGACATTGGATTCCAGGCAGGAGTTGATCACAGTGTGGATTTGCCAAGCGTGCCTTCCTCTTAGCACGTTTCTCCCTTGCGTCCTGAGTTCGAGTGTCTTCAAAGCCCATGACACCTTTGGTAAAAGCTGTTCTCCAACTAGAGCACTCGCAGGCCAGTGTTTCCCAGTTGTTTCAGTGTTTATACTAGATTTTTTTAGATTTGCCTTGAGACAGTCTTTAAACCTCTTTTGTTGACCACCAGCATTATACTTTCCATGGCTTCATTTGGCTGTCATTGTGAGTCAATATGAATTCAATATGATTAAATATGAAGTTATAATCTGGGGTGGTGAAGAGAACTAAAGTGAAAGTCCAGTATGGTGAAGGGAAATAATAATACAATCAGGCTTCTTTAATCCCAAGAGAGAGAAAAGTGGGGGGGGGGGGAATCTAGAATTGCAACTGTATTATTGGCACAACTCTACAGAAAGAGCAATAAAACTATTCAGAGACTAGAGAGGCTAACTTCTGGGAAAATATTTAAAGAACTATATAATACAACTAAAAACAATACAATGAACTTATTCAAGAATTGGAAAATTGTGTATGTTAATCAAGGATAGGAGTATTCTGGAAGAAATCCATAACCCTGTTTTCAAGAATAACATTATCACAATACCTTTATACCCCGTCAGTTCCTCCAGTCCAATAAGTACTTATTAGGCTCTTAGCAAAGAGCCACATGTTCTCAAATCCCCCCACAGTCTGTCATGACAACTCAATTTGAAAGGCACAACAAGTGTTTTCTTCCCAACTGCTGGCAATAACAGCCAACCTAAAGTAAAACAGCAAAGTCCTTGTTTGTCTCTGCAAGACAAAGACAAGGTAATGCTGCTGGAGTATGAATGGTTGTACAAACTGGCAGGAGTGGTGGTTCCCTCCTTTGCTGAACCCACAGGTAGTTAGGGTTTAGAGCTACCTCTTTTACCATGGATGCCTTTAGTGGTGGTTAGAATCAGTGACAATCACAAACTTAGAAGGTTTCTGTACTTGAGGTTTCTCACTAAAAAGCTAATGTATGAACTGAAGCTGTGAGACAAACCATGCAAACAAATTGTGTATCTCTGAAACAATATAGAAATGTGGCATTGAGGATAAGCGGGGTGAGTGCCGGCATGCAGTTAAGCAGTTGTGTTGTTTTTTCATCATCTCAAATGCCAGTGAATAAACACATTTTACCGGGCAACTTCTGAACACAAAGAAGCCTTTTCACTGGTGTGAGATATTGCTAACCCACGATGAAAATTTAAGTGCATCAAAGACATGACATCTCAAAAAGAGATATTACACATTCAGAATACCTATCCACAAAATGCTAGATAATTTTCATAATGTAATTTCCTGAACTTTGTCCATTGTTTTGGGTGGCCTCATAATTGTAAATTGCTTGTGATCAAGCAGTAAATAAATGTTGTTAAATAAAATAAAGTAAAATAACATAGCATAAAATAAATAAAATAATGTCCTTTTATTTTTAAAAAGCAAAGAGACCTGGTTCAGTTGTTCTTTATATTCATTTTGGAAGTGTGTGGATAGCCTTTTATAATTTTAAATATAATTCTACAGAAGTGGATACATTATATATGCACACATTCTTGTATATATATATTTCTTATACAGGGAAGAAGTGAGCTGCTCCAGGTATAGAAGAGATTAGCTCAATTGTCCATGGTTCTCTATTAAAAGCCATAATGATATTTTGCATGGTGTGGGGCTATTGCTCATCAGTGCTCTGAATTCAAAGTGCAGACCAGATACTCTGCATCCACCTTCGGTCTACAGAATTGGCTTAATTTTGCAACATCTTGTGAAACATGAGACTTACATTATTATTATTATTTTTCTTTTCAGGAACTGCAATAAGTGTTTGGAAAGCTGTTTATTTAGAACTCTTATCCAAAACCGTAAATATTGAAATTTCTGTGACTGATGGATCCTGTATTTCAGTGACATGGCCAGTCAATATAAGAGAAAACATTCTGTCAGATAACCTGGTCCTGAATTACAATTTGGAAAGGAGGAGGGAGAGTTCTCATTCCTCCTTCCCAAAGCCTAGTGCCTTGCTTACCCAGCTTTGGGAAGGCAGTGTGAGAGCTGGGGTGGGGAGGTGGGGGTGGGTTGACGGTCCAAGGTTGCCAAGGGCTTCCAGAACTGGCCCCAAGGGCCACACCTCGGATTACCCTGATCTAACCTATTGTATGGAGCACTTCACATATAATGTTTATATAGCTAATAGGTTTTCTATGTTCACACAAGATTGTTAAGTATACATGACAAAGAGGTACACTTGTCAAGGAGCAGGGACTGGCCACAGTTTCCAGTTGTTGCAAAATAGGGTTTAATGTCATTTCATATGTGAAATGGCCCAAGGCCCAAATTGACACTGCTTTTTAAAAAATGCCAAGGAATAGCATGGAGGGTACTGTCCATGGTGCTGAAATGAACTACAGTTTCTGGTATTAGAATTTTCACAGCAGGAATACTGCACAGAATTCAGGAGTGCCTGTCCTTGCCTTTTTCTTCATGTTGTCCAAAACCTAGTGTGCAGACATCAGGAAGTTTATTATTTATTAAATCTTTGCAAACTTTATCTGATATTATAAGAGTACCCAATACCAAATATAACAGCAGGGGCAGGACCTGGCAATACAACGAAATGCCAAAATTCAGGGCCTTTTTTCAGCGGGAACTTGTTGCAACTCAGTTCCGGCACCTCACAGGTGAACACCATTGCCATTCTAAGAGAACGAGAGAGGCATTCATGGTGAGTTCCGGCACCTCTTTTTCTTGGAAAATAGCAATCCTCCACCAGCCTTCACACTTCCTTCCCAAAGCCTGATAAGCAAGGCACCTGGCTTTGGGAATGAGGTATGAAGGAAGGTCCTAAAGCTCTCTCATCTCCTCCCCAAAGCTAGGCAAGTGTTAACTAGGTTTGGGGAAGGAGGAAGGAGGACTCTAGGACCCTGTCAGAGCCCTCAGGCCTTCTTCCTGAAGCAAGTGCTTGCTAGGCTTTGGGAAGGATGTGGCAAGGCTCCTTCCTCTTGGAAGGGGGAACCAGGCACACTGCCCTAAATCTGCCTCTGATAACAGTTATTCATTTTAAATGTAATAGGAAAATCACAGGGAATTTAAGCACAACTCATATACATCTCTGTGTATGATTGTAACAGCTTTAAATGTCTCACATTCTAAATGAGTGCCAAAATAAATTATGGTGAACAGGATAACCTAGTATTTGAGTGGATAAAGAAAAACAAGTATTTCAAACTCAAGCCATGCCTTTCAATACAGAAAGCTATTGTGATAGGGGGATAAGGGCTCCACTTCTTCCTAGAGCTGGAACAAATTGATATTTTACATGGCATGGGCAAAGCATGAATGGTTTCCTTTAAACTCATTCTCTCACACTCTCTTCCCTTTCCATTTTTGTTCTTTTCCTCACAGTTTTAAACTGCAACATCCCCTCTTTCATGCTGTCTTTGAAACTGAAGTCATTTACTGCACTTTCTCAATGAGAATCCCATTTTATGGGAAAGCTTTTATTTCTTACTCTATACTTACGGATTGCTCTACTTTTCAGCCTCATCTGCCAGGGCACATACACTTCTAGTTCCCATCCAACACAGAGAGACAGAGGCTCATGCTGGTAAGTTAGGGAGAGCTCTTTATTCAGAAAAGTAATGGCACAGGATTGTCAGCAGATGCTCAGGAGTCACATTTCAGAAGTTCAAGAGTAAGACAAGAAGTTCAGAAATGGACAGTAGTGATGAAGATGTCCCAACAAGTTTTCCCATACCTCCTGCCAACTTTCAAAGATGAGGTTTGACATGGTCTGTTTATCTTCCTTGTGAGAAAATTGAAATTGCAAGTGTATGCCCTTTTAGTAATTCCCGTCTGCTCCCATGTTAGTCTGCTCCCACCTGCAAAGGTGGCACCTGATTGTAGGTGACAAGGCTGCACTGCTCTGTTCAGGGTCCTGTTCAGTTACTGCTCTCTCCTGTTCAGACTTAGCTGATCAGAGCCCTTTACCCAGCTTCCACTGAAGCTCTCTACTCCACCTGAAGGTCAGAGAGGAGAGCCAACATCTCACCTGCCCCTCTTACTAAGTGACTGGTGGTGGCCTAAAAAGGAGATTCCATCTCCAACCTATATTCCCAAGCCAAGCCTGATCCCAAACAGTGCTGTAGGGCTTGTTCCACATGTCTTCTTTCTATTTTTTTAAATTCAATAATTGTTGCTTTGATTTTTTAATGCTTTACACCAGGGATGGGAATCCTGTGACCCTCTAGATACCATTGGACTCCAATTCCTATCATCCCCAGCCAGAATATCCAATAATCAGAGATAGTAAGATACTGTGGTGGGGGCCACAGGTTCTCCACCTCTGCTCTACATGTTAGTTATCTGTCTTTATAATAAACCATGTATTTGAGTACCCTAAACTCTAGCTTCTTGTCTCATTCCTCCTCTTGGATGTACCAGTTTTTATGGGTGCATCTATGTTAGCCCGGTGCTCTCCAGATATTTTGGACTGCATGCCTCATAATCTCTTACTATTGGCCATGTTGGTTTGGGATGATGGGAACTGTAGTCCAAGAAATCCAAATATAATGTTGAGAAAATATGCTAAAGTCCCCACAAAGAGTTTCCATGGGTAGGCATGGGTAATCTCATGCATGTGTAGACAAAGACACATTGTAATAGCTGGCCTTTTCTGAAGAAAGAATGCAGGAGATTTTTGAAGCTATATCCCCTTCACAATGCATCCCAACCCCCTTCTTATTCTTCTTTCACTATATCAGCTTTCTGTTCGTTTTGGACTGCGCTTGTGGCAATGAATGCTGATTTTAGATTTGGTAACAATCCAGAACTATCCAGTGGCTTTAGCTGTAACATAGATTCAGCACTGAGTTGTCACATCAGTTCCCCTTGTCTTTATTGTGCTTGTGGCTTATAATCTTTCCCAGTGAGTCTTTCTCCCAAGTGACTCATCTAGTCCCCCCAGCTCTGTATACTACAATAGGGGATGAGCAGGTTACAGCCCACAGGAAATGATTTAAGAAGAGGCTTCAGCTTGAGGGAGAGAGGCAGCAAGGGTCAGGTTTGATTCCCCCTGCCTCCTTGGTGTGCTTTGAATTGTGGAAAAATATTAAACTGTAAAATACAGTTTCCCAAATGGAACGTGTCTGCCTTAGGACTCTAGAAAAACTTGACAGTATGGGTAGATTCATCAAAGAAGTTGCATGCATGAAACAAGGTCTTCTGGTGCAGTGGGACTTCCCTGCTCTTTCCCCCCATCACCCCCTAAATCTGCCCTGACGGGTTAGAGAAATGATCCCCTGAACAAGTGTAGGGGGTTGTTGCTGCACAAGTGGTCCTCATTGTCCATGTGCATACCCAACTTAGCACTGTTGAATTCCACACAATATGCTCAACAGCACTTTTCCATTGGGCAGAGAATGCCCATATTCCTAGTCACAACCAGTTCCATTTTGCTTTTTAGATACAAAATTAATTGCTTCAAGACAAGGTATTCAGTACCTCCTATACTGACTCATTTGGATTGTTGTTTAATTGAATTGGCTCAACTATGCTTTAAATGGATTGTCAAATAAAACCACAGCTGTAAGGACTCAACATACCTTTAGAGACTCGTCAGCAAACAAACAAACACACACACACACACAGGGTAAAAGTGTGAAATTAAAAGAAAATGAGCATTGACCTTTACTCTGGAGACATCACAAGTATATTTTCAGTGCAAACTGACAGGGTAATTTTTCTTAATATCATTGTTGTTTTCCCCATCAGCTTTGGAAACTAAATAGGAATTTGCCAGGCTGTACTGGGCTGAGGAAGATATAGCAACAAAGCCCCATAACACCATTTAGCAGAACAGATGTGTTTGCATATCTGTAAACATTGCCCTTAGCAACCAATGTCAAAACATTCCCTTGTCTTATATCATTGAGATCAGACACCGGGAGTGGGGGTAGGGAGGGTTACCTACATCCCAGTAAGAAGAAACAGAAAAAGAGGAAAGGGAGTTGGGGTAGCTCAGATTGAAAAAGCTGGCAAAAGCTAGGAAACAGCAAACCTGGAAAGCAAGCATGCAATGCAAATGAGTTGAGCTCTAGTGCCTTCAAGTACATTTTGGATAGAGAAAGCTTATTTGGAAAACTAAATCTATGGAAATGAGTATATCTTCCATCAAGTCCATTTATTCTGTAAAAAAATTCCATGTTAGATTTTGGATAGCACTTCTCTGTGGACCTGTTGGATGACCAAGGCTGGGAGGGATATGGGGAATGCAACCCAAGTGATTCTCCTGGACTTTTTGATACCATTGACCACAGTAACCTTCTGTACCAACTAAGTGAATTGGGAGTTGGGAAAATGGTGATATGGTGGTTCCATTCCTATCTGCATGGTTCCTATTTTCCTATTGTATCAGAGGATAATTCTGTTCAACATCTGATCAGACTCATGAAACTTCTGTTATGCTTTCATTTTGTCCCTCATGCTATTAAACATCCATATCAGTGGTTCATAATAATTAATCCACTACTGCCCACCAAGTACATGGAATTATCATAAAATGGTTCCTAATCTGCACACAAGTGCAAAACTCGGACACAAAAACATCATTCAGGAACTGGGCAGAGGGAGAATGGTGGAGATCGCATCCCCAGCCTGACCCTTCCAGAGAAGAAGAACACAGTTCAGAATTACAACAGGGGTTTGAGGGAGGTCATAGCTCAGAGGAAGATGAGGGGGAAAGCTGGGAAATAATGGGAGAGGAGGAAGAGGAACCACCAGGAGCCAGTGTGGTGTAGTGGTTAAGAGTGGTAGACTCGTAATCTGGTGAACCGGGTTCGCGTCCCCACTCCTCCACATGCAGCTGCTGGGTGACCTTGGGCTAGACACACTTCTCTGAAGTCTTTCATCCTCACTTACCTCACAGTGTTTGTTGTGGGGGTGGAAGGGAAAGGAGATTGTTAGCTGCTTTGAGACTCCTTAGGGTAGTGATAAAGTGGGATATCAAATCCAAACCCCTCCTCCTCCTCCTCTTCTTCTTCTTCTTCTTCTTCTTCTTCTTCTTCTTCTTCTTCCTCCTCCTCCTCTGGAGGGCAACAGCTGACAGACACAGTGCCTTTAGAAAGCATTCCAGAACCCCCCTCTCCCAGAACCCAGCAAGCCTTGAAAGTAGGGGTCAGAAGCAAAGGGCCCTCAGCGCCATCTGTAGAGGAGATGATGAATGAGAAAGTGGCAGAAAAAGGGGGTGGAGAGTCACTCGGGACAACACCATTATTCCAAGAGGCTGCGTTCCAAGCCGCTGTAAATACTGGGGGGGGGGGAAGCAGATGGTAAGGACTTTTCCTTGTCATATCCATTCCTGGCAACCTGTCGCAGGAGTTGTTTCCTCTGCCGTCTGACAGCAACTTTATGCTTTATGATGGTTTGATTTAGGAATGGCACAGTCAACACTCAGAATAGCCCTAATCACATTTAGCCATGAGTAAGGGACTCACATGTAGCAGCGGGAGCAAGGCAGCGCTTATCACCAGAGCACTTCCCAATTTTGCATCTCCATTGCCACCCTACCCTGACCATTGTATGTTGAGTGCATTCGTTTGAAAAAAGAACCCTCCATACAAGCAACTGCTCACACATAGGGCCCCACATTTCCCAGACACCCAACTGCATGGGTGTTCTGCTTATACAGAGCCCCCATAAGACCCTCTCCATGGGAAGGTTGGGGTGGTATAGTCATAGACCTACAACATCAGTGCATGCTAGATGGTCTGCCCCATTCCTGCTGCTGCATGTAATTTCTCTACATGCCAATAAATACATGAATAGTCCTGGTCTCCTTTAATTCCCTTCATTGCATGAACTCCAATAATATCTGTCTTATGGAGGGATATGTTACATTAGTAATGTTAGTCCAAATATTGTAATAATTACTGTACGTATTTAGACAATTTCCTGAAAAATCAGACACCTGAAAGTCACTATAAAAATAGTAATAGCAACAAATAATTAAGTTGTCCCCCCCTGCATTATATTAGCCAACACAAAATTTGAAGCTGTGAAAAGTGTCCACTGTGTTCTGCTTAAGGAAGCATGATTTTCTTTTTGGCCATATTCTGGGGGAAAAAAGATTGTTGGGCAATACCATAAAGCAAATGTATTTAGTAAAGAAACTGTGATAACATTAAAGTTTGGTTAATGGCTCTGTTTTATCTTCTAAAAGACAGTTGGCAAGGTAATTATAACATGCAAATTAGTTTTCACTGGGCTGCATTTTTTTTTAAAAAAAATGTACTAAGACAGCTGCGAATTTTCAGATTTCGAGAAGTTTCAAAGAAGCACACACTGCTGCAACTTACTTTTATAAATCCCTCCATGTTGGATTCTCTGTATTGTTGATTTATTTTATTACATTTCTATATCGCCTTTCATTATAGGACAACAGGGTGCTCTACAATATAAAAACACAAAAACACATTACATAAAGGTAATGGTAAAGGGACCTCTGACCATTAGGTCCAGTCGTGACCGACTCTGGAGTTGCGGTGCTCATCTCGCTTTATTGGCCGAGGGAGCCGGCGTACAGCTTCCGGGTGATGTGGCCAGCATGACTAAGCTGCTTCTGGCAAACCAGAGCAGCACACGGAAACACCGTTTACCTTCCCACCAGAAGGTATCTACTTGCACTTTGATGTGCTTTAAAACTGCTAGGTTGGCAGGAGCAGGGACCGAGCAACAGGAGCTCACCCCATCACGAGGATTTGAACTGCGACCTTCTGATTGGCAAATCCTAGGCTCTGTGGTTTAACCCACAGCACCACCTAAAAACACAAAAACACATTACATAATAACAAGCAAAAACAATAACACATGTAATAAAGAGTGCAGTGAATCAGCACCCACATTGCATTGGAAGAAGGGCACCTAACTCTGCTTCTCCTGATTCAGTTCTTGCTTTTAATAGACACAAAATTATTGATTGTCCCCTTACTACAGAAGTGTGCAGTGGCTCTATGTGTGGTCCAAATAGAAAGAGTGATTTGGGGTGCTTCCCCCCTCCCTGTATCAAACCACAATGTCAATAGCACCTTCCCACTCATGTTGCATGGTTGCTCTGCTGTTTCTGAATACAAAACACAAGTCAAAATGAGGAGAGCATAGATCTGAATTTTTAAAGGTGCAGATACAGATACAAGGTGAATCTTGTGACTAGCACATTAGATGCTCGGACAAGACTGCAGACTTAACAGCTCCTGCCTGCTCCTCACACTCCTCATCCTTTCCCCCTTTTTGCAGCTATGGCTACAATCTTACCTCCCTCCCCAGCCTTCCCAGCCATCACTGCTTCCCGTCTCTCTTCCATGCTGCTAACTCAGAGCAATAAAGCCACCTAACCTTTCACTTCTTTTCTCTTTTGCTGCCATTCAGGCTAAGTGGGACACGAGCCAATTACCACCTTGAAGAAACAGACTCCAAATTGTCATAGGACCAGCTCTCTCTTAAAGCCTGGCAACAGGAGGCCTATCTGCACAATCAAAGACTGGGATGTTTTACCAGCTCCTTTTTGACTTTGGTCCAAGATTCAGTGGCAGGGAAACCTAGAGAGAAAGGAACCAATAATAAACAGCAGCAGCACCATAGAAAAGAAGATAATATAAAAATTATCTTCTCTTGTGTCCAAGGTGACTTCCAGAACTAATAGCCAAATATCAAGAGGGTTGTTGCCTCCCCTTTCCTCCCTGTTATTTCATTGTCTTGTTATATTAGGTCTGAGAAGAATTAAGTAAGAAGGCAAGTCATTTGGGTTTTTGTTTTTTTAAAAAATGGGGATGGAGGAGAGAAGTCAGTTCCAATTGACTTTTTGAACTTTAGATGCTTAGGTTTTAGACATATGTTGGACCCCAATGAAGCACATTTTCATCTCCTGTTTTTTAGTCCACCCCTGTTGAGCTTGTGTCATTGAGCTGCGGGCCCCAGATGCTTCTGCTGCTGTAAAAACCTCTGTAAAATCTCAGCCAAGAGGAGAAGCTACCATCGCATCATTGCCTAGCATTGTTCGCAGGGCACTGAAGTCGCCAGGACCAGCAACAATTGTTTGGCTTCCTGCTGCTCTTGCCAAGGCTCCTTATAGCAACTTGGTAAGACAAAGCTAGGAGGGATTTCTAATTTCAAGGCTGACTTGCCATGTGCTTTGGTTCTTATCTAACCGTTTAAGAAAAAAGGCTAATAAAGCAAAAAAAATAAAAATAAAAAATTACAGTGCTTCTCAGAGGCAGAGAGACTCATGGTCCTATAGAGGAAGAAAACGGCTCACAATTAAAGGGCAGCCACTGAGAATGCTTCTTTATGAGCTCTTGCAGTTTGAACTTGGTGGACTGATGGTGCAGTGAAAAAGACACTTGCAATTCCTCTGAAGAGGGTCCAAGCCATTAAGTGATATATAGATGAAAGCTAACTTCTGAAATAGGGGAGAATGAGCATTGTGCCTTCCAGTTGTTGTTGTTGTTGGTTGTTTTATTAAAGATTTTCTTGTTTTACAGAAGTATGTGTAATGTTGTTGTTGTTGTTTAGTCATGTCCGACTCTTCGTGACCCCATGGACCAGAGCACGCCAGGCACTTCTGTCTTCCACTGCCTCCTGCAGTTTGGTCAAACTCATGCTGGTAGCTTCGAGAACACTGTCCAACCTTGTCCTCTGTTGTCCCCTTCTCCTTGCACCCTCCATCTTTCCCTACATCAGGGTCTTTTCCAGGGAGTCTTCTCTTCTCATGAGGTGGCCAAAGTATTGGAGCCTCAGCTTCAGGATCTGTCCTTCCAGTGAGCACTCAGGGCTGATTTCCTTAAGAATGGATAGGTTTGATCTTCTTGCAGTCCATGGGATTCTCAAGAGTCTCCTCCAGCACCATAATTCAAAAGCATCAATTCTTCGGCGATCAGCCTTCTTTATGGTCCAGCTCTCACTTCCATACATCACTACTGGGAAAACCATAGCTTTAACTATACGGACCTTTGTTGGTAAGATGATGTTTCTGCTTTTTAAGATGCTATCTAGGTTTATCATCGCTTTTCTCCCAAGAAGCAGGCATCTTTTAATTTTGTGACTGCTGTCACCATCTGCAGTGATCATGGAGCCCAAGAAAGTAAAATCTCTCACTGCCTCCATTTCTTCCCCTTCTTTTTGCCAGGAGGTGATTTGACCAGTGGCCATGATCTTAGTTGTTGTTTTTTATGTTGAGCTTCAGACCATATTTTGCGCTCTCCTCTTTCACCCTCATTAAGAGGTTCTTTAATTCCTCCTCACTTTCTGCCATCAAAGTTGTGTCATCTGTATATCTGAGGTTGTCCGGCAAGCTTAATTCCGGTTTGGGATTTATCTAGTCCAGCCTTTCGCATGATGAATTCTGCATACAAGTTAAATAAGCAGGGAGACAATATACTGCCTTGTCGTACTGCTTTCCCAATTTTGAACCAATCAGTTGTTCCATATCCAGTTCTAACTGTAGTTTCTTGTCCCACTTAGAGATTTCTCAGGAGACAGATCAAGCACTCCCATTTCTTTAAGAACTTGCCATAGATTGCTGTGATCGACACCGTCAAAGGCTTTTGCATAGTCAATGAAGCAGAAGTAGATGTTTTTCTGGAACTCTCTAGCTTTCTCCATAATCCAGTGCATGTTTGCAATTTGGTGTCTGGTTCCTCTGCTCCTTCGAAATCCAGCTTGCACTTCTGGGAGTTCTTGGTCCACATACTGGTTAAGCCTGCCTTGTAGAATTTTAAGCATAACCTTGCTAGCGTTACTGACCTGCAATTCCAATGAGTCCCACCCAGTGTAGCCAATGGTCAAAGAGTTAATAAGATAACTTTTAGCAGGTGCAATGTTTGCTGCCCCCACCTTAAATTGTAGCTGGAGAGTAATAAGAAGTTGGTGCATAGGTTGGAGCAGGTTCTTAATACATTCTTGCTAGCTTACCATTATCAGCCTTGGGTAGGCCTTATACAGACTATTTGTCTGTGGAGTTCTGAAGAGCCCTGGCAATTTATTTGTTTGTTAAAGAAAAGCATGCATAATTTTTATTTTAACTTTTGAAAACTTAAGTGAATGTTTTAACTTTTAAAAAATCCTCTGCAGTTGTGCTTTGAACATGTTTCTAGAGCTATTCAATGCTTAGAAGACAACATTTTGGACAGCCACTGTTTTTACCAAGCCCTTGGAACTATAGAGATATAGCAAAACAGAGCTATAAGGACAGAAATGGCACAAGGCTTTGTGTAAGTCCAGATCTGAGTGAGAAGGCAATTACTGACATCAGACTTTGACTCGGGGAGTAGGAAGGCACCTGAAATAACCCTGCTTCATCTAATTATTTGCAACACACAGAGAACCACTGCACACCTCTATTAAATACAGATTTCTTTTCACAGGAAAAAAAGCCCTTGAACCAAAGAATTCAGAAACAGCAAATCTATTTGTTCAGAAACCAGGGCAAATGTTTTCCTGAACCCTGTGACAGGAACAACTGACCTTTACAATCAACATGTTAGTTTTCAGGCTTGTGGTTAGGATTTTCTTAGAGCTGATGCAGAAGAGAAGTTTTTGTTATCTTGCACTGGCCATTTTTGAGAACCAGACACACTCAGGTATCATCAATACAACCCATGCAAGAGATACAGAGGCTAAAATAACTTTGGTACATTGAGATAAGCTTTCCTTAGTATGGGAGATCTTGATCTGCTTCTGTGCACAGAGCTGACCTCCCAGACATTTTGACGTTCACCCAAAAGGGTTTTTATAAGGCAAAGAGACAAACAATAAATCTGAAGAAAGGCCATCTGAGCAGATTTGCTTTCATTGATAAGCTTAGTTCTTTTCTTGAGATTTCCATGTGTGCTGGTCTGCAGACAAGGGTCATTGCCTGCTTTCCCTTCTCTTTTCCTATTTATCTCCTGAGCTCTCTGACATACAGCATTTGGCTACAATAAGGTGGGGGTGGAAATCAGATTCACAAGTGTTCTTTTTCCTTTATGCTTATGTACCAAACTCAATTTTATAAGGATAAAAACCTGTAATTTATTGAGCACAATACTTTTGTTTTGTGTGGATATAAACAAAACAACCTGGTGTTTGAAGCAGGCATTTTTGAAACAGAAGCTTTATTTCCACCCATTTGTTGAAAATGGTATGAATCCAAAACTTTGGATTTGAAGTTAAAGCTGAATATGATCTCTTAGAGTAATCCATCCTTATGACAAATAAGAAGCAGTAGCCTCAGCTGTTTTCATATTCTCTGGAGAGATCATTTGGCTGACTCCAGACTAGGGTTTTGGATTCAATTTGGTATATATTAGAAAGGTCTCTCTCAGGCTGTGACATCATTAATATATTATTTTCTGAAGTACTAGAGTGCTGATAGAATAGGAGCAGAGAGGGAGGAAAGAAATAGAAGCCTGTGATAGAAAAGCAATTGCAGAGCCTGTTCATTTGCTGGTAGTATACTTTTAATGTCAAATTTCATTTTTATAAAGCTTCATATAATCACATTTTCCCACAAACCATACACCATTCCTAAAGATATACTAAGCTATATAATAGCAAAGAAAGTGGCCACAATAATTCAGCTACAATGGCATGGTATGCTTGGCAACAGAGCCTGTAAGCAGAGCCTCTCATCTATAGCAAGGCCCATGATATTTTATTTGTGCTTTGGAGCATGGAAGCTGATGTGACTCAGGTCCAGGAGATGCCATTTATCAGAAAGATGGTTTGAATGACTTGAAAAGTAGTCTTAAGCAGTCCTAAGTTTAACATGTGAGCTGGGGGAGTGAGAAATGTCCCTATTTTCATCTGAGGAATGTTGGAGGGTATGATGGTGTTCCCTGGGATAACCTGGTCCTTTTTACTTAAGACTTTATAAACTAAAAATAAGACCTTAAACGTGGCCAGTAGCATATATAAATAAGTTCATATAATAATAATAATAGTAGTAGTAATAATAATAATAATAATAATAATAATAATTATTATTATTATTATTATTATTATTTATTATTTATACCCCGCCCATCTGGCTGGGCCTCCCCAGCCACTCTGGGCGGCTTCCATAGAAAGCAAAAATACAGTAAAATATCACACGTTAAAAACTTCCCTGAACAGGGCTGCCTTAAGATGTCTTCTGAATGTCAGGTAGTTGTTTATCGCTTTGACATCTGCTGGAAGGGCGCCACCACCGAGAAAGCCCTCTGCCTGGTTCCCTGTAGCTTTGCTTCTCGCAATGAGGGAACCGCCAGAAGGCCCTCGGCACTGGACCTCAGCGTCCGGGCAGAATGATGGGGGTGGAGACGCTCCTTCAGGTATACTGGACCGAGGCCGTTTAGGGCTTTAAAGGTCAGCACCAACACTTTGAATTGTGCTCGGAAACGTACTGGGAGCCAATGTAGGTCTTTCAAGATATACGATGAGTTGCAGATAAGTTATTCATACACAAACATATCTAATCCTTTTTTCACAAGCTACTGAACACCATTGAACAATAATTCCAATGCACATTTTCTATTCATTTCAATGAGCTTTATGGAGGAGAACTTCTCAGTGAATTGTGCCCAGAGACAGTTGTATTGTGTCACTGTAATGCAGCAACAACAAGAACAAAATGACAGGCTGTTTGGCCCAGAAATTATAAGCAAACATCTAAATGTGCCATTAGCTACTAAGACGGTTCTTTCAAATGTCATTCTTTGAGGATGAAAACATGTTTGTTTTGTAAAGCTCTTAACGTTTCAAGCTGAAAGGCTTGAACAAGCTTTGAAGTTAGTCTGTGAAGTCTTTTAAAAAAGGTGAAAAACAACTTTAAATGATACAGTGGTGTTCAAGAGTGGGTTTCTCAAATCTACAGAGGTCTCTGGGGTACTCTTTGTCTTGAGGGAACCAATAAGCCCAAGAACTTCATGAACATGCCCCCACGTCCTCTTTTGTGGTTGTCTAGTAGGGTGGCTCTGCCCCTGTTCGGCCCACTTTCCAGTTTACTTTATGGAGGGTAGTATGGAACTAAATAATTGTGCTCAAACAAGGATTACTGCTAGTGCACCAAGACTTTTCCCATCTCCCATCTTAGGAGGCACATATGGGGGAAGAATATTCCATTGAACATGAAGAAATCCTTGCAGGCATAGAAGTTTGCCTTAGTGCTACATTGAATACAACCCTATGCACATGTTTAGAATTAATTTTGGAATTGGCACATGTGCAACTGACCACAGGTTTTGGTTTGCTTCTTCTCACCTATGAACATGGATTACACCTATGTACAAAAAACCTCATGATCGAACCAAGATTCTATCTCCCTCCTTTTTCTTCTTTGCTCAGTGTTTTAATTATTTGTTTTACTTATTTAGTATATTTATATCCTGCCTCGCTCCCAAGTTAGGATTCAAGGTGGCTTACAGCATTTAAAAGCATCAATTATAAAATTATGGAAACAAAACCAGAAAAATGGTGGACCAGCTGTCAGCATTTCACTCTTCTGTTGCTGGATGTGTGATTGTTACATCATGTCAGTGTTTACTTTCTAGGCTTGGAAAGTGTGAGAACGGAAGCTAGTCTTATCTCTTTCATTTTTACTGTACTTTTGTACTTTCTCTCTCTCTCTCTTGGAGAAGATGTGAGAGGACACCATGATTGCTTTGTCCTGTATGTATTGCTTAATAAATACTTAGAATGCTACACTCACACTCCACAATTGTTTCTGCTATACTTTGCTGATTGAGCAGACACATGTCTTTTGCTATATGTCGCTGGTGCACACCGGGACTGATTGGGAATGTCCTGGGCTGTGCTTCATCAGGAAGACACCCGGAGAGGTCTGTCTTATTCCAGGGGCAGCGTGAGCCCCCCAGGCATGTTCCAACACCAGCAATGCCTCACTATTACTTTGTAAACAACATTAAGGTCATTTGAAGAATCCCAAAAAGTTCAGATGGTGAGGATTTTTGTAAGCATCTCTAGCCCCATGTATCCCACCACATTTGCTGTTTCTTTAAAACATCCAAATGTAAGGCAGAGTCTTCTAACCGAATTCCCTGCAATCTGTCAGTAGGCAGCTGCCTTTCTGAACTGTTTTCTGGCTGCAGAAACTGAAATGGTCCAGTGGGAAGAGAGAGTTCGTTGCTGATTCAAAAACCTTTGTTCTTGACCTGCATGTCTGCTGCCTTCAGTTGGAGCCCTCAAGCTCCTTTAGATATTGAGAGTTACAGCCAAGATTTAGCTGCTTTTAATCCTTTTGTGAATTTGTGTTTTGAAAGGCATATTATTTTTATATGTATCCTGTGTTGTCCCTCCTCCTCCCTCTTTTCTTCTCAACGATGGTGAGTTCTTTATTCAATATTTAATTGCTTTGGAGGCCTCCACAATATGGAGGAAAGGATTGTCATTAAAAATTAACTCTGTGTCTTGGTTAATCCACAAATCTTATTTGCAATGGAACAGAAGGCCTGTGAATGAGCACCACCTGCTCTGTAAATAAATCTCAAAGTGTATTAAATGCAAGGAGTTGCTTTATAGTGAGTCAAATCAGAGGTCCATGTAGCTTGGCTTGGTCAACCTTGACTAATAGTAGCATTTTAACATCTTAGGGGCAAAGCTGGGTTATATTCTGTTCTCAAAAACAGATACCTATATATGTGTAGTCCTGGGCATTTAGGAGCCATGGAAAATGAATGTGTGAAGGGATACTGCAGAATGCAAAGGTTAGACCTGCCCCCTGGATAATGATGTGCATGCTAGTGCTACCCTTCAACCATACATGACTGACCTTAGTCTGAAGGGGGATGTATATAGAGATGGAACCTGAAGTATCTGAAGGGCTGGCTTCTCCTTAAATGAACTTGTGTGGAAGCCTTTTTTGCTTCAATATCCCTGTGGTCTCTTTGGTTTGAATGGGAAATGTAATCTTGGCAGTTGTACCTAGGCTCCAGAACTACCTCCCAACGCATGTTTATCTTGTCCTCTCTATGTTGCACCAGATATCAAAGACATTTATTTTGAAAGGGGTATTCAGCCCAAGAATAGGGGTAGACTTCACTTGGTCTATTGTTTTGCATCAGATTGACTCAATCTGATGCCCTTGAGCCTCCTTATGGGAACACAACTTTTGAGTTTCTGCTGCTCCAGAGAAGCGGACACGGAGCAATGGATCCAAACTACAAGAAAAAAGATTCTACCTAAACATTAGGAAGAACTTCCTGACAGTAAGAGCTGTTCGACAGTGGAATTTGCTGCCAAGGAGTGATGTCAGGAGTGCTCTGATGGTGTTTCCTGCTTGGCAGGGGGTTGGACTCGATGGCCCTTGTGGTCTCTTCCAACTCTATGATTCTATGATTCTATGAGTTGGATTATGTACCTTCCTGGATTTTGCAGCATGAAAAGTGCAGACTAAAATATGTAGTTTACATAAGAAGATGCATACAAAATGCACATTTCACCAGTGAATGGACTGGAAAGCACTTAAAAGTATATAGTTTATGTAAAAGTTGTGTATAAAAGGCATGGCATGTCTTTTAAGAAAAGCTTGCAGGATCAGCTCAAAGGCCCTTCTAGTCAATCAGTCTGTTCTCATAGTGGCCAACCAGATGCCCAAGGCAAGCCCCCAAGCAGAACCTCAGCACACCAGCAGTCTCCCCACTTGGGATACCCAGCAACTGGTATTCAGAGACTTACTGCATTTTACAGTGGAGGTAGAACATAGTCATTGTGGCTAGTAGCCATGAATTTGTCTAAGCCTCATTCAAGTCTGTGGCCATCACTGCCTCCTGTGGGTGTGTACTATATTTTAAATCTGCATTGAGTAAAAAAAAATACTTTCCTTTGTCTGTCCTGAAACTTTCAACATTCAGCTTCATTGGATGTCCATAAGAAGAAGAAATGCTTTTCTTGGACCACTTTCTCCACGATGCATACTTTTATACTCTATCATGTCTTATCTTTATAGATACCAACTCCTAGGGACTGAGGCAGTTTCAGCACTCCCAAAAATATATATATTTAAGGAACCAGGCCCACATAATTTTCAGAGGGTGTCCAGCTCCACCCCCCTGGCTCCTCGTAACATTGCACACATAACATCAGGACATTCCACAATGTCCTATTGACCCACCCTTTCTTCTGGCGAAGCTGGTGCCTCTGCCTCTCTTACTTGCCTATTTCTCTAAACCTAAAAGTCTCACAAGATGGAATGTCTTGCAAGGGGACAGGGCAGCATGTAAGGGGACAGAAGTACAATTAATTCTGCAAGACCAAAACTGCACAGAAATATCTGCTCAGCCCATCCTTACTGTGCCCTCTAATACCTCGCTGTTTTTTTAATCTGTTCCTGTTATAAAGTGCTAATTGATGTAGGTATTCTGTCGTTTGTGCTTCCATAGACTGTTTTATTTCACTGTTTTATGCTGTTTAATTGCATTTTTAATTATTTTGTTTTATTATTGATGATGTTAGTTGCCTTGAACTATTCTTAGGAAAGCTGAGGTATAAAACTTCAAAATTTTCTGACATTTTTGGAAGCGTGTGCATGTGTAGAAATGACTCCTTGTAGGACCTGGTCTTTTCCCATTTATCATAGCTGGCATATATTTAAAAGGCTATGATAGTGATCCATGTATGTATGTATATATGTATGTATGTATCCTTTGTTCCTTTGTACTTTCTTTAAAAAGACTTTCCAGATTGTCTTTTAGGGCAAATACCCTTGTAAGGGAGCTTTGTTGTTGTTGTTGTTTAGTCGTTTAGTCATGTCCGACTCTTCGTGACCCCATGGACCAGAGCACGCCAGGCTCTTCTATCTTCCACTGCCTCCTGCAGTTTAGTCAACCTCATGCTGGTAGCTTCGAAAACACTGTCCAACCATCTCGTCCTGTTGTCCCCTTCTCCTTGTGCCCTCCATCTTTCCCAACATCAGGGTCTTTTCCAGGGAGTCTTCTCTTCTCATGAGGTGGCCTTCTCATGAGGTGGCTAAAGTATTGGAGTCTCAGCTTCAGGTTCAAGAGAGCTTAGTGTGCATGTAAAATACACTACAATATCACAACAGTGCACTACAAGTTAGAATAAACAACCATGTCAAATGAATGAAGATGGTCATCTTGCAACCTGTTTCCAGACTGTTTAGGGCTTGAAAGATTAAAACCAGCATTTTGAACTTGGCCCAGAATTGCAGTGGCATCCATGAAATTGGTATAATGTTGATGTAACAAAAGCAAGCACCCAGAAGCTTGAAATGTGCCTAAAAATGGACCAGTCACCAATGTTGTAGTTTAAATACTGTCAGATATGCTTTCACCATTTAAGTCCAGGTAGCAATTGAGGGGGCTATAGACTGAACTAACAGCAGTTTCCAGACAATCTTCAAGGGCGGCTCCTTGGGCAGTGTACTAGAGGAGCCTAATTGGGACCTTAACCAAGCATGGATAACAGGACCCCACAAGCAGTATCCCATATTACACATGCAGATCACATCTCAGTTCTGTAGGCAGCAAAGTAAGATCTCATTGTCCAAGCATGATACTCTAGACCTCCTCTCCAAATCAACATGGGAAAGAAACTTATTTAGTAATAAGCAACACATAAAACCATACAGCATCCCCATCACACTGGGGGCAGAGTGGTATCACTCAGCCTCCTCTCCAAGTTGTCAAAGCTATTTTTAAAGGGAGCAAGGAACAAGAATATGAACACAACACAAAAAACATTAATTTTTAAAGGAGCCAGGAAGCTTCATATGCTCCTATTGTGGCTGCACAGAAAGAGGAAGGTGGATGGTGCTATGTTGAAGATGCAAGGAAGGAGACACCAGCAACCAGAACATCACCAGTGCCATAGCAACCAATGTCAAGTGACTCTGATTTACAGTGAAAGCAGAAGGTTACAGATTCCAAAGGTCCTGAGTTCAAGCTGCAATTGCAGCCATGACACAGAATACCAAGCAATGGCTGCATTGCATTGCAAAGCAGAGAAGTGCTCCAAGCAGACCAAGGGAACCACAAAATGCAAGGAACAAAAAGTGATTGTGTTAAATGCTAATTGTCAACACATCCAAGAAGACTCGAGCCAAGAAAGATGGGTATGTTTATTAAAATGTAACAACTATAGAATCTGTAATCAGAATTTTTCAACCAAATTAACCAAAATCAATGAGATACGTATGGATGCTGAGGTGGATAGGTGGGAGGAGGTTCTCCATCACTGCCATAACACTAGTACCATGGGGCATACAGAAGTCTCCTAGAACCACGTTTGGCAACCAGCTCTTTAGGTAAGAACCTTTCCAACAGAGCCCCCATTCCCCATCCCTGAAAGCTTATCCAGAAAGATACCATGCTTGATGGTCGCAAAGACAACCAAAAGCTTCAAGGCTGTTCTTGTGTCAAAATGAGAACTGAAAATTGATGGATCTAGATGGTAATCATCAGGAACACTGGTTGCATATGTATTATTGGCTTCCTATAGGCATCTGTTTGGCTACTGTGACGATGGAATGCTAGGACTTTACATAGGTCTTTGGTCTGATCCAGTAGAACTCTTCTTATGTTCATTAATCAGCAGATTCTCTAGATTAGAGCTTTGAAAAGTTGCTTGCTCTACAAGAAACCATGTTTTCTTTTATAGGTGCTTTGGCTTACAGTTTACATTTCCCACACACCAAGACTGAAAAAAAAAATTCTGATGATGCTCCAAAATTAGTGGGTTTTGACTCCTGTGTGTGTAGCACTTCATAGGTTCCTAGAGGACACCTTTTAATGGGCTCCCCTGCAACATAGCCCCATGAACTGTAAAATGATCTCTTGTCTAATCTGTCCTTCCATATATGGCAAAACAATAAAACACTAATAATGGCTTGCAGAGGCAATAAAGAGGCTCTAAATCCTTTAAACAAATGGTTACAATCTAATTGTCTCATCTGCTCATTGGCATTATAGCCTTCCATCAACAATATGCTGTTGAACTTGTGGACTCTCAGAGTCACAGCTAGGCTTTAAAGAGTGAAGATAACTTTTATTTGTTATGGGTGATAAAACTGGAGTCTCTACTGACTCTGACAATGCTGTGGATCCAGTCAGGCAGAACACAAATCGAAATAGTATCTGAAGGGCAAGGCGGTAGAAGCTTGACAAGTATAAAACTTATTGCAATGTAATTTTATTGCGTTTCAGAGAAAATTAGAAAATGAGGCACAAATATAGAGAAGGAAAAGAAAAAAGAAACTTGTTTGTCTGACATTTTGTAGCAAAAAATGGGGGAGAAAAAGAGGCTAATAACAATTAGCAAAGAAGAAGAACTGATAATAAATTATAATAGTAATAATAATAATGCATTCATTTATTAAATATAAAAAATATGTGAAACAATACAAGCAGAACATCATTATTATTGAAAGTACACATAATTGATGCAGTTGGTTAAAAATTATATTAGTTCAAAATAATTGTAGATGTATTGTAATTAGTATAATTAATGAAAAGGTGATTGGATAATACATATGATGTGATGGTTTCATAGAAAATCTGTTTCAAAATGTTGTAGATCCACCATAGCTAGAATGTGGCATGTCTTACAATACAATGTGCACCCCTACTTTCTACAATACCACATCACCAACATTACCCAGCCTTCATTAACAGCCATGAAGAATAAACACGCACATGCACACTTTCAATAACAATATTTACAGTGACATTAGATAGAAAAAATTAGAGAGCATTTCTGATGCCTGCCCCCCTCCCCAAGTTATCACATGCCAATGGCTGATTCTCATCAGCAGCATAGACATTAGAATTTGAGGTGGAAGCAAGCTACACCTCTAATCTTCTGTCCTCCTCTACTGAAAAACCAAGCGTAGCTCCCAAGAAGCACTGCCCCTGAGTCTACCCTCTCCCTTCCCCAGTGAAGCTGCAAATGGGATCTGGGGAGGGAGGCACAGCAATCAAATGGTGAGCTTAAATTCTAAATCCCTCAATGGAGATCAAGTTGTTACTCCTATTTCTTTCATGTCTGCAGCTAATCAGCTCATTTCAACAGCAGCTGTTTCTTTCAGGTTAGCTTTTTAAAAGCACTTTCCCTGAGCTTTAATGTAGCAGTGATCAACACATAAAGAGCCATTTTTAGCTTATTCTCTCTTAGGACCATTGAGTAAAATATCTTTTCAATGTCAGCAAATGAGTTTTGTCCATTTTTTCTTCCCTTGATGCTATTCAGTTGTAGTAAGTACAAAATCGCCTTAGATGCCTGACCGTTTCGGACTTGCAGATCTGTATATTTAGCCATGGTGGTCCATGCATTGCTAACCTCCAGAATGACAATTACAATGTGTGTATGTGGGGTAGAAGTTGAAGAGGGCTTGGGAACTGCTGGTGGCGAACTTTATAGCATGATTGAAAATGGATGTTGCAGTCCTTTAATTGGGGAGGGGTTTGTTGGGTGGGCAAGGAAAAGGAAGTGTATAACTGAAGAAGCATCTCCATCCCCATCATTCAACCTGGACACTGAGCTCCAGCTCCAAGGGTCTTCTGACAGTTCCCTCATTGTGAGAAGTGAAGTTGCAAAGGAACCAGGCAGAGGGCCTTCTTGGTAGTTGTCCCTGTTCTGTGGAATACCCTCCTGTCAGATGTCAAAGAGATAAAGAATCATAAGAATTTTCAGAGACATCTGGAGGCAGCCCTGTTTTGGGAAGCTTTTAATGTTTGATGTTTTGGTGTGTTTCTTTATCCTTCATGGGAAGCCACTCAGAGTGTCTGGGGCAACCCAGCCAGATTTGTGGGGTACAGAAATCATCAGTGTGGTGGGGCTATATGGCAATTTCTTGCTGGCTGCATCACACATACATCCAAGTGAAGTAGCAACCATGCCATTTCAGCTGGCCCAGCTACACATAAGAAACCAATAGAAACCAGAATTGTCAGATTTATTCATTCCCAGCAACAGTCCAGCACAAGGTGGTAGAGTAGGAAGGAAAACACTGACAGGTCCTGCAGGTTAACTTTATAAAAGAGCAACACAGAGAGAGCTGGGATCACTGGGTGCCTGCAGGACTTGTTCCATCTGCTCAAAGATGAGGGCCTTCTTGGAGCACAGCCTCCATTTTCTGTAGGCCACATATGACTACCATTTTAGGAGTAAAAATGGAGGCAGGTTTGAATTAGAAGGCTTGATGGAACAGGCGAAATGTGTATGCTGCAGAGAGGATAGATTGAAGGCCATTACAGGCAACATTTTCCAACTTTTTCTGCTCCTCACAGAAAGTCTTACTCTTACTCAGCCTCCCAGTTGTAAGCTCATATGCTAAGCCAACATTATTGGTTCTTCTCCAACTTCTGGTTAACCTCTGATAGTTTTATGGAACTCACCCTTTTTTGGGGAGATTTTCTTCACCTCTTCCTGAAAGCATTTTGCTCCTTCAGCTCTTTTGACCTCAAATCTCTGTGTTCAGCCTGCAGATTGATTGACCTCAAATCCCTGCTCCTAAGGTATTTTTAAAATTAGGCTTACTGTCCTTATATTAGGTCTCTAGTTTAAATTCAGCCCCCCGATCCACCCCATGGTCCTGATTGCCCATGGATCAGATCGATTCACCCTGTGCTGACTTGGGAACCACCTGCCCTTCATTAGATCAGTCTCTGAACAATGTAGGTGAGGGGTTTTTCAAACTCTATTTGCCACATACGATTGGGAGGGAGAAGGAAGAGATGCTACTCCTTCCTATGCTCCCTGACATTCTCAGAACATTCTGGGCCACCCAAACCATGATGGGCCTTGGGCTATCTCAGCCTCAATTGACCAAGACTTGTATCCCCCAAAATAAATTTGATTTAGTTCAGGACACAGCCAAATCCAATGCACAGCCCCATAATACACCTACTGAATTAGAACCCTTATTGAGCACTCTTCTCTGTCTCTGACTGCCTCTGTCTCTGTCTCTCTCTCTCTCTCTCTCTCTCTCTGTCTCTCTCTCTCTCTCTGTTCCTGCCAATAAAATGAGCTTGCTTTGCCACAAGCTTTCTGTGAAGTTTTTCATGCATTCAAACTTGCCTTTGTCAACATTCTATCACTGTTGCTTGCTTTTTGTGCAGCAAAAGCATTTGAAATGTGGGGTGGAATCTCAGCTAAATGAGGTCACAGACAACAACTAATCTCTCTCTCTCTCTCTCTCTCTCTCTCTCTCTCACACACACACACACACACACACACACACTATTATTCATAGGATTGTAAACATTTTAATCAGGAAAGAAAATTAGGCCATATCACGTATCTGACCAATTACAATTAGGATGGGAAAGTGTTACATACCCACTTTTACTTGATAAAGACAGATAAAATACTCTATCTAAACAAATAAATATGAGAGGGTGTGATGTGTTTCAGACTCAGTAATCAGAGGAAAATGCATCTAATAAATGCATTATGAATTATTCACTAAGTTTTCCAGTGGAAGATTAAAATAAATGTTTATATTTTTTGGAATAGAAACTTACAGCCACACCACTGGCATTATCTTTTCTATACCCACCCCTTTGAAGCTTGCCATCCATGTACAACAGGTAGAGGACTGGTGAGTAGGACTGAAATGCTGGCTCGATTCATGTTGTTGCTATGCCCAATGCCCCACCTTCTGCACATAGGGCCAAAGGTCTTAAAAAGGGGGACCTACACACATACAGAGCTGCATGTGCATTGATGGTCCATGTGTCAGGAACTCTTTTCAGTCCTTTGTCTTTGTGCATGTGGTGACTGAGGGTAGAGCTCATGGGCAGTCCTGTTCCCTTTCCTTTTACATATTCATTGTATGTAAGGGGGACTTACAGAGGCTATTGGTAAAATGATTTATTCCCTTTGCAAAGAGGACCTGAGCATGCTCTGTGTCCATGCATCAGCATTCCCGGTCTATAAATTATAAAGGCTTTCCTACCCAATCTCTTAACCCTTGAACTTGTTTAGAAATCCATCATTAAAAACATCATGTAGAGTGCTGTCAGCATAACTGGTAAAATAAGCCCTTTTAGTCTGATTGATTGAGGAAATAAAGATGTGTGGGTGTTGGCCAGTGATGGGGTTTGGTTAGTGCATTCACTCTTCCTCCCAGGATGAGGGATGGTTGCAAGTCATGCTACCTGAGCGTGACAGGTAGAATTTACCCTGCCAATGAGTTGCAACAGGTGGAGGAAGCTGCAAAGGGATAGTAACCTCAAGTGACCAGAGTGTGTGGAGAGAATGGGTAAATCAAGGAAGGAGAGATGGAAAAGAAAGGGGCAATAGGAGAAAATTTGGGGAGGCAGTGAGAAGGAAAAAATAGTCCACAAAGTAGGAAATTAAGACTGGGAAAAGCTGGGGATTGGAACAGCAAGAGATAACAAATGAACTTATCCAAGTAAGAAAGAGCAGGCAGACATAAGAAGGAAAGTAATATCCTACTTGTCTGACTGTCAACTCTCAGAAGCAGCTGGTGAGAAATAGTGGAGGCTGAAGGATGGAGCCTCTTCACCCCTGAAACACTACTACGTGGTAAAAATAGTGTGGAGGGCAAATTGAGTAGGGGGTTTGCTCAGCTATGGAGGAGAAATTAAAATCAGTTCACATCTGAAGGTGAACCTACCAAATTTACACTATCCAAAATGATATGCAAACTGAAACACATTTGTTCTTTGAAATTCACATTTCTCTGAAGTTTGCAATCCAGTTCTCCAGCCATAAATGTGTATAGTGGAGCAAGGTGTGCATAGAAATGCATATATTAATGACAATAACATGCAAATATACATTATATGAGGCCAAATTACTGTGCAAGTATATGTATATCAGCCAAAACTACATATATGCTGATAAATTTTCATGCAGACATTGTTGCTGGGGGGTGGGGGGGTGGGAACAAACCAGTATAAAGATGTGGGGAACCAAACACTGGAAAAATGTGTTATATAGCAACTGGCATATCTGCCCATGCCTAGCCAGGAAGGAAAGTGATGCCTACCTCCCTGGTGGGAGCTCCAAGGACTTGTAAGAGCGTTGTGTGACTGTTCCAATAACTTTTGTACATAACCAAAGACCCAGAGTTCTAATTCCCTCTACTAGTCAAGGACCAGGCAGTATTCCCAGAGGATGCGGCTGGAAACATCTCACTGTAACTGATAAATTGATAGAAATGCAGGAACAGTAGTCTACAGAACATGTCCTGTTCACTAGAGCACAAAGGAAAACAAACTGCTTAAATCTTCCCCCCTTTCCCTTGAGTATCTGGAAATGATTTCTGAAGAGCCATGGGCAGTGGACACTTGCTGCAACTGCTAGCAGTAAGTCATTGGTGTGCAGTAACGTATGTCTCTCTTGCTTCAGGAGACTTTGGGATGCAGTGGCTTGTGTCTGAGGTGCCATTGCCAGAGCCGATTACAGTGGGTTATTTATTTCTATTTAAAACTACTTACATATGCTGTGCACCATGTCTAGTTAAGTGGCAGCAAATTATGAATTCTCCAGAAAGAAAACAAGGTGCTTTGACACATTCAAGCCTTTTTCAACACTGCATGACCTGGGAACTTGCAGCTTCCTGGAATATGGCTCCCCTACCTCTTCCTTTCTGATAGAAGAGATGTGTAATGAATGTGTCAAACAATCCCAAAGAGAACCCCCACAAAAGGACAGAAAGGCTCCCTGATGCCTAGACCAGTAGAATAATTGGCTGGGGATTCTCTCTGTTCCTCCACACAGTGTCAATGAGTAGGCATTTTGATCGACTATTTGTTTACTGAAGACAGATTGGTTTCAACAGACAAGCATCACCAGCCAATGCACAGAACTGGGAAATGATTCCTTTCTGAAGCCTCAAATAAAATGAAGACTGTGGACGTGAGGAATCCGGGCTAGAAATATTCTTTGTTTGTTTTCTGGACATTTGTCTAGGAAGGGACAGAAACCGGGGCAGGGGGGGGAGAGAATAGAATTATAAAATGTTATGTTTTGTTTTACTTGGTCAATGTGACCTATAATTAATATAATAAAGGGAAAATTTGTGAAGGGGAAGTTAGATCGACCTTAAAAAAAAAAGAAATTAATGATTATAAGAGAATTGGATAGTTGAATACAGATAAACAAAAGATTTTAATTTTTAAAAGCAATGTGAATATCTTTAAGAGGTTAGGTAAGAACTTGCTGAATTAATTTTGGAATTGGGATGTAAGAGGAGGGGGTGGGGGGAAGTCAATGAAAGTGGGTAAAGAAACTTAGGGTATGTAATTGTATTTGTGTGTTTGTTTGTCTTTGTCTTGGTGTGTGTGTCTGTTGTTATAAAATGTAAAAACCCAATAAAAATTATTTTAAAAAAAAAAAACAAATAAAATGAAGACTGTATTTAGTCAGGACATCTGCTTGTGCTTTTCCTCTAATCCAAGGTGTGGGGCCAAAAAACAATGGGAAATGGTGGGCATATTTCACAGGACCATTAGGCATAGAGTGGCTACTGGCAACTGGAACAGTTGCACGCATTTGCTTCATGCTTGTGAGTCACAGACGTCCAAGAGATACCATGCATGCCATTACCAAAATATTTCACATTTTTACTACACTTCTTCCTTCTAAAAGCTCAGAGTGGTGCACGATAAGGGCAATATCATTTTCCTCACAATAATCCTGGGAGGAGTCAGACTGAGATAGGCTGGCCCTGCTCCTCGTCTCCTAGTTGTGCAGCTAGCTCCCAGAGAATTGAGTAACATCTGAACATTCTTAGCGTTGGAAGCTGACAAAAGAGTAAGTTGTCTGACAAAAAAGTATCTTTCCATTGGGGTGATGCTGGTGATACTTTTAGAAACTTCAAATGATTCTATAGAAGTTTACTGCTTGCTCCCAATCTGATTATGGGCTTTCAGTTTATTCTTACTCCAAAAGCCTTTTCTGTTGCAGTCATGTGACCTCAATGATAGGAATGCTAAGCCTATGGCTGAAATTGCCCTGGCGAACATTCTGTACAATAATTCCATGAAGAGTCTGCAAACAATTTATGAGCTGCATATGTTTGCATAAAACATTCAGTAAACAATTCAAATACCAAATAGTTTTCCAAAGGTCTAAAGCTGTTCACAGAATTCATGAACAGACAACAGGCTAAATTCATTCCACTGAATGGGGTTTGCAAATGGAATGCCTGACAGTCGGAAATTGTATCAGGACTCTGCTGCTAAGGCATATTAAAAGAGGGAGGGGCAGGAAAAGAATGAAACAAAAGGAGAAATATAGCAAGATCATTAGAATGAGTGGCAAAAGCTGCAATGGAGGGCCAAAACTAGACAAAATGCTGAGCCAGGACATTTTGCTGCTAGAAGGGGACACCAAACGTAGTCTCCCCTGTGTTAGGGCAAATATTTTGTGACTCCTTACTGTACCATTCATATTCCTTTTCCTGCCTATCTTAGGCACTGTGGCCAGTTTCAGCCCTCCTAGACAAGCTGCTGCAGAAAAGTGATTGGATGCCCCCCCTCTCCCTCCCTCACACAGCTGTAGGGCTTGGGGACTATGACCCTGGGGCCATAATCTTCTCCCAGTACCATTTCCCCTGATGTAACCCCACAGCAAAAGTTTCTATTTGCCCTGCTGGTCAATATATATATGTTTAGGGAAGCTTTTTATGTTTGACAGACTACTGTATTTTAATATTTTGTTCGAAGCCGCCCAGACTATATATATATAGTCATATAGGGAGAGATATTCACATTGCATTTATGCTCCATCATAACTCAGAACAGGGCTTTCAGTATGCCTGCCTCTGCTTGGTGTACCAACATCCCTTTAAGGATATGATAGGCACCTAATGCCTGCACTTCCCAAAAAGTGCTGTGGTCATTTTTATTCCAACAAGCTTTTTCAGATGGCTAACCGGATTTCTGTATTGAGTCTCCATTTTGTATTCTTTCAGATATAATCTTCTGTAAAGAATTAGGAATGAATGAACCAGCCTATTTTCTGAGCTTTGCAAATTTCACATGTGTTCTATCATTTGCCCATTTTGTATTATTTTTAGATTCTTCATCTGGTACGTTTGTGCTGTTTTAACCTGTTTTTTAGTTGTTTTATTTTATTTTGTACAGCACCTAAATATATGTAGAAGGCAAACCACCACCACTACCACCACCAGGAAAACTGTGTGCAATGGCCCATTCAATTCTGCCTCCTTTCCCCAGCTTTCAAGCTTTTTCAAAAAAAGAGAAAAAAAAGGGGGGGAACCCAACACAAAAAACAGATATGGAAATCCTTGGCGCTTACGCATATCTGAAAATGGGGAATATTGCTTACCTCTAAATGGGCACTAATATGGTTCTCTAAATGCCTGTGTTTCAAATTATCAGTAGTTGATTTCCTGGAAAGTATGGACTGAATATTAATCTTTAAATCATTCAGAGGCACATCAGTTTAAAAATGACATGACCAGAAACAAGTTAATGCAATTAGCCTTGGATGTAGCTTCCCCTAACAACTTTCTTAAGGACAACTAAAGAAAACCCAGTCTCAAAAAGTCTTATTCTAGAGAATAAATGAACTTGACAATCCTCAGTGCAGTTAGGCATGCTCAAGCCAACTTATTTTAATAGGCTCAAATGTGTCTATGTTGGATTGCATACGATGTGTGTTTGCCATTTCCAATTATTTCTTTTTGGCAAGTGCAGATGCCCTGGTCCAGAATTTTCTTATGGGTGGGGAGTGTCAATATTCCCATTGTCCAGTGAGCTGTGCTGGCTAACACACCAGGAGTTGGATGATCCAATTTCAAATCCCCATTGAGCTGTAAAGCTTTCTGGGCCATTCATTCCCTCAGCCTAATCTGCCTCACAGGGTTGTTGTAGGAATAAAAGTGAAGGCCTTTGAATTCCTTGGAGGAAAGGTTGAGCATAAATGAATTAATAAATTACAGATTTATTTCAGTGGAGGCACCCAATTTCCATTTCCTTATCCAACAGTGAATATATATGTGACTACGGAGCAGTTTGCTAAGCCCCGGGTATGGAACCTGAGGCCTAGAGACCAAACACAGCCTCTCTAGTAGTCTGAACTCTCCCCAGGCCATGTCTCCTCCTCTCCTTAGGTCAAGCCCCTCATTGAGCTCCTCCTAGCATTTCACCTGGCTGGAAGGTGTCACTGGAATCTGATAACACTAGTCTTAATGGAGGATAGAGATGGGTGTGCAAGTGTGTTTTGAAACTAGCCTGTGGTACAAAAGTAGTGTTAGCACTCCACCCACCATTGGCATGTGGCCTTCAGAAGTTGCCTAGAAGAGAATGTGGCTGAAAATGGCACCACACCCCTGCTCAAAGCCAGTGTCTGCTTTTGATCTAAATTAATTTCCGCTATTGTTCCCCTACGCCCAAACAGCTTCTCCCTCACAATTACCCCCAGTCAACGGTTTTGCTTTGCCTTTCCTGTTCTCTGCTTTCTTTCTCTCTTCCCTGTTTTCATTTACTTAACCTGACTCAGTTAAGAATAAAATAAGAAATACCAACCTTTTCTCTACAGGCCTCTTATTGTTAGCGTTCAATTATTGAAAAAAAATTAAATTATTCTGAACATTAAAATGCAGAAGCATGGAGGAAGCTTTCCCCCCTAAACCCCAAACATTGCTGCCTGTCATTCCCTTCACTAGCAATAGTGGTTGTGGTCTAAAAGTCCCCATAAAGGCATTTATCAAGGCAGCTGAGCCATAATTTTATCAGCTCCCCTGCCTCTTCCCCAGTGCAATAACAGTATGGCTTCTGTGCTCACTTAGCACTGGCAAAGTGACAAAATAATGAGAGAAGATAGCTAGACTTTTGTTTCATTTGTTTTATAGAAGGCTGAAGCTCTGTAATGCAGGACTGTTGGGTAAGTAATTTGGCCTGGTATCGCAAAGGCTGAAGACTGTCAAATGGCTCTGGGAACAAAGCCATCCGATCTGATGCCATTGAACGAATGGTCACAGTACAACTATTAAATCTTTGGTTTTTCACACAAACAGATAGTCCTAACCCTTTTCAACAATCCAGCTAATTAGGGAGGGAGTTAACAAAGGCAGTGTGTGTATATAATATATGTATATGTATATATATTTCCTCGCACAGATTGAGTTAAGAGCTTGCAGCTATGAAGTTCCGGCATCCAAATCAGCTGCCAGGATTGGAATTTGGTTAAGTTCCCTATCCCCCATAACAAAGCCTGGCTCATAGACTGCATCTCATACCAGAAAAAGGCCAGTGGCTGAATTTATTTGGGCACAACTGTCTGTTTTCATATCTTGATTCTTCCCTTGCTTTGGAACCTGGGCCAACAATGTTAGAGGAAAGCGTGCCCTTTCAAGAATTAAGGGTATGTGTGCATGTGTGTGTGTGTGTGCAGTGGGGAGACAGGGTTCCTCTGCAAGAAGAAGAAAGACAGGATATTTGTTCCAAGCATTTTTGACAGTAAGAATGATGGAGAGAGGATGGTATTTTGCAGGGCAGCCTCCTGTGTGTGAGCTGGACTAGCCTGAGCAGAATAACTACAATCACAGGAGTGAAATTGCATGTGTCAGTGTCCTAAGGAGAGAAAAACAAACAGGGTTTATAATAGGTCTATCTGCCGTAATTCAGCTGTTGCATTTGAGGCCAGGTGACAACTTCTACAGCCCACACAGTAGGGACTTGCTTGTACAATAGCATTGGGAGTGCAGAAAATCCAGAATGTGTATGATACCATGTGGAGACTCTCTGGGGTTACCATGAAAGGGGTGTGACAAAATTACTGAGTTGACTTCATGATTTTGTTGGCTTGTAACATTCCACCAGAATGCTGGCATGTAACATTCTAGCAACAAACATTCAGAAACAAAGGACCTGTTTCCTCTGAATGCATTGATACTTGAAAGCTTCTGCTATTTCATGATTTGGGGAAAAGGTCAAGAGACGAACTGGAAAACTTGAAACAATTATTCATGGTCTTGGGGACCAGTTGGCTAGAGAAGTATGCATCCATTTTGGTATAAATGGCAGAATCAATTATCATGGGTCACACTAGAAATCAGGAAGCAGAAGAAACATACATAGTAAATATGGCTCATGCTCTAGTTCACCCCACATCTAGCTCCTCACAGTTTGCCTTATATCTCTCTTTCTTTAAGTGTTCAACACTTGCTTGATTTTTTTTAAAATGAGATATTTGAATCTGAGCCAGTGAATGACCTAAACAGGTTCTGATACAATCCAGCCAACTGGTCATATGGCAACTTCATCTTAGCAACATAGCATCAAATTTTAAGTGCTGGATCTCCATCTGGGAGAAAGACGCTAAGCTTTGTAAAGCAAGAGAATACATCTATATGTATGAAGTGTCCTTTCTCATCCATTGGACACCAGAGGGACAGTTTCTAAATCGTAGCCTATAGCAAACCATAGAGTCATCAGGCATGTTACCTTCAAAACAATGGCTCAGGATCTATATGTATATGTATATGTATATGTATATGTATATGTATATGTATATGTATATGTATATGTATATGTATATGTATATGTATATGTATATGTATATGTATACATATACGTATATGTCTATTATGCTGATAAAAACATGACTTCTCTAACACAGCAATGTAAGTTCAGTAGTAGGAGAGCAAACACACAGACACACGCACACACATTCTGACATAAGTTTGCATGCCCCAAAATAGTCATTACTGAGTGGGATTGAAAAGCTCATATCAGCTCAAACCAGATGGTTTTCCATCTTTTATTCCAATGATTTTATTCCCATGATTACTTTGAATTCCTTTTGCCTCAAGGACATCTTAATGGTTGCCAACATGTTGCTCCCAGTAACTTTACTCAGCATTTCACACAGCATCTGTGTGAAGCTATTTTTTAAGGAAAGAGGGGAAATTATCATTAAGGCAGAGGGAATATGTAACAAAAGGTGATGGCAGCTCTACAATGTCTCAGTTCCACTATTTCGAATCTATTTTGCCTTCTGATGTATGATCAGAAAATGACTAAGTTTGGAAACTTTAAGTTTCTTGTGAGAGTCTATATATATTTCAAACTTTAGCAATGGATAACTACAAGTGAACGCAAAGGACACACACACACACACACAGTGGGGGACCCCAATTCATGTTGAGGAAAGTGGGAACTCCAATCCATGGACACTGCATTCTTGTATTGAGACAAATACCTGAACATATCTGTTTTGTCAATATGTCACCATATATTGTATGTGGCCTGCTGATTGGCTGAGGAGTGCAAGCAGTGGGAGAAACAGTGGCAGCTGCAAACAGTGGCAAACAGCCTTAAAAATAGGATTAAAGGAGTTTGGGGAGTATGATCACCCTCCTCCCCCTCTACTTTTAAGTCAAGAGGTGAACTGGAACTACACCCTGGAGCTAAGCTTTAGTTCTTTGGAAACTACTAGTTCATGGTACTGGATGATTTATGTTGGTAGATCTGGGGAGGTTTACTTTCTACAGAATATGAGTTTTCCAATTAAGCACTAAGCTGCTGTTTGCAAAAGGGATTTCTGTGGGGTTGCCAAGTCCTGGAATCAAAAATTAAACCAAATCTCAACCCACTACAAGATTTTAGGGCCATCTGGCTTGTAGCACAGAAATGATCCTCGACCTATAAAGTTTACGCTCTTAAGCAATCACTGACACTACAGTTATAAACCTTTCAAACATGTGTACCATATTCACCCATCCATGCATTTAAAATATTAGCTGGTCTTATCCTATCCTCCTGTAAAACTTTTTAGCAAAGAATATAGGGCACATTTTTTTGCTCTATAATTTAATTGTACTAGAAATGGGGGCAGGGTGTCATGAAGCATATCTCAGCATATTCATACATATATGTTCATATGTAGTGGACACTGTATTATAAGACTCATATTTAGGGAAAGAAAATAGCAATATTCACTACATGGTAAAACATTGTTTCACACTCATTATGTACTCCAGCCTCCAATGCCTTGGGTGATATCTTCAGAGAAGAAAAGGTTAAGGAGCCTTGGGACTGCCACAAGGGATGCCACAACTATTATTTAGACTGCAGTGTGAGAGACGGGGTAACCAAATTTTAGCATTTCACAGGGTGCTGCCGAAATTTGAGACCCCAAGGTCTACCACTAATGCAGATGTGGCAGAGCACATGTTTTTCATGCTAAAGTTTCCAGGTTCAATCCCTGATATCTCCAGGTAGGGCTAGGAGATATCTGCAGACTGAAAACCCAGAGAACAACTGCTGGTCATTGTAGACAATGCTAGTTCCACTCTAAGGAGCGGGCAAATTTGCCCCACCCAAATCCAGAGGAAGTATCAAGAGACTTCGTCCCTTAGGAAATAGTAGAATTCCAGGCAGTGCACAGTAGATGAAAAATGGGGAGCCTCAAAAGCCAATCAAGGGTGCCTACTCCTACTCAGCCCCTCCCAAAGGTAAACTAGTATGACTCGCACTGCTAATGGTGAGAGGGCAAGCACTGAAAGGGAAGAGGAAGAAGGTCAAAGTGAGAGGGAGAAGTCTTAAATAGCTAGCTACCTGCCCCTTTGTGAATGGCCCAAAGGACTCATAATGTCTTCATTTCCTTCACTTCCTTAGAGATTTCTGTATTTATTCATGTACTCATATTGTTGTCTTTCTGATAGGTATTTAGTATGGGCAGATGATGGAACTTAAGAATGTCAAGAGTAGGCATCCTGGCACATTGTTGGGTATTTAAATACCTTCCATTGTCTTTGGCTTGGTGGACTCTTTTTGGGAGGGCATCTTTTTGGACCTGATGTGCATCTTTCAATGATAGACAGCAGGACCAGGTTGCACATGTAGGATTACCAGTACCCATTAGCAATATTCAAAACCCTGAAAGAGCAGTCCTCTCTTCACGTGACACAACATAGTATAATATGTTGCCTTATACTGTGTCCGGCCAGTGGTCCATCTAACTCAGGATTGTCTATGTTCACTGGCAGTGGTTCTCTGTAGTTTCAGGAAGGGTTGTCTCCCAACCCTGCCTGGATACACCAGGGATTGAACCTGAGACCTTCTGCATGCAAAGCAGATACTATTACTCTACTACTGAACTATGGCCCACCTCACATAACAGCACCCCACAACATTATTAGTTGCCCCCAAAAATGTTGTTTTTATCTTGCAGCACATCCAAAGTGGAAATAATTTCCTCTCCTCAGAGATGGGCCAAGTGGTTAATTAACGAAACTAGGCAGCCAATAATGATGTCGTCCAATTACAGATCTATTAGGAAGGCTGCATAGAGTTGAGGGAAGAAAACACAAGCTCTGTGCTGATGCTTGATCTGTCTTCCAATGCACAACATGGTGATGCATATTGCTTGTGCCCACTGGGTCATCCCCCTAAGCACCCCAACTATATCTTCAGGCTCCCATCTGCACAGGTTTCTACACCGCATACACTGAAATGCATGTGGGCTCAGGTCATGCAGCCTGTAACCTATATTACTGTACAAATCCAGGTACCAATAGCATGATCACAGCCTTTCCATACTGGGATGCATACAGACATGACCTTGATGCATGGATATTGGGAGTGGAACTAGCAGGCACACTACCAATCAGCAATCTCCCCCCCCCCAATTGATATACAAATCTGTACACCTTTCAACCACCTGCAAATTGTTAGTCATTCAGTATTATCAAGGGGGAAAAATTGAATCTTCCCTCAGAGACAAAGGTGGTAGCAAATTATTTTTTATGTATTATATGGGATAAAAGCAGGCACCTTGAGAGCATTTATTTCAGTATGTGGTTTAGGTAAGCTTGTTTTGCATGTGTTTTTTGTGCATTAACATCTTCCTAGGAATGCTTGATAAATATCAAAGCTCAACATCTAATACCCAGTGTTTTCTCAATGAGATACACAATCTCTAGCAGACAGATATTTTCAATACATTGTTTATGTGCTGCATTTCAAAGGGCTTCTTCTCCTGAGATTTCTAAACATGAATAATATAAAGTATAACCTAATTCCCCCCCCCCCCTCAGAAAAAAAGTAATCAAGCAAGGGCTGTAGTGAAACAGGAGTGATGCTCTGGCATTTTGCCTGAAGTTATTTATTTGTTTCCATGCTGCAGAAGTACTTTTCTTTGTCTGTTCTCATTCCCCGCTTCCCTAAGACTTTCCATTCTTTTCCTCCTTTTTGTCTCATTTTCAAATACTGAATCATGATCAAATGGAAGTCCTGCTTACTTCTTTCCAATTCTTCTCCTTCTCTGACTGGCACTTCCTTGTTGACTGAGTGCTTCTATTGTTTCCTTCCTTCAAGTTTGTAACCTCCACTATTATCTTCCATTCTTTTCTTTTCTTTCCCCACATATCCACTCAATTCTTTATCTTGTCACTTTTATCTTGGTTTTGTCTATGAACTGTGCCCCGTTCTTTCTTTAGATCCAGTTAAAATGTGTATCACACAAAGTGGGCTTGACTCCACAAAAACTTGTGCCATAATAAATTTGTTGGTCTTTAAGGTGCCACAAGACTCTTTGATGGTTTTTGCTACAGGAAACTAACCCGGTTCCCCCTCTGGACATTGAAACTCTTGATCTCTCTTTCCTTATTGCTCACATTGATGATTGCAGCACACCTTTGCTCACACTTCCTTCTTGTTTGCTCAAACCTCTCTTGCATGTCTTATTTCTTCAGCTCACCTAATCTGTTCTCTCCTTGTCCGCTTTCAGCATTGGCTACCTACCTCTATTTATTCTATTTAGCCACCTATGATAGGGGTTGCCAACACACAGTTCACAGGAACAAGAGGACAGTGGTACCTTGGGTTACATACGCTTCAAGTTACATCTGCTTTAGGTTACAGACTCCGCTAACCCAGAAATACTACCTTGGGTTAAGAACTTTGCTTCAGGATGAGAACAGAAATTGTGCTCTGGCAGAGCGGCAGCAGCAGGAGGCCCCATTAGCTAAAGTGGTTCTTCAGGTTAAGAACGGATCTCTGGAACGATTTAAGTACTTAACCCGAGGTACCACTGTACCCATCAGTACCTCCTATGGGACGCATGAAAGTTATCAGTAAACATCTCAAAAATCCACAATGCACAAGAAACGGTGTGTTTTTCCTGTCCGAGTCTTGTTTGCATCAGCTCAGCTTTTCCTACACTGACCAAAACCATATGAACATGTCCACATTCCATTGGATTCCAGGATTCCTTCTTGGCATCTACCTACCATCTTCTATTGATGTACATTTAAATGACTAATAAACTTGTAGCAGCACAAAAATTGCTACGAAGCCTATGAACTATTACACTGTATGATCCAGGGCTGGTTCACCCATGAGGTGTGCTGAAGCAGTTACCTTGGGTATGGAATCCCACGGGACAGGACCCATATGGGCGCCTCCCCTGCATCTGCCATCACCTGGGTCATGTGACTGCTTCAGTAGCTTCTTCTGGTGAGATCTTGCCAGAATAAGCCATCGCAGCCACACAACCCTGAAAAGCAAGGCTTTTTCTGAGGGGGGAGCATGGAAGAAGCACTTTCTCATTTCACCTCAGGCAGCAAAATGGCATGGACCACTCCAAACTGTAACACAGACATCTACAAATCATCTATAACAATTTTTTCTCTCTTTGTTCATAGTTCTTTGAATCCAGCTCATCAACTTGGATCACAGTCTGCAGTAGAAGAACAATTGTGTAATCAGGCCTGCTGTCCTTTGCATTGCCCCACCCAGTGATTTTTTTTTCTAAAAAAATGTTTAGGGGTACTCTCATTTTGACTCAAGAAAATCACCATTTTATAGTTCAAATCAGGAAAAATAAATACAGTAAATGGACAAAAGTACAAAGAGTCACAAAATGTTGAGGGGTATGTGTACCCCTGCATACCCCCAGAAAAAAGCACTAGTCCCACCCCTTTATCTGCCTAGTCGTGCCCCGAGCTCTGATTCTTATCACAGCTGGATGCAACAGTTATCAAATCCTTTACAAGTAAGGAAAAGTCTTAGTTTGAAATCCAATAGAATTGGAATCTGTTTCAAGAATTGTACTAGTTAATCTAGCTGCTAGTCTTGCTCATGGGCATAACTTCATCTCTTTACTCAGCAGCAAAACCTATGTCATGTTCCCGAACCCTCAGTAAAGCCATACATATATAGTGACATTTAGTCAAAAAAAGGTTTCCTCACATAGCTATATGAGTCCGTTTCATTATCTCTCTTCTCCTAACCTGTTCTGAAGTCAAGAAATGTTAAGTTTTGCCCTTTCACCATAGGTCAGCTGTGTGGGCAGACCAGAGCTTTGTGGAATCAATCACAGAACATATCAGTCCAAGCACTGAACAAACACCCACACAATGTGGACAACGTCTACATTTACTGCCAGGCAGGAGGCCATAGGAACACATAAGCGTGACAGCAGGAGGCACCAACCACATAATTTCTAGTGGCGTAAGGACAGCTTAGTGTCTATTTGCATATACCTTTCTTCTCAGGGCTTCTATCTTTCTTAGCTGCAATTATCCTAGCTTTTGGCATGGAATCTATATACAGTATGAGGACAAGAAACCAGATTTTCCTGCTGTTTTGTCATTTCTGTGTTTGTTTTGTTTTTCAATTATTTTTATAGTCCTTATTTATTTTTCTGTAATCTACAATGGAATGCATTTTGGGGTGAAAAAAGAATAGAGATGTTTATATTACTATAATTATCATAATCAACATTTACTTATTTTTAAAAAACATATTATTCATTATTACATTCAAATCCTACCTCTGCTCCAAGGAGTTTAAAGTGGCATGCTCTTCTCCATTTTATCTTTACAATGATCCCATGAGGTGGCTTAGGCTGAGATAGAGACTTGCCCAAGGTCACCCAGGGGACTTCATGGCTGGGTAGGGATTTGAGCCCTGGTCTTCTGAATCCTAATCCAACCCTCTAACCACTTACCACTGCACTTCATCATCATATGATATCAGGGTAAGTCACCATAATAAATGGCATCATAACAAAGAATCACACAGAACTTTAAAACAGCCATGGTACTCAAACCAGTACACATGTTATCCTTCACCCTTGCCCAATGCAGACAACATGTCTCTGAATAACCACACCCAAAAAGGCTGGAGGAAGAGGAAAGTTTTTAGTTGGCACTAGAAATGAATCAGTGTTGGAGCCACCAGCTGTACTTAAAAGGGAAGGATGTTTCATAGCCAAGAAGCTACTACCAAGAAGGCCCTATCTTGAGTCCCAACAAAATGAGCTTCATTGAGTGATAATGTAAGTAACACAGCCTCCTCAACAGATCTTAAATCACAGGCAGGATGAGATTAAGACATACCATTTGTAGCACTATATCTGCTGTCATCCTTCCCTTATATTTTCTGCATGCTTCCACATGACGTTGCTGCCATCCCATTGTTATTCTGGAATATTGCAGTCATCTAACCACTTTTTCTTCTGTCACCAAAAGTCTGACACTTGTGAAAGATCCAGAATGGTTCTGTGCAATTTTCCATTATTCATTTGTTCCGCCAAACTGCTACAAAATGCCTCAGACCTATGTGTTGACCACATTCGCAGAACAGAAGAAATGAAATGTTGATGGGAGCTGGAGTTCAACAACATCTAAGGAGGTCACAGGTTGCTCTGTCCTGGTCAATAGGAAATATATTTTGTGTCGTGGATGGTGATTGTTACTGTTTTCATTCTCCTTTACTTTTCAAGTAAAAATAGGTGTCAGCCACAACATTATGCAAGTGTGTTATGGTTATATGTGAAGGCCGTGTTCCTTTTCTGTTCATTTGCATAGTCGTTTCAGTAATTTTTCTGTGTCTAAATGATTTCCTTTTCAGCACTTTCCTCCCTGTGCTTTCACTTGAAATAGCTGAAAATTAATGAACAGCAGCTCAGTCTTTGCTCTCATTAACTTGTTCAAAATATTCCCTCAGAAATGATTGTTCTTCCATTACTAGGAATTGTGAAACCTCAAGAGGAAGAGGATTAGAACCAGACTTGGATATCCTTCTCTTGGACTTCTTATGCTGTGCGAACATAAAGCTGCTCATGCAAGAAATATTTTCCTTCTGATCCTCCCCACTGTATCTTCATAATGTCCCCCCTCCCCTCAAGGTTCAGAGAAGACCTACCAAGCATTTTATTGCACCAGCTGCAGAGAGAGGTGGGATCTCAGGTTTTAGGCAACCCCCCTCCCACTGACACCCCCAACCAGAGATGCCCAAAAATCCCAACTGAAGCTGGATTTTGCGGGGAACCTCTCCCCATTCACCTCATTGGGGCAGACCATTGATATACAAACATTTCTCAGGGGTTATTTGACCATTGTACTTATGAAGTGAACTGAGGGATTGCTTTCTCTCTCTTTCTAGGGCTGCGCAAGGACATGCCCGGATCCCCATACCCGTGGCCTGAATCTGTGACTCCTGTATCAAAGCAAGTCTTCTTGTGCCATCCCAAGGTTCACCCACCCCACCCTGGATCCATCCCCAAAACAATTCAGGAACAATTAAGGGGTTTTTTTGACTCTTAAAACCCCTATAAAGGGGGCTGGGGGTACATGGCACCACACAAGATCAGAACCTGCTGCAAATGACTTCCCTGCATACAAAGGAAGCCACTTGAGAAGGAGCAGTGACTAGTACCTCACTGGATTGGATCCTTCCACCTAACAGCCATGGTAAACAACAGGGTCTGATTTCCTATGTGAATATTGTTCTTATACACTGGCATGAACAATTATCACAGTTGGTCTTTACATCAGATTCTAGCAGATCAGGGAAATAAAGACGCAAGAGACAAAAGGTTGGGTGAAGTGGGCTGCAATTATTTATTTAAATATTTAAACCCCCAACAGATCTATGTATGAACAACTAAGTGTGGGCTCTAAGTAAGAAACAAACTGGGGGGAAGCCAGCCCTGCCAAGGGCTAGGGGTTGCCCTTCTTCCACCCACTCCCTTAAACCCCATCCTTTCAAAGAATGGCAACACATGCACCAATTTGGACAGGGGACGCCACCTAGAACCATCCTTGTACAGACGTAGTTACATTGTCATTGTTTTCCAAGATGTTTCACAGCCTTCCTGAAGATCAACACGGTGAGTCAAAGCAGAGAAAAGAGATGGGCTAAACTTGCCCATTTCTCTGTACAATCAGCTGACCAGTTGCTCTGGGCTGGTCTGATATGATGTGTCCTGGATTTTATGGGTTGTAGCTAATGGCGTATTTATTCATTCACACCAAATGTTATCTTTTTAAAAGGTGCAAACAAACTAGTGTACATTTGCTTGCCCATTTAATCAAAGTAGCATTCCGCCCCCCCAAGACTCCCCGCTTTAGAGTCTCATTAAATTAACTGAAATGACCTGCAAGGTCACCACTATCTGCAGAATAGATCAGAGAGTGGAGGTAGAGCACTACAATCTACTTTAATCCCATTATAGCCATGTCACTCTTAGGCCTTTGCTGTGATTAGACAATTAGATACCAATGGCTTTCTAATGGATTTACTACAAGGCATTAGCTGATGAAAACCTTGCAGTTTTTGCCGCCTGTCTTTAATAATGTGGAGAAAAGGAAACATGGTCACAGGAATTTGTTAATCTAATAGCCTTCATAACAATGTTAGGATTGGATAGTGGCTGAAATGAAGCAGGAGCTGCTACTGATGTTAGCTTTTTCTATTAGCCACTCCTGTATCACTTTAGGGGGGGGGGAAACCAATAATATATTTTTAAGCTAGTTAATCGAATGTATCCACTTACAAAGGAGGTACTTTCATAGAGGAATTATGAATTACTTGCTACTATGGCTATAATCTACCTTAACTATTGGAGGTAGCAAGCCTCTGAACTCCAGTTGTTGGGAAGTATCAGTTGCTGGAGAGAGTGCTATTGCAATCTCTTATAATATACGGTTCCTGACTCACACGTACGCATAAAAGAGTTAACCTGAGCCCAGAGCTCAGGTTGCAAGTAGGTGTGGTCTTCCAGCAGCCTCTACTCCCTGCCTCTCAGTCTTTTCTGGAACAAGCAAGAAGGCATACAGCCAATAGCGCCCAGCTTCAAAAAAAACCAGCTTCAAAAAAAACCAAGTGAACGGAATCTCTCCTAAAAGGAGATTTCCACAACGAATCCAAAGATTCCATGATCTGTTTTTGTAAGGAAACCAAGGTAAGTACTTTTCTTTTTAAGTCATATTGAACCCCTTTCTTTTTCATTTTGTTTTCTGCCAATGGATGGAGACTTGTTTGTTCTCTTAACTGCAAAGCTAAGTGACTGTGATTTATTCTAGTCTAAGTATTTCTGTGGGGAATATTTGTTTAAAGGTGGATGGGGGCAGATGCAAGTTTAACCATGTTTTAATGTGGTTGGAGGAATCTCCATTGTGCTTAACTCTGCTATGAAAAAGTAAACATCTCTCTCTCTTGTTGTTTCCTTATTCTTGTCAGCCATTCTCCTCCTTTTTGTTTCTCTGTTCTCCCACAGAAATGTTCTTTCTCCAAAAGTTTCTAATATCCCTGCAGAGGCTTGTTGTTCAGGAACAAAACATTACATCATGATCCTTTCATTTTCCAACAGATAGTTCCATTGTTTCCTATAGTGTGTAGACCTCTGTAGACAAAATAATGTTCCATTTCTGCAGTTTCCCAGGAGATTAAAAGTTCTATTCAACTGCACAAGTTTCCTGTCAAAAACACATGCAATATCCCTCAGCTCCTCTAGATGGATTCCCATAACAAAGTTCCCTTCCAAAGCCCATCCATCAGTCCAAATAGCTTGTTTATCCTTATTTGAACAATTTGAAACAATTTATACTCAACTTATATCAAATGTAACCGGCAAAGTCCATAACCAAGTCTCTGTTACATTCTTCCGTTTTGACAGCTCCTTGACGGCTGTCAAAACCTGTCAAAACCTCCGTTACTCTTCTCCAGGCATTTTCACGAATCGCTCCAGGGATTCCGGGGGGGTGTGTGTTGCTTTTTAATACAAATTCCACTTTTCTCCTCCGGCTCAATCTTATAAATTTCCCTCGAGAAGTTGCTAATTCGGTGAAATAAGGTTACTCTCGATCTTAGTTATCCATTCCTTTGTTTTGGCTCTTCTACAATTTAGGGGGGGGGGCTGACTTCCTTTTTTCCACCTCCCCCGTTCGCTCCAAATTTTAAAAATTTGTCCCCTTTTTTTAGTCCATATTCCAATTACTCACGGGTTCTTCTTTTAGATCCAAATTTTCAATAGAAGAAGTCAGCGCTCTCCGCCGGATGGCATGCGGCTGCGCTCGGCAGGGATAGCAGAGAACTCAAGCACCACGCTTCTCCCCGGCACCCGATCCGGAGCCTTTAAAAAGGCTCCTTCACGAGTCGGGAGGGCGCTAACGGTGCCAGCCGAGTCTCCATGTCCACGGCCTCCTCTGGCCGTGGTTTTTAAGGGTCCCCGCATCGCCGGTGCGGTAGGACCCAGCCCCTGCCGAGCAGACTCCCTCCGGAGCTCGGAGGGAGTCCGCCATTCGGCGATGGCGCCAACCCGGAAGTCCCACCTTGGAAGATATAGAGCAGGCATAGGCAAACTTGGTCCTCTAGATGTTTTGGGACTACAACTCCCATCATCCCTGACCACTGGTCCTGTTAGCTAGGGATCATGGGAGTTGTAGGCCAAAAACATCTGGAGGGCCAAGTTTGGGGATGCCTGATTTAGAGCCTTTATGTAATGTTCTAACCCACATTGGAGATGCCTCCCTAAGTAGACAAGGGTTTCTCATAACTTATGAAGGGCTTTATAGATGAGGAAAGGGACAGGCTGGATTGGGCAAGCTTTTGCCAACATGCACTCCATTCTTTCTCACGTGATTATCTTCACACAAATAGGCCTTCGATCATGCAGTAAATATTTAGCTGTACATAATATATTGCTGCCTCATTTTGATAAAACTACTAAGCTAGTGATAATTTACTAGAAAAAAATCCAAATATATACCGGTATTCCCTTTGACTCCATCATTAGTTTATATATACTAGTGCTGTAGCTTGCCAATGTTCTGAGCCTTCTGGCTATCCCAGACATATGTTTAAAATTAGGCACAGCACCCAAACTTCTCGTTCTGCTTCATTTTTCCTTTCTCAAAGAACCCAATAAACACTCTTTTCCAGTATTAAATATTTCTGGGACTGAGCCACCATTCTTAAATAAAGACTGAAGTGTTGGAAAGGAATTTGCAACATGAAGGAGCAACACATTAGGAAATAAAATGTTAATCATTGCCACCTTGCTTTGCAGAAGTCTCTTAGGTGCTGATGTAGTCAAGATGGTACATTTGCATTGCATATTTCCTACCTACGTATACCCCTGAGCATATTCTCTGTTAAGGCTCTCCAAATGAGTCAAGAGGCATCCCTGTGGTGAGTGTAACGTCTATAGATCCTAGACCAACTCACATTGTTTCATAAGGGAATATTGAGAAAGCTGACCTTGAAACTAAACATAAAATAAGTAAGATGAAACTTTTATTGAACCAACTTCTCTGGGTTGAGTTGATCCATAAAAACTGCTCACCTTGCCCACTTTATCTTTCTCCTTTTCTAGGTCAAACATGGCAATAATTCTCTCTCGACCAAACTCAAATACAAAAGAGCTGTGCTGACTGATTCATAGTTTATTTCTTTTGTGATATTTATGGATAATGGCTGCAACAATGATTCCAGCCTTGGTGCCTGTGCTATAGAAATAAAGGTACATACTGCCAATTGACACCCTGACAGTTTGTAATTTGTAACGATGCCATTCGAACATAGGCCCCGTTAATCAAAGATCTTGCTTCTTCTGAAAAAGAGAAAAAGTCTGTGTACTTTATCTGCCATTTGACATGAATCCAAGATCCATTAAAAGTATTTGTTTTAAAGTATTTGCTTGGATTTTACAAGTCCAGCGCTTTCCTGTCCAATAAAATATATGTTTATTAATAAAAACTTACCTTTTTGCCCCCTGACCCATTAGATTGTAGCCTTATTTCTATATGTGACCACATTGAATCACCTGCTTTATTTGCTTTTCACATACTTTTATGGAGTTTATATTGTTGATTGTGTTTCTGTTTTAATCAATTTTGCTTTATATTGTATAGTATACACCGCTTACAGTTTTATTTTTTAAAAAAATACTAAACAGTTTAGAAATGCTTTGCAATAAATGAATAAACAATAAGAGTTGACAGGAAGTAACCATTTTGCTTCTTTCTTTCTTTGTTTAATATTTAGGCCACGTTTTAGGGTATCTTTCCCAAGACACCTTAAAATTCCCTTTTCCAAAGAAAAAAGGTCAACCCATGTGTTTTCCTTACATTTAAATGAGACTTTTCTCAACAAAAGCAGACATTACTTTTTAACCAAATATTGAGAATGAATATTAAGCCTTATAGAGTCATTTTATGATCCTCCTCAACAACACTGAAAAGGAACTTAGTTAATATTTATATTGTTAATATTTATATAACACAGGTGACTGCAGATCAAGGCAGGTGATAAAAGTTCATAGATAGGATGTACATGACAAAGGCTGACTTTGTTCCTTTATTTTAATTGTCAAAAGGCTACAGAGCCCCTGTTTGAGACAAAAGCATCATCCTTGATTATTCATGGCATTTCATGGTCACATAAATGCCCTCTAGTTTTACACACTAGTCACCAAGAACTGTCAGCACCAGAAGTAATGTAACAATCAAGGTGAATCAAATTCTATGAATAAATAATGAAATCTGTTTTCATTTGAAATTCAGTGTTGCTATAAAAGAAACTTAGCAATTCTGTTAAAAGAGTAACAATAAAAATATTTAGATTCAGCAACAAAGTAAAGCACATCACAAAACTGCTAATTCAAGATGGCACAAATAGGCTAGGGATGTGATTCAGATGCAAAATAACAAAGACAGGAATGCCCTTACAAGCTATTTACTCTTTCACCTATGATAGGCATGTGGGAAAATGCCAACTGCACTTAATAAAAGTATTTTACGTCTTGTAGTCTCACAGCAGTTCAAGGCTTTGGGACAAAATCATCTCTCTCACTCTGTTGGAGGTGCAAACCAACACTTCCCAAGATGAGAATCAAAGGAGGATTGTACATCAACAGCATTTTTATCTATGCAATACCTAAAGATACAGGAAGTTGCCTTCCAATCAGGCTGCTTGTCTGCAATCTGGTGTTTTTTTCAACTGGAGATGCCAAAGTATTCAACCTGCATTTTTTTTCCTGCATGCAAAGTAAATGCTTTACCCACCATGCACGACACTTTTCCATATCTACCTAGAGAGGGAAAGCAAACATTGAGTTGTTTATATTCAAGTTTCTAAAGAAACATGAATGGCATATAGATTATTTTATATCAAGAGTTGAAACACCAGCTGGGGTTCTAAAGGATTAAGATTGGATTCACTTCTGAATCAATTCAACCAGGCCACATTCACACCATCCATTTGAAGCTCTATGATACCATTTTAAACAGGCCAGCCTTCCCCCCAAAACAGAGTTCCCCGAGTAGTTTAACAATCAATTTCCCTTCACAGAGAACTCTTGGAATTCCAGCTGTGTAAGAGGAATAAGGTAAAAAAGGTAAAAGGTAAAGGACCCCTGGACGGTTAAGTCCAGTCAAAGGCGACTATGGGGTTGCAGCACTCATCTCGCTTTCAGGCAGAGGGAGCCGGTGTTTGTCCGCAGACAGCTTTCCGGGTCATGTTGCCAGCATGACTAAACCACTTCTGATGCAATGGGACACCGTGACAGAAACTAGAGCGCACGGAAATTCCGTTTACCTTCCCACCTATTTATCTACTTGCATAGGGGTGCTTTTGAACTGCTAGGTTGGCAAGAGCTGGGAACTAGCAATGGGAGCTCCCCCCTTCTTGGGGATTTGAACCACTGACCTTCTGATCGGCAAGTCCAAGAGGCTCAGTGGTTCAGACCACAGTGCCACCCACGTCCCTGTAAGAGGAATAGGCATAGCCTATCAACTCTCTGCACCCTTAACAAACTACAGGTGACTGAGAACAGAAGAAATACACCTCACTGGCCTGTTGAAGATAAGACCAGACCACCTTTGGCAGCACGTGGACTGATTATCTACATCCATATCCAAATTCATAACCTGTGTGAAGCAGTATTGTGGAAGCAGACTGCCACGATTCAGAAGTGAACTTCTGCAAGGCAGCTGATGGCTGTCCCAGAAGCCCTTCCATCTATTGGAAATGGATTACACCAAATCAATTTGAATTGGAAATGTGTTGTGAAGAGTTAGCTCTTCAGAGAGCCATGATACAGTATTTGTTTACGCTGGAGTATCACCTATTCTGCATGGCTCTCCTCATTTCAATAGGCATTCTTTGTCTTTTTAAATGTTTATGCTAATCATTGCATAATGTAAAATCACTCTAGACTAGCAATTATCAAACTACAAAATGTTGCTTTACAGAAAACTGTACACAGATAATGCAGAAATGATTAATCTCTCTAGTATTGTTCATATGTTGCTATGGAAATACTGTTCCTCTGCAGTGCCATTAGTAAACATTATATTAGGGATGAAGCCAATGACAAAGGCAACCAAGGACAGCAGGAAAATTGAGGGATGCATTATTTATATTGCTTTTATAGATTATATATATTTTAAGTGAACTAATACAAACACATTCTTTCCCAGGGAATTGTTTGCAGCTATTGATGCAGTTCATGCTATTGCTCCTGACTGGCTCCCAAAACGTAAGTGATCCTCTCTGTCTGATGCATGTAAATATCAGCAACTTTATGCTGATATGGAAATGGGCAGCTAAACTGTCACTTAAGCTCCCCATGCTGGCCCAGTGAGGTTTGAACTGGGAAGACTTACTCTCAGGCAACACTGGTCCCTCTCCGTTCACCCAGTGATGCAACCTGTATCACCGTAAACATTGAAATGTAACAGAGTTGACTTTAAACTAGACAATAAGGTAAAGGTACCCCTGCCCGTACAGGCCAGTCGTGTCCGACTCTAGGGTTGCGTGCTCATCTCGCTCTAGAAGCCGTGAGCTGGCACCGTCCAAAGACACTTCCGGGTCACGTGGCCAGTGTGACGAAGCTGCAGCTGGCGAGCCAGCACCAGCGCAGCACACGGCAACACCGTTTACCTTCCCACTATAAAGCGGTCCCTATTTATCTACTTGCACTTAAGGGTGCTTTCGAACTGCTAGGTGGGCAGGAGCTGGGACCGAACGACGGGAGCTCACCCCACCACGGGGATTCGAACCGCCGACCATGCAATCAGCAAGTCCTAGGCACTGAGGTTTTACCCACAGCGCCACCTGTGTCCCTAAACAAGACAATACTTAATGTACAAATATGAAATTCAAAACTATTGGGACAAATTTTGCCTCAAACACAAACCATTTTATGCAGCAAATTCCAGATTGATTTGTTGTTTTGCTTGTATGCAGCTGAAAAATGCTCAGGGGACAATGATGCCCCTTCAGTAAAGGTTGCTCCCAGGGACTTTTATGTGGAATCCCTTGTTCAAATTTAAAAAAAGATCGGCAAGGATATGCCATTATTTTTAAACAGGACAAATAAAAGCTTTCAGGGTGCTTTTTATGGTGAAATGATTAGAAGTCTTCCCACTCCATGTTACTCTTTCAGTTTCGAGCAAAGATACACACCCCACAACTCCTTTTTGAAAGTAAGGAGCTGCAGCAAGTCCTGAGCAAGATATATTAAGAGGGAGTATAACTTTAGTTTGGCCTCAGTTTATTTCCATTTTGTTTTCTCAAAGAAGGACAGGTCTGTGAAGTGTTTATCTTGAATCCAGAGCAATGTATTTGTTGCTTTTGTGCGAAAACTCAAAGGGTGGTGGTGGTGAAAGGACAAGTTTTGGCACAAGTAGCAGGTGCTGTGATGAAGCTGTTGCAATATTCTCTGCCTGGTATCTGTGTTGTATGAAATTTCCTTGATGTATAAAAAATATTAATTAAGGAAAGAAGCACAGCTGCGTGGTGGAAGACAAGCCTTGCAAGCAAAAGGCCTTCAGCTTAATCCCTGCCTATCCTGCTCAGTTTGGTCTGGGAAAGAGTTTAATTTGAAGCCAAAGAGGACCACTGCTGGTCAGGCATTGTAGACAATACAAGCTTGATGGACCAATAGTCTAACTCAGTGTAAGCAGGATCAGATGTTGGGGTAGAGTGGAAGTGCTTACCTAACCTCCTGGCAAGAGAGTTGCTGTGGCTAACTGTGAGAAGAGGGAGAGGTAAGGCAGTGAGGAGGGCAGTGCAGGACAAATACATGGACAACAGTGCTAGATTGGCTCTGCTGGTGTGTTTGCACCACACTGTCCTCCCCACCGCCTCACTATTCCCCTCCTCTTCATGGTAATCAGCAGCAACTCACCAGCTGGGAGGTCAGGTAATTGCCTCCACCCCAGCACATCATTCACTGCTCAGTATAAAGTAGTATCCTACATTCCTCTGTAAATATTGTATATGTATTGCTTAAAACAGACACAGGTAGGTAGCCTTGTTGGGCTGACTCAGTAGAATATATATATATTTGAATATATATATATAATTTAAAATGTCCAGTAGCACCTTAGAGACCAACTAAGTTTGTTCTTGGTATGAGCTTTCATGTGCATGCACACTTCTTCAGATACACTGAAAGAGAAGTCACCAGACCCTTATATATAGTAAGAGGCTGGGGAGGGGTATTACTCAGAAGGGTGGTGGGTATGGGTGATTGGCTGATAGGTGTGGTAAACCTGTTGACGACTGTTAACGACTGCAATTGGTCTTACAGGAAAAAGCAAGGGATGAGATGGCCAAAAATAGCTTTATCATGTATAATGCGATAAGAACCCAATGTCTCTATTCAGACCATGGTTTTAAGTTTGGTAATAAGTTGTAATTCAGCAACTTCTCTTTCCATTCTACTTCTGAAATTCTTTTGTAATATGCACAGGAAAGCTCATACCAAGAACAAACTTAGTTGGTCTCTAAGATGCTACTGGACAATTTTTTAAATATATGTTAAAACAGACACTTATACTTCCTTTGGATGTCCTCAATGATTTATTTCTACATACACCTAGAGATGCTCCATATGTTGATACCAATGGTCTCCAAATTATTTAGTTCACCACAATACATGACGGGTGGTAGAGGTGATGAAAGTTTCATGCTGGATATTTTCACATGCCTTTGTTGACTTGTCTAAACACCGTATTGCTTTATGGTTACGAAACATTTAGTTCTAACATATTGATTCAGGCTATAGAACCAGTTCTTCCAGGCCAGCACTACCATTAAGCAATGTGAGTCTGCTGCCTCAGACAGCTGATTTTGGGGTGTCTTGAAATGACAAGAAATTGTTAGTTATTAAATGTATTACTGTATTGCTGTATTTTTACTGACAGGCAACAGGAGAGATGTTATTGAGATTTTCTGCCTCAGGTGCCCAAGTAACTTAGCTAGCCTTGGATAATATGTTGCTTCCTTGACTTGGGGCCCTGGAGGGGGCCATTAGCTGCTCCACCTCAGGCAGCAAAGTATTCTGAGCTGGTCCCACAGCTCTTCTACACTTTGCATTGCTTTGTTAGCTGTGCAAGATGCAGTATTCAATATAATTCACTCTGAGGAATAATCTATAATTTAAGAATGCATAAGAATTCTGATTTTCATTTGCCAAATTATACAATTTTGAAATGCTACATAATGCATAAATAGCTTCAGCAAACAAATCCATTTAGCCATTCCCACTGTATAATTATGTTGACATTTCATTAATTTTGAGATTGCAATAGGTTTCTAATCACATCTTTTTATATCTGGAGAGGACTATTTGTTGATATTATATTTTAAATTGTATTTCTAATGGAAAACAGGCACAAATCCTTATTGCCTGAATGGCATATAGGAATATCTAGTAAAGACGGAGGATCTAGTTTAGAATATTCACCTTGTTTTCTTGTAATAAGCATTAATGAGAGAGACACAACTGAGAATCCCAGTGGCATCCAAGAACACATTTTCATCTGGCTACATCATTATGGAAATTTTGACCATCAGCTCTTAATTACAAGTTCCATATTTACATGATGGAAATTCATGATTTTTGCTAGACTGCTCATAGTTCTCCATTGCCCACATTGCTCTATAGAGGCTGTTGCAGTGTGTCTAAATAAACAGGAAAATAGACAGAATATTGTTAAAGTCCAAAGCTAACTTGGCACTTAGACTGCATATTTAACATGCAAGAAGACTTTTTCAGGGCAAAAGCAATTGTAGCTCAAGGCAGAAGTAGCAGCTGCCACTGTGTTCAGCTAAATTAAAACCTTTTTACAGCAGAGAAAAATCCCTGCTAGTCCTAAGAGCTGAAATATTGAAAATGCTCTTACTATGGTTGATGAATTAATAGCAGTTGTGACCTGCCTGCGGCTGCTCTGCCACAAGAATCACAGGACTGGATATCTCTTGCTACTTGCACTTTTCAACTCCTATAAGCTGGAGAAGGAAGCAATCAAATGTTTCTAAAGGTACATCATTTTATCAGAGCATTTTGCCTCCAATCTCACATTATTGCTATTATAGGTGCCTCGGTTAACACATCAGCATTTAGCAAAGAACCCAAATGCCCTTGTTGAGTCTTTTAGAACCTTTGAAGTCAAATCAGGGAAGAATGAAGACCATTTCAAAGCACTTCCTGAAAATGAGCTTCTTGTATTTGTAACAATTAGGAAAAAATTACATATCCACTAGCTTGAAGCAAGGGCAGACAACCACACATCTCTAAGCTAACAGATAAGTTATCCAGTCAAAGGGCTTCTTCAAATACTATTTTCTCTCGCCCCATATTTTTAAGGACATCGGTAGGAATGAGTGTAAGGGGAAAGTGGTTGAAAACATGAGGTTTTTTAAAAATGTCCAGTCTAGCAAATGGGACCCCTGAAGCTGATATGCAAGTTCTACACCCCACTTTTACATTCAGATACGGCTGAGATTTGCTTCTTTGGTAATCCCCCCTCTGCCCAGTTTCTCTAATTACAAATTAAAATGTTTAACAGAACAATTCCATGCATGTGTTAATAGGATTGCAGCTGTCAAATAATCTAGCCAAACGTTCGGATTTAGGAGCATAAACATCAGGCATACTGCACAAAGAACTCCAAAGTGGTATCAGCTTGGCAAAAGAAAGACAGATGGTGTAAATGCTAAGTAATGCTCATTTTGACCAAAATCTTACAGCTCTAAATTGTCCATGATTAATACCCAAGCAAAGTGTTGGAGTGTCAGATAAAGATAATAGTTGGACCTCTTTATCATCTATCATCTATCTATCTATCTATCTATCTATCTATCTATCTATCTATCATCTATCTATCTATCTATCTATCTATCTATCATCTATAGAATATTTTAGGTTGCTTCTCCTTGTTCTTAATCTTCATTTTTGTAAATCATTTTAAGTTTCACTATTTCTATACTAATAAATAGATAGCAGCAGAAATCTTACAGAAAACATTAAATCCATGTGCTGCAACTGTGAGGAAATGTATATTCAGTGTTGAATTACTATCCATGGGATGGAAAACTAAATGTGAAGTATAATTAAAATAAATCTATTTTAACATTAAAGGTTAAACTACACATTGAGTAAAAGCATGGCTGCCACTGACTCCATGACTTCTACTATTGTTTACCTAAAGCAGATGTGTAGTGGGATATGATGTCATCACACTGAACATGATGTCAGAGCGGAAGGTGGCAGTAAAATGAAAAATGCCCCACCACAGTTTAGAGCAGTGAAAGGACCAGACCAGAGTCATTTTCATTGCATTATGGCAAAAGGGCTGGCTCAGGATCCAGTGACCTCCTCTATGCCCCTAAGTCTGGGCACCTTCCAGTCGCCCACCATTTGGGTAGGTGCTATGGGGTGCTTCTCATGGGCAGGGCTGGCCTGGCAGTGGCAGAGCTCCCTCCCTGGCTACGGCTGGCAGAGCCAGGCAGGACTGGGTAGAGGGATGCCGTCATTCCATCCAAGAGAACAAATGGGAGAAGATTCTGTGAATCTTGTTTTTGCTCATACATGGAAGATTTTATGCTATATACAGAAGTTATTGAAATAAAACACCTTTGCTAATGGCAGACAGAGCAAATATTGCTCCTCTTTTCCCTGTCCATCGTTTATTAAATTCTGAGACAAGACATTCCCAGTAAAGGATCTGATTGTTCTGTAACATCCTAATCAATATCCGTTGGTGCTATCATTTAGACATAGCCATTTGGAAATGAAAGAGCATCTTTTATTCAAGCTGCAATGTCCTATTTGCAGCAATAACAGAAATGTAGGAGACATTCTGTTTTGACTTATTTCAATGGCAGGATATTGTAGTCTGAATTGAAGCTACACTTCTGTTCAGATTTCTTTAGAAATATCTGAAGAAGTGTGCATGCACACGAAAGCTCATACCAAGAACTGACTTAGTTGGTCTTTAAGGTGCTACTGGAAGGAATTTGTTTTGTTTTAGAAATATCTAGACAGCTAAGGTAAAGTGTTAAAAAAAATAGTTATGGTAGGAAAAGCTAATAGGTTCCATAGTACTTCTTTTTAAAAAACATCACATCTTTCTATATGCTAGGCAACTGGTGAAAATTCGGGGTGGGGGACTCACAAATACCGCAGCAAACAGTTTAAAGCCATAAATGATTATAACTTTTCTAGGCATCAGCCTGAGCTTCGCAAATCACAGATCTCAGCACAGCTTCCCAAGCTTTGATTGCGTTGTTTGTGACCAAAGTAGAGCTACCATGCAGGGATGCCATTTAGGGATGGGGGAACAGCGGCTGCCTTGTATCTCAGATCACATAGGATTATTGCTCAGGGGGAGATGGAGGAGGAATTCACTTCACATTTAAAGGCAAACGTACCTGATTCATACTTTCTGAAACAATATGCAAAGTGAACCACAGCTATCCTTTGTAGTTCTCTGAATTTAGCAAAGCAGTTCTCTGGCTTTGCTATACAAATATATACAAAAATGTGTACACTGGAGTAAAGTGTGTGTAGTAGTGTGTGTGTGAGAGAGAGAGAAAATATGCAAAATGCATGATTTTGCAGACATGTGTACATTTGAGGAAATTTGCATGTAAAATGTTTATAGTAGGAGAAATTTGCATAAAAATGCTGACACATTTCCATGAGAACTTTAGGAAAAATACAAACTGGTGTGGAAACATGGAGAATGGAGCTTAAGATGGGAAAACTGAGAAACAGAGAAACTGGTGTATTTCCTTACCCCTAATCAGGAGCACCTATATCTTTTGTTATTGTGAAAAAAGTATTATATATATATATTGTATGTTGTATAAAATGTAACCACAACAGACTATGTTCTTAACACATGTTATTTGGGAAATTTACATTGCGTGGGCAGGCGGAGTCCCCCCAACCCCAGGCGACCCTCGAGCAGAATAATGACTCCAGACAACGTGCTATGGGATTAAAATTGGCCACAACTTTATTAAGTTTCAGATGTAGGGAGACCTTGGCTCAGGTATTCGGCATTTATCCTTCCCAGTTCCCAGCCGGGGATCTGGGAGACTTCAGGGTTATCCAGAATGCGTGGGGGTTGGGTTGGCTCTGGAGAACATATGTTCAAGCAGAGAGCCCGCCCCCCTGTTTCGCCACTGTTGGAGGGGAGAGCAATGACAACCTCTCGGCGTATGGCCAATGCCACCCTCAAGACCCCTTTAATGGGGAACCCTGGTATCACTGCCACAAGGAGACGTGGATCACCACTTCACCCCCCCCCCCATTTAGGAAGATAGACTAAAGGATTCCGCCCAAGGCCTGAAACTGCCAAAGTTTTGACGTTTTGCTACAGGAAAGGCAAAACCTGCCAATGCAGGAAAATTCCTTTCCGGCCCTTCAACAGCGACCCTGACGTAGCAGCGCCTGCTTACCTGTGTAGAAGAGGTTAACCTGCAAAAGAAGACTTAACTGAGGGAGGGAAGGGTGGGAGAAGATCTGGAGCCGATTGCCGCTTCGCAGGTAAGATTCACCTTCTGTTGTGTGGGCAGGATGGTCCCTCCCCTTACCTGGCCAATCCCCTGGCAACGCCTCCCCAGGCGGGATTGGGCAATTGGCTGAGGTAGGCGGAGACCTCCAGGTATCCAGCCTGGGAAGGATGAAGCCAGTCCGAACTACCAGGAGTCACACTGGGATCTGGGGGGCTGCACGCGACCATGCAAAAGGCACCCCCATTTGATGTGGGGAGCGGTCATTGCAAGTCTATGATTTCTCAGTACTATGTTCAAGTGAATTCAATGAGACTTAATCACAGGTAAGTACATAAAGGAATGCAGCCTTGATCTTGAATCTATCCAAAGGCATGTCTTTGAAAATTCCGCACCTTCTGTTTCCTGGTCCCATTTGGAAATCTCCTAGGTCAGGGATTAGCAACCTGTGACCCTCCATAAATTGTTGTACACTAAATCCCACCATTCCTGATGAAACTCTGGATAACTGTTACTGTTTCTGAGACTGGGCCCACAGAGGTATAAAACATCAAGATGATGAGTGCCTCCCATTTTAGGAACACTGACACCTGTTTTTTGTAATGTGGAGGGAGATGCAGGTAATCTTGGTTGCCTAGCTGAGAAACACCTGCAGAAACACCCTAAAGACCATCTTATTGGGATGGCAACAACCACTAAGCAGTTGTTGTGATTCTTTCTAGGACAGGTCCAATAGAGCTATAAAACATCAACTGATAGAATGCAGTGGGCCACCAATGGTGCACCAACCCCAGAGGGAGGGCCATCTCTTTTTGAGGTCCAGTTTGATGGGCTGGGCTTTTTTTGCCTTGGATCTTTCACAGAATAGAACTATAGAGTGGGAAGTGACCACAAGCGTTACCAATTCCCTGAATCTTTTGCCGAATGTGGGGCTTGAACCCACAACCCTGAGATCAAGTGTCTCCTGTTCTACCAACTGATATATTCTGGTCTTGGCTTTTCCTTAGCTTTCCCCCCTATACAACAACTCACAAAATGTTTATTTATTATTATTATTTTCAATATTTTGATGGCAATGGGTATCATTTACTACCAAGTGGTTCATAAATTTCATAAGCTGCATTTCCTACATCGTAACGTTTTGCCATTGATAAATGAGTCAATTTGAACAAATTCCCAAGCACGTTTATATAGGTTAAGAAAAAGAAAAGTAGCCCAACCATCCTACATTGCAAAGTACAGCTAATTTAGACAATTTTATTCTGCTAATAATGGCTTGAAGGGCATCCTAATGAGTTAGAGTTTCAGAGATCTCTTGATAAAAATGTAACTGCTTCAGCTTCCCACCATGCAGCAGCTAGCCAATGTTCTCCCAAAATTAAATGACATTAATTTAGGAATCAAAGTAGTGAGAGTTTGAATGATTCCACAATCTGACAGATTAGGAACTGACATTATTTTTTATCACTATTCTGACACCTATATTATTTTAATGAGACTCAATCCTTCAGCATTTTGTCTCCAATACTGAATGACACAGTGAGCTCAGCCTTCAAGTCAGAAAAAAGATCACCATTTTCAAATTGTAGGTCAATCTGTTTTATAAATTGCAATGTTAAAATTCTGGGGAAAGAGCTATATACATATCATAATGAAAATAAATATACATGTTCATTAAGCTGTTCCATAAAGAACTGGTATAACTCTTGTAATTTAAAGCAGTTTATTTTAACCAGCAGCATGTCGGACAGTGCTTTAGATCTCTCTCTGCTGTATACCATATTTTTTCGTGTATAGGACAATGCTTTTTGCTTTAAAAAAATAGGGGGAAATTGGGTGTCGTCATACACACATATTGTGAATGCAGAGGGGGGACATGCGATTAATGGCAGCAGCAAGCAGGAGATTGGGTGGGTGATTGGTGGCTGCGGCAAGGTCTGCTGGCAATTGGCTGTGGCTGCAGCAATTGGGCAGGTGATTGGCGGCTGTGGCGAGGCGGGCAGGTGATTGGTGGCTGCGGCAAGTGAGCGGGTGGGCTGTTGGTGGCAGCGAGTGGGCAGATAATTGGCTGCGGCGAGGTGTGCGATCGGCAATGGCAGGCAGGCAGGTGAGTGAGTGATTGGTGGAAGTGACCTCCCCTCCCCCAAAGCTAAACAACTTAATTTCTTAATTTTGGGTTAAGAAAATAGTGGCCGTCTTATACATGGAAAAATACGGTAATAAGGTATTATGACTGCCATCACATGGAAGTAACAGATGTCAAATGACATCTCACAAGAGCTCTGTGAGATCTTGCTAGAGTTCTGTGAGATTTTGTGAAATCTCTCTGGAAGTTGCCGCTGCACAACTCCAGTAAGTGAGGCTTTGGCAGCAAAGAGGGCACCTTTCCATTTTGCCTCAGGTGGCAAAACAGGGTGGGCCATCCTTGTTGCCCTGAACACTACTGGATAGGTCTATGTGGTATTATAAGGAAGGAATGAGAAAATAACTGAGTTTCCAACATGCCTTCTGCTTATTCAGAAATTTCATACCTTTCTGTGGGAACTGATGTCATTAGGAGAAACCAGAGTTAATTTCAGGATTGTATGTCATTGCTGTGCATGTTTATGCCGGGGGGGGGGCAGTGTACACACTTCTATGTACTCTGCATCCAATGTGCACCCACTACTGGTTCAGGAAGTGGTGTACACACCATATCAACCACAATCCTTTTTTTATCTTGCATTTCTCCTGTTGTTTCTTATAAAAATACTGTGCTCTGATGCATTCTGCCCCAAACCAGATTCAACCTGAATTGAGAAAAAGAGCAGCCTAAGACTTCCGGGTTGGCGCCTCCAGCAATGGCCGAGTTCCTCCGATCGGGAGGAATTTGCTCCGTGGAAATCAGGGTCTGACCGCCACGGCGAAGGCGGAGACCCACTAAAATCACAGGCGGGAGAAGCTTGTGAACGTGGGATTCGGCTGGCACCCTTTGCGTCTCTCCTGCTCACAGGGAAACCCAGTTTTGGGGATCCGGAGAGACGTGGGGTGAGTGGCGCAGTGCTTCTAATTGACTGCTTTTTTCACGGAGTGAAGCTGCATTGCTGTTGCCGGAGAGCGCTGACTTTTTCCTGTGGACAATTTGACTTTAAACAACTACCCGTGAGTAGAACGGAAAATTGGATTTACAAAAGTCTTAATTTGGTACCAAAACGGGAAGGTTTCAAACAGGAAGTCTGCCTTCCCCTTTTGTAAATAGATTGAAGCAAAGAAGCTGCAAACTAAGGTCTTGGAAAGCCTTATGTAAAGGATTAAACTTCCATCGATTAAAATCATTAAACCCCCCTTGGAAGCAGGAGAAGAGGGGGGAAATTTTGGATCGTGTAAGCCTGCAGGAGAGAGTGATAAAAATTAAATTACCACTGCTCTGAACCTGGAAACGGGCTTCCAGTAGATTGAAGTTTTGGGAGAGTTCATTGACTGTGAATAAAACATGTTGACAGTTAGTTAAATAAGAGAAATATGTTGTTTCCATTGTCCTCTTCTGCATTTAAAAAGGAGGAAAAGTAACTGAAAATTGAAACTAACTTTACTTTTTGAACTGTGCTTGAAAGGATTGATACAAGTGGAGCCTGTTTCCCTCTAGAGGGAGCTTTGGAAACTGTTACAAGAGTGGAGCTGGGGAATCTCCAGCTGCAGGATAAGAACTGTGAGAATCAGGGATTGACCTTGGACCATTTAAGAATGTCGACAGGAGAAGCCTTAGTGAAGGCATTTTGTAAGATAAGCTATTTGTTGGAATAGCTTCATAAGAAGACCGATGTTATGACTACTAAAATAATAACTTGGGACAAAAAGTGATTAATCTGGGACAAAAAGTGAGCACCAATACAGAAATTATTTAGGATTTGGTACAGGAATTTACTTCAGCAGAACAAATTGTGGAGAAGGAGAAGGAGAAGGAGAAAGTTGTTGTTGTCGAACCTAAAGTAATACAAGTGGGAGCCTCAGCCTTACAAAGGCAAATTAAGGACTATAAGTTGAGGCCTTTTATGATTGAACCTAGAAAAAGTCAGATTTTGAAGATCGGAGCCTGGCCTGGACTGGAGAAGGAAAGCTGGAAAGATCCCTCCATGCAGGGATTAACTGACTTTTGGGACATGGACTTGGGTCAGGAGGAGACTGGAGTTCTGGGGGCCTTTGGATTTGGAGGAATCTTGAAACATGTCCTGAAATACTTTATGAATCTTAGCTTTAACTATGGAAATCTGGCTGACCTGTCGAGAAGAAATAAAAATATTGTTAGGCCGGAGTTTCCCCGAGATCTGCTCTATAGCATCAAAGAATATGAAGAAGACCTGCAGAAGGGACTTGGAAAAGAGTTAAGAGCCTCAGACATAAGATCTCCAGGTTGATGGACTGTATGGAGTTGACGGAAGTGACTGGCAGAGTCCGAGACCGGGGAGAGGAGATGGTGGAAGAGGATTGGAAAATTTAAAGTCTGTATATAGAAATACTGTAAAATTAATGAGTGATAGAAAAAATGTTGGAATGAAATTTTATGGCCTTAGTAGAAATGTTATAAGGAGTTAAGCTTAAATATGTATATTAGTTTTAATGGAAATAAGATTAAAAATATGTTAAGACATTTATATGACAGAAAATAGAGAAAGATGAAAAGGAATTGCTGAAACAATTAATAGAAGTGGAATACAAAAAGGGAGGTGAGAGGAGGTCAATGATACAAGGGAATGAAAGATAGAGTATGGAAAAGGTATGATGTATACTTTTAAATTGTTTTTGTTTTGTTTAGTTTAGTTTATTGTGTTTAGTTTAATGTGTTAAGGTTGTGTTTTGTATTGTTTATATATTGTATTGTATTGTTTTTTCTCTTTCTTGTTTTCTTTCTCCTGTCTTTTTTCTTTTCTTTCTTTTTTGTAAGTTTTAAAAGTAATAAATATTATTTAAAAAAAAAGAAAGAAAAAGAGCAGCCTAGCTGTGTTTTAAGTGGGTAATGTGTTCATAGCCAGAATGTAGTGAGGAGGAATGAGGAGTGATCAGAGCTGAATTTAGAATAAAGCAATTAAAACACACCTTTCTGGAAAGTTTCATGGGCTTTCTTTTGAGACAAATATTTTATTTGCAAATGCTTGCTGAGCTTTCTCCCCACCCTTCCAACAATAAATAAATTATTCATTGCATTGCATTATTGGAAAATTCAATGGTTCATTGAGATATTGTGAGAACTGTGGAAATCCATTTTCATTATAAAAGTGTGAAAGAAGGTTCTCATTGCAAAATGTATTAATGCTTTTAAACATTGTCATTGCAATGCGGGCCTCTGTGCAAGATTCCACACAATTAGTCTGCTATTGGTATTACAGTTTCCAACAAAGCAAACTTCAACAAAATGCAATGTTTCCTCTTGCGCAGTTTGCTGGCTGATTTCAAAGTCTCCATATAAGAAGTATCTCATGCTTATTCAGTGCTTTCTCATGTAGCAACTAGCTAAGAACTTTGACTTAATGAAGCATACTAAGCATGAGCTGAAGGAGACATCCATTTTATATGAATTCATTCACAGAATTTGGCAGTTCTGATGCAGGTGGCACTGTGGTGTAAACCACTGAGCCTTGAGCTTGCCGATCGGAAGGTCGGCGGTTCAAATCCCTGTGACGGGGTGAGCTTCCGTTGCTCAGTCCCAGCTCCTGCCAACCTAGCAGTTCGAAAGCACATCAAAGTGCAAGTAGGTACCGCTCCAGCAGGAAGGTAAACAGCGTTTCCATGCACTGCTCTGGTTTCACCAGAAGCGGCTTAGTCATGCTGACCACATGACCTGGAAAAACTGTCTGCGGACAAACATCAGCTCCCTAAGCCAGTAAAGCGAGATGAGTGCTGCAACCCCAGAGTCGTTCGTGACTGGACTTAACTGTCAGGGGTCCTTTACCTTTACCTTTAACCACTTCTTGTATCAGATGCCCACTTATGACCAGGTCACTTGTGCATTGGGTTGTTGTTGTTTTTAATAAAAAAGCCCAACTAATTATACACAAAATTATGTGCCAAAAATACAAAACATAATACATATAATAGAATCAAACACCATGTGGTACTATATTTCTCCAGCACAATTTTGTAAATCTTAATGCATAAGTATTTTATACAGTTATATGCATTGTTCTATGTATCTGTCCTAGGTGCTGGCTACTTTAGGAAATGTGGGGGGTACCTGTGTATAATATTATGGGCATAATATGTGGGAGTTGTTCATATCTTTAGCAAAACTGGTAATAAAAAAGATCTCGCTTCTGGTAACTGCCATGCATTATATGTAGGGCTGCCTCTGAAGACAGTTAGGAAACTTCAGCTAGTGCAGAATCCAGCAGCCAAGTTGCTCACCGGGGCAAGCCGCTTTGAGCATATTACACGATCCTGGTCCGACTGCACTGGTGACCAATTAGTTTCTGGGCCCAATTCAAAGTGCTGCTTTTGACCTATATAGTTTTAAATGGCTCAGGACCACAATACCCCTTCTTTCCATATGACCCTACCTGGACCCTGTGATCATCCTTTGAGGCCCTTCTTTGTGTATCTCCTGAGAGGTCCAGAGGGTGGCAACATGAGAACGGGCCTTTTCTGCAGTGGCTCTCTGCTTGTGGAATGCTCTCCCTAGGGAGGTTCACCTGGTACCATCATTTTACACCTTTAGGAGTCAGGCAAAAATGTTCCTATTTAACCAGGCCTTTGGTTGATTGACATCCAATGCCCTTTAAAATGTGTGGGGGAGGGGGCTTTATTGGGTTGCTGTTGTTGTTGTTGTTGTTGTTGTTGTTGTTATGTATTGTGTGTTTTTACATTGTGATTTTATGTTGTAACTTTCCTGAGACCTGTGGGTATAGGGTGGTATAAATTCAATAATAATAATAATAATAATAATAATAATAATAATAATAATAATAATAATAATAAATTGCAATGTGCCAATTTTTACCAACCATCATCTGTTCCTGGAACCAACATTCTCTCTCTCTGTCTGTCTCTCTCTCTCACACACACATACATACACAGAGCAATACCTCCATCTCATTATTATACCTGAACATCAAATTAACTTGCAAGAACTTACAACTTAACTAACATTGTGCTTTCCATTACTTACATCCAAAGCAATTTAAATGCATAGTATGCCCTATGAGTAATATGAAAGAACTAATCCCTCAGATAGAAGGCTGTTACTGTGTCCTTTGGGAAAGTCTTCATTTCTACTTAGTATTGCAAAAACACATACATCCCTCTGACAAATACATTGCATAGAGGCTAGTTGTTAGAATTTTCACACATTGGAAAAGAAAAGAAGAGATTATGTTTCTTCTGCACTGGTGGAGTTTCATCATTGGTGACAAAACAAAATCTAATAACTTGTGAGGAACTTCTGGGAAACTGATACATGTCAGACTAGTTATTTGGCTCCCTTTCAACGTTGCCTTAGTTGCAATGCAGACATTACAGTCTCTTCTTCTTGCATTGCTGTGGAAACATCAGACACTGTAAGTGATAGAAGCTGAAAACCTGGCTCTTTGCTAATATAGTTTGCTCTGCTCAAGAGCTGAGGAATGCAGGTATGGGACAGTGCCATGCCATGTGCCATACAACTTGGATTTCAGCATGATGGAATGATTCAGTCATTCCTGTACCACTAAGTCTACAGTCCTGTATACTCATCCCTGGAAGCAAGCTCCATTTAACTCAGTGAGACTTACTTCTGAGTAGACATGCATACAATTGCACTGTAGGAGCCCTTAAATCACTGGACATGGCCTCTTACTATGATATGATTTGTATTCATGAGAGTGCTACTACAAGTCACCTCTGTAGTGGCAGTTAATAATTTAGAGGCATTTGCTGATATTGGACACCAGTCAATCATTTATTAGAACATGGAAATTTATGGATGTTCAAAGGCGACTTGAGACTGCTGTTAGAAATGTTGAGTCACTCTATGAGTTAAGGTTGTGTTTTCATGCCAGTCCTCATAACATGATGTTACATTTATGGACCCAAAATCATGACAATTTCAGTGATGAAGTTGCTTTTGGTATGAGCATATGTCACTGTCTAATTGCCAGTCAGATTAAGTATGCCAAACTGTCTCTGACTCTCTGACTCTGGTTTACTACTTCCCACAAGGACTTTTGTTTTGTGAGTATGTCTCCTTATGGCAACACAGACCTGGTCTCGATGGCAGCATTTACATGGAAGATGAGTTTCTACTTCCACTGTATTCTGATATTCAGATGTTTTCCTAGATTTTGCTGTTATAGACAAATGTTTGTCTCATTGACATTGTATTAGTTTGAATTCAGGCTTCTTGCTATAATTCACTGCAGACCAGACTGCAACCCAGCTGTGGTGCTCTCCCTGTGGAAAACCCTCCCCTTAGTGCAAGATTTGATTGCTGACACTTTTTGTTTCATTTTGGTGCCCAGTTGTTGTTTTTTTAAATAAAAGTTTGCCCAGGCATTTGCAGGATATTAGTTATACTGCTGAAGCCTGCTCTGAGGTTTTAAAGAATGGTGCTTTTATCTGATCTTTTAAAAACTGGATTTCTGGTTATTAATGGGTCTAATTTATAGTGTTGTATCTGTTTTTTGTTTTTTGTTTTTTGTTTCAGTTACTCAGTTTCTCACTCTTCAGTTCTCGACATTCCCACACCAATTTATGATTGTTTTAAAGTTAAAAACACCTTCATGAATATTCATCAGAATGCTAGTGTGAATTTCTCCTAATTATACACATCTTTGTATGCAATTTTGCCTTCATTTTTTTGGAAAGCTTTCCCTAACATAATGCATTTTTGTATGATATTTTCATCAGTATATGCATTTTAGGCACACTTTGCCCTAATATATGCATCTTTGTACACATTACGTGGCTGGAAAACTGCACTGCAAAAAGTGAAGAGAATGTTTGGGAAAGTGTGAATTAGTTCACCTTTAAATGCAAACGGAATTGAATTTTTGTCGCATCCCACTCTGAGATCGGGTACTTTTGATTCAATGCCATGGTACAAAAGTGTTTGGTGATTATGTGTGGTATTAATAGTACTATGTTATTATTTCACACATGTAGGTCAAGTGATAACTTTACAGTAGAAATGTTAGTGATATTTTAATGCCTTTAATGGATCCATCATTTACGGTGCCATTTATGAAGTGAGATGATAGCAAGATAGGCTGCAATCTTCTAACTATTACCACAGGTCAAGGCTATGAGAGCATAGTATTCTGAATGCAACTCTGTAGGGACATCATGATCACTCCTTTTTAAATGTGCTTGTGAAATAGGGAAGTTGGGGGTGTCAGTTCTTGTCAGTGGAAATAATGGGTGACATGCGATGCAATTCAGGTGTGTGACCTGCTTTTCTCTGAAAAGGGAAAAAAAGAGTAATGTGCTTAAGGAACTTGAAAGCTTAGTGGGGCCCCAATCTGCTTCATGACACTTTGATTAGGGATGCAAAGAGGCAACAATTTCCATCCTGTATTCACCACAATCCATGATGTTTCCATTGTGCTGCAGTTCAACTTTGCTAAAATCTACATTACTCATCTCTTTGATTACACAATCAATTACAATCTATTTCAATGAAAGGCAAACATCAAAAACAATTCAGCACATAATGTATTTTATTTTTTTTACATGACGTTTGCAGAATAAGTAAACAACTAGGTGAATACCGCTCATACTTGCCTGCATGGTTTTCATTCTTGACCTCTGATGAATATGCGAGCAGTGGCAATTTTGGTCCCCATTTCCATGTCTAGTGGAATTATGATCTGTCTTGACAGTAGTGTAGTTCAACTCAGGAATGTGGGACTTTGCCCCAATTCACCCCACCCTGCCTCATTTGTTGAGGTGCACACAGAGCAGATTAGCAGAGGCACGCAGGGACTCTTTAGTCTGTAACATAGACTGTTTGATTTTGCTTGGCTGCTACTGTAAATGTCAAGTGTGTGTGTGTGTGTGCGTGCGTGCATGCGTGCATGCGTGCGCATGTGTATACATACAACACAGTAACCTAGATTTTTGGTGGGGGGGGTCTTCTTTTTTGTGACAGGTGGCTCATTTTTGCACCCAGCATGTATTGGGTCCCAGTTTACACCTGAACCTTCCCCACATCTTTCATGGGTCCTGAATAGCCTGCAACAATATGCATACTTCCTGACATGAGGCCCAGCCCTTAGGAAAGGAGCAAACAATTGCTAGCAAAATGGAATATTTTAGATCTAGACAAAAATGGAAATCACCGTTTTGTTCCTGGTGGCTACTTATCACATTTTATGATATTTTGTCCTGAATATTAGTTGAAGTCTGTTTGGTACTGCTGGATAAATACTGTAATGGTTTCACTATGTATAAAAATAAGTGTATTGGGAAAACCATATATTGAGACAGCACTAGATGCACACCAGAAAGAGAGCTATAGGAGATGCCCCCTGGAACAGTTTCATTCAGGGGAATAACAGTTTATTATGTGACTAGCATATGGGCATTTCTTCTCTTGTAACAGTATTTTGATAGGATTTTCTAGCACACAATGTGTTGCATGTAATTCTCATCTCACATAGGTATTATCATCACAACAGCCTTGCACAGTATGATGAGGCCAACAGATAGTGACTTGCCCATCACCACACAGCAAGCTTTATGGCTGTGCAGGGATTTGACCTGTGTTGCCGGTACCCAAACCTATGACTCCATGAGAGCCCCAGAGACAAGCAACTGCTTTCCCAGACTGATAACAGTGATCCTTTCATCCCAGACCTGTTTACTTTTGCTATAGCTTACTCAGCAGTTGGTCTGGGTTATTAAATCCCTTAAGAAGCTTGGATGAGCTAATGCTGAATATTTGTTTTCTGTGCTGAATGCAACAGGAAGAGTATAAAGTCTTATGTAAACTTTTTCTCTCTCCAGCATTCACAGTTCACTTGACTTCAACCAAGGTGTCATTATTACTCAGAGAACAAACAGAAAACAGAGGCGACTGTAATGCAGTCATGTATTCAACTGATTCTACAATAGCAGTCTCTCCGGGCCATGTGGCTTCTGATGCTGTCCAAAAGATAGCAATTTGTCACCATTGTGAGAACAGATTTGTGACATGATGGGCTTATTCGAAAGCATCACACATTCACAGACATGTGGCAGCATGTCTACAGCAAACAAAGTTATCATCACCAAAGGACTCTGGTTCCCAATTAATCATAGTTCTTTATCACAACTGGCAGGATACTGACAGACAACAGTGAGTGTGTGAATACAGGGTAGGCTGTGTGGTGCAAAACTGGTCTCCTCTGCACAGGGAAATGCCAGAATTAAATTATCCTGCCAAAATAAAGGGGGAGAATATCCTTCTACCTGCATATATCAGGAAGATTAACACAGTTTTACGTGTGTGTGTGTGTGTGTGTGTGTGTGTAGGCTGTGAATTTAAATTGGTTGAAACACTGAGGCAACATAGCTCTAAATTAGTTTATGGGCCCAATTCAAAGTGCTGATTTTCACCTAAAGGTAAAGGCAAAGGGACCCCTGACCATTAGGTCTAGTCGTGACCGACACTGGGGTTGCGGCCCTCATCTTGCTTTATTGGCCGAGGGAGCCGGCGTTTGTCCGCAGACAGCTTCTGGGTCATGTGGCCAGCATGACTAAGCCACTTCTGGCAGACCAGAGCAGTGCACGGAAATGCCGTTTACCTTCCCGCCAGAGTGGTTCCTATTTATCTACTTGCACTTTGATGTGCTTATGAACTGCTAGGTTGGCAGGAGCACGGACCGAGCAACAGGAGCTCACCCCGTCGCGGGGATTCGAACCGCCGACCTTATGATCGGCAAGTCCTAGGCTCTGTGGTTTAACCCACAGCACCAACCGCGTCCCAATTTTCACCTAGAAAGCCTTAAACAGCTCAGGACCCCAAGACCTCAAGGACTGCCTCTACCCATATGAACCAACCTGGACCTTGCAATCATATTCTGAGGCCCTTCTTTGGGTGTCTCCCCATGAGAGGTCTGGAGGATGGTAACACAGGAACAAGCCTTTTCTGCAATGACTCCCCATTGTGGAATGAAGCCTGGTGTCTTTATTACATATCTTTAGTTGCCAGGTGAAAATGTTTCTGTTCAACCAGGTGTTTTGTTGACTGACATTCTATCGTGTTTCAAATGTGTGTGCACTGGAAGCGGGTTTATTGGTTTGTTTTGCTTTTGTTTTTGTTTTCTTATGTATTTAGTGTTTTGATTTTGTATTTTTATGTTGTGAACCATCCTGTGATTTTTGAATGAATGGTGTTATATAAATTTAATAAATAAAATAAAAATAATACTCAGAAGGTTAGGAACTCCCTGATCCATCCTTAACCTTGCCTTGCTGATGGCATGACTTGACTCAATAACATGAAATATTATCCAAATCACACCTCATCATTTGGCATAGTAAGAGAGACAATGTGCACTCTAGTAACTATGAGAGATGGCATTTTCAGTGGTGGCGCCTTCTATATGGAATGCCTTCCCTAGAGAGGTTTGCCTGCTGCCAATTTTGTGGCTTTTTTGGTGCCAAGTGTAGACCTTTTGATTTTCATTAAACTTTTTCTTAAAATCTTTTATTTTTCATATTTTAATGTTTTTTCACACAAGTATTTCCTCCACTATCAGTTTTAGATATGGACTTATTTTGCTGCTAGCTTTATTATGTTTCAGATTTTTTTGCTTATGTCAGTATTATATGTTGATATAATAAAACTAGATACACCCATTACATGAACTGTGCTAAATCTCAATGGCCAATCCATGTGGGCAAAGCTATTTGCAGTTTGCCCTACTCATGTGGTTTGGTGATATAGATTTACACCCCAGCTGCCTAAAACTATCACCCTGTTGGGATGAAGCAATGGCAATTCAGGGGGAAATATCCACTTGCCTGGCCTTTGTGGATGTGTCATTTTGGCAGAAATGCTAAGGTGGGGGAGGGGCCAAAGGCCTTATTCCCTGCCAGGATCTCACTGGTAGAGCAGATATTAGGGCAGAGGAGTGTTCTTGTGGAAACAAGAAGAAAGAAATTAAAGAGAATTAAAGATTCAATCTTGAGGGTTGGCTTCATTTAATCTCTGATTTGGGGTTTCAGGACTGGGAAGGCTACAGATCTTCCCCATGGCATACCTCAGCACTGTCCCATTTCTGACCTTTCCAGTCAAGATCCAATGTCAGTAATGGCCATGGAAGTTGCCTTGGCAGTGGAGAGACTGAATCCAACATCAGATCTCCTTCTTTGAGCTTGGAAGGCGAAGTCCAGTTTTTTCTGTGATCCTCTTGGACACCCAACAAGGAACCATAGGAGTGCAAAGCCTCCCCCCCCCATCCTCCAGATATATTGAAACCTCTGATGAGATAATCAGTTTTCATATGATGCTGGAAGCATACTTCAGTGGTCACAATGTTCAGTTATGAACCTTATACTGGGTGGTTCCAGCAGAGCTAATATAAGGATAAATATTCAAATGAAAATCATTTTTAATAAGATGCATTGTACACATTTTGTATTAACATGGGAAGTTCAAATTTAATAATTGTGTCATTCAGTAAACACAAATATTAACACCAACATTATTAACTAGCCCCCAGGAAAGTCTGATGGAGATAAGTTGGGTGCCTTTCAAGTTACCCTAATGTACAATTAGCTACCAATCTTTCTTTTTTGATATCATTAACATGATAATCTTGTTTCTTTTACGTCACTGTTTTTGAATATTTGCCCATTAATATATTTGCAGCTTATAGCTTAATACTTTTCCCTTGTGGGAAAATATGCAGGGGCTTTGCATATGTAAAAGGATTTGTTATACAGTGTATATAAAACACATTTCTTCTTTACTCTGCTTGAAAAGCTCCCAGATTTAATACTTGCTATTGGAAGAGCAATTCAGCTTATTCCTTTTAAAATAATATTAATTTTTTTTGCTTTTTTCCTCCAAAGACAAGCAACAGGTCAAGGACTACACACAGTGCATCTCTTGAGCATACAGAATAAGATGCTCCAAAATAAAATATGTATTTGACAATCATTTAGTGATGTATGAGCACTACCCATAATACCTGATATTTGCCCAAAAAGAAAAATTAAACTCTCACCCCCAAAGTCTTCTTGCAGCCTTGCAAACAATGGTGCAGTTAGGTAACATACAGAAAAGACCAAGACCCAAATTATGCAAATGTACTATATTGTGATCAAAGGAAATTACACAAACATGCACTAGGGGCTGCACCCCTGCTCTGTTTGGTCACCCCCTGACATTCCCCTCAACTTTAACCCCCTAGAGCTTCTGTTTCCCACCTGTTTTCATCTTCACTCCCATCTCCATGCCTCCCTTCCTTTTGTTCAACCCTCTTTCACACCAACTTTTCCTCTTCTTCAGACTTCCCATGCCTCTGCTTTCACCTTCAACCATATTTCCATACCTCCTACTTTATCCTTTTTTTGCAACTCCCTCTGTGCTCCCATTTTCACCTTCACTTCCTTTTTTCCCACCACCATCCTCCTTACTTTCTCAACTCTCCCTTGCAAACAGATTGCCCCATTTCCATGCCTTAACCTCTCTCCTACTGTGCAGCCCTCTTTACATACAAACCATGATTACCTTCATCCTCTTTCCTCTATCTCCTCCTTCCTCCTTTTTCAATTCTCCCTTGCACGCAATACACCTGCATCTCCATGCTGCCTCCTCTCCTCTATCCTGCAGCCCCTTTGCACACACACACCCCCATGCTGATATATGCTACTGTATTTTAAGATGAACAGAATCTCAAGAGCAGGCCTGTCAGCTAGCTTGCTCAGTTACAGAAATGGCAGCTAAAACAAGGTCTGAGTAGAGCAAAAAAGGAGCTGGGAAAGGCTTTGAGGTGTTAGCTTCAGATATTCCATAGCACCTTCTCATCATCACATATTTCACTCCTGGTACCATGTGTTGTCTTCAACATAAAGTTCCAGATTCAATGTAGTATTTTAGAGGAAATATTTTATTAATGAACATTCATATATGAACAATATCCATCAACTGAACTTAAGCTTTCCTTCCCTCACTGTCACCCCCAGCTTACTCTACTCACACCTCTGTCATTGTTTAAAATCACCACATTTCTCTCTCTCCATTTTCTTTATTCATACCCCTGCTGTTGTTCAAACCCTTTACTGTTGTTATTTTTTAAAAAAGCAAAAACAAAAAAAACATTCTAAAACCTGCCTTCTTTTCTGCTCTCTTCTTTCACTCTGACTTCATACAAAGACTGATGTGGCACTACACATCCTCCCGTGAGGGCTGACAACAACTGCCTTACTTTCCCCTCTTTTTTGTATGTGTACACACACACACACACACCCCAATACAAGAAGGAAATCAAGTAATGGAAAGCATGAAATGGAAGATGGAACTCTAGTAGCAAGTCTGTTTCCACTAATATTCTTTTGAAGTCTAAGTCATCTCAAGGCCTTGGGAAGAATTTTGGCACCAAACTCCTTCATGGAATGTACCCAATTTCTTCAAATGCATCACTGACCAATAGAAGATCTCCAGCCAGAGCATCTGCTTTCTTGTTAATGAGTTCTCTGTGAGCATAACCAAATGTTATATATCATACAGTTTTTCAAAATATACAAATAATACCAAGGATGCAAAGAGGATATTTCACTCAAATTTCATTCTCCTACTCTTCCCAGGCCCAGAACAACATATCCACTACTTTCATAAAACAGAATTCATAATAGCTGTGAACCTGCTCTCTCATTTGTATCTCAATTGTAATCAGAAACAAGTATGCAGAGAGGTCAGCCTTATCACTGAGGCCATTAGGACTTACATATCCTCTGAACATTAAATAGTATTTTTTTATTTTGAGTCGTCTTGTGGTCTATCTACTATCTATGTACTGTTTATCTATATTCTGTATACTATATACTATTGTGGTCTGTATACAGGGATCCTCATTATTTATTGTACTTTATCAAAATGTAGTAAGTCAGCTCTGTTACACTGAGGGTGAGAGAGAGCTCTGTTTATTCTGCTGAATGGGGTCCTGGACATTTCCCCACAGAACGAAAGAAGAGGCTTCCTGGATCAGGCCAATGGTCCATCTAGTCCGGCATCCTGGACATGAGTGCAACAGCACTCTGCCTACTGCTGGCTCCCAGCAATTGGTATTCACTGGCATAATGCCTTTGACAGTGGAGGTAGAGTATAGCCCTAGTGGTTAGTAGCCATTGATAGCCTTGTCCTCTATGAATTTGTCTAATCCCCTTTTAAATCCATTCAAATCAGCGGCCATAGCTGCCTTCTGTGGGAGTGAGTTCTATAGTTTTACTGCACTCAGGGGTGCCAACTTGAATGAAATATTGGGGGGGGGCAGCAGGTAAGCCCCGCCCTGCATAATTGATTGCATGATATGGCACACACCCACACAACTTGAATGGCAATGCCCATCAACTTTGAGGAAACTGGTCCCCTTAAATATTTTTTTTGGGGGGGCAAAGGGACCTCTGCCCCGAGGAGTTGGCTCCTATGACTGTGCTGTGTGAAGAAGTGCTTTCTTTTATCCATCCTGAATCTTCTGCTTCATTGGATATCTACAAGTTCTAATGTTATGAGAGAGAGGAGAAGAAGAATTTTTTCTCTATCCACTTTGCTGAAGTCCTGCCTTGACTGCACCACTGCTTTTAAGAGCTGCCAAACACACCACACACTGACTTTCCAATTAGGCGTTGCATTGTTATTTGAACTAGAAATGATGTTTCTAGTTGGTCATGGGACCAGCATGTGGGAAGAAACATATTATATTTTTAGTTTGCCTGGAAACAGGTAAAAGATATGAAGATATCTCTCTCATGGTTAGTTCATTATCTTTTCAAGGTGTAAACCAATATAACTGAAAACATCACTCAGTAGGAAGACTGTGACCCTTCTTGTCACGTTAAGACTGTGAGACCGCTATTAATACTTGCACTGTTTACAGCTAGATTGAAACAATGTGCTCAGTACTGGTTTACCCTGTAGACTGTAAAACTTTCAGCCTGTTGTAGAATGTGATGCCTGAACCTTGTGATAAGTGTGCAGAGCACACAGCTTATTTCAAGCTGCTGTTTTTCATTTATATCGCTGACCTGCATCCAACAGAGCTTTTGCCCTGTGTCTCACCATGATCTTGCACTGTATGCAGTCCCCAAAGATAACGGTTTATGTACCAACTCCGGGTGTCAAAGGCATTCAGAAATACATTCTCAGTGACTGACCTGGAAATCTCCAACGCTAAGCATCTTGTTGATGCACTCTACCCCCCTTTTTTAAAAAGATGCCAGCCTTTAAAGGTTTCATAAATCCAGGAGGAGGAGTGTGTGTGTGTGTGTGTGTGTGTGTGACAATTTTCCCCCCAACTATAATTTTTTCTGTTGTAAATGTGCAGAAAGTTGTCTTATCACATCTTCTCTTATCAAGAGATCAACTTGTTTCCTGACATCAAGCACCAAGTATTTTTTTGCAAACTGGATAGTTCAAGCTTATAATAGGTAAGCATCAACAATTTTCCATCACAAACAATATCCACAAAATGTCATGTATTAAAATCTGAGGTCAACTGTGAGAACACGGTGATTTACCTGGAACCAAGTGGAAGAAATGCTGCTGCTTGTGGCTAGTATAGAAATATAATGGGTGTGACTAATACAGTGGAAATGCCAGTTTGTTCATGCTGTGTCTGTCTCAGCCTTTTGGATTGATTTATGGGGCTGTATGAGCAAAGACGCCAACATTTTTGAATCTTTCCTGATTAAAGGTGTTATTACCTGCATCAGTTCTCTAGCTGGAAAGTGTTATGTAGTTATAGGGTTGAGTACAGAAATAGAAATAAAATAGGAAACTTGAGCTAAGTTATGGCAAGCTAGCTATAATTTATTTGATGATGGATAGAATTATTATTGAAGAAAGCATGTGGAAAAATAAATTGTACTGATTTTAATTTTTAAGAAGTTTAGAAAGCATTAATTATTTTGTGCATATAATTAATTGAACCAGAAAACTACGATGTTTCAGAAACTTGTGTTCATGAGAAGTAGGTATGCTTCTTAATAATGTGTGTGTGTGTGTGTGTGTGTGTGTGTGTGTGTGTGTGAAAAGGCTCTTCTGGTCATTAAAAAAATGAGTATATGGTGGTTTATACTTCTCTTCTGCTCACATTTTGAATGTCAAGAAAAAGGGAAAAGCTCTATGGTCTGTATACAATAAATGAGGGAAGAAGAGTCAAGAGAAGACCAGAAGGACCAGAAGACATTGACCAGAATGATTAGAGTCTCTACATTCTAAAGCAGGGATGTACAACCTGTCACTCTCTAAATGTTGTTGGACTACAGCTCTCATCATCCTTGACCACTGTCCATCCTAGCTGGGGCTATTGGAAGCTGGTGGTATCTGGAGGGCCAGAGGTTCCCCATAAAAGTTTTAAAGCCATACCAGCTACTGGTTTCTGTAGAACTAGTACTTAGGTGTTTCAGGTCTAGGGCATGGAAACTACGGTTGTGAGGCAAAGGCTTTAGAGTCAAGGCAAGTGTTTAAGGTAGGAAGAGGTGGCATCACACAAGTGTTTTGGGAAGCAGTTCTAAGCAAAAAGCAGAATCTTTTGTGAGAGAAGACCTTTGGATGGTGAAGGGTAGTGGAGCCTGGGGAATAAAGGTCATGGCCAGGGACATATTGAGTGCTTTGGGGAAATAACCATTAAAAATTAAAAAAATTCCCTAGAGTGTGTAAACTTTTGTGTGGCACTGTAGTTTATGTATTTTGAAGGTGATATAGATAGATAGATCTACATAGCTAAGCAGAAACCATAATTTTCTTCACAACTCAGGCAAAAGTTGCTAGAAACTCAGGCATGGTTACTAGAAAGTAGCAATTTCTCCCACATAGAAGCAATGGCCACCCAATGGCTGGTTTCATCAATTGCAGTGGATTTTCTTTTTTCTCACTTCCTTGAGTGTCCACTGGGAAACCTTAGGAACTCATTTTTATGAGGCAATTTTATACACCACACGTATGCCAGGACTATGTAGCACCAATCTTTTATTGATTGACTTCAACACAATAAGTAAAAGAGAACAATAGCAGGACAGTAAATGACAATTCCTTTCTTCTCAGGTATCCTGTAGCCTCTTATATCTCTTAAAGGTGAAAAGCTACAGCAACCCAGGTAGAAACTCAGCAGTCCTGGTACTTTCACTACTAAAAAGTAGGTCAACCAGTCTGGAGCATGCATTTAACATATGGTTAAATAAGGAGCTTTAGCAAAGAATCAGTTCTGCTTGAGTTTTCTACCATGGTGTCATATTTCTTCAGGTAGTCTGCCCTGGCATTTGAGAAACTTTGGGTTAACACACTGAAGCCTCTACCAAATAACCTGTCTATTGAGCATTCATCCTGGTTTGTTTAGTCAAAGTTTATGTAGATGTTATATAATTCCCACTGTTTATTGAGCATTCATTCTGATTACTTACATGGAGATTATGCAACAACACATCAAACGTTTGTTATCCTGCACTTTCCAATGCATATTTTTGTCACTTTCATTACTCCAATAAAGTCCCCCCTTCTCATTTTCTAACTAGTGATCCACTATTCAACCTAGGAAGTATTCCAGTTTTCTACCAATCGCTCCACCATTTAAACCAACAAACAGGATTGATTCTAGACTGTCAGTATTCTGTTGGATGGACTCAGTCACACACCCCAAAATTAGATTTGTGTAATTAAAGCTGATTAAAATGCTCTGGTACAACAAATCCACTAAAAAACCCCCCACCTTACTTGTTGCTGTTAGGAAAATAATGGAGAAATACACTAAAATGTGTGGGACCAACAATGGATGGATGTGATGGTGTAATAGCCTCCATACAAGCAAATCAGGATGAATGCTCATTCTCCTATCAGCTCCCTGCAAACAAATAAGGATGGATGTTCAATAAAGAGATGACATTGTATAACCTCTGTGTAAATGTTGTGCACACAAATCAGGATGAACGTTCAATCAACATGTTACCTGGAGGAACCATAGGTTTCTTCCATCAACTGTCCTCCAAAGCAAGTAGCAAGCATGGTCAATGACCAGGGATGATGGGAATTGTAGTTCAGCAACATCTGGAAACCCAAATGCCCCCCACACCTACTCTAATGCTTCAATCAGTACTTCCCTATGCTCCCAGGGCTGAAATGGTTACACTACCTCTTCATAACCATTTCAGCTCTGGAAGCAAAGAAGAATCACAAAATCGTAGAGTTGGAAGTGATCCCAAGGGTCATCTAGTACAACTCCCTGCAAGGCAGTGTGAGGCAGGATTGAAGGGAATAATAGTGGTACTTCTTTTAGGTAACTTGTTGTTGTTTAGTCGTTTAGTCATGTCCGACTCTTCGTGACCCCATGGACCAGAGCACACCAGGCACTCCTGTCTTCCACTGCCTTCCACAGTTTGGGCAGGCTCATGTTTGTAGTTTTGAATTGACTATGAGGGCCACTCCATTTCTTTTACAGGATTCTTGCCCACAGTAGTAGATATGATGGTCATCCGAACTCAATTCGCCCATTCCCGTCCATTTTAGTTCACTGATGCCCAGGATGTCAATATTTATTCTTGCCATCTCATTTTTGACCACATCCAACTTACCAAGGTTCATGGTTCTTACATTCCAGGTTCCTATGCAATATTTTTCTTTACAGCATTGGACTTTCCTTTCGCTTCCAGGCATATCCGCAACTGAGCGTCCTTTCGGCTTTGGCCCAGCCGCTTCATCAGCTGTGAATCTATTTGTACTTGTCCTCCACTCTTCCTCAGTAGCATGTTGGGCGCCTTCTGACCTGAGGGGCTCATCTTCCAGCGTCATAACTTTTATATACCTGTTGCCTTTGTCCATGGAGTTTTCTTGGCAGGGATACTGAAGTGGCTTGCCAGTTCCTGCTCCAGGTGGATCACGTTTGGTCAAAACTCTCCACTATGACCTGTCCATCTTGGGTGGCCCTGCACGGCATAGCTCATAACTTCTCTGAGTTATTCAAGCCCCTTCGCCACGACAAGGCAGTGACTACTAGGCAATTTTTTTTTCTATTATTCTAGTCACTGCTGAGCAGCCCTTCTGAGAGAATCCTCACATTCAGAGGTGAGGATTGTTGCATTAGTTTTCCTGCTTGAAATGCTAGCACTTTTGTCCCAGTGTTTAACATTCCTTTTACACTGCTTTTCTTGTTTCACTATAGAACTGTGGCATTTTGATAGATATACTGCAATGTCATGCTAAGTTTCAATGTCATGCTAAGTGGTCATGATATGACATAGCAGCAGATGTCATTGTTATGTCACCATGCTTTATGCACATACATGCCTCTGTGCCTCCATGATTCGCTCATGGAAAATGACATGGTAGAACTCTATGCTGGAATCTTGCTCCAAATATTGTTACATGGTGTGATCCATGAAAATGGCAGGGGAAAACTCCCAAAGCTTTCTAGGTTAATGAGATTGCAAATGGATCTTTTTCTGGAACCAGCTAACATAGAAATGGGTGCTAAATGTCTGATAGATTCTGCTAGATATCTACAAGTGGTTTGCATACTGTGTGAAAGATCAGAACACAGAACACAGCTAAGGAATTAGTGGAGAAATGGAATAATGTGCTGTCTGAATGCAGCCCAAGAGTAAGAAGAGTGGCACTAGAGCTCTCTTTAAATAAAACAGGAGTCATCAAAGGTAGTTCAAAAGCCATTTATACAGATTTAGACCCATTAAGTCAAGAAGACTTGGCCAGTTTGAATCACTTCTTAATTATTTGTCTTCCCTTCAGTATGCATTATTTACAGCTGATGGATTTTAGACCTACTATCTGAGAACTGAATGAACAGAAATATATGTTAAGGTTAGATTCAGTGAACTACAAATCCACATGTTTCCTGTAAAAAATCAAACCCCAAGCAAAAGGGTGTAGGATCCTAAGTCCACATCAGAGGTTCTCAATATGGTCCATGAAACCTGTGACTTCAGGGTGTCTATGAACCAGATTCTATCTATTCTCTCTCTCTCTCTCATCTATCTATCATCTATCTATCTATCTATCATCTATCATCTATCATCTATCTATATCTATCTATCTATCTATCTATCTATCTATCTATCTATCATCTATCTATCTATCTATCTATCTATCATCTATCTATCTATATCTATCTATGTCATCTATCATCTATCATAATCTATATCTATCTATCTATCTATCTATGGGGAAGGGATCCATAGCTTTGATTCTGAAAGGGTTCCATGGTCCCAGAAAAGTTAAGAACCACTGGGCTACATCCTATTTTCACTTTTTTTGGGTGTAAACACCACTAAACACCGTGAAAATTGTGCCTGAATAAACATGCATAGGATCTGGATGCACGTGATATAATCCTTGTTGCCTAGGGATTTGGGGTAGGACTTCTAGGTTAGAAAGTATGGTTTTCAAGCACACTTGAGATCTAGAACATTTCCAGAATTGTACATGTGAGACCCACATGAATCAAGGCATCCCAGGAAAGGGGAACGTGTGTGTGTGTGTGTGTGTGTGTGTGTGTGTGTTAAGGGCATTATTATGGCTCTTGCAGCAGACCTTGTATACTTTAGACTAGATGCAAGTTTCCATGTCCTCTTAGATCTTGGTTATCCCCAACATTTTGTTGCCCCATATCTTTCTGTGCTATCATGTGAGAAATCCAATGTGAGAAATCCAACTCATCCTCCAAATCACAGAGACAAAGGATCTACTGCATAAATAGTAACTGGCATGCCCAAATTGCATATTAATCATTTGCATAAACTCTGCATCCTCCAGACTTCCTGCAATGGTGTTGTCACCTATTTCAATTGCCACTCAATGCCTGTCCTGTTCATGCCAATCTTACTTCCCAGTCTCTCCAAAGATCTTCAGCTATCTGAAATTACATGGTAATATCTATGCTTGCAAAGCACCCTTCCTTTAGTAAACATAGAAAATGGAAGAGTTTGCAGCTGTCTTTAAATTATGTGCTTCTCAAGTGAGAAATGATGGCACTAGAGAAAACATTATTTTCCTCCTCCTTGGCTTTCATCATAGCTTTAAAAACCATTCTTAGTCAGGTGTAATTTACAGTAGGAGGTAAGAAGACACATGATGCACAGTTACTCTCCACCATCTGCAGAAAATGTCTCACCTTTCACTTGTGGCGCATAACATAAAATATATTCAATGCAAATTGCTAGTTTCAGGAATCTTGTTTCGGTGTACTATCAATACACCATGAATTTAGAGCTGTCTGTGTTCTTTTCTTCACCATTCCAATGCTTTCTTAGAAGTGATGTACGGTACTTTTGAGTCTGATTTGTATGTTCAGGGTTCAAGCTGATCGCCTTATGAAGTGCAGAGAAGAAAATGGCCTGCACCCCAATTCTTTGGTAACATTTCTCCCCACCCACATAAATACTTTCTTCTCTCTGCAGCTTGTGGAGTGGCTCAGCCACAAAGGAAATTATTTCTAAATGATTTATCTATTACATTAGTTTATAAAACTGTATGCCTGGCACCAACCATTTTAAAACAACAATTTCTTACACATGCAAAGAATGCCTTTTTAGAGGTTTTCTACTGGGACACATATATGCATCACCTAAAAATCATGGAAGGACAAGTCTATTTACACCTTGTTTCTCATTTCCACTCCTCCCATGGCCATGTTTCTGGTTGTCGTGCCCACCAGCCTGTGTGTAGTGTTGTTTATTGCCAGACCGGTACATAATAAGACCTAATTCATCCATGAGTGACATAATAAAGACTCTCCTCCATGAAAGAGAGGGGAGTGGTTGTGGGCGGGAGCCCGAGCACCGCCCAGCAGGGGGCTTGCCCCCTGCCTCCAGCTTACCTGGCTGGCGCTCACGCCCCCCCCCCCCAGTGGCCACCCAACCAGGTGCCGCGGAGGGGGCGTGTTCAGCAGCCTTTTGCTGCAGCGCCAGCCTCTCCCTGGCCTCATTCCTCGTCGTCGTCCTATGCGAGTCACCCACCCTCCACTCCCTTTGAGTTAGGGCTTAGGTCATTGGCCTTGCTATGGACCTTAGGTTGGTCGCCCTGGTTGCCCGGGGGGCCTGGTAGGAATTTTTCCATTTGGCATTAGGCTTTTTGGTTTTTTCGCCTACCTCGTAGCAATCGTCACAACTTTTTGTGGTATTGGTGGGTAGGTTAGGCATTGGAATAATGTGTTGTGGTGTGTCGAAGTGCTAGGTGTGGCCATCGCCTATGCCTTCAATTTTTAGGGGTATTCCGTTAAAGGAATCTGGCGGTCGTGTATTCTGTCCGATGCCTGCTTGGCGGGAGGCCATGGCACGACCCTCGGTGACAGCAGGGGTGAGCCTATAGTTGGATTAGCATCAACAAGCTCCACCTACTGGTGAATAAACCCACTTGTTTCGCGATCCAATGCCTAAGCCAATACCTTTTCATTGCTGTAATCAATAAAGTTGTGGCCTTTTCTAGCCCATTAACCTTATATCATGTGTCCTTGTGTCTTCATTTCACTTCGTGGGTGTCAGGTCCTCGAACCACAATATATATTGCTATGAGTTTGTGTGTGCAAGACACCCTAAATTGCTGGGTCCAGCAGGTGCTGGAATCTGAATTAATTTAATTAAGGCTTGATGTGTCAAAAGCTAACTAAACGAGGCTAGGCTAACCTCCTGTGTGAGGTGATAGCTAGACCTTGTATATTAGGCTGTGTGACAGAAATGCTAATCTCCTGGAATCAACAAGTGTTGAAAGCTAAGGCTAGTATCTTCATGAGGTGATAGCCTAGTGGATGAGCCACTGAAGGACCACAATGAATCAAAGGAACCTACATTTTTTTTTTGGGGGGGGGCAAATATTGGACCATTGTGGGGACCTCTTCACAACGAGCAATGAGGTCTGGATAACCATCTTCAGTGGGGTTGTTTCACGGCAGATCACCCCATCTTTACAACATCTGTGCCCCCAGTTCCAGTCACCACACAGAAGCAGAGTAAGTTACAAAACAGTTTACTGCTGCAGTAGATAAGTTCTGGATGTAGATACACATAATGCTTGTAGGCTTTTGCAAATACAGATATATACAAATAAAGTATCCATCTTGGCTGTGAGTCCTACCTACCTCCCAATACTTTTTCCAGCAGGTCTGAAATGGTAGTGTTCTGACTGACTCCAGCTACAAAAAGCTGAGGCTGCTGAACAGAATCTTAGGCTGGGGCGTTGTTGTTGTGAGAGGTGTTGTTGCTATTGTTGATGCTACTTTTTTGTATCCTTAATTTGAATTTTATGATTTATGTGGAAATCGAGTTGTGCACTTTTTGATTTTTTTATGACTACTTTTATTATGCTTATAGTTATGCCTTGAGTATGGTTTAAACTTTGGAAAGGTGGCATACAAATATAATGATTGATTGATTATCTTTGCTGCTCCAGCAATTCAAGATGTAACACATACCCCAGCTCACAGACAGACTCACAAACTGACCCTGGTCTAACAAGCTGACGTGCCTTAATCACTTATATAGCTGGCACTGGGTCTTTACCATAGCAACTGGCTTGACTGACTGTATACCTGTCGGCTTAGCTCATCCATGGGATGATATAGTCTCATGAAGGAAGTTAACACTTTCCCCATGTCTGTTTACTTTAATATGCTCATAACTCAAACACTGACTGGTGGGAGGGCAACAAAGGTATGTTAGAGGTGTGACCATTTCTCAACCCAGGCACAACCTGCTTTTAATGTGTAAAGGAAAACCTCATATGCACTCTCTTAATAACAGCAGCAAATGGCCAAAGGTGCAGACAATCAGTTACATTTTCATCTTAAGTGAAACAGCAACTATACAACTATAAATGGTAAGTGCAAAAAGGCCCTAGGTCCAGTAAGAACTTATACAAGTTGTAACAGTTAAGGCTACACAGAAAGCATGAGAATTCTTGTTAAAGGTTGCCTTGAGAATAGTGGTGGAATAACACTAATTCGATCCTTGCAGAGGAGTTGAGCTACAAATTCTGCACATCATACACTATCCAGAACTTAGCTCGGATACTCCTTCAAATACCCAAGGACCATGGAAAATGGCTGAACACTGAAGGGTGTTGGCACTGATCATGTGTGAGGATTCTGGTATTGGCAATGAGCAAAAGCACAGCACTTGACATTGTCACTCATTCCTTTTGAAGAAGCAAAAGAAATTTGCCTGTCAGAATGGAGTCAGCTCATCCTTCTTTTGTTTGTCTGAACTAGTTGACAGAATATTTGCTGCTGCTTACTCCAATTAAAGCCCTTGTTATGCAAAACCCTTATTGTCCTCGGAGTCTCAGCACAATATTAAAATGTGTTCCTTGATACAGAGTACCCATGGTTAATCTTTTATGTATCACAAGTATTTTGCTTTCCATTCATTTCTTGTTTGTTTCTCTGGCGTATAGCTGCACGCACACACACAGAGTCACACAATTATTCCAAAGGCATTTAATTTTAGTGAAGGTAACAAGCAGGTGTGTTGCGCAAAAACTCCTAAATTGCTATTGTTGTTGCTGTTGTTGCTATCTCTATTATTTTATTATTATGCTTCACTGGAATGTGAAGGATGCAGCCGCAGTGTTTCAAGACTCATTGTCATTTTGCAACATAATGCACAGATTGTATTATTATCTTCTGTAAGATTTGCATATAGAAGTAACTTAACCTGGATTTATAATCATCATACCTTATAAAGAGGATTGAAAATATCTACTGAAAGACACTTCACCGAAATACATGAAGTAAGGTTTTCATGTAAAACTCTATTCAACTGCTGGTGTCATATTACAACAAAACTGAAGGTTTAGAGATTAAGAGAGCAACCTCAGCTATAGGAAGCTGCCATAAATTGGGTCAGTTTAAATTATCCCTACTCCAAACTCTTCAGGAACCTCTGGGTGGGGCTACTGCCAGCTGAACTGGGTTTGTCACTCTCTCCTAGCTCCATCCCACCCCCTCAGAAACATCCTTGTTGGATCCCTGGGGGATCAGACCAAAGGTCTATCTGGTCCAGCAGTCTGTTCCCACAGTTGCCCAGTGGGACCCTATTTTCAACATTGGCTGACTCCCATGGGAGGGGGACTTCCAACCCCAAGTGAAATGTAATTCCATCAGCAAGGGCTGAGTGGAATAAGGCATTGATCCTCACCTATTACCATGTCAAGCCCACTTCAAGATAGTTGTGGCCTGATTTCACCAAACAAGTCCAGTTTGAGTTATTTCCAGCACTCTCATGAGCCACAGATATATGCCTGCCTGGGCAAGCTTTCTTGTGTTCTGAATTCATTCATCCAAAACAATACTCCCTATTTTCATAGTCAGGAGAATAGCTTAAATGGATTAGAACCTTTGCTTTTTCTATAAATATGCACGACAAAGGTGGCAAAATCTATGCTTTTACCATCTTCATTGTGAATATGAAATGGTAGTTCTGCTCATCTATATAACTAATCCATATTTCGTGAATGGGCGTATTTGGGGGAGTCAGTAAAATCCCCTTTCTCTTTGCATCTAGTTTAATGCTATGCTTCCTCTCTTTTTCAAATGTCTTTAAGGAAACCATATCCCAGGCATTTCCTCCTTTTTTTCCCCTGTTAAGCACCACCACCAAAATCCTATGCCAGCCAACCAGTGTTGTAAGGGCTTTAGTATTAGAACAGATGTTGGAGGGAAAGGAGGAAAGCAGGCTGATGAGAGCACCAGAAATACAAAGCTAGTGAGGAAATTTGTCTCTAGCTGGCCTTGACATATGTGAATCAGTAATGAACAAAAGGTCTCTCAAAGAGCAGGATGCCTTTCTTTCAGAGTTGCCTTTTGAAATAAAAATAAAATATGCTAGCATCATATGAAGTTGTGATGGAGGGTTGGGAGAATTCTCTGGGCTGGTTTGCACATAAGGCTCAACTCAAAGTTGCAACAAGGAATACAGTTATATTCAGTGCTATTTTTCTAGAAAAGGAGGTGCAGGAACTTTCCATGAATGCCACCCTTGTTCCCTTATAATTGCAATGATGCCCACCTGAGATATGCTGGAACTGAGTCTCGGCAAGTTCCAGCTGGGAAAAAAAAGCCCAGGTTATATTTTACACTATTATACTTTCTCTCCAGTGCTTTTCTTCTAGAAAAAAAGGTGCCAGAAACCTTGAGTACCCTCAGAAAAAAGCATGGCACCTATCTGTCTATCTGTCTGTCTCGCTAGCAATAACATTTCCCCTCCTTCCTTCTTTGTCTTTCTCTGGGCATATCTGTACTAGTTTAACAGCTGTGTCATTTCATCTTTCTAAAGAACTTAAGGAACTGGAATTATCTGAGTGCCTAGAAGACAGGTAGATCACTAATAGACACACAGGGCCTGGTACTACTTGTCTGACTCACTTTAGACCCAGTTAGGACCCAATATATCCTTTATTTTATAAAGGTAGAAGAAAGTGGTTAAATCAGTGCAAGGTACAATGACTATAATAAGCACACACCTATTTTCCTCCTGTGAACAAGAAGTTCAGGTTTTACAAAAACTGCTTCTCTGATTTATGGCACCCTATCACAATGTGATTAGAGTCTGAGATAGCTGGAATTCTTGAAATCGTAGTTAACAATATCAATGAAAGCAGCATCCCTGCAAAGGTCCTATTGGAAAAAGAAAATGAGAGTGCTAAAAAAGGAAGCTATGCTCTAAATATTAGATAAGTGAGTGATTTTCTTGCCTTGTTTCTTCTCAGAACCGTGCAATCATCATTATGAAATCCCCATAGAGCTCTGCTTCATTGACAAGGGAGAGAGAGAGAAAAAATCTGAAAGTTTGTCTTTTTAGGAAGAAATCTATGCCTTCAAGGTAGAGGTTCCATCTGTATTCAGAAAACAAGCTCATTTGGCTATAACCCTCATCATGCACCATGATGGTGATGAAATAAATAAAATCCAGAAAGAACACCCCCCTACACACACAGATCAGGAGTCCCTGATTCCATTTTCAAAACTGATCTGAAATGGCACCAAAGCCCAACATTTCAATTCAATTCAGAATGGGTCCACTCTTATAACGAGCCCTTCCTGTTGCCACATCTGCCTCCTCCGCTTTCCCACCAAAATGCATGCAGTGGCCATGACAGTGGGAAGGAGTTAAGTTGAAGGCCCTTGCAGTGGGTTGTACAGACTGCTGTGATACAAGCTTCAACACCTGAGTCCACCAGGAACCATAGTTCTCCTAAGCTCCTAGATTACATATATACAACAATGCATGCTTCATAAGTACACAAGAACAAAGGGAGAGTTATTTTCCATAGGTCATGGCAGTACTAGATACTGTTGCTATAGCAGTGCTTCGAGTATCAACATTATCCCTCAACACATGGTTAGCTTGCAAAAGGGACATTATTCCTCTTGGAGGGCTTGCAATTGTGTTCAGATAGGTTTCTGGGTCATCCTAAGGAGATAATTTGAAGTCCTGTGGCACCATACTTTGGAATGTGTGTGTGTGTGAAGAGGATAGATAGATAGATGATAGATAGAGGATAGATAAATAAATGATATGCTAGTTTTCTCTGAAGAAATCACCTCTCTCTGTTACTCCACTGATAAAAATAATATCTAGTTATGATTGCCACACAGATAAGCTTGGCATACTGATTTGCAAATTAAAGGATTGTAAATTGTCCCACATGGTGAATTTTGCAGGAAAATTCCCCAGAAATGCAAATCAGCACAAGAGAATTGGCTCTCATTGTTATCAGGTATCAAATAATACTTCCCAGTTGTGAAAAGCCACATTTCAGTGGTCAAATTAGATACAGACTGCATGCCTATTCATAGCCTGTACTTTCTTCCTATGTTTGGGAGAATTCTTAAAAGCTGACATAATGTACCTTAATCACAATCTTTGTCATTATGGAAAGCTGGCTTCCATGGGAAGGGCACCTCTTTATTCAATTATAAGAAGCCAAGCAGAATGTTTATTAGAGACAGATAACAGTTAAACAGGATAAAAGATACATTGAACAGGACAATGATATACATTTAGATGGCACTGGACTATTAGACTAAAAAGGCAAAAGCTTGCCAGAAGAAGGCATCTTCCTTTCATGACTGGAGATCTTACACAGTCCTGTTCAGTCACTGAAAAACATTGCTTTTTATTTGTCATCTGTAGTGATTTCCTGTGGCTCAATCTTTTCACATACTGCTGCCACTCTTCTGCTCCTGAATTAAATTCCTCCATTTTCTCACAGGCTAACATGCTCTGGGAGAAAGGCGATGGCAAACCTAGACAGCATCTTAAAAAGCAGAGACATCACCTTGCCAACAAAGGTGCGTATAGTTAAAGCCATGGTTTTCCCAGTAGTGATGTATGGAAGTGAGAGCTAGACCATAAAGAAGGCTGATCGCCGAAGAATTGATGCTTTTGAATTATGGTGCTGGAGGAGACTCTTGAGAGTCCCATGGACTGCAAGAAGATCAAACGCATCCATTCTTAAGGAAATTAGCCCTGAGTGCTCACTGGAAGGACAGATCGTGAAGCTGAGGCTCCAATACTTTGGCCACCTCATGAGAAGAGAAGACTCCCTGGAAAAGACCCTGATGCTGGGAAAGATGGAGAGCACAAGGAGAAGGGGACAACAGAGGACAAGATGGTTGGACAGTGTTCTTGAAGCTACAAACATGAGTCTGATCAAACTGCGGGAGGCAGTGGAAGACAGAAGTGCCTGGCGTGCTCTGGTCCATGGGGTCACAAAGAGTCGGACACGACTAAACGACTAAACAACAACAACAACAATATGCTCTGATTTTTCTTATTACCATTGGTAAAGACTCTCCTCCCTGCCTCCAGCTCACCTGGCTGGCGCTCACACACACCCCCACGGTGGCCATCCAACCAGGTGCCACGGGGGGGCGTGTCCAGCAGCCTTTATGTTGCAGCGCCAGCCTCTTCCCGGCCTCATTTCTCGTCGTTGTCCTATGCGAGTCACCCACCCTCCACTCCCTTTGAGTTAGGGCTTAGGTCACTGGCCTTGCTATGGACCTTAGGTTGGTCACCCTGGTTGCCCGGGGGGCCTGGTAGGAGTTTTTCCATTTGGCATTAGGCTTTTTGGTTTTTTCGCCTACCTCGTAGCAATCGTCACAACTTTTTGTGGTATTGGTGGGTAGGTTAGGCATTGGAATAATGTGTTGTGGTGTGTCGAAGTGCTAGGTGTGGCCATCGCCTATGCCTTCAATTTTTAGGGGTATTCCGTTAAAGGAATCTGGCGGTCGTGTATTATGTCCGAAGACTGCTTGGCGGGAGGCCATGGCACGATCCTCGGTGACATCAGGGGTGAGCCTATAGTTGGATTAGCATCAACAGGTGATGAACCACTGGTGAATAAACCCACTTGTTTCGCGATCCAATGCCTAAGCCAATACCTTTTCATTGCTGTAATCAATAAAGTTGTGGCCTTTTCTAGCCCATTAACCTTATATCACGTGTCTCTGTGTATTTATTTCACTTCGCGGGGGTCGGGTCCTCGAACCACAAGTTCCTATTTATTTAACTAGGTACTGCCACCCCTGCTTGCTCCAGTTGCCACCTCTGTCTACCTGCCAACCTCTCCCTCCTTCACATCTGACCGACACCTTTCTGTTTTCCCTCACAGTTCACCCCAATCCCTTTTGAAAGAGAATCACTTGCGATAGTTGTTTGGTAAACTGCTGTCTGAAGCACCTCCATTAAACTGCTCACCTAGGCACCTGCCACCCATGCTGTTTGCTCCTGCCAGCCTGTCATTTTATCATGCAAACTGCAGTGTGATGACAACCTTACATTTTTATGTATATAGGAAGATATAAAGCAAGGTTACTCACTTTGTAGACCCAGAGCAAGAGGCTGTTAATTTATGTACAGGGTAACACATAACAACATAAGTAAATGAAAGTAATCACAAGAACAAGCTGAAGGTTGCAATCTTACTTCCAATCTAAACTAGGTGATACAGGTTTCTAGCTTTCACAGTTTTTGGGAGAAAACACATTTGGAAATATGCCAATTCAAGATTCAAGCCAAGTTTTGCTTTGGCCTGACAACCTGTTACTTGGGAAATAAAGCTTCAGTGCCTCGCACAGCTCTGCTCCTTTTACACAGTGGCCAGTCTTGCCTATGATGCCCTAAGCCACTCTGTCTTTTATGTTACGTATTCAAATCTGTACTACTTGCTCTGAACACAGAATTTGAGTTTCCTTGAATTGGACATTGTATTCCTTCTTCTAGAATACATAGGTCTCTGACTCCGGCTGCCACTGTCTGCTCCCTATTTCTGTAAATAATCTGTTCTAAGAAATGAACTATGTAATTAGTATACACAGGAACCATTTTGAATATGTAATGTTCAGGCTACAGGGCAGAAGATACTGGCATTTGCTGCTTAAGAATAATAAATGACTTCTCACAATGATTTAAAAAGAGTTACTCTCCCCCGCCCACCCCCCCACCTGCTTTGCTTTGCTAATGCATCATACTTTTATTCCATTAAAGAGATCCTCATGAGAATGGCAGGTTCGGAAATTCTGTGGGTAGTTTCAGTGCAATATAATACATTCTAATGCTAGCTGAAAGGCACACCAGTCAATCCACTTGCTGGATGGCTGACCTTTATTAAGTGACACAACAATAAATAATAATGTTCAAGTGAATGAAACTGACTTCATAATAGTACTGAGTGATTTTAAATAAATTCCATTATTTCAGAAAGCATCTGGCTCCTGACCGTATGAAAGCAGAATAGTCTTTATGTCTATTAAATAAAGAGCTAAATGTACCATAGCTTGTGTTCCAAAAGAATTTAGATCACAGAGCATAGATCTCCCAAGGTCCCACCCATGGAAGTTTGCCCTACAATTGTGCCCAAATGACTGCTCAATATTCTCCACTCTATTTGTTTGCAGAACAACTGAAAGGACTTTTTCAGTGAATTTCTCTATGGCAGTAGAGGGGAAATTCCAGACCATGGGTCTGCTAGTTCTTGGAGGTTAGCTTGCCATGACATTTGGAGCTAACTATGCCCACCTCGCCTATACAATGCCAAGCATGGGAAAATTCAAGCCATGCCTTGAGCCTAGAATGGGGTATCTTTGCCCAGCCGGACATTGCTGAATCACATCTTCCATTATCCAAAAAGCATTGCCAAGGATGATGGGAGTTGTAGTTCAGCGATAACTGGCAAGCTATTCTTCACACTTGGTCTTCACTGCCACTACAAGTGACAACAGGAGCAGCAGTGTTGGCAGCCTGCGCATCATTTTGCATCCTCCCAAATAATGCCACTATTATTTGAAAGCTTCACATGCTAATTCATGAATGTTAAGTTCTTGCAAAAAAGCACAGAGAAGTGCCTTCTTTTGCAGGGAACGTCCTAAGGATTTCTTCTTTGGTTTGATCCTAAAGTCAAATTGTATACAGTCTTATAAAGACACGTTCTGAATACCAGAGGTTCATATTCTTAGATGTAAAAATGGTGAACATTCTTTTTTTGTGTATGAACACTGGAGTGATCACAACAAAGTTCTGACTTTGAGGCCAGTAACCACAGATGACCACATTTCCCATTCTCATCTCTCAACAAGAAACAAGTGCCTTCAGGAAGAAAAATGGTGCAATGTAGCTCTGTGTGGTTTATGCCTTTGGGAAAAGGCTCAGGCATCCAGACAAGTTGGATCCAGACATGTTTCAGATCTTTTCTGTCTAAGGAGACTCAAACCAGATGTGAATGCCACAGTTTCTCCTTTTAAAAAAAGTCTGAAGCAAGTACATCCAGCTACAACTTTATTTTTAAAAAATGTGCATGTGGTGATGCTTTAAAGTGATTTTTAAAATTTTATTTTTAGGGCAAATAGTTACCCCTAATTTTACACACTATCTGTGGGTGCAGAAAGTGGGGGAGATTTCACTGAATATTCTTACAAGGGGTGGTGACATTCTCCCAAATTTCAGGTGGGGTTAAAATCCTTTTCAGCAAATTCTCTTCTGATAAACCTCAGCTCAATTAATGTGGAAAATTCTGTTGTTAAGTCATTGTTAATTTACTGACAAGTAACGGGCTAAGCAATGGGTGCTGGAAAGAGTAGAAACTGTGGGTGGCATTTTACAGAATATTCTCCATGAGATGACCAAAATTCTCCAGAAGTTCTCCTTTCTACACCATTGAGAGAAGTTATGAATAATATTCTTAAGGACAGAGAAATGCCGGAGATGTGGAAAGAAGCTTTTTGTAATGGTTTTAGGGGTTGTTCGTGTGTAAGTCGTCGCCACACCTGGCTGAGTTACCTGGGTGAACCCTATTCTGTCTGGACAGCCACTCACCCGTGGCTGTCTCAGTCGCTGGCAGAATCTGTCAGTGAGCGTTTCTTGAACTTCTTCCAGCAAAGAAGCTCTTTGACGCCTAGTCTCCGCCTACTCTCCCTGCACGGAAGCCTTCTGCGCAGGGAGGGTGTGGGCAGCGGAGGACCCGTGCTCTCCCTGCTGGTCTCCAGCGAGGAGTCAGGGAGCCACCTCGCCGATTCCCCCATCTCCACTGGTGCTACGCTGATTTCCCTCCCCAAAAGATGGGCTGCTTCTCTCCCTCCTGGGATGCTCTCCGTAATCCCTCTGGAGCCCTCCCTCTCCCTCTGGCTCCGATGGCAGTTCCCTGACACTTTTATTACACTTATTCCAAAACAAGACTTGGATTTGACTTAAGTTAAAAATTATAGGCCTATTTCATTGTTAAATATGGACTATAAAATCTTTGCAAGTATCTTAGAAAAGAGGTTGAAAAAGGTGTTACAAGAAGCTATACATAAAGATCAAGCGGGTTTCCTTCCTGGCAGACAGATGAAGGACAATATAAGGAATATAGTCAATCTGTTAGAATATCTGACAGCCAGGAATGAGAAACAAGCAGTGTTAATATTTGTGGATGCAGAAAAGGCCTTTGATAATATATCTTGGGACTTTATGTTAAAAAATTTAGAACACATGGAGGTGGGGAATGAATTTTTTAATGGAATAAAAGCGATATACACTGAACAAAGAGCTAAGCTGATTGTAAACAATATGACTATGGAAGAATTAAAAATATCAAAAGGTACGAGACAAGGATGTCCTCTTTCACCATTGTTATTCATAATGGTTCTGGAGATTTTCCTAAATTCAATAAGGAGAAATGAAGCAATAAAAGGTGTGTCAGTAGGCCGTAATGAATATAAAGTAAAAGCCTTTGCTGATGATCTGGTAATAACAGTGGAAGAACCGCCGGAAAGTTCAAAAGTTGTTTTGGAGGAAGTTGAACAATTTGGTCAAGTGGCAGGGTTTATATCGAATAAGAAAAAAACTAAAATGTTAGCAAAAAATATGGATCAAGGTATGATAGAAACAATGCAACAACAAACAGGGATAGAAGTGGTGAAAAAAGTTAAATACCTGGGAATCTGGTTAACCCCCAAGAGTATTGATTTGTTTCAGAATAATTATGTGCCAGTGTGGAAGGGAATAAAGAAAGATCTAGAGGTGTGGGGCCGAATGAAGTTATCCTTTTGGGGGAGAATTTCAACGATTAAGATGAGTGTGCTGCCAAAGATGTTATTCTTATTTCAGACAATTGCAATAATTAAGGGGACAGTGATATTTAAAGAGTGGCAAAGAGCAATTTCAAGATATATCTGGCAGGGTAAGAAGGCAAGAATTATGTATAAGTTACTAACGGATGAGAAAGAAAGAGGCGGCTTCGCCCTGCCAGATTTGAAATTATATTATGAAGCTTCATGTCTCTGCTGGTTGAAAGAATGGATAAAGTTAAAAAATACTGAGTTATTGGACTTAGAAGGTTTTGATAACAGATTTGGCTGGCACGCATATCTATGGTGTGAGAAAAGAAAGATTCATAAAGGTTTCGAAAACCACATCTTTAGAAGATCTCTCATAGAAATATGGGAGAGATATAGAAGTTTATTAGAAACAAGAACTCCCCACTGGCTATCTCCGTTAGAAGTTATGAGTCTTAAGAAAGTCAATAAGAGGGGGAACTGGATTACATATAAAGAATTGATTATAAAGGAAGGAGGAAAATGGAAAATGAAATCCTATGAAGAAGTGAAAGAGTATGTGTATGATTGGTTGCATTATTATCAGGTTAACGAAATGTTTAAAAAGGACTTAAAAGAAAGAAGTTATGAGGAAAAAGAATCAAAATTTCAAATAGAAATAATAAACAATGAAAATAAAATTTTGTCCAAGATGTATAAAATCTTGCTAGAATGGTATACAAAAGATGAGGAAGTTAAATCGGTTATGATACACTGGGCCAGAGATTTGGGTTATAATATACAGTTTAATGATTGGATAAAACTGTGGAATGAAAGTATAAAATTTACGGCATGTACTGCATTAAAGGAAAATGTTATGAAAATGATTTATAGATGGTACATCACACCTGTGAAACTGGCAAAAATGTATAAAACATGTAATAAGTGTTGGAAATGTAAAGAAAAAGAAGGAACATTTTATCATATGTGGTGGGATTGTAAGAAGGTGAAGGGCTTCTGGGAAATGATATATAATGAGATGAAAAAGATGTTGAAATATACGTTTGTTAAGAAACCAGAGGCTTTTCTTTTAGGAATAGTAGGAAATGAAATAAATAGAATGGACTGTAAACTTTTCCAATATGCAGTAACAGCAGCAAGAATATTATTGGCCCAAAGATGGAAACAGGAACAACTGCCGACGCTCGAAGAATGGAGAATGAAACTGATGAAGTATGCTGAACTGGACAAACTAACAGGAAAGATCAGATATATACGAGATCAAAAGTTCATTGAAGACTGGGGAAAATTTTCAGACTATCTGAAATGTGAATGTGATGAGCAAATAACGCTAGTGGGATTTCAAGAAGTTCTGTAAATGATAGACGACTATTGCATTAATAAAAACTAAGTGTGTGAAGGTTTATAAAATGCAATATAAAATTAGGAAATGCGTATTTAAAAAATTTGAATAATGGATGATTGTCAGAGAGGTTGAAGGAAGTCTAAAAGAGAAAATATGTGATTTAGATATTTAGATTGGATACTATAAATGTATGTTGGAAAATTTAATAAAAAATAAATAAAAATTCTCCAGAAAGAACTAAAAGAACCAATTTGTCTATATCTATCTGTATCTAATCTATCTATATCAATATCTGTACTTGTCCAGCCATAACGTTTGCTGTTCTTGTAATATGCAGAGAGCCTAACACATTTCTCTTTTCAGAATTATTATGAGGAATCATAGAATCATAGAATCATAGAGTTGGAAGAGACCAAAAGGGCCATCGAGTCCAACCCCCTGCCAAGCAGGAAACACCATCAGAGCACTCCTGACATATGGTTGTCAAGCCTCTGCTTAAAGACCTCCAAAGAAGAAGACTCCACCACACTCCTTGGCAGCAAATTCCACTGTCGAACAGCTCTTACTGTCAGGAAGTTCTTCCTAATGTTTAGGTGGAATCTTCTTTCTTGTAGTTTGGAACCATTGCTCCGTGTCCGCTTCTCTGGAGCAGCAGAAAACAACCTTTCTCCCTCCTCTATGTGACATCCTTTTATATATTTGAACATGGCTATCATATCACCCCTTAACCTCCTCTTCTCCAGGCTAAACATGCCCAGCTCCCTTAGCCGTTCTTCATAAGGCATCGTTTCCAGGCCTTTGACCATTTTGGTTGCCCTCCTCTGGACACGTTCCAGTTTCTCAGTGTCCTTCTTGAACTGTGGTGCCCAGAACTGGACACAGTACTCCAGGTGGGGTCTGACCAGAGCAGAATACAGCGGCACTATTACTTCCCTTGATCTAGATGCAATACTCCTATTGATGCAGCCCAGAATTGCATTGGCTTTTTTAGCTGCCGCGTCACACTGTTGGCTCATGTCAAGTTTGTGGTCAACCAAGACTCCTAGATCCTTTTCACATGTACTGCTCTCAAGCCAGGTGTCACCCATCTTGTATTTGTGCCTCTCATTTTTTTTGCCCAAGTGCAATACTTTACATTTCTCCCTGTTAAAATTCATCTTGTTTGTTTTGGCCCAGTTCTCTAATCTGTCAAGGTCGTTTTGAAGTGTGATCCTGTCCTCTGGGGTGTTAGCCACCCCTCCCAGTTTGGTGTCATCTGCAAATTTGATCAGGATGCCCTTGAGTCCATCATCCAAGTCGTTGATAAAGATGTTGAATAAGACCGGGCCCAAGACAGAACCCTGTGGCACCCCACTAGTCACTCTTCTCCAGGATGAAGAGGAACCATTGATGAGCACCCTTTGGGTTCGGTCAGTCAGCCAGTTAGGAAAAAGAAACTCTCCATTTATACCATCTTGAGATTCTTGGGAAAAGAGTGGGGCTTCATGTGACAGACAATAACTTTGCCTTCCAACTGTTAATGTTGAACTAAGGCTGCATATCAAAGTTGGTTAAAACAGGCTGAATGTAACTAGTTCTTGGATTGTGTGCAGGTATTTTAAGAATATAAGAGGATCCTGTTGAATCATGCCAATGGCCCATCTAGTCCAGCATCCTGTTCTCACCCTGATACCTGTAAGATGCCTGCCACTTTACTATACTTGAAGCTATGCTTGCAGGCCCTACCCTCATCAACACCAACCCCTGACAGTCACACATTCACCACAAGATCTTCAAAGGAGAAACTATGCACATGTAGCTGCATGCTTGTGGACTCCCACATGATCAGGAACTCTGTTCAATCACATGAAAGCTTGCATTCATACACCTGAAGATGTGTATGTTTACCTTTGTAGAAATCATGCTACAAGCACAGGTGGTGGTGAGTTCGAAAATGGTGTCAGAAGTGTTTGTGGTTGGAAAACATCAGTGTGACAACAATGAAATACAGCACCAGATAACATGGTCTTTGGGGATTATGGCTAAACCATAAGAGATGAGAAGCATACCATTCAAACATGGTATTAAGCAAACTGTATTTCACCTTAGATGTTGCAGTTCTCTGCATCTTCTCTCATTTTCCTTTGTAATTTTAATCTTCATAGAATTTGGATGACAGACTCCAAAGAAAGAGTGAGCAAATTTCTCGTCTTTGGTGGATCATTACATTATTCACAAATGCCCTGGATGAGTGAAATTATGAAGGATGCTTGTTGACAGTTATTTCTACTGTTTGAGGTGTTTGTGTACAAAAAATGACTATGAGGCCCTCAAAATCTTGTATAAGAGATTGACAGTGATTCTGGGTAAATTTACTACAAGCCTTTATTGGCAAGTGTCGCATGCGATTTATTCGGATCTGTATGTTTAAACTTTAAAGCCCTGTTCCCATGCCAGGTCTTGTTTCGGAGCCATTGAGAATCGTAGCTTAGCAGAAGCAGTCATTTCTCATAATTTCATTTTGACAGATGACTACTTTGTATCGCAGGGAAATAAAAATGTTTTTCAGTCGAATACTACAGTTTCCTGTGTCTCCCAAATCTTCGCTGCTCATTTACACTACATGCCTGATAACTTTTTCGACTTACCTGAAGGGTACTTCTGTTGAGTAGAGACACTCCAAGGCAAAATCAATCTTGCTAATGGTGGAGAGAATTGTGGCACCTCAGTTGGTACTACAGGTTATTTAGCATAAACATATGTGTTCCCATTAAGGGCTATCCACAGCCAGCTTGAATGAGCCACTTGTGTAAGAGGTTTTGTTTATAAATCTGAGACTAATTTCCCCAGTCTCTTCTATATGTGCCATGTGGCAAAACTGTACCAACGTCACTGCACAGGCATACAAATATATTTATTTGAGAGCAAAACTCAAAGTCATTATGTACAGGATTCTCCCTTTCTCTCAATAGTGCAATAGATAGTCTCAAAGCTTCTTTATTATCTTTTCAAAGACATTTTTGTTGCTGATTTTGGAGAGTGCTGCAAAGCTAATGTGTCCAAGGCCTTGCGTTGTATCCAGTTTTTAAAATTAAAAATAGTGCTGGTACTCACCGTGAAGTTGTTACAGTAAGTGCCACAGTATTAAAGTGCCACAGTATTAAAATGGGGGGGGGCAGTGAAGGTGCTGGTACTGCGTAATCTTGAGTACTCCTAGAAAAAAGCACTGGTGGTATTCAGCTAAGATTCTTTGTTGACATGCAGAAATGAAAATAATACAAAGGAACCAGGGGAGGGAGGGGAGGGAATTCAGGAGATTCAAGGAATCCCAAAATATGGATTCAATATTAAGAGTGTATATAGATGTTTTAATTGTTTTATTTTTATTTTATTTTATGCCTTTTTAAATTTCTTTTTCATGTAATGATTGTTTATTGTGAAAATAAATAAATAAATATTTTTTTTTCAGCTAAAAGTGCAGTCACATGGCAGTTTATTCTGTTTTCATGGCTTTCCTCTAACTGTTAAGTTCCATATTATATTTGAGCTTTCACAGGACATCAAAGCAACCTCTGGAACTGTAGTCCATGTGTAGTGCTCATTTCTCTGTTATTTGCTTTCCAAAAAAATCCTTTTGCAAATAATATGGAAATGGGTGCTAAACTTCCACTATATTGAGTGCCCAGGCAGAGACCCCTGACCCCAAGAGCCACCTGGAAGAAATGAATGACTCATGGCAACATGTTATGGGATTAAATTGGCCACAACTTTATTTAAACTTTCAAATGTAGGAAGACCTTGGCTTAGGAATTGGGTGTGTATCCCTCCCAGTCCCCAGCCAGGGATTTGAGGCACACCAGGGTAATCAGGTCTGTTTGGGAAGTGGGCTGGCTCTGGAAGATGTTTGTTTACGTAGAGTGCCCACCCCCATTTCACTGCAACACTGGGGAGTGCACTGACAACCTTTCAGTGCATGGTCAGTGACTCCCCTCCAACTCAGCCCCTTTAACAGACAACCCTGACATCACCGCCATGGGGGAGGCATGCACCACCGCTTCATTTCCCCCCCCCCCCAATTTAGGGAAGATAGACTAAAGGATTCCGCCCAAGGCCTAAAACCACCAATGTTGTGACAGCTGCTACGGGCAAGGCAAAACCTGCAAATGCAGGGAAATTCCTTCTCGGTCCCTTAACAGCAACCATCCTAAGACCGTAGTAGCACCGGCATACCTGTAAAAGAAGTTAACCTGTAATAAAAGAGCATTAAACAAATGGCAGGTAGGGCAGGTGAAGCTCTGGAGCCAACTGCACACTCTCAGGTAGGCTCCACCCCTTTTAACTATGCAAAGAGCTCCGCCTCCCCTCGTCACAGATAGGTTCATTAGAACTAAGGTTTGGTCGGAACCTCAAAGGGCTGTGACATGGGAAGGCGGACCAGGAACTTCTGCTGTTGTCTCACATTTTGGGGTGCCCTCCGTCTGATGGGAGAGCGGTTATTCTGCTATAGTTCCAGAAGTGGCTTTTACATCACGTGAAAGCTCAGAGATAATGTGAAAATTAAGAGTTAGGAGAGCATCGTGAAAATGGAACAAACTGCCATGTGAATGCAGCCTAAATCATTGCATGCATGGAAGGACTTCTGCGAGGACAACAGAACTTCCCCGTCACACCCCCAAATTGGCTGTGCTGCACATGCACAATGATCTGGTGGGATACAGCCCATCATTGTTATTTTGCTCTCCTCTGCTAGTGGACTTTAGCTCCAATCTGGATGATCTGCAGCATGGGCTTATCAAAAGACACCACGGTTAATAACTTTGGTTCACACAAATTAACCATCCATAGAAAACATAAATACTATACAATAACTGTATTGCACATGGATGAATGATAAAAGGTGTTCTAGCCTCTCTCACTAATCTAGAAGGCTGGGGTACAAGTCTCACCCCAACCACAAACAAGCTGCTCTTGAAGAATGCTGTAGGATATTGTGATCTTAAATTGGAAAATCTCTGATTGCAATCTCACCTTGACAGGACTGTGTGTGCTGCAGCAGCGATGGAAAAAAATGCACGAAGGAAGGATTAGACTGGACCTTGAGAAAGCTGACTCCAGAATCATATTCAAGTAATTCCATTGCAGATATAGGATGATGAAGCCACATTAATGTGCCTTATGATGGTCCTGCCATAAGTCAACTCCAATAAGCCAGATGGCTTTTTGCTGTTCTTTCATCCTGGTGTTGTACATAAAGCCTATCTTATTCTAAAGATGTGGCAGCAAACACCTTCGACGTTTTGTGTAAAGAGGAACCTCTGGTTTCACTTCAAATTCTGTGTCAGCTGAAATTCTGTGGCCTCTGTAGATGGAGGTGCACCTCCCAACCACTCCCACCCTGTTTTTCACAGACTTAGAGATTGTGTGCCACTTATCTCAGGCCATTAGACGCAGCCATAATGTCACAGTCTTTTTAACATCACACAATATATTGCCACTTCCCTGAATGGTCTCTGTAATTCATCCATGGTGTCTTCAGAAGGAATGCACAGTTCCTTCATAAGCAGTTCTTATCGGAAAGCACTCTTGTTGGTGG